>NW_027266272.1:3773121-4399996 GCF_022045235.1 Haliotis cracherodii | reverse complement strand
TCAGGGGTGAAGCTGCTGAACACAGTCCCCTCCTCCATTTTCTCCCTGCGAGCAACGTTCCTCAACTTCACTTGATTTGTGACCTGTGCGCTGTACATCTGTGCCACCACATACATAAAAATATTGTTAACGATGTTTAATGAATATTGTTTTATGCCACATGCAATAGATTCGGGGTTTTGAAAAGGCTCGAGTTTGAGTCTGGCAAACCAGACCTTGTCTCTATGATCAGTCAGAAACCAACCAGTCCTTATTCATCGGTTTTTACGTCATGATTGGAAATTAGGGTGGACGGAAAAACGAAATTTTGAGATAACTTTGAATTAAAGACTCGACAATAATCTCCTCTTTAACAAAGTATCTCGTCCTTAGTACTTACTGCAATTGGTATTTCATAATGACATATGCAAATAGTTTTGCGAAAAAGGCAAAAATGCCGGTTTTAATATTGCTGCCGTAGCGATCATGTTTAAAATCGAATTGGAATTCTGTACACATTTGCGATAACACAGCTGTGAAAACATACACAGAATGCATGCCCTTGTGCTCGCCTAAAGAGCAGATGGTTCCAAAATCTAAGACTGAAAAAGATGTATCATCATAATTTGATAGAAATTCATACACATATGCATATATATTGTCGGAATCGTACAATATTATAATGTTATTCCGCATACTACATACTGATATCAATTTTCATAATAATACTGACAATTTAGCTGAGCAGTTTGCAGTTTATGAAACAAGTGATTCACCTATCACCTGTCACGTTACAACTATTTAACATCGTTGGGCCAGGTCATGGTATAGAGGTTAGAGGTTATCAAGGCGATGTCGCCTGAACTTTGTAAGTTGAAAGAAATACCTAAATGCACACATGAAATGATTTCTTTCAATATGTTATGTTTGACGGTTTATTAAATGTGGTGCATTTTATCTAAAAATGCAAAATTCTGTTATTTATACCTTTATTCAAATTGTCATGGTGTACCCATTCCCTATACAGCTAAAATAACAACACTATTACTGACTGGGGCAGGTTTAGTACGTTAAATGCAGGGTCTGTGAGACTTCCTTTGAAACCCTACAAAACACAATATTGTGAATGAATAAAAACGACAAGATTCTTTTTCATAACCATAAGAAGTAACTGCAGATACAATCTAGTGACATATGTATACATGCATTACATTTCTACCTACATGGTAGGTAGATTATGACTATATGTGTATACAATGAACCCTCGTTAGCCCGGACCCCGTTAGTTCCCCTAAACCATCAAAGTTGGGAACGTCAGCATGCAAGTAATGGGCATACATACCCAGGATTCGTTAATCCGGACATTTATTGATCCGGACGATTCCACTTAGAACGTAGTGTCCGGATTAAAGAGGTTTCAGTGTATATGCACACATCCGACCTAAATTCCCATTTGCTATAAATACATAGAGATGTAAAACTGTAGCTAAAAATAAGATACAACTATCTTAAGCAATCCAAATTTCTTTCTTTGAAATACAAGTATTGCCTGCTGCGAATACAATAATGATGTTGTTCACTAACTGCATTGAATAATATACCTTATTAGGGTAGATTTGGTTTGATTAAAAAATGTTTTATTTACACAGAGTAAGAAAGTTTTGGTACAAGTTATATCAACTAAAACCGTTCACTTGTGAGATGAAATCCATTTGTCCTCATAAAGGGGTCGCCTAAGGACAACGTCCAACGCCTCCGAAAGATGAACTCTTCACACATACACGCGCCATTAAAACCACTTTCTCTTTGTCTCATAAATATGTGCCATCATAAAGAGATTATCACTAGATACCTTGTCATTGTGACCTTGCCATACACCCTGAATAGCATTTGCATCAAAAGCTACAAAGGACTGGATGTTGAGGAGGAATCTCTATAAATATAAAGGAAGGCTGCTTCTTTCCATTAACCATCCTGACTCTCACACAGAACGGTTCTGCTCGCAACTTTCTTGCTTCAACCATGAATTCATCGATTTTGATTGTTGTCCTTGTCGCCGTCTTTGCTGCAACAGCGTCAGCTCAAGGTAAATATATATAAGCATTAAGGTTGTATTACTATACGGCTGTAAAATGCATGGGTGTGTGTGCTGCAATGTCATTGCGTGTGAATACTTTTTCTTTTTATCTTTTTTATCATGACGCCAAGGCATTGTAGAGTGTCGTCATTGAACTGCGACAGTTCACGTAGGGAGAGAGCACTACGGAAAAATACTGATAACTTTTGTATTATGCAATGCCCCAATAAACAGAATGTGTTTAGATTTGTGGGTTTCATTGAGTATTCACGCATAATCTTTATCTCCTAATTTTCAATGTCAGTGACTTGTTAAGTTTAAGATATGTGAAAGGAGCATTTAACCACACTCACACACCCTACATTACATGTATATCATATTGACGAGTCCTAGCACAGCTGAAATACTGCCGATTTGACTTTAAATTTAAACTCACGCACTCATGTTCACGATGAAGTAAGACCCGTGGAGATCTGGGGTAGAATAGGTCTTCAGCAACCCATGCTTGCTGTAAAAGGCGACTATGCTTGTCGTAAAAGGCGACTCACGGGATAAGGTGGTCAGGCTCGCTGACTTGGTTGATGCATGTCATTGATCCAATTGTGTGGATCGATGCTCATGATATTACTCACTGGAATGTCTGGTCCAGACTCGATTATTTACAGACCGCCGTCATATAGCTGGAATATTGCTGAGTGCGGCGTTAAACAACTAACCAACCAACCAACCAACTAATTAACCATGTGGTACTGGCTGGTGTTTCTGTTTGGCTGTTTCTGTCAATTATGTCACGTAGTTCCTGTTTAACCTAGAACATTGTGGTGGTAGAGTGGTATCGGTCCTTCAACTGCAAGTTCCGGGTTCAAATCTCCCATTATGATCCCTGGTCTATTGTCACAATACCAGTGTTGTGGATTTAATCAAGGACCATAACGTCTCTGGGCAGCTGACATGACATTGAGTTTTCCTTACACGTATCCTGCTGTGATTTATATGAATTTCCAAACAACGTTAAACCATACCACTCACTCACTGCATGAACTTCTGTTACAGGACTTGGAGCACTGCTGGCCTTGAGTGGAGGTTTGGGTGGTGCGGGTAGCCCGTTTGGTGGCGCAGGTGGTGCAGGTGGCGCTGGCGGGATGGGAGGACTGTTTGGCAATTCAGGTAATCATAGGGGTTGTACATAGAAGCAATAGAACGATTCTCAAAGACAGGAAGAGCTGAAGTAACACATGACAATAGAATGTCTTCTGCACATGGCGCCTAACACAGCAAAACTAACAACCTGTGTTTAGTATACAATGGCGCTAAAATTAGCACGATACTAAAAACCTCGTTTTAGGATTAAGCCGAGCTTGGATTGTGCGCTCGTTGACTACCTCTAAATTTAACAATTACATTTGTACAGGAGTACTGCATGACAGAGCAGTACAGTTCCCATCTAACATCGATGGGCGTGATATATTCATCTAGAAAAAGTACTTCCCCACCATTTCATTATTATTATATATCAAGAACTCGCAACTATCCATCCAGGACATTAACTTTATTTCGAGAAATGACTACAGTAGCCTGTTACTAGGTCACATCACGTGACTTCCAAGAGAGAAAGCAATTGAAAAGAGTATCGACACAGCTACCATCAGGTCGTAAGCTCATCGCCTTCGCTTTCTATATGTGTATTTCACATTGTACTAAAAACACAAATAATTTTCGTGACAAAAATGTACAGGATATATTTTAACGTATCTTGTTCACTTTGTATCTGACAGGTCTCAGCCAACAGCTGCTTCAATGCCGACTCCTGAGCCGAATCTTCCCGATGGAAATGTGAAGGTGTCCATGGGAATTCTGGAAATACTGCAATGGCAATCATTCATCACAAATTGTCAAACATGTACAATTGATTAATCATTTATCAATAAACAAGGTATTCAATAACAACTGGTGTGTTTGCTCTTTATTCTCTTTTATGGGGAAAGTTAGAAGTGATTCCCAACAACTATGCCTGCCGTACGAGGCGACTCAATAGATCGGGTGGTCAGGCTCCATGACTTGGTAGACTGCGTATCTTGGAAAACCGACGGCGTGAATGTTGTTCATTGTATCTGGTCTGGTTCAGTTCTTCGGCATAACGTATGAGGAAAGGCTAAACTGACACACGACTTTGACGTTTATCGTTTTGTCAAACCAACAAGCACGTGTAAGGTGCTGACAAAACCATGGAACATAATCAGGGCGAATCTGGTACTTGTACCTGCGATCATCGGGCACCGGCAGACATGGAACACACTCAACATCAGTGACGTGTAGTGCTTTAAACCCCTGGGCCGCCCTTGCTCCGGTCTCCACAAGAACACACCATGGTCTTGCTGTCCAACTTGAGTCCAACAAGAGCTGCTGTAATAAAATACTATTGCAGAAATACAAAATATTAACATTTTCAACAGTTACTAAACAATGTTACATGAACACATTCAACACACACTGCATTTTTAGCATGACCCATGCACCTAACTGTGTTCTGCTTGTGGTGAAAGTAGTAAATTGTCCATATCTTTAACCACCTGGTCGCCCGATAGTCCGGAAATATCAATACTTAATGTAATTGTTTCCAGTGTTTAGTACGAAATCACTCTTAGCAACTAGCATTGTTACTTTGAAGCAATGTACGTTTAGGATTTACAGAAAAGTAGCGAAAAGAAAGGTAATCTTGTGACTCAAGATATGACATTCAAGAAATGTTTATACTTGCATGGTATCAAGTAGGCATTGGTGAAATACTTTCCTAAATACAGATTTGAACAGTTCCGGTTAAGTTGTGCCAATCTTATGCTAGAGACACCCGGAAGTCTAAAGGTAGTGTAATGTTCAGTGCCACTGTAACTACACATAGTATATTTCGGGTATCAAATATCATTCGTTAGTCTGATCCTGACTGCCAGTCGTAAACAATTCTGTATATTTCGGGTATCAAATATCCCCGTTACTCTTATCCTGACTGCCAGTCGTAAAAAAATCCTGTATATTTCGGGTATCAAATATCCCCGTTACTCTTATCCTGACTGCCAGTCGTAAAAAATCCTGTATATTTCGGGTATCAAATATCCCTGTTACTCTTATACTGACTGCCAGTCGTAAAAAATCCTGTATATTTCGGGTATCAAATATCACGGCTACTCTTATCCTGACTGCCAGTCAGAATGAATCTTGTATATTTCGGGTATCAAATATCCCCAATACTCTTATCCTGACTGCCAGTCAGAATGAATCTTGAATATTTCGGGCAACAAATACCACCCGTTACTTTGATCCTGACTGCCAGTCGTGATCAATCAGGAATATTTCGGGCATCAAATACCACCTGTTACTTTGATCCTGACTGCCAGTCGTAATAAATCCTGTATATTTCGGGTAGCCAAGCCGTTAATGTTGGATTTCATTGCGAAAAAATCCTGTATATTTCGGGTATCAAATATCCCCGTTACTCTTATCCTGACTGCCAGTCGAAAGAAATCCTGTATATTTCGGGTATCAAATATCACCCGTTACTCTTATCCTGACTGCCAGTCGTAAACAATTCTGCATATTTCGGGTATCAAATATCACCCGTTACTCTTATCCTGACTGCCAGTCGTAAAAAATCCTGTATATTTCGGGTATCAAATATCCCTGTTACTCTTATACTGACTGCCAGTCGTAAACAATCCTGTATATTTCGGGTATCAAATATCACGGCTACTCTTATCCTGACTGCCAGTCAGAATGAATCTTGAATATTTCGGGCATCAAATACCACCCGTTACTTTGATCCTGACTGCCAGTCGTGATCCATCAGGAATATTTCGGGTATCAAATACCACCCGTTACTTTGATCCTGACTGCCAGTCGTAATAAATCATGTATATTTCGGGTAGCCAAGCCGTTATAGCAGTCGTGTAGCATATGGGATTTCATTGCGAACATGGACAAAATGAGTAAAACACGTTTCTGTTGCCCCCGTCCTGATAATACATTATTGCTAAAAGCAGCGTAAAACCGTACTCACAATGAGTTATTAACGCTATGTCACATTTTCAATAAATATGATGGCGAACTTTTTAATATTCACAATGTGGATAAGCGTGATATTCACATATTTATGCGAACAGCACACACTGATTGTTTAACCGTAAATATAGCTTACGTAATGCCACGGTTTGCCGTGGTTGTGTTGCAGGTATGACCGACATTTGGTTGAATTTCTTTCGTTGTAGTGACATCGATCTGAGCGTCCCATCGTTTTTGCATAAAATGTCGTATATATATTTTGATTATGGGTTTAAAATCACTGTGCCGCGCAGAACGAGAGACTGTGGCTGGAGAAAGTTCGGCTGCAGCAGAGGCTTTACAGGGACCTGCAAATAGAAGATGGGGATGGGAAAGTTAGCAAACACACATTATTGAGTGTTTCGTGAATGTTTGCAGTGATTGGCTGAGAAGATGTTAGAACCATCGAAACTAATTTAACTCTTTCAAAACGACACATAGGACAATTTAGGCATACGGACGGTGTTTTACACTACTATCTTTTGATCTGATATCCCCAGTGATGAACACTGATGAAGACTGGACAAGCGACAAGGTTCATTTTCATAACCATAAGAAGTAACTGCAGATTCAATCTAGTGACATATGTATACATGCATTACATTTCTACCTACATGGTAGGTAGATTATGACTATATGTGTATACAATGAACCCTCGTTAGCCCGGACCCCGTTAGTTCCCCTAAACCATCAAAGTTGGGAACGTCAGCATGCAAGTAATGGGCATACATACCCAGGATTCGTTAATCCGGACATTTATTGATCCGGACGATTTCACTCAGAACGTAGTGTCCGGATTAAAGAGGTTTCAGTGTATATGCACACATCCGACCTAAACATTTCCCAATTGCCATAAATACATAGAGATGTAAAACTGTAGCTAAAAATAAGATACAAATATTTTAAGCAATCCAAATTTCTTTCTTTGAAATTCAAGTATTGCCTGCTGCGAAAACAATAACGATGTTGTTCACTTATTGCATTTGAATGATATACCTTATTAGGGTAGATTTGGTTTGATTTAAAAATGTTTTATTTACACAGAGTAAGAAAGTTTTGGTACAAGTTATATCAACTTAAACCGTTCACTTGTGGGATAAAATCCATTTGTCCTCATAAGGGGGTCGCCTAAGGACAACGTCCAACGCCTCCGAAAGATGAACTCTTCACACATACACGCGCCATTAAAACCACTTTCTCTTTGTCTCATAAATATGTGCCATCATAAAGAGATTATCACTAGATACCTTGTCATTGTGACCTTGTAATACACCCTGAATGTCATTTGCATCAAAAGCTACAAAGGACTGGATGTTGAGGAGGAATCTCTATAAATATAAAGGAAGGCTGCTTCTTTCCATTAACCATCCTGACTCTCGCACAGAACGGTTCTGTTCGCAACTTTCTTGCTTCAACCATGAATTCTTCAGTTTTGATTGTTGTCCTTGTCGCCGTCTTTGCTGCAACAGCGTCAGCTCAAGGTAAATATATATTAGCATTAAGGTTGTATTACTATACGGCTGTAAAATGCATGGGAGTGTGTGCTGCAATGTCATTGTGTGTGAATTCTTATTCTTGATGCGTAACCTTTTTCAACGACAACGTACCATTCTGTTTGGCACAATACCACACTAATACTACATTAAGTTTAATTAATATTTGTAAGAAGAACTTCAATGTAGATAAACAGAAACTCATGAAATTATTTTATCATGACGCCAAACCATTGCAGAGTGACGTCATTAAACTGTTACAGTTTTCACGTACGGGAAAATACTGATAACTTCTGTATTATACAATGCCCCAATAAACAGAATGTGTTTAGATTTGTGGGTTTCATTGAGTATTCATGCATAATGTTTATCTCCTAATTTTCAATGTCAGTGACTTGTAAAGTTTAAGATATGTGAAAGGAGCATTTAACCACACTCACACACACTACATTACATGTATATCATATTGACGAGTCCTAGCACAGCTGAAATACTGCTGATATGACTTTAAATTTTAACTCACTCACTCATGTTAACTTTGACGTAATTAACCATGTGGTACTGGCTGGTGTTTCTGTATGGCTGTTTCTGTCAATTATGTCAATTAGTTCCTGTTTAACCTAGGACATTTTGGTGGCAGAGTGGTATCGGTCCTTCAACTGCCATTTCCAGGTTCAAATCTCCCATTATGATCCCTGGTCTATCGTCACAATACCAGTGTTGTGGATTTAATCAAGGACCATAACGTCTCCAGCTGACATGACATTGAGTTTTCCTCACACGTATCCTGCTGTGATTTATATGAATTTCCAAACAACGTGAAACCATACCACTCACTCACTGACTGAACTTCTGTTACAGGACTTGGAGCACTGCTGGCCTTGAGTGGAGGTTTGGGTGGTGCGGGTAGCCCGTTTGGTGGCGCAGGTGGTGCAGGTGGCGCTGGCGGGATGGGAGGACTGTTTGGCAATTCAGGTAATCATGGGGGTTGTACATAGAAGCAATAGAACGATTCTCAAAGACAGGAAGAGCTGAAGTAACACATGACAATAGAATGTCTTCTGCATATGGCGCCTAACACAGCAAAACTAACAACCTGTGTTTAGTATACAATGGCGCTAAAATTAGCACGATACTAAAAACCTCGTTTTAGGATTAAGCCGAGCTTGGATTGTGCGCTCGTTGACTACCTCTAAATTTAACAATTACATTTGTACAGGAGTACTGCATGACAGAACAGTCCAGTTCCCATCTAACATCGATGGGCGTGATATATTCATCTAGAAAAAGTACTTCACCACCATTTCATTATTATTATATATCAAGAACTTGCAACTATCCATCCAGGACATTAACTTTATTTCGAGAAATGGCTACGGTAGCCTGTTACTAGGTCACATCACGTGACTTCCAAGAGAGAAAGCAATTGAAAAGAGTATCGACACAGCTACCATCAGGTCATCGCCTTCGCTTTCTGTATGTGTATTTCACATTGTACTAAAAACACAAATAATTTTCGTGACAAAAATGTACAGGATATATTTTAACGTATCTTGTTCACTTTGTATCTGACAGGTCTCAGCCAACAGCTGCTTCAATGCCGACTCCTGAGCCGAATCTTCCCGATGGAAATGTGAAGGTGTCCATGGGAATTCTGGAAATACTGCAATGGCAATCATTCATCATAAATTGTCAAACATGTAAAATTGATTAATCATTGATCAATAAACAAGGTATTCAATAACAACTGGTGTGTTTGCTCTTTATTCTCTTTTATGGGGAGTGCAGGTTAGAAGTGATTCCCAACAACTATGCCTGCCGTACGAGACGACTCAATAGATCGGATGGTCAGGCTCCATGACTTGGTAGACTACGTATCTTGGAAAACCGACGGCGTGAATGTTGTTCATTGTATCTGGTCTGGTTCAGTTCTTCAGCATAACGTGTGAGGAAAGGCTAAACTGACACACGACTTTGACGTCGATCGTTTTTTTCAAACCAACAAGCACGTGTAAGGTGCTGACAAAACCATGGAACATAATCAGGGCGAATCTGGTACTTGTACCTGCGATCATCGGACACCGGCAGACATGGAACACACTCAACATCAGTGACGTGTAGTGCTTTAAACCCCTGGGCCACCCTTGCTCCGGTCTCCACAAGAACACACTATGGTCTTGCTGTCCAACTTGAGTCCAACAAGAGCTGCTGTAATAAAATAATATTGCAGAAATACAAAATATTAACATTTTCAACAGTTACTAAACAATGTTACATGAAAACATTCAACACACACTGCATTTTTAGCATGACCCATGCACCTAACTGTGTTCTGCTTGTGGTGAAAGTAGTAAATTGTCCATATCTTTAACCACCTGGTCGCCCGATAGTCCGGAAATATCAATACTTAATGTAATTGTTTCCAGTGTTTAGTACGAAATCACTCTTAGCAACTAGCATTGTTACTTTGAAGCAATGTACGTTTAGGATTTACAGAAAAGTAGCGAAAAGAAAGGTAATCCTGTGACTCAAGATATGACATTCAAGAAATGTTTATACTTGCATGGTATCAAGTAGGCATTGGTTAAATACTTTCCTAAATACAGATTTGAACAGTTCCGGTTAAGTTGTGCCAATCTTATGCTAGAGACACCCGGAAGTCTAAAGGTAGTGTAATGTTCAGTGCCACTGTAACTACACATAGTATATTTCGGGTATCAAATATCATTCGTTAGTCTGATCCTGACTGCCAGTCGTAAACAATTCTGTATATTTCGGGTATCAAATATCCCCGTTACTCTTATCCTGACTGCCAGTCGTAAAAAATCCTGTATATTTCGGGTATCAAATATCACCCGTTACTCTTATCCTGACTGCCAGTCGTAAAAAATCCTGTATATTTCGGGTATCAAATATCCCTGTTACTCTTATACTGACTGCCAGTCGTAAAAAATCCTGTATATTTCGGGTATCAAATATCACGGCTACTCTTATCCTTACTGCCAGTCAGAATGAATCTTGTATATTTCGGGTATCAAATATCCCCAATACTCTTATCCTGACTGCCAGTCAGAATGAATCTTGAATATTTCGGGCATCAAATACCACCCGTTACTTTGATCCTGACTGCCAGTCGTGATCAATCAGGAATATTTCGGGCATCAAATACCACCCGTTACTTTGATCCTGACTGCCAGTCGTGATCAATCAGGAATATTTCGGGTATCAAATACCACCTGTTACTTTGATCCTGACTGTCAGTCGTAATAAATCCCGTATATTTCGGGTAGCCAAGCCGTTAATGTTGGATTTCATTGCGAAAAAATCCTGTATATTTCGGGTACCAAATATCCCCGTTACTCTTATCCTGACTGCCAGTCGTAAACAATTCTGCATATTTCGGGTATCAAATATCACCCGTTACTCTTATCCTGACTGCCAGTCGTAAAAAATCCTGTATATTTCGGGTATCAAATATCCCCGTTACTCTTATCCTGACTGCCAGTCGTAAACAATTCTGCATATTTCGGGTATCAAATATCACCCGTTACTCTTATCCTGACTGCCAGTCGTAAAAAATCCTGTATATTTCGGGTATCAAATATCCCTGTTACTATTATACTGACTGCCAGTCGTAAACAATCCTGTATATTTCGGGTATCAAATATCACCCGTTACTTTGATCCTGACTGCCAGTCATGATCAATCAGGAATATTTCGGGTATCAAATACCACCCGTTACTTTGATCCTGACTGCCAGTCAGAATGAATCTTGAATATTTCGGGCATCAAATACCACCTGTTACTTTGATCCTGACTGCCAGTCGTAATAAATCCTGTATATTTCGGGTAGCCAAGCCGTTAATGTTGGATTTCATTGCGAAAAAATCCTGTATATTTCGGGTATCAAATATCCCCGTTACTCTTATCCTGACTCCCAGTCGAAAAAAATCCTGTATATTTCGGGTATCAAATATCCCCGTTACTCTTATCCTGACTGCCAGTCGTAAACAATTCTGCATATTTCGGGTATCAAATATCACCCGTTACTCTTATCCTGACTGCCAGTCGTAAAAAATCCTGTATATTTCGGGTATCAAATATCCCTGTTACTATTATACTGACTGCCAGTCGTAAACAATCCTGTATATTTCGGGTATCAAATATCACCCGTTACTTTGATCCTGACTGCCAGTCATGATCAATCAGGAATATTTCGGGTATCAAATACCACCCGTTACTTTGATCCTGACTGCCAGTCAGAATGAATCTTGAATATTTCGGGCATCAAATACCACCCGTTACTTTGATCCTGACTGCCAGTCGTGATCAATCAGGAATATTTCGGGTATCAAATACCACCTGTTACTTTGATCCTGACTGCCAGTCGTAATAAATCCTCTATATTTCGGGTAGCCAAGCCGTTAATGTTGGATTTCATTGCGAAAAAATCCTGTATATTTCGGGTATCAAATATTCCCGTTACTCTTATCCTGACTCCCAGTCGAAAAAAATCCTTTATATTTCGGGTATCAAATATCCCCGTTACTCTTATCCTGACTGCCAGTCGTAAACAATTCTGCATATTTCGGGTATCAAATATCACCCGTTACTCTTATCCTGACTGCCAGTCGTAAAAAATCCTGTATATTTCGGGTATCAAATATCCCTGTTACTCTTATACTGACTGCCAGTCGTAAACAATCCTGTATATTTCGGGTATCAAATATCACGGCTACTCTTATCCTGACTGCCAGTCAGAATGAATCTTGAATATTTCGGGCATCAAATACCACCCGTTACTTTGATCCTGACTGCCAGTCGTGATCAATCAGGAATATTTCGGGTATCAAATACCACCCGTTACTTTGATCCTGACTGCCAGTCGTGATCAATCAGGAATATTTCGGGTATCAAATACCACCCGTTACTTTGATCCTGACTGCCAGTCGTGATCCATCAGGAATATTTCGGGTATCAAATACCACCCGTTACTTTGATCCTGACTGCCAGTCGTAATAAATCATGTATTTTTCTGGTAGCCAAGCCGTTATAGCAGTCGTGTAGCATATGGGATTTCATTGCGAACATGGACAAAATGAGTAAAACACGTTTCTGTTGCCCCCGTCCTGATAATACATTATTGCTAAAAGCAGCGTAAAACCGTACTCACAATGAGTTATTAACGCTATGTCACATTTTCAATAAATATGATGGCGAACTTTTTAATATTCACAATGTGGATAAGCGTGATATTCACATATTTATGTGAACAGCACACACTGATTGTTTAACCGTAAATATAGCTTACGTAATGCCACGGTTTGCCGTGGTTGTGTTGCAGGTATGACCGACATTTGGTTGAATTTCTTTCGTTGTATTGACATCGATCTGAGCATCCCACCTTTTTTGCATAAAATGTCGTATATATATATTTTGATTATGGGTTTAAAATCACTGTGCCGCGCAGAACGAGAGACTGTGGCTGGAGAGAGCTCGGCTGCAGCAGAGGCTTTACAGGGACCTGCAAATAGAAGATGGGGATGAGAAAGTTAGCAAACACACATTATTGAGTGTTTCGTGAATGTTTGCAGTGATTGGCTGAGAAGATGTTAGAACCATCGAAACTAATTTAACTCTTTCAAAACGACACATAGGACAATTTAGGCATACGGACGGTGTTTTACACTACTATCTTTTGATCTGATATCCCCAGTGATGAACACTGATGAAGACTGGACAAGCGACAAGGTTCATTTTCATTACCATAAGAAGTAACTGCAGATACAATCTAGTGACATATGTATACATGCATTACATTTCTACCTACATGGTAGGTAGATTATGACTATATGTGTATACAATGAACTCTCGTTAGCCCGGACCCCGTTAGTTCCCCTAAACCATCAAAGTTGGGAACGTCAGCATGCAAGTAATGGGCATACATACCCAGGATTCGTTAATCCGGACATTTATTGATCCGGACGATTTCACTCAGAACGTAGTGTCCGGATTAAAGAGGTTTCAGTGTATATGCACACATCCGACCTAAACATTTCCCAATTGCCGTAAATACATAGAGATGTAAAACTGTAGCTAAAAATAAGATACAAATATTTTAAGCAATCCAAATTTCTTTCTTTGAAATTCAAGTATTGCCTGCTGCGAAAACAATAACGATGTTGTTCACTTATTGCATTTGAATGATATACCTTATTAGGGTAGATTTGGTTTGATTTAAAAATGTTTTATTTACACAGAGTAAGAAAGTTTTGGTACAAGTTATATCAACTTAAACCGTTCACTTGTGGGATAAAATCCATTTGTCCTCATAAGGGGGTCGCCTAAGGACAACGTCCAACGCCTCCGAAAGATGAACTCTTCACACATACACGCGCCATTAAAACCCCTTTCTCTTTGTCTCATAAATATGTGCCATCATAAAGAGATTATCACTAGATACCTTGTCATTGTGACCTTGTAATACACCCTGAATGTCATTTGCATCAAAAGCTAAAAAGGACTGGATGTTGAGGTGGAATCTCTATAAATATAAAGGAAGGCTGCTTCTTTCCATTAACCATCCTGACTCTCACACAGAACGGTTCTGTTCGCAACTTTCTTGCTTCAACCATGAATTCATCGATTTTGATTGTTGTCCTTGTCGCCGTCTTTGCTGCAACAGCGTCAGCTCAAGGTAAATATATATTAGCATTTAAGGTTGTATTACTATACGGCTGTAAAATGCATGGGAGTGTGTGCTGCAATGTCATTGCGTATGAATACTTATTCTTGATGCGTAACCTTTTTCAACGACAACGTACCATTCTGTTTGGTACAATACCACACTAATACTACATTAAGTTTAATTAATATTTGTAAGAAGAACTTCGAT
The DNA here is from genome assembly GCF_022045235.1 of Haliotis cracherodii. Classification (NCBI taxonomy): domain Eukaryota; kingdom Metazoa; phylum Mollusca; class Gastropoda; order Lepetellida; family Haliotidae; genus Haliotis; species Haliotis cracherodii. The sequence goes on along the minus strand of NW_027266272.1, from coordinate 4,385,460 downwards.
GTAGATAAACAGAAGGTCATGAAATTCATTTTATCATGACGCCAAACCATTGCAGAGTGACGTCATTGAACTGCGACAGTTCACGTAGGGAGGGAGCGCTACGGAAAAATACTGATAACTTCTGTATTATACAATGCCCCAATAAACAGAATGTGTTTAGATTTGCGGGTTTCATTGAGTTTTCATGCATAATGTTTATTTCCTAATTTTCAATGTCAGTGACTTGTAAAGTTTAAGATATGTGAAAGGAGCATTTAACCACACTCACACACGCTACATTACATGTATATCATATTGACGAGTCCTAGCACAGCTGAAATACTGCTGATATGACTTTAAATTTTAACTCACTCACTCATGTTAACTTTGACGTAATTAACCATGTGGTACTGGCTGGTGTTTCTGTATGGCTGTTTCTGTCAATTATGTCAATTAGTTCCTGTTTAACCTAGGACATTGTGGTGGCAGAGTGGTATCGGTCCTTCAACTGCAAGTTCCGGGTTCAAATCTCCCATTATGATCCCTGGTCTATCGTCACAATACCAGTGTTGTGGATTTAATCAAGGACCATAACGCCTCCAGCTGACATGACATTGAGTTTTCCTCACACTCATCCTGCTGTGATTTATCTGAATTTCCAAACAACGTGAAACCATACCACTCACTCACTGCATGAACTTCTGTTACAGGTCGTCACTATATGGCTGAAATATTGCCGATGTGACGTAAAGCAATAACTCACTCACTCACTCTGTTACAGGACTTGGAGCACTGCTGGCCTTGAGTGGAGGTTTGGGTGGTGCGGGTAGCCCGTTTGGTGGCGCAGGTGGTGCAGGTGGCGCAGGTGGCGCTGGCGGGATGGGAGGACTGTTTGGCAATTCAGGTAATCATGGGGGTTGTACATAGAAGCAATAGAACGATTCTCAAAGACAGGAAGAGCTGAAGTAACACATGACAATAGAATGTCTTCTGCACATGGCGCCTAACACAGCAAAACTAACAACCTGTGTTTAGTATACAATGGCGCTAAAATTAGCACGATACTGAAAACCTCGTTTTAGGATTAAGCCGAGCTTGGATTGTGCGCTCGTTGACTACCTCTAAATTTAGCAATTACATTTGTACAGGAGTACTGCATGACAGAACAGTCCAGTTCCCATCTAACATCGATGGGCGTGATATATTCATCTAGAAAAAGTACTTCCCCACCACTTCATTATTATTATATATCAAGAACTTGCAACTATCCATCCATGATGACATTAACTTTATTTCGATGAAGGGCTAAGCCACCTGTTACTAGGTCCCATCACGTGACTTCCAGGATAGAAAAGCAATTGAAAAGAGTATCGACACAGCTACCATCATGTCGTTAGCTCATCGCCTTCGCTTTCTATATGTGTATTTCATATTGTACTAAAAAAAACAACAAATAATTTTATATATTTTAACGTATCGTGTTCACTTTGTATCTGACAGGTCTCAGCCAACAGCTGCTTCAATGCCGACTCCTGAGCCGAATCTTCCCGATGGAAATGTGAAGGTTTCCGTGGGAATTCTGGAACTACTACAATGGCAATCATTCATCATAAATTGCCAAACATGTAAAATTGATTAAATATTTATCAATAAACAAGGTATTCGATAACAACTAGTGTGTTTGCTCTTTATTCTCTTTTATGGGGAGTACAGGTTAGAAGTGATTCCCAACAACTATGCCTGCCGTACGAGAAGGCTCAATAGATCGGGTTTACATGGCTTGGTAGACTGCGTATCTTGGAAAACCGACGGCGTGAATGCTGTTCATTGTATCTGGTCTGGTGCAGTTCTTCAGCATAATGTGGGAGGAAAGGCTAAACTGACAAGTGTCTTAGTAACGTTTACCGCTTTGGTGAAACCCATGCAACATAATCAGGTCGAATCTGGTATTCGAACACCCGGCCATTGGTTACTGACATGGGACGCAAACCTGCAAGGGACTGCACCGCATTAGACACTGGCCCTCCAATGTCCCCTTCTCTCTTTAGAGCGAGGGCTGCGGGGCCTGGTGGTTAAAGCGTTCGCTCGTCACGCCGGAGAGTGAGTGAGTTGGGTTTAACGCCGCTTTTAACATTATTCCAGTTATATCACGACGTGTCAGCTTGATGTGGGAGGAAAGCCCGAAGTGACGCAGGTCTCAGACGTTTACCATTTTGGTGAAACCCATGAGCACGGGTATGGTGCTGACAAACCTAGAAACATAATCGGGGCGAACTGGGATTCGAACCCACAATCATAGGTTTCTGGCGTGTCCAAGGGACGCAACTCTGCACAGCGAATCGCGGCGCCTTAGAAGACTGGGCCACTCGTGACCCGTCACGCCGAAAACCTGGGTACATTGTGTAAGGCCAATTTTTGGTGTCTCCCGCCCCGATCTAGATGGAATATGACGGCGTAAAACCATACACAGTCTCTCTCTCTAGTGAAAAGCTCTGTTATATTCTGCCACCTTGCTGTTATGCCTGATCTGAATATATCTCCAGTGAGGAACCCCTCACAGCACTGTCGTTATGTAGAATCAAGAAGGTTGCCCAATGAAACTGGACCCACGTGAAATCTGGTGATTCTACTTTTATTGATACCAGTGTGGTTCACGTTCACGCGAATACGTTCCCAGGTTTACTTAACGAAGATTAAAGATTTTTTCAGTTATATCATACATTTGTCAGCCCAAAGTGGCACGTGTGGCGATTTACCACTTACCTAGGACCATAACTGGTGCGACCTGGGATTCGAACCTACGCCAATTGGACACTGTAAGACATTGGGCACAGTTTTCTTCACTGACGTGTAGTGCTTCAAACCAGTGAACCACCCGTTCTCCGGTCTCCATAAGAACACACCACAGCCATGCTGTCCAACTTGAGTCAAACCAGTATTCACATGGTTTAGCCATGTTCGAAACAAGAAAGGGGGCGGTAGGGTAGCCTAGTGGTTAAAGCGTTCGCTCGTCATGCCGAAGACCCGGGTTCGATTCCCGACATGGGTACAATGTGTGAAGCCCATTTCTGGTGTCCCCCGCCGTGATATTGCTGGAATATTTCTAAAAGCGGCGTAAAACCATACTCACTCACTCACTCACTCACTCACTCACTCACTGGAAACAAGAAAACGGTGGAAATACAAAACATGTGACTTCATCAGCGACTAAAGCAATGTAACACACACCAAAAATCTTTTAAAATGACTCATTGACCTAATTAACTGTGTACTGTGTACTGTCCCTTGTCCAGAGAACCCCTGGTCGCCCGATCGCCTGGTAATAACATCACAAATTTAATTGTTTCCAAAGTTTAATACGGAATCATTCAATAAACAAGCAATTTTTTTTTTAAACAGTTGACGTCAATGATTTACGAAGGCAGAGCTATTGCTTAAGGTGGGGGAAAAAGTGGAATCAAGATAACATTTTTAATTAAATATTTATACTTAAACTGAATTGTTCAGTGACATTGTAAATACACAAGGTATATCTCGGATATCAAATAACACCTGTTACTCTGTCTTGCACACCTGTTACTCTGTCTTGCACACCTGTTTCTCTGTCTTGCACATCTGTGACTCTGTCTTGCAAACCTGTGACTCTGTCTTGCACACCTGTTTCTCTGTCTTGCACACCTGTTTCTCTGTCTTGCACACCTGTGACTCTGTCTTGCAAACCTGTGACTCTGTCTTGCACATCTGTTTCTCTGTCTTGCACATCTGTTACTCTGTCTTGCACATCTGTTTCTCTGTCTTGCACACCTGTTTCTCTGTCTTGCACACCTGTTTCTCTGTCTTGCAAACCTGTTTCTCTGTCTTGCACACCTGTGACTCTGTCTTGCAAACCTGTTTCCCTGTCTTGCACACCTGTTTCTCTGTCTTGCACACCTGTGACTCTGTCTTGCAAACCTGTTTCTCTGTCTTGCAAACCTGTTTCTCTGTCTTGCACACCCGTGACTCTGTCTTGCAAACCTCTTTCTCTGTCTTGCACACCTGTGACTCTGTCTTGCACACCTGTTTCTCTGTCTTGCACACCTGTGACTCTGTCTTGCACACCTGTTACTCTATCTTGCACACCCGTTACTCTGTCTTGCAAACCAGTTTCTCTGTCTTGCACATCTGTTTCTCTGTCTTGCACATCTGTTTCTCTGTCTTGCACACCTGTTTCTCTGTCTTGCACACCTGTGACTCTGTCTTGCACACCTGTTTCTCTGTCTTGCACACCTGTGACTCTGTCTTGCACACCTGTGACTCTGTCTTGCAAACCTGTTTCTCTGTCTTGCACACCTGTTTCTCTGTCTTGCACATCTGTTTCTCTGTCTTGCAAACCTGTTTCTCTGTCTTGCACACCCGTGACTCTGTCTTGCAAACCTCTTTCTCTGTCTTGCACAGCTGTGACTCTGTCTTGCAAACCTGTTTCTCTGTCTTGCACACCTGTTTCTCTGTCTTGCACACCTGTTTCTCTGTATTGCACTCCTGTTACTCTGATCCTGACCTCAAGCCGAAATCCATCATTTATATGTTAAATATTTAAAGCATGTCGGCCGATAGGTAGCCCAGTAGTTAAAGCATTCGCTTGTACCGTATTCTATTCCAAATATCAAAAAATGGATTAAACCTGTTTCTTGTGTTTCCCGCCGTCATATTGCTAAATTATTGCTCAAAGCAGCGTTAAACCACACTCACAATCAATTATCTACACTATGGCACATTCTTTATAAATATGTTGGCGATGTATTTAATATACCAAAATCAAAATCAAACAGAACCAGGCACTTCAATAGTATTAAAAACAATGTATTAACATTATTCCAGTTATATCACGACGTGTCTAAAATTGTAACACGCACACACATGGTGTTGACATATGGGCTCAAACTCTCAGATAGACGTGAAGTAATGACCAAATGAAATATTTCCCTCTATCGAAACCTTCCAAACACACAACGAAATATGTTGTCACAAACAAAAGCCACAACACCAATTCCACAATCACAAGAAACACGTTACAAAGACATACAAAGGCAAGTCAATTGTTCACTTGAGAAAACACGGGAGCATATGGTAATAGTCAAATAGAGAATTGCATCGGACAAAAAAAATGTAGCTGATGCCTCAAATTTGGAAATGTCCTCCACATGTCAACAGTAAAACGTTTTGAAATCTTCGTTGGGGTCTTGAATGTTGTAACCCTGATGAAACAACTGTTGAGCAAGACTCACATGAATCTCTTTGAAATCTAGATCGTACCTTAAAGGTTGTGAAATGTAGTCACGAAAGTGAAGCCCTTCCACGAATGGAGGTGATGTTTCCACTATGTCGTTGACAGCTACATGTAGACGTGATGGATGTCAAATAGCCTCATCAAGCAGCTTTTCCGTGTAGGTCAGTGCTCAGAGTACTGTCCTTGTAGAAGGGCCATGTCTCCGTGTAGGTCAATGCCCAGGGTACTGTCCTTGTAGAAGGGCCATGTCTCCGTGTAGGTCAATCCTCAGAGTACTGTCCTTGTAGAAGGGCCATGTCTCCGTGTAGGTCAATGCCCAGGGTACTGTCCTTGTAGAATGGCCATGTCTTCGTGTAGGTCAATGCCAAGGGTACTGTCCTTGTAGAAGGGTCATGTCTCCGTGTAGGTCAATGCCTAGATTTCTGTCCTTGTAGAAGGGTCATGTCTCCGTGTAGGTCAATGCCCAGAGTACTGTCCTTGTAGAAGGGCCATGTCTCCGTGTAGGTCAATCCTCAGAGTACTGTCCTTGTAGAAGAGTCATGGCACAAAAACATCGGATGACCTTTAACATGTTATATGGTGGATATTGCAAATACAAAGCCCACGATATCGTTACGGAAATAGTACAAAAACAGTGGAATGTCACATGTCGGTTGACGTGGGTATGAACTGTTTGATCTATGGTCTCAAACAGTTGGCGAGGTCAAACACAGTAACATCTCAATTCACATTCCTCATTCGATATCGGGGAAATTGTAGTGAACTGAAATACGACATTTTTTGCATTTTGGCATTCTGAATTGAGGACTCGAGAGTATGTCGTCGTTATGACACCCGCATTACAACCCGGAATATGAAGAGGTCGTCGTGGAAATGATAAATACAAAATTCTTTGGAACTGGTCCGTATACAGCCTCAGACGTATCCAGGCCAACAAACGTGATCTTGTCCTTTTTGATAAATCCAGTGAAATCATTTATATTATTGAATTTTCTGTCCCTTTTGATACTATTGTGATTGACAAGATTTTCAGGAAAACTACTACTACTGCTACTACAACGACTACTACTACCACTACTACTACTACTTCTACATCTACTACTTCTACTACTACTACTACTTCTACTACTACTTCTACTTCTACCTCTACTTCTACTACTACTACTTCTACTACTGCTACTACTTCTACTACTACAACTTCTACTACTACTACTACAACTTCTACTACTACTACTACTACTTCTACTACTACTACTACTTCTACTTCTACTACTACTACTACTACTACCACCACTACTACTACTACTTCTACTACTACTACTTCTACTACTACTACTACTACTACTTCTTCTACTACTACTACTACTTCTACTACTACTACTACCACTACTACTACTACTGCTGCTACTACTACTACTACTACTACTACTTCTACTTCTACTACTACTACTTCTACTACTACTACTACTACCACTACTACTACTTCTACTATTACTACTACTTCCACTACTACTACTACTACTACTACTACTACTACTACTACCACTACTACTACTGCTATTACTACTACTACTACTACTACTACTACCATACTACTACAACTACTACTACTACTATTACTTCTACTACTACTACTACTACTTCTACTACTACAACTATTAATACTCTTACTACTACTGCTAATGCAATGTACAGTGCCAAGCCTTATACACATCCGATATACATGTATTCCAATCGCCATCGTCAGTAATACAATGTGATGTAAAATAGTTGTAACGATGTGTTAAGCAATGCGTTAAAATCGATTCCACTCAATCGATCTCCACCCAAACCATTACGTGGCGTTCTCTCCATTTGGGGTTTTACATTTTACATCAACCAAGCCTCGCAGGTGAGTTTTCACCTTTACACAATCCATGAGGAGGACGCCTGAAGACAACGTCCGGTGTCCCGGAAGATGACCTCTTCACACACGCACACGCCATTAAAACAACTTAATCTTTGTCCCATAAATCATGATAAAGAGATGAACACTTAATACGTTGTGTTTGTGACCTTGCGGTACCTGAATGTCATTTGCATACAAAACAGGACTGGATGTTGAGGAGGAATCTCTATAAATATAAAGGAAGGCTGCTTCTTTCCATTAACCATCCTGACTCTCACACAGAACGGTTCTGTTCGCAACTTTCTTACTTCAACCATGAATTCTTCAGTTTTGATTGTTGTCCTTGTCGCCGTCTTTGCTGCAACAGCGTCAGCTCAAGGTAAATATATATTAGCATTTAAGGGCTGTAAAATGCATGGGAGTGTGTGCTGCAATGTCATTGCGTATGAATACTTATTCTTGATGCGTAACCTTTTTCAACGACAACGTACCATTCTGTTTGGTACAATACCACACTAATGCTACATTAAGTTTAATTAATATTTGTAAGAAGAACTTCGATGTAGATAAACAGAAGCACATGAAATTCATTTATCATGACGCCAAACCATTGCAGAGTGACGTCATTGAACTGCGACAGTTCACGTAGGGAGGGACGCTAGGGAAAAATACTGATAACTTTTGTATTTTACAATGCCCCAATAAACAGAATGTGTTTAGATTTGCGGGTTTCATTGAGTATTCATGCATAATGTTTATCTCCTAATTTTCAATGTCAGTGACTTGTAAAGTTTAAGATATGTGAAAGGAGCATTTAACCACACTCACACACGCTACATTACATGTATATCATATTGACGAGTCCTAGCACAGCTGAAATACTGCTGATATGACTATAAATTTTAACTCACTCACTCATGTTAACTATGACGTAATTAACCATGTGGTACTGGCTGGTGTTTCTGTATGGCTGTTTCTGTCAATTATGTCAAGTAGTTCCTGTTTTTGCTGCAACAGCGTCAGCTCAAGGTAAATATGTACCAGTGTTTCAGATTGCATTACTAATAACTGTAACATGCATAGGAGTGTGACAGCAATGTGATTGTTGGAAAAAATATGAAATCTTTTGGACATTGGACTGCGTGTGAATACTTTTTTCTCAATCCCTGTACATGCATTTTATGTTCCCGATAATTCATGGAACTTAGTGTCGAAAATGTATCAATGTTTTAGAACAACGGGTGCCAGAAACAGTATTTTACAAACCCTGTTGTAATGGCTGGTGTTTCTATCACTCTGTTACGCAAGTGATATAATCGGGAAATGCTTTAAGTTATTTCAAATAGTTCCTGCCTTTGGTGGCAGAGTGGTATTAGGTCCTTCCCTGCCATGTCCGGGTTCAAAACTCCCATTATGATCCTTGGTCTGTCGTAACAGTACTAGTGTGGATTTAATCAAGGGCTAAAACGTCTCCAGCTGACATGACATAGAGTTTTCCTCACACACATCCTGCTGCTGAATTTCAAAATAACTTTAACCAATACCACTCTCTCACTGCATGAACTTCTCCCATCTGTTTCAGGACTTGGAGCACTGCTGGCCTTGAGTGGAGGTTTGGGTGGTGCGGGTAGCCCGTTTGGTGGCGCAGGTGGCGCTGGCGGGATGGGAGGACTGTTGGGCAATTCAGGTACTTATGAGGGTTCTTAATGGAAGCAATATAGCGATGCCCAAAGGCTTGAAGAACTCAAGAAACACCTACATACGTCAGAATGGAATTCCTTTTCTGTACCTGACACCTTTACAAATCAAACTGTGTTTAACAAAGTACAATGGCGTTAAACAAAGCACAATACGGTAAACTTTGATTTAGGATTAAGCAGCAAATGGAATTAACGCTTGATGACTACCTCTAAATAAAGTTATTATATTATCGCAAGAACGAATAGGACAGCTTCTATCTAATATCGACCGGGGGGATAAATGTATTTTGATAAAAGTAGTTTCCCATCCAGTCTTTACTTTCATTTTCCGAGAACTTGGAAATATCCACTCATAACATTAACTTCATTCCAAGAACTGTCTTACCACCAGTACCTGCTACTAGGTCATATCACATGTGGCAGAGGAAGCAACTGAGACAGGATAAAATAACTGTTGCTATGAAACAGCTCTAAAACATGTTATAAAATCGAATTCGACTTCTAGATTTCAATATCGGTATGTTACTTCATACTTTACGTCAGGAAGTAAATACATGGTTTTAAACAATAATATATGACTTCTTCCCAGCTGTCTAATGGCTACACCCACTCCTCATAGGCATTCGAACAACCTTGTTTCATATGAATTAATTTAATATTCTACATCATATTACAAAGAGATATTTTTTATATTGCAATGGTCCTTAAATAAACCATTATTTACACAAAATACAGGGTAGTATTACCTTTCCTCCAACATGCCATCTGTATCATGTAGTGTGTCTGCGCTTTGAAGGGTCCTATCTAACTTACCTCACTCTGCGTTTGACAGGTCTCGGCCGACAGCTGATGCAATGCCGACTCCTGAGCCGAATCTTCCCGATGGAAATGTGAAGGGTCCGTGGATTTTCTGGAAATACTCCAGAAGCAATTATCCATCATAAATTGCCGAAAATGTGAAAGTGCATTAATTATTTATCAATAAACAAGGTATACGTTAACAACTGATGTGTTTGCTCCTTATTCTCTGTAGGTGGGGAGTACAGGATAGAATTGATTCCCAACAACTATGCTTGCCGTACGAGGCGACTAAACACATCTGGTAGTCAGGCTCCATGACTTGGCAGGCTTCTTGTCTTGGAAAACCGATGGCGTGAATGTTGTTCATTGTATCTGGTCTGGTTCAGTTCTTCAGCATAATGTGGGAGGAAAGGCTAAACTGACACACGACTTTGACGTTTATCGTTTTGTCAAACCAACAAGCACGTGTAAGGTGCTGACAAAACCATGGAACATAATCAGGACGAATCTGGTACTTGTACCTGCGATCATCGGACACCGGCTGACATGGAACACACTCAACATCAGTGACGTGTAGTGCTTTAAACCCCTGGACCACCCTTGCTCCGGTCTCCACAAGAACAGACCATGATCTTGCTGTCCCACAAGTGATCACACGGCTGACCCATGTCCGAAAAAATACAATTAATAATATTGCCGAAATACAAAGACATTAACATTCAACAGTTACTATACACTGAAGAATGGAGGCTAAACTGATGCATGTCTTTGTGACGTTCACCGTTCTGGCGAAACCTACAAGCACGTAAGGTTCTGAGAAACCAAGAAATTTAAAATAAATAAATAATGTGTTCACTTATATTGACTCCATACACAAGGTTCATGCCCTGACATTATTACCCGGTCAATGGATCAATGTGCACTTGATTTTCATTCTCAGCTTCCTGGGGAGTATAAAAGTCAAACCGTCTTGTCAGGCGCTAGAAGGGTAACCGTCACAACCCCATGCTGTCGGAAATGAAACATTATCAGAGCGAATCCGGGATTCGAACCCACAATCGTTAGTTACTGACACGCCTACGGGACACATTCATGCACAGAGCTTCAAGTATTTCAGTACTTCAATTCTGTCACAGAATGGTAACCACTAATCGCCCGTGCTCCCGTCTCCACAAGAACACACCACAGTCTTACTGTCCAACTTAAGTCAAACCAATAGTCACGTGGCTTCCCCATGTCGGAAGTTAATACAAAACATGTGACAGGTACTAAAACCAGTGCTACATACCCACACGCTGGTTCATTGTAAAAACGCATGCACGTAACTGTGTATTTCATGTGGGGAGAGTTGTAGCTTTTCTAGATTCTAATGCATCTGGTCGCCTGATCGTCCGATAATAACGTAACTAAATGTAATTGCTCCAATGTTTAATAGGGAATCGTTCTAAAACTAGCAATGTTTGAATAATTGACGTCAAGGACGTTCGAAGGCAGGGCTATAGCTAAGGGTGGCGAATGTTAACGGTAAACCGTAGACTCAGAATATTAATTTAATTAATGCTTGTACAATGGCCTGAAAAAGTCAGTCTTGGTTGATGCCTTCCTAACAGCTTGTTGGAATTATAACAAAGTTGTGGCCATCAAATATTAGAAACACCCACAAATCTAAAAGCAGATATGTTCAGTGACATTGTATATACACTTAGTGTATCTCGGGTATCAAATAACACCCGTTACTCTTATCCTGGCCGCAAGCCGTAATTCGTGATGTATATCTCGGGTATCAAATAATACCCGTTACTCTTATCCTGGCCGCAAGCCGTAATTCGTGATGTATGTCTCGGGTATCAAATAATACCCGTTACGCTTATCCTGGCCGCAAGCCGTAATTCATCATATGTATCTCGGGTATCAAATAACACCCGTTACTCTTATCCTGGCCGCAAGCCGTAATTCATCATGTGTATCTTCTACATAAAATATTTACAGCATGTAGAGCAGTGGGCAGTGGTTAAAGCATTTTGCGTTTCGCACCGAATATGGAAACAATGGATGAATAAAATAATAGCGACAAAACCATTTCACTACTAGTATAAATAAATACGATACAAACTATGCAATAAGCATGGAAGACAAACACTTAGTCAATGAAAACATTTGTTTGAAATAATAATTATATTTTTTTTGAAAGAACCTTTCCTCTTCTGCTGATTGCTTGTGGAATCAAGGAAACTAGACTTGGTATAGTTTGATCTAGACTTGCCTAGGCTTTTAGTAAATATGGCGCAGGACTATAAGCATGTATTTATGAATCACTATCAAATAGAGAAACCCATATCTGGTATCACCCGCCGTGATATTACTAAATTATTGCTGAAACTATACTCACAATCAATTATCTACGCTATGTCACATTTGAAAATAAATGAGTTGGCGATGTATTAAACATTCCAACATAACACTTAAGCAGAACCAGGCAACTTCATGCAATGATATTTCTAAAGGTGTGACAAGCACACACGTGGTGTTGACATGTGGGCTTATCTACTGACCTGCTGGTGACTGGTGAGAGCATAAATTTGTTATGTCAAACTCTCAAACTGAAATAGTTAACATCCAGCGAGACTTGAACAATCTCTGTGTACCTCAGATTGAGATGTGGCCAATTACTTCATAACCGAATAAAATGTTTCACCAACAGCTAAATCTGCCAAAACACGGGGAAATCTTCACATACAATCAGACGCACATAATAATAAATATGTTCTCATCTGTAATAACGATCTAGTAGTTCGACGAATGACGGTGACAGTTACTGATGTTCCCAACACGTCCTTGACAGCAACATGGAGACGTGATGAATGTCAAACATGGTTATCAAAAGCGTGTCCGTGTGGGTCAGTGCGGAGAGGACTGTCCTTGAAGAAGGGGCATGTCATGATCACGTAAACGTCGGATGACCTATGGCAGATATTTACTGTCAACATATTATAGGTGCATATTGGGAATAAACAAATCCGGGTTTCTTTGTGTCATATATTTCACGGAGAGGAAATAAAACAACCATTGTGGAATGTCACCTGTCAGTAATGTTGACTTCAATATGACCCGAAAGGTTATTTTCATTCGTGATGTGAGGAGGGCTGAAATGGGGTTTAACGTCGCATTCACTATTATTACACGACGTGAATCGAACCACAGACCTTCTGCTCTGCAGGCAGACCCTCTATCCACAAACCCACGGATACGGTGCGATTTACAATGAATTAAAGGTTGCAGTAGATGAAATTCAATCATTCAATAGTGACTTTATCAGACCTAGGGGGACGGGTTGATACCTTACGGGCGTGCAAGAAACGTTTGACCGTGGGTTCAAATCCTAAAGGCGTCTTCGTTTTACGTGTACGTTTGTCGCCAAGATACCCGTGCTCGAGTATTTCACAAAAGTGGTAAATGTCTAAGACTTGCACCAATTCAGGCTTTCCTCCCACACCAAGCTCATGAGTTACTCGTCAGTCATAAAAGACATATAAAATATCAAGCTCACAGTCTTCAGTCTTCACCAGTGTTCATCACTGGAGGTATTAGATCAAAAGATAGTGTAAAACACCGTCCGTATGCCTAAATTGTCCTATGTGTCGTTTTGAAAGAGTTAAATTAGTTTTGTGGGTTCTAAGATCTTCTGGGGGGCACGGGTTGCCCAGTCGTCTTAGGCGCCGCGATTCGCTGTGCAGAGTGGCGTCCCTTGGACACGCCAGAAACCTATGATTGTGGGTTCGAATCCCAGTTCGCCCCGATTATGTTTCTAGGTTTGTCAGCACCATACCCGTGCTCGTGGGTTTCACCGAAGTGGTAAACGTCTGAGACCTGCATCACTTCGGGCTTTCCTCCCACATTAAGCTAACACGCCGTGATATAACTGGAATACTGTTAAAAGCGGTGTTAAACCAAACTCACTCACTCACTCTAAGACCTTCTCAACCAATCACTGCAAACATTCCCGAAACACTTAATAATGTGTGTTTGTTAACTTTCCCATCCCCATCTTCTATTTGCAGGTCTCTGTAAAGCTGCTGCTGCAGCCGAGGCTTCTCCAGCCACAGTCTCACGTTTTTGATATATCAAAACATATATACGACATTTTATGCAAAAACGGTGGGACGCTCAGATCGATGTCAATACAACGAAAGAAATTCAACCAAATGTCGGTATACCTGCAACACACCCACGGAAAACCGTGGCATTACGTAAGCTTTATTTACGGTTAAACAATCAGTGTGTGCTGTTCACATAAATATGTGAATATCACGCTTATCCACATTGTGAATATTAAAAAGTTCGCCCCCATATTTATTGAAAATGTGACATAGCGTTAATAACTCATTGTGAGTACAGTTTTACGCTGCTTTTAGCAATAATAAAATATCAGGACGGGGGCAACAGAAACGTGTTTTACTCGTTTTTTCCAAGTTCGCAATGAAATCCAAAATGATACACGACTGCTATAACGGATCGGCTACCCGAAATATACATGATTTATTACGACTGGCAGTCAGGATCAAAGTAACGGGTGGTATTTGATACCCGAAATATTCCTGATTGATCACGACTGGCAGTCAGGATCAAAGTAACGGGTGGTATTTGATGCCCGAAATATACCTGATTGATCACGACAGGCAGCCAGGATCAGAGTAACGGGTGGTATTTGATACCCGAAATATACAGGATTCATTTTGACTAGCAGTCAGGATAAGTGTAACCCTGATATTTGATACCCGAAATATACAAGATTGATTAGGACTGGCAGTCAGGATAAGAGTAACGGGTGGCATTTGATACCCGAAATATACAAGATTGATTAGGACTGGCAGTCAGGATAAGAGTAGCGGGTGGCATTTGATACCCGAAATATACAAGATTGATTAGGACTGGCAGTCAGGATAAGTGTAACGGGGATATTTGATACCCGAAATATACAAGATTGATTTCGACTGGCAGTAAGGATAAGAGTAACGGGGATATTTGATACCCGAAATATACAAGATTCATTCTGACTGGCAGTCAGGATAAGTGTAACGGGGATATTTGATACCCGAAATATACAAGATTGATTTCGACTGGCAGTAAGGATAAGAGTAACGAGGATATCTGATACCCGAAATATACAAGATTCATTCTGACTGGCAGTCAGGATTAGAGTAACGGGGATATTTGATACCCGAAATATACAAGACTGATTCCGATTGGTAGTCAGGATCAGAGTACTGAGTTATATTTGATACCCGAAATATACTTTGTGTAGTTACAGTGGCACTGAACATAACACTACCTTTAAACTTCTGGGTGTCTCTAGTATATGATGGACGCAACTTTACCGGAACTGTTCAAATCTGTATATAGGAAAGTATTTCACCAATGCCTCCTTGAAGGTACCATGCAAATATAAACATTTCTTGAATGTGATATCTTGAGTCACAGGATTACCTTTCTTTTCGCTACTTTTCTGTAAATCCTAAACGTACATTGCTTCAAAGTAACAATGCTAGTTGCTAAGAGTGATTCCGTACTAAACCCTGAAAATATTTACATTAAGTATTAATATTACCGGACGATCAGGCGACGAGATGGTTCAAAATATGGACAAGTTACTACTTTCACTACAAGCAGTACACAGTTAGGTGCATGGGTCATGCTTAAAATGCAGTGTGTGTTTATGTAACATTGTTTAGTAACTGTTGAATGTTATTTTTTTGTATTTCGGCAATATTATTTTATCATATTATTTCGGACATGGGTAAGACTGGTGACCACTTGTTGGACTCAAGTTGGACAGCAAGACTATGATGTGTTCTACTGGAGACCGGAGCAAGGGTGGCTCAGATTTTTAAAGCACTACACGTCACTGATGTTGAGTGTGTTCCATGTCTGCTGGTGTCCGATGATCGCAGGTACAAGTACCAGATTCGCCCTGATTATGTTCCATGGTTTTGTCAGCACCTTACACATGCTTGTTGGTTTGACACAACGATAAACGTCAAAGTCGTGTGTCAGTTTAGCCTTTCCTCCCACATTAAGCTGAAGAACTGAACCAGACCAGATACAATGAACAACATTCACGCCGTCGGTTTTCCAAGATACGCAGTCTACCAAGCCATGGAGCCAGACCACCCGATCTATTGAGTCGCCTCGTACGGCAAGCATAGTTGTTGGGAATCACTTCTAACCTGTACTCCCAATAAAAGAGAATAAAGAGCAAACACACCAGTTGTTCTCGAATACCTTGTTTATTGATAAA
The DNA here is from genome assembly GCF_022045235.1 of Haliotis cracherodii. NCBI lineage: Eukaryota > Metazoa > Mollusca > Gastropoda > Lepetellida > Haliotidae > Haliotis > Haliotis cracherodii. Next base: position 4,369,531 of record NW_027266272.1, on the reverse strand, counting down.
TGATTAATCAATTTTATATGTTTGACAATTTATGATGAATGATTGCCATTGCAGTATTTCCAGAATTCCCACGGACACCTTCACATTTCCATCGGGAAGATTCGGCTCAGGAGTCGGCATTGAAGCAGCTGTTGGCTGAGACCTGTCAGATACAAAGTGAACACGATACGTTAAAATATATCCTGTACATTTTTGTCACGAAAATTATTTGTTTTTTCTTAGTACAATGTGAAATACACATATAGAAAGCGAAGGCGACGAGCTAACGACCTGATCGTAGCATTGTCGAGACTCTTTTCAATTGATTTCTCTCTTGGAAGTCACTGATGTGACCTCGCAGCAGGTAACTTAGCCATTTCTCGAAATAAAGTTAATGTCCTGGATGGATAGTTGCAAGTTCTCGATATATAAAAATAATGAAGGGGTGGGGAAGTACTTTTTCTAGATGAATATATCACGCCCATCGATGTGATAGGAGCTGTACTGTTCTTCCATGCAGTACTCCTGTAAATGTAACTGCTAAATTTAGAGGTCGTCATCGAGCGCACAATCCAAGCTCGGCTTAATCTTAAAACGAGGTTTTCAGTATCGTGCTCATTGTAGTGCCATTGTATACTAAACACAAGTTGTTAGTTTTGCTGTGTTAGGCGCCATGTACAGAAAAAAAATTATATTGTCATGTGTTACTTCAGCTCTTCCTGTCTTTGAGATTCGTTCTATTGCTTTTATGTACAACCCCTATGATTACCTGAATTGCCAAACATTCCTCCCATACCGCCAGCGCCACCTGGTCCACCTGCGCCACCAAACGGGCTACCCGCACCACCCAAACCTCCACTCAAGGCCAGCAGTGCTCCAAGTCCTGTAACAGAAGTTCAGTCAGTGAGTGAGTGGTATGGTTTAACGTTGTTTGGAAATTCAGATAAATCACAGCAGGATGAGTGTGAGGAAAACTCAATGTCATGTCAGCTGGAGACGTTTTAGTCCTTGATTAAATCCACAACACTGGTATTGTGACGATAGACCAGGGATCATAATGGGAGATTTGAACCCGGAACTGGACGTGGAAGGACCTGATATCACTCTGCCACCGCAATGTCCTAGGTTAAACAGGAACCACTTGACGTAATTGACAGAAACAGCCATACAGAAACACCTGTCAGTACCACATGACCTGCATCACTTCGGGCTTTCCTCCCACATTAAGCTGACACGCCGTGATATAACTGGAATATTGTTAAAAGCGGCGTTAACCCCAACTCACTCACTCAGTATTCGATGCATTTAACACTCCATAATTATGGACATTGTAAAGTAAAACAGTCATACGTAATAAAATAATACGATAAAATGGACAACATCATAATGGTTCTCTTATAACCCGTCTGACAGAAGAATGTGGACAAAGGCAACTAAAATCGAAGTTCTTCTTACAATTATTGTTCAACCATATTTATCAGTGTGGTACCCATTGTGGCAAACCGAATGAAGCGTTTTCTTTCAAAAATGGGATTCAGAAAATATAAACGCCTCAAGAAAAAATATTCATACGCTCTGAAAAGTTCGAAAGATTTATAATATCCAACAGTTCTTCCCCAATCAGAATGCAGTACACATTTCCATGCATTTTACACCTATTAATAATACAACTTAAATGCTAATATATATTTACCTTGAGCTGACGCTGTTGCGGCAAAGACGGCGACAAGGACAACAATCAAAACTGAAGAATTCATGGTTGAAGCAAGAAAGTTGCGAGCAGAACCGTTCTGTGTGAGAGTCAGGATGGTTAATGGAAAGAAGCAGCCTTCCTTTATATTTATAGAGATTCCACCTCAACATCCAGTCCTTTGTAGCTTTTGATGCAAATGACATTCAGGGTGTATGTCAAGGTCACGATGACAAGGTGTCTGGTGATAATCTCTTTATGATGGCACATATTTATGAGACAAAAAAGGTTGTTTTAATGGCGTGTGTATGTGTGAAGAGTTCATCCTCAGCGTCAGACGTTGTCCTCAGCCGACCCCCTCATTGAGGACAAATGTGTATCCTACAAGTCTATGATGCCTGCGGTTGGACCCACATGAGAAATACGGACCGTTGCCATAAGTTTACCAAATCCTTCATACTCTGTGTAAATAAAACCTATTTATATCATGTCAAATCAACCCTCATAATAATACTCTATTTCAACTAGAAGGTATATCTTTTAAATGCAATTAGGGAACAATATCGATACCGTAGTCGCTGCAAACAACACTTGTATTTCACAGTAGATATTTGATATCTTACACAAAAAATGTTTGGGTGGAGTTTATTTGTTTTGATTTTAACTTATTGCTTAACACATCGTTACAGCTATTTTATATCGCATTGTACCCTGTAATAATGTGTATAGAATGTTAACGCTTACAAGACATGTTTACGTCCTAAACGGAAAACACATTTGATTTTGTTCTATCTAACACATTTAGGGTCTAAACACATGAAATGAGCTACCACCTAAACACAACATCCCCATAATCTAAACATGTTTAGAATTTATACATGTATGGTCCCAAACACAATTGCGATTACCCTATCAAAAACATCATTTCATTAATAGCCACAATCAGACATAAGTGTTAACTTTCTTTTGCCGTTCAGTTTATGTCAGTACTGACGGCTTATAATAATTTACTTTATAGATATAACTTATCCTATTATGATCAAACCAAAAAAAAAAACCACTACATGCACGGGGTGTCTGGTCCAGATTCGATTGTTTACAGGCCGTTGTCATATAGCTGGATTTCTGCTGAGTGTGGCGTCAGACATCAAGCAAACAAACAAATCTAATCTCATTGATTATATTGACAAACATAATGATATTACTTGAATATTGTGAAGACTGCGCTTAACCACATTTACACAGGCTACTCAGTTCGTTGAGGATCAGTTTGGGCACTTAATCAACCTTTGAAAAATAAATTAGCGGAATAGACCTATTGTGGGTGCAACACCAACAATGATTTGGCTTGGAGAATATATTCTCACTCACTTACTCACTCACTCACCAGCCCGCCACGCAACACTGAACACAGTGAAAATAAACAATGTCACACGCACAGGTCAACCACTGTGACATTGGCGTGGCAAATGACCTCGGAGACGATGAACTTATCACGATCTCTTTTAACCCGACCCCAACATACTTTTAATGTACAAGGTGACATATACCCAAAGTCTACCCTATGTTAGCGGTTAAAAAAGTCCATAAACGTCAATTTAACGTCGCGAACCTATGGGATTGTTTTTAACGCTGTGCCATTTGCATCGTGGGGTTTGGTATAAAAGCATGCCACTATGCCTTGCCAAGTATTCTCGTCCAATACACCTCAGCTGTTCAGTTCTTTAGCATCCGACACAATGGTCGTCATTGTAGCTGCCTGTGTCATCTTCGCCATCACTGGTTCAGCCTCTGCTGCAAGTAAGTGTTTCAAGCATCAGGTACTGGAAACCGTTAAAGACTCGTTATGTAGATAAGTTACTGTTAAACAATCGTATACTTTGCAATTCGTTTAATGTTAAGTTCAATAACTGGATTCCCTGGTCCAGACGCGGCGTTAGAAAGACACTGTCATACAATGAATACATTACTTTTTAAATATGGAATAGAACCTGAAGATTTGTTGTAACTTATATGGATATAACAATTTAATTTTAGAAACTCCTGCTTCTGTATTCTGCTATATGTATATAAGTTACTGTCATACAATGATATACTTTGCAACTTGTTTAGTTTGAACTCCAGTTTGTGGGAACTTAATTATGCTTCTGTATTTTGCAAAATAATGGAACTTTTGTACAATGAGTAACTACATGAACGTCTGTTGCAGACGCGGCATAAAAATAGTGGCTATGTATAAAACTGTAGATGTGAATTACAACTGTGTTTCTTTATCTCGATATTTGAAAGAAACGAGTCCTTGTCGACAAAACTGGAACTATACATCAGGTTATGTTGGTGTCAGCAGTATTAGAAATGATCAGTAAGTACATCCGTGTCACTGTATGATGTTGCCATCCTCAGCTCCCACCAACTGCACCATCTCTGGATGTGGGTTCGGAGGCAAATGTATCGACAATGCTGCTGGGACGGCGTCCACCTGCGTCTGCTACCAAGGATTCGAACTCAGCTTCCAGACATTCGAATGCATAGGTCAGTAACAATGATCCTAATATTCAGAAAGTTTCCAACTCCAGTTGTTTAAGAGGTCACTCGGGTCGTCATACCAGGTGACCTTGGAGCGTGTCATTGTACCCAAACTGCTGACAGACACCTTTCTGCGTTGTCTAATCTCCAGTTTTTATTCATTGCCGTGAATTAATTGGAATATTGCTAACTGGGGCGGAAATATGAAATGTCAGGGAAAGAGTGAGGTGAGGTGAAATGGGGTTTTACGTCGCCTCCAAGATTATTGCACTTATATAGCGACGTGCATGCACGTGTGTGTTTGTGTGGCTGCTTGTACTAGACCGGACTGATGCCGATTTATAGTGCTAGCCCACTGAGATACCATGCCGCAGTTTAACATGAATACCCCAATCAGACACAGTATAGTGACTCCGAGCCGACCAGTCCTTGTTTTAGCCTCTTAATGCCGAGCGCCAGACAGGGTAATAACAGGTACCATCTTTTAACGTCTTTTGATATTACGCGGCCGGGGATCGAACTCCGGACCTTCGCTCTCCGGACGGACGCTCTACCACTAGACCACGGAGGCGGTCGTCAGGGAAAGAGAATTATCAGAGTAGAACATTTTATCCTTTTCGAGAACACCTGGTGTCATCACTCATTTTCAGTTATCCAGTCGTATAATTGTTATGTTTCTCTTCCAGACATCAACGAGTGTAACTACACCAGCGCCGCCTTGTGCAGAAACGGCTACTGCTACAACATGTACGGCGACTACAAGTGCAACTGCTACCCGGGCTTCGTGCCGCACTACCCCGACGGAAAGACCTGCGTGCGACGTAAGTGACTTGCAGTAAACATGGTTAATCCCGACTCAAGGAAATTCGAAATCCAGAAATTCTACCAGGGTTTCACTGTAAGGATATATTGGTGGGTAGGGGTAGTGGCTGACAGAAAATACTAAGCGACCCGATCTCTTTTCCTCAGATGATTCTAACGGACAGGAGTCGTACATACACATTTAATTTCATTTTACATAGAGCGGTTATTGGGCAGCCTAGTTGTTGAAGCGATGGCTCGTCACGCCAAAAGACAGGTTCGATCCCCCACATCGGTGCTATGTGTTCTGCCCAAACTGAGTCCAAGGCCGCGATAGTGTTGGAATATTGCTTAAAGAGGCGCCAAACCCAACATATCCACTAACAAAACACATAAACTTGCAACTCGATGACATTGTATGATTCGTATGCTAACTATGAATGTCCTACTGTTTCAGCTATATTCCCTATCATCAACAACAACAACAACAACAATAACAACAACAACATCTTTGGTAACTTGCCAGTCTGGGTCCTGTCTTTGCTGTTTAGAGAGATGTAAGAAGAAGAACATCTTAACAGTGTTCTAGTGTGTCCAAGTAGACAGCGAAGGATCGCAACACGTCTGGCAAAGGATCAATAAAATCAAATGTTTTGCAATGAATAAATGTAATGGCAGATTTAAGGTTGTTTTTGTTTACTGTTTAGTCTTTGAAAGGCATTTAGAAGAGATGCTCTAGTGAATAGAATTTATGGATGTCAACTTCCTTATTATGAGGAACTCAACGTTGTAGAGTATTTTGAGATGAAATTGAGAAAGAGAAAGAGAAAGACTTAGTATATTCTCTGAAACGTTGTGTTCCTCATATAAAAATAAGTTGACATCCATAAATTCTCTTTCCCCTTTGTTTACTGTTGTTAATCCGATCTCTGGCTGCATTCGGGGCATTTGTTTATTTGTTAACGCCGCACACACCAACATTCCAGCCTAAAAACGGCAGTGTAAAAATAATCGAGGCTGGACTTGACAAAACAGTGACTGATATTTTGACAGCGTCCCACGCAGGGGCACCATGCGAAGTAATCCATCGGGCCAGACCACAGATCTATACGTCTGGCGTAGGTTGCTGGGAATCTATTCTAACCCCGGATCCCCAGGGGAGAAGGAACACTGTTGTTGGTGACAGACCATGTTCCATGGCTACACACACGCCTCATTCCAAAACTGTGTCATCACTATTATGGACACAAGTAATAATACCTTCTAAACAAGAGGCGATGTTGGCAAGGTTGCTGATGTGAAGTAAGTGATTTCAGTTCAACTGTCTTTGGGCAGTAAATTCAGTTATATAACGGCATGGCAGCTAAATGTGGAGGAAAGGAGTGGAAACGTGAAGAAAAACTACTCATCAGTGTTATTGCTGTTGATTGCCACATGCACTGTAAACATATGGAGAATCAAAGATATCAACACGATTTGAAAAAAGTGGAAAAACTCCGAGGCTTGCCGTGGAAATTTTCCACGTTTATCAACGAGTTTTGATATATTTGATATCAAAAGACACGAGGGTGAGATTTTATTTATCATCGTACATCATTCTTCCAACCGTTTCAGTTTGTAGGTAATAAGCAGTGTCTCAGTGTAAAAAATACTGCTAACAGCTTCAGTAGCAGAGACATTAGTGATGTTGTTTGATTGTGACCTCATAGAAACAATGACGTCACAATGGTCTGCAAAGCATTGTGACGCAGTTTCATTGCAGCAATATCTACAATGTAGATCCAGTTTTGGATGATAAACCTAGTTAACTCGAACTTCTTTTAGCTCGATACATACTCTCTCAACGCATATAAGAATTTTAACTACAGATTTCTTTTTATTTTGATACACTGTGGACAAGATAATAGCAAATGGAATTCGAAGAAATTTTACACAGGAAATGTCAAGGTATCACTGTTTAATAAGACATCGGAAAAAGTCAGTTTATGAATCACACCTCGACGTTTGATGGCGCTGAAGTCAGTACCTCGTATGACCACCATTGGCGTTCAGAGCTGCGGGACATCGTCTCGGCATAGAACGAATTAGTCTCTGAATCTGATGTTGCTGCAATGTAGCCCACTCTGCCTGTAGTGCATGTGCTAGTTGCTGGAGTGTCTGGGGCTGTGGGTTACGCTGTCGCACCCGTCTGTCCAGGGCATCCGAAAGATGTTCTAATGGGTTTAAGTCTGGTGATCTGGAGGGCCAGGGCAGCACATTGATGTTCTCATTCCGGAGACACGTGCCGTATGAGGTCTGGCATTATCCTGCTGGCATTATCCTGCTGGAATAGCTCCCTCTGGCGGTTGATAATGGGAAGGAGGTGTGGACGAAGGACTTGATCGCAGTAGCGTTGCGCTGTCAGGTTGCCTTGGATCAACACCAACTCAGTCTAGGATATGGCTCCCCACATCATCACGCTGCCCCTGCCGAATCTGTCCACCTGGGGGACACAGGCGTCGGCAAAACGTTCATGACGTCGTCTGTACACCTGCATTCTTCCAAACCCCGTCGTTCCAACAGAAATCTCGATTCATCGCTGAACCAGATTCGACGCCAATTCACCAAATTCCAGGCCTGAACGTTTGTACACCATTGAACGCGATGGTGTCGATGCTGCTGACGCATAACGGGGCCAAAGTAGGGTCTACTTGCTCTTAAACCTGCCTCTCGTAGTCTGTTCCTGACAGTCTGTGCAGATATCCTTCTCAATCCGGGTATTTGCCTAGCGGTAGTGGTCGCTGTAGCTGTTCGCTGACGCAGGTGATGTACCCGGATGTACCTAGTGCAGTGGTGACTCGAGAACGTTCACTTCTAGGTCCATCTTCCACCGAGTTCTGCTGCCGATATTTCTCCCAGAGACGAGAAATCGTGCTTTGAACATTCATTCGACGGGCAACTGTAAGTTGAGATTGTCCTGCTTCCAGGAGACCTATGGCGATGTGACGATTGGCGTGGCTCAGTCTTGGCATTTTGCACTCTTCACAAACTTCCAAATAAAGTGAATGAAAAAAGACGGAGATCGATGTTTTATACCCATCCACGACACGATGTGATCCCGCATTTAATGTCACAGAACAATCAATCGATTGATTGATTGTTCTGTGACATTAAATGCGTCTATCGAAAATCATGCTTTAACATACGGGTTTTTCATGCGGGATGCGTTTGGATATGACGTTTTAAGACAAAAACACCAGAGAAATCATAAACAAAACAAATATTTTGGAAAAACCCACCCTGTACCAATACATTGCTTCATCAAATTACTGGCCCCAAAGGCAGCAAATTGTGCTGTGGTGGACGTTGAAGTGGCGTGCAACATTCCCCTCTTTGGATACGTCCTATGGCGATGTTCCGATCGGCAGCGATGAGTCTCGGCATTTGCGAACTTGAAAAATGTTGACAATTGAATGACAAATTATTGGCTTATGCTTGCATTTTTATAGCCACTACCACAAGTTACGAATGCCATAACTTGCACATGCATTTTCCTTGACTGTTTTCCTCCATGACATTTTTGAACAAGTGTGAAAACAATGCCGTTTTGACACACCGTTTGCCGAATATTAGGCCACCAACATTTTCCAGTAACATATATCCAATTTATATACCGGATTTTTTGTGTAGTCAGGTTCAATGAACTACATACTACCTGTGCGTTGTTTTTAATACTGTATTAGATGGTGGCTTAAAATGAAAAACAAACAAGAAATTGTTTTTTTCACGCTGACGTATTTGATACGGATATCTTCGCTGTGTTTTGGACCTTTAGTTTGCAATGTTTCGGCGACTGTTTTGAGCCTTGTAACATTTTGATAACGTTTGTCAAATCCAACTGGATACTTTTGCAGAATGATGATGGTATCAAGTTGTCCCCAAGCCATATTCGATAATTATTTCATATAAATTACACAAAACTGTCTTTTATTTCACACTTTAGGCACAGCTTGTAATGAAGAACTGGAAGCTGGTTGGTTGGAGTCGATTACAGCATTTATTATATCGGACTTATCCTTTGTTTATTGTGTCTAAGAAGAGGAAGTTGTTATATTGTTGTTTTAGGTCGCTTTAGTATCGGTTCAACGGTTAGCGGATAGTGTGAGAAGAGTCATGTATGTTTACACCTAACGCTGCCTTTTACATGTAAAGCTAGTTGTTTTACGCAAAAAGCCAAATTCATTACGCGTCCCCATCCCCATCTTCTATTTGCAGGTCTCTGTAAAGCCGCTGCTGCAGCCACAGTCTCACGTTCTATGCGGTACAGTGATTTTAAAACCCATAATCAAAATATATATACGACATTTTATGCAAAAACGGTGGGACCCTCAGATCGATGTCACTACAACGAAGGAAATTCAACCTAATGTCGGTCATACCTGCAACACACCCACGGAAAACTGTGGCATTACGTAAGATTTATTTACGGTTAAACAATCAGTGTGTGCTGTTCGCCTAAATATGTGAATATCACGCTTATCCACATTGTGAATATTAAAAAGTTCGCCATCATATTCATTGAAAATGTGACATAGCGTTGATAACTCATTGTGGGTATGGTTTTACGCTGCTATTAGCAATAATGTAATATCAGGGCGGGGGGCAACAGAAACGTGTTTTTCTAATTCTTTCCATTTTCGCAATGAAATCCAACATGATACACGACTGCTATAACGGCTGGGCTACCCGAAACATACTTGATTGATTACGACTGGCAGTCAGGATCAGAGTAACGTGTGGTATTTGATACCCGAAATATACAGGATTGTTTAAGACTGGCAGTCAGGATAAGAGTAACGGGTGATATTTGATACCCGAAATATACAAGATTCATTCTGACTGGCATTCAGGATGAGAGTAACGGGGATATTTGATACCCTAAATATACAAGATTCATTCTGACTGGCAGTCAGGATGAGAGTAACAGGGATATTTGATACCCTAAATATACAAGATTCATTCTGACTGGCAGTCAGGATAAGAGTAGCCGTGATATTTGATACCCGAAATATACAGGATTGTTTACGACTGGCGGTCAGGATCAGAGTAACGAGTGATATTTGATACCCGAAATATACCTTGTGTAGTTACAGTGGCACTCTACATTACACTACCTTTAGACTTCCGGGTGTCTCTAGTATATGATAGGCGCAACCGGAACTGTTCAAATCTGTATATAGGAAAGTATTTTACCAATTCCTACTTGAAGGTACCATGCAAGTATAAACATTTCTTGACTGTGATATCTTGAGTCACAAGATTACCTTTCTTTTCGCCACTTTTCTGTAAATCCTAAACGTACATTGCTTCAAAGTAACAATCCTAGTTGCTAAGAGTGATTCCGTACTAAACCCTGAAAACATTTACATTAAGTATTGATATTTCCGGACTATCGGGCGACCAGGTTGTTAAAAATATGGGCAAGTTACTACACCACAAGCAGTACACAGTTAGGTGCATGGGTCATGCTAAAAATGCAGGGTGTGTTTATGTAACATTGTTTAGTAACTGTTGAATGTTAATGTTTTGTATTTCTGCAATATTATTTTATCATATTATTTCGGACATGGGTAAGTCCGGTGACCACTTGTTGGACTCAAGTTGGACAGCAAGACCATGGTGTGTTCTTGTGGAGACAGGAGCAAGGGTGGCCCAGATTTTTAAAGCACTACATTAATGATTTTGGGTATGTTCCATGTCTGCCGGTGTCCGATGATCGCAGGTACAAGTACAAGATTCACCCTGATTATGTCCCATGGTTTTGTCAGCACCTTACACATGCTTGTTGGTTTGACAAAACGATAAACGTCAAAGACGTGTGTCAGTTTAGCCTTTCCTCCCACATTAAGCTGAAGAACTGCACCAGACCAGATACAATGAACAACATTCACACCGTCGGTTTTCCAAGATACGCAGTCTACCAAGCCATTGAGCCTGACAACCCGATCTATTGAGTCGTCTCGTACGGCAGGCATAGTTGTTGGGAATCACTTCTAACCTGTACTCCTCATAGAAGAGAATAAAGAGCAAACACACCAGGTGTTATCGAATACCTTGTTTATTGATAAATGATTAATCAATTTTACATGTTTGACAATTTATGATGAATGATTGCCATTGTAGTATTTCCAGATTTCCCACGGACATCTTCACATTTCCATCGGGAAGATTCGGCTCAGGAGTCGGCATTGAAGCAGCTGTTGGCTGAGACCTGTCACATGCAAAGTGAACACGATACGTTAAAATATATCCTGTACAGTTTTGTCACGAAATTTTTTTTTTTTTTTTAGTACAATGTGAAATACACATTATAGAAAGCGAAGGCGATGAGCTAACGACATGATGGTAGCTGTGTCGATACTCTTTTCAATTGCTTTCTCTCTTGGAAGTCACTGATGTGACCTCGCAGCAGGTACCTTAGCCATTTCTCGAAATAAAGTTAATGTCCTGGATGGATAGTTGCATGTTCTCGATGTATAAAAATAATGAAGTGGTGGGGAAGTACTTTTTCTAGATGAATATATCACGCCCATTGATGTTAGATCGGAGCTGTACTGTTCTTCCATGCAGTACCCCTGTACAAATGTAATTGCTAAATTTAGAGGTCGTCAACGAGCGCACAATCCAAACTCGGCTTAATCTTAAAACGAGGTTTTCAGTATCGTGCTAATTTTAGCGCCATTGTATACTAAACACAGGTTGTTAGTTTTGCTGTGTTAGGCGCCATGTGCAGAAGAAATTCTATTGTCATGTGTTACTTCAGCTCTTCCTGTCTTTGAGAATCGTTCTATTACTTCTATGTATAACCCCTATGATTACCTGAATTGCCAAACATCCCTCCCATCCCGCCAGCGCCACCTGCGCCACCTGGTCCACCTGCGCCACCAAACGGGCTACCCGCACCACCCAAACCTCCACTCAAGGCCAGCAGTGCTCCAAGTCCTGTAACAGAAATTCATATAAATCACAGTAGGATGAGTGTGAGGAAAACTCAATGTCATGTCAGCTGGAGACGTTTTAGTCCTTGATTAAATCCACAACACTGGTATTGTGACGATAGACCAGGGATCATAATGGGAGATTTGAACCCAGTTGAAGAACCTGATACCCTTCTGCCACCACAATGTCCTAGATTAAACAGGAACTACTTGACATTACTGACAGAAACAGCCAAACAGAAACACCAGCCAGTACCACATGGTTAATAACGTCATCGTGAACATGAGTGAGTGAGTTAAATTAATAGTCGTATCGGCAGTATTTGAGCCATATCACCATCAACGTACAGTGAATTAGTGTGATCAAATGCCACTTACAGCTATCTTGTTTGTTTGTTGTTTCAAGTCGCACTCAGCAATATTCCAGCTATATGACGGCCTTCTATAAATAATCGACTCTGGACCAGACAATCCAGTGATTGACATCATGAGCATCGATACACGCAATTGGGATACGATGAAATGCATCAACCAAGCCTGCGAGCCTGACCACCCGATCCAGTTAGTCACCTCCTACAACAAGCTTTGATTGCTGAAGACCTATTCTACCCCGGATCTTCACCTTTACAAGTCAAATTAGGACATAATCATTATGTGTTTTCATATTAGCGGGTGTTATTCAGTATGCGATGGGGGGCACGGGCGGCCCAGTCGTCTAAGGCGCCGCGATTCGCTGTGCAGATTTGCGTCCCTTGGGCACGCCAGAAACCTATGATTGTGGGTTCGAAATCCCGCTTCGCCCCGATTATGTTTCTAGGTTTGTCAGCACCTTACCCGTGCTCGTGGGTTTCACCGAAGTGGTAAACGTCTGAGACCTGCATCACTTCGGGCTTTCCTCCCACATTAACCTCACACGCCGTGATATGACTGGAATACTGTTAAAAGCGGCGTTAACCCCAACTCACTCACTCAGTATTCGATGCATTTAACACTCAATAATTATGGACATTGTAAAGTAAAACAGTCACACGTAATTTTCCCCAGGGCCCGATATGAGATCTCGCAGCGGTGACGCAGTTATGACGTCAGTCTGGAAATTGGTTGGTTGGTTTGTTGTTTAACGCCGCACTCAGCAATATTCCAGCTATATGATGGCGGTCTGTAAATAATCGAGTCTGGACCAGACAATCCACGCAATTGGGATCGATGACATGCATCAACCAAGTCAGCGAGCCTGACCACCCGATCCCGTTAGTCGCCTTTTACGACAAGCATAGTCACCTTTCACCTTTCACCGTCTGACAGAAGAATTTGGACAAAATCGAAGTTCTTCGTACAATTATTGTTCAACCATAGCGTTTTCTTTCAAAAATGGGATTCAGGAAATAGATATGCATCAAGAAAAAATATTCATACGCTCTGAAAAGTTCGAAAGATTTATAAGATCCAACAGTTCTTCCCCAATCAGAATGCAGTACACATTCCCATGCATTTTACACCTATTAAACAACTTAAATGCTAATATATATTTACCTTGAGCTGACGCTGTTGCCGCAAAGACGGCGACAAGGACAACAATCAAAACTGAAGAATTCATGGTTGAAGCAAGAAAGTTGCGAGCAGAACCGTTCTGTGTGAGAGTCAGGATGGTTAATGGAAAGAAGCAGCCTTCCTTTATATTTATAGAGATTCCACCTCAACATCCAGTCCTTTGTAGCTTTTGATGCAAATGACATTCAGGGTGTATGTCAAGGTCACGATGACAAGGTATCTAGTGATAATCTCTTTATGATGGCACATATTTATGAGACAAAAAAGGTGGTTTTAATGGCGTGTGTATGTGTGAAGAGTTCATCCTTCCGAGGCGTCAGACGTTGTCCTCAGCGGCCCCCTCATTGAGGACAAATGTGTATCCCACAAGTCTATGATGCCTGCGGTTGGACCCACATGAGAAATACGGACCGTTGCCATAAGTTTACCAAATCCTTCATACTCTGTGTAAAGAAAAGCTATTTATATCATGTCAAATCAACCCTCATAATAATACTTTATTTCAACTAGAAGGTATATCTTTTAAATGCAATCAGGGAACAATATCGTTACTGTAGTCGCTGCAATCAACACTTGTATTTCACAGTAGAAATTTGATTTTTTACACAAAAATTGTTTGGTTGGGTTTATTTGTTTCAATTTTAACTTATTGCTTAACACATCGTTACAGCTATAGTACGCATTGTACCCTGTAATAATTTGTATAGAATGTTAACGCATACAAGACATGTTTACGTCCTAAACGGAAAACACATTTAGTGTATTCTATCTAACATATTTAGGGTCTAAACACATGAAATGAGCTATCGTCTCACTGCCTAAACACCACCTAATCACAACATCCCCATAATCTAAACATGTTTAGAATTTAAACATGTATAGTCCAAAACACAATTGCGATTCCCCTATCAAAAACATCATTTCATTTATAGCCACCATCAGACATAAGTGTAAGCTTTCTTTTGCCGTTCAGTTTATGTCAGTACTGACGGCTTATAATAATTTACTTTAGAAATATAACCTATCCTATTATGATCAAACCAAATATGACCACTACATGCACGGATTATATTGATAAACATAATGATATTACTTGAATATTGTGAAGACTGCGCAAGGCACATTTACACACAGTCAGCTACTCAGTTGGTTGAGGATCAATTGGGGCACTTAATCAACCTTTGAAAAATAAATTAGCGGAATAGACCTATTGTGGGTGCAACACCAACAATGATTTGGCTTGAATAAAATAATCTCACTCACTTACTCATTGACCAGCCCGTCATGCAACACTGAACACAGTGAGAATAAACAATGTCACACGCACAGGTCAACCACTGTGATATTGGCGTGGCAAATGACCTCGGAGACGATGAACTTATCACGATCTCTTTTAACCCGACCCGAACATATTTTTCATGTCCAAGGTGACATATACCCAAAGTCCCCTATGTCAGCGATTAAAAAAGTCCATAAACGTCATTTAAACGTCGCGTGCCTTTGGGATTGTTTTTAACGCTGTTCCATTTTTGCATCGTGGTGTTTGGTATAAAAGCATGTCAGTTTGTCTTGCCAAGTATTCTCGTCCAATACACCTCAGCTGTTCAGTTCTTTAGCATCCGACACCATGGTCGTCATTGTAGCTGCCTGTGTCATCTTCGCCATCACTGGTTCTGCCTCTGCTGCAAGTAAGTGTTTCAAGCATCGGGTACTGTAAACCGTTAAAGACTCATTATGTAGATAAGTTACTGCCATACAATCGTATACTTTGCAATTTGTTTAATGTTAATTTCAATCACTGGATTTCCTTTTCCAGACGCGGCGTTAGAAAGATACTGTCATACAATGAATACATTACTTTAATTTGAATATGGAATAGAACCTGAAGATTTGTTGTAACTTATATGGATATAATAATTTAAATTTAGAAACTCCTGCTTCTGTATTCTGCTATATGTATATAAGTTACTGTCATACAATGATATACTTTGCAACTTGTTTAGTTTGAACTACAATTTGTGGGAACTTAATTATGCTTCTGTATTTGCAATATAATGGAACTTTTGTACAATGAGTAACTACATGGACAAACACCATTAGGGGTCAGATTTGAAAAACGTCAACACAATTACTCAGATTCTTTCCTTTACCTAACTTGTATACTTCGTTGTTCCGTGGGGATCCCAAGTAACAACATAGATTCCCACAAACGTGTCGACTTGTTTGACAGCTTGCCATCTTACTCCAATAGCGTGGATCGATCCTCGTGATGTCAATCACTGGATTGTCTGGTGCACACACAGCATTAAAAAGTGGCTATATATAAAACTATACATGTGAATTACAACTGTGTTTCTTTATCTCGATATTTGAAAGAAACGAGTCCTTGTCGACAAAACTGGAACTATACATCAGGTTATGTTGGTGTCAACAGTATTAGAAATGATCAGTAAGTACATCCGTGTCACTGTATGATGTTGCCATCCTCAGCTCCCACCAACTGCACCATCTCTGGATGTGGGTTCGGAGGCAAATGTATCGACAATGTTGCTGGGACGGCGTCCACCTGCGTCTGCTACCAAGGATTCGAACTCAGCTTCCAGACATTCGAATGCATAGGTCAGTAACAATGATCCTAATATTAAGAAAGTTTCCAACTCCAGTTGTTTAAGAGGTCACTCGGGTCGTCATACCAGGTGACCTTGGAGCTTGTCATTGTACCCAAACTGCTGAAAGACACCTTTCTTCGTTGTCTAAACTCCAGTTTTTATTTATTGCCGTGAATTAATTGGAATATTGCTAACTGGGGCGGAAATATGAAATGTCAGGGAAAGAGAATTATCAGAGTTGAACATGTTTATCCTTTTCGAGAACACCTGGTGTCATCACTCATTTTCAGTGATCCATTCGTATAATTTTAACCACTATTTTGTCTTTTACAACCAATGGATTCTGTGTCGGCAGATACTCGATATTGAATATTCTCTTGTGTGGAAGCAGTAGTACCAGTGTGTCAGTGCATGTTTCTCTTCCAGACATCAACGAGTGTAACTACACCAGCGCCGCCCTGTGCCCTAACGGCTTCTGTCACAACATATACGGCGACTACAAGTGCAACTGCTCCCGGGGCTTCGTGCCGCACTACCCCGACGGAAAGACCTGCGTGCGACGTAAGTGACTCGCGGTAAACATGGTTAATCCCGACTCAAGGAAATTCGAAATCCAGAAATTCTACCGGGGTTCCAGTGTAAGGATATATTGGTGGGGTGGGGTAGTGGCTGACAGAAAATACTAAGCGACCCGATCTCTTTTCCTCAGATGATTCTAACGTACAAATGTAGCATCCCACAGATGACATCCTTACCTTGTCAGCTTGCTGACGGGGTTAACCTCTTCGGTCATGTGGACAAGCGTCCGACCTCTGATGAGAAGGTCCGTGGTTCGAATCCCATCACGGGACTCGGAAATTTTATGGCTGCTACATTGGCGCCCAACGTGGGGCTGAGCACGTTCATATGAAATTTGAGCAAAATAAGCCTCAGTACCTTACTATGCGGCCCGGGACGTGCCTTCGGTTCACGGGAGAGTATGTAGCAGGGCGTGGAGTCATCCCACAGATGACATCCTTACCTTGTCAGCTTGCTGACGGGGTTAACCTCTTTGGTCATGTGGACAAGCGTCCGACCTCTGATCAGAAGGTCCGTGGTTCGAATCCCATCACGGGACTCGGAAGTTTTATGGCCGCTACACAAAGAAGAAAGAGAGTGCTTTATTTGGGGCAGGAGTCGTACATACATGTTTAATTTCATTTTACATAGAGCCGTTGGGCAGCCTAGTTGTTGAAGCGATGGCTCGTCACGCCAAAAGACAGGTTCGAGCCCCAACATCGGTGCTATGTGTTCTGCCCAAACTGAGTCCAAGGCCGCGATAGTGTTGGAATATTGCTGAAAGAGGCGCCAAACCCGACATATCCACTAACAAAACACATAAACTTGCAACTCGATGACATTGTATGATTCGTATGCTAACTATGAATGTCCTACCGTTTCAGCTATATTCCCTATCATCAACAACAACAACAACAACAATAACAACAACATCTTTGGTAACTTGCCAGTCTGGGCCCTGTCTTTGCTGTTTAGAGAGATGTAAGAAGAACAACATCTTAACAGTGTTCTAGTGTGTCCAAGTAGACAGCGAAGGATCGCAACACGTCCCGCAAAGGATCAATAAAAGCAAATGTATTGCAATGAATAAATGTAATGGCAGATT
This sequence comes from Haliotis cracherodii, assembly GCF_022045235.1. Classification (NCBI taxonomy): domain Eukaryota; kingdom Metazoa; phylum Mollusca; class Gastropoda; order Lepetellida; family Haliotidae; genus Haliotis; species Haliotis cracherodii. Next base: position 4,351,735 of record NW_027266272.1, on the reverse strand, counting down.
TAAGGTTGTCTTTGTTTACTGTTTAGTCTTTGAAAGGCATTTAGAAGAGATGCACTAGTGAACAGAATTTATGGATGTCAACTTCCTTATTATGAGGAACACAACGTTTCAGAGTATTTGGAGGTGAAATTGATGGACCCTGAGAAAGAGTAAGTATACACGTTGTGTTCTCATAAAAAGAATAAGTTGACATCCATTAATTCTCTTTCCCCTGTGTTTACTGTTGTTAATCCGATCTCTGGGTACATTCAGGGCATTTGTTCATTTGTTAACGCCGCACACACCAACATTCCAGCTATATGACGTCGGTCTGTAAATAATCGAGGATGGACTTGACAATCCAGTGACTGATATTTTGACAGCGTCCCACGCAGGGGCACCATACGAAGTAATCCATCGGGCCAGACCACAGGATCTATACGTCTGGCGTAGGTTGCTGGGAATCTATTCTAACCCACGGGAGAAGGAATACTGTTGTTACTAACAGACAATGTTGTATGGCTACACACACAGTTTGTTGTTTAACGCCGCACTCAGCAATATTCCATATGACGGCGGTCTGTAAATAATCGAGTCTGGACTATACAATCCAGTGATTGATATCATGAGCATCGATCCACGCAATCGTGTTCGATGACATGTATAAACCAAGTCAGCGAGCCTGACCACCTGATCCCGTTAGTCGCCTTTTACGACAAGCATAGTCACTTTATACGGCAAGTATGGGTTGCTGAAGACCTATTCTACCCCGGCGTCTTCACGGGCCTCACTTATATTGACACAAGTAATAATACCTTCTAAACAAGAGGCGATGTTGGGTCTTACTAGTCAAAGCGTTTGCTGATGTGAAGTAAGTGATTTTAGTTCAACCCTCTTTGGGCAGTAACTCAGTTATATAACGGTATGGCAGCTAAATGTGGAGGAAAGGAGTGGAAACATGAAGAAAAACTTCTCATCAGTGTTATTGCTGTTGATTGCCACATGCACTGTATACATATGGAGAATCAAAGAGGACTTTTTCCACGTTTTTCAACGAGTGTTGATATATTTGATATCAAAAGACACCAGGGAGAGATTTTATTTATCCAACATCATTCTTCCAAACTTTTCAGTTTGTAGACGGTAATAAGCAGTGTCTCGGTGTAAGAAAATACTGCTAACAGCTTCAGTAGCAGACACATTAGTGATGTTTTTGATTGTGACGTCATTGTAATAATGGTGACGCAATTTCATTGCAGCGAGATCTCCCTTGAGAGCCAGTTTTGGATGATAAATAGAGATTAATACACGAGTGACTATCAGATACCATTGATCTTACAACGAGTTGTTTCAAAACGTATCTAACGAAAGAAGGGAGTTAGATACGCTTTGTAACAACGAGTTGTAAGATCAATGGTATCTGACAGGCACGTTTACAGTAATCTGTTTCTTACACACCCTAAAATCGCACCTTTTTAGCACCGGATCTATGCATTTTGTATATTCTCATGATCGCAGTAGCGCATTAATACATAACACTATTGTCATAAGTGACATCGTTCCATGTACTGCTTACTACTCATAAATAATGTGACCCTACACAAAAAGGTTTCCGCAATGTCTGTGGATTATCAAGGCGACGATGATAATGCAAACAAGACAAAAACAAAGAACACGATGGATGCCGAATTAAATGTTGACATCTCAAAGAAACTACCAAATATGTACAACAATGTTTACTTCCGTATGACATCACTACCGACGAACGACTTTTGCAAAATGGCGTGTACACTGAAAACAGCATGCGGGATTTCCAGAGGAAGATTTTCGTTGATTGAGGGATCGTATACACATTAATGTTTCACGTAAGTATTCAGAAACATTCTGACAATCTGCTTACTGTTATTTGTTTACCATGTTTTCCATGTAACAAAGAGAATAATTCAGAAATGCAGATAACTACCGTCGGCGTTGTGCGTGATTTAGCATCTGTCATGGCGTCACACTTGTACGGTTTCTAATGAATTTACCACATCATTGTAATGTTTATATTTGAATTCCATTATTAGTGCAACGATACTCTTCCCATGAATATTCTCAAACGCGTGATCGAGCCAATGCATGAATATTTTGCTTTGTTTACATTTCAGCAAGTACAGTTTTCCGAGCACAGTGTTAGTTTCCACGCCTATTTATTTGGCATGATTTCATCTCGATAATTTGCATTGGTGACAAATTTGTCATTTGTTTCTATATATATGGAATTCAGGGATGCATGTATAGCATCTGAGTTTGAAATATACCTGATCGAATAGGCGTCTCATAACCGGCATTTTGTAAACACAATCCAATATGGCGGAACGTACACTTCGGCGTTTGTGAATGCGTATTTTCCAAAACATTCTAAACGATTCTAGGCTTATCAGCGACGTTTCTGTATTATCATTAGTGATTTGATACCCGTGATCACTAATATGCTATTTTTCTACTTTAATTATTCGAGCAAATATCCAATATTTAGATTTCTAAAAACACAGTAAATAACGCCGTGTATTGTGATTTGGCCAGACTTACAATGTACCTAATTTTCAGATGTCACATTCACTAATTTTGCTTTGCCGAAAATGACAGCAAATGATAAACAGAAAAGTGAATTCAAAACTGCGAAGTGTATTAGTTTGCGTGATGTATTTTGAATTTTATTCGACTTCGAAGTGAGGGTTGAAGAGGAGGGACATATGTGTCGCTGTGGCATCCAGGGGGTTTACACTCTAAAAAATGATAACGTTGACATAACAGCATATAATGTAACTGATTATTATTATTATTAATTATTACACGGTCTTGTGGTTCAACGAGGCGTATGTGAACATTCGACTGAATCACGAGCAACCTATCAATGACTTACAATCAGAGAAGTAGTCCGTCATCATCTGACCTCAGGTCATCACCTTGGAGTAGCCAATCACGGGCCTCGAATTCGATCTCACACATATGTTTGATACCAGTTATCTCAAATGGGTTTCTCACCGACCGTTGTGTAAGAAACCTAGTTAACTCGAACTTCTTTTAGCTCGATATATCGTTTAAGATGATGTAATTTCGTGGCTGCGACAGACTTGTACATTAAATCACGGCTTTATTGATTATAAGAACACTGAGGGACTCAATACATCTAAAATTACAGGCAAAAGAAAGAATACACTTATACACTCTTCAAATAAAGAAAGGTAGATTTTTAGTAAATTTATTGTACCTAATAAAGTCGATATATTTAATTCAATATCATAGATACATGAAATTTTGGAGCTCGATAGTCACATGATGTCGTTGTACAAAGGCATTGAAAACTCTTCATTGTCATGTCACATAAGGCCACAAGGTTGCGCTGAACTCAGTATCTCGTGTGACCGCTCCTTGCAGCAATCTCGGCTCTGCATCTCCCTACTGGATAAGTGTACGCCATTCTGCTTGTAACGTGAAGAAGAATTCGTGATTCATCACTAAACCACGCTCGTGTCCAGTTTCTCAAATTCCAAGGCTATAAGGTATGGCACCAACGCAAGCGTCGCTGTCGATGGATCTGTTGCAAAAGAGGGACGATAACTGGTCTTCTGGGTTTGGATTCCAGCCTACCGCGATTTACAAATACCATAACTTGCGCATGCATTTTCCTTGACTGTTTTCCTCCATGACATTTTTGTACAAGTATGAAAACAATGTCGTTTAAGACATTGCGATTCGACAATGGCTGTTTTTTGACGCAGCTTTTGCCGAATATCAGGCCACCAAAATTTTCCAATAACATATATCCAATTCATATACTGGATTTTGTTTTGTAGTAAGGTTCAATGAACTACATACTACCTGTGCGTTTTTGGTTTTTTAACCATACACGGTTCCCCCTTGTTAAAGCCACCCGGGAATCGTTATGCTGAAGGGCCGGTTTCGATTCTCCACGTGGGTAAATTGATTGAAGCCTACATGTATTTCTCATTTACTCGCTTTAAGTGTCACTGTTCTCTGTGCAGAAATCGTGGGTTCGAATCCCACATTTAGGCCTGTGAACACCATACCCGTCCTTATGAGTTTCACCAAAGCGGTAAACGTCTGAGACAAGCATCACTTCGGGTTTTCCTTCCACAGGTTTGAACAGATCCCGAGCAACCTTCGCCAGACGTACGTGTCGACTTAATAGATCCTGTGGTCTGGCTCGGTTGATTGCGGGGCCTTGTACCCCGGCGTGGGACGCTGTCAAAATATCAGTCCCTGGTTTGTCAAGTCCAGCCTTGATTATTTTCACACTGCCGTTTTAAGATGGAATGTTGGTGTGAGCGGCGTTAACAAATAAACACATGTCCTGAATGTACCCAGAGATCGGATTAACAACTGTAAACAAAGGGGAAAGAGAATTTATGGATGTCAACTTATTTTTATATGAGGAACACAACGTTTCGGTGTGTATACTTACCCCTTCATCAGGTTCCAACCATTTCACATGATGAAGAAGTAAATATGTATTCCGAAACGTTGAGTTCCTCATAATAAAGAAGTTGACATCCATAAATTCTGTTCCCAAGTGCATGACTTCTAAATGCCATTCAAAAACTTAAAGTAAACAAAGACAACGTTAAATCTGCCATTCATATTTATTCATTGCAGTACATTTGTTTTTATGGATCCATTGCCAGACGTGTTGCGATCCTTCGCTGTCTACTTGGACACACTAGAACACTGTTAAGATGTTGCTCTTCTTACATCTCTCCAAACAGCAAAGACAAGAGCCAGATTGGCATGTTGCCAAAGATGTTGTTGTTGTTATTGTTGTTGTTGTTGTTGATGAAAGGGAATATAGCTGAAACAGAAGGGCGTTTATAGTGAGCATACGAATCATATGCCATCGATTTGCAAGCTATGTGTTTTGAGATGTTGATATGTTGAGTTTGGCGCAACATAAAGCAATATTCCAACAATATCGAGGCCATAGACTCAGTTTGGGCTGAAGACATACGTAGCACCCATGTCGGGAATCGAACCTGGTTTTCCGGCGTTGTGCGGCACAGATTGATGTTCCATGTTCAAACATGAAAGTATTTTTCTGACTCCTGCTCCCCCCATCCCCCCAAGCATTGTCCAGAAGCTAGATGAGTTCCTTATCATCAGTTTAATCTTTACGATTTCAACAAGCGTCTTATAACTCTTCCGCAAATGTTGTGTGCTGAAGTTGACAAAGTCCAGGGCCATTGTCAAGTTTTCAGAATGCTTTTTGGTGGATAAGTGGAAGACATTTCCAAATTTGACGCATCAGTGACAAAAAAGCAATTCACTATTTTGACCATAATTATGTTCTCTTGTTTTTTTCAGGTGAACATGCCTTTGCATGTGTTTGTGACGGGTGCCACCTTTTTATGAACATCTAGCATAATCCCTATAATAGTGATTGATAAACATATGCTAATGATGTATTCGGAATCATACAACGACTGTGCTTCTAGCAGGTATGTCATGTTTTTTTTACTTTCTAGCTTTGAGATTCGTCTCGGAAAATGATATCGGGTCTTTAAGAATATGTCCATCAGTCCCCTTGCACCTGTAGACAGTGCAACCCCAGTAGATTCCCTATTCTGAAATTTGAATTTCATTGCTTCGTTAATCCGGACGATTTCCTTGAGCATGGTATAGTCCGGATTAACGAGGTCTGACGTTCGTTACTTACGTCGCACGCAGGTCTTTCCGTCGGGGAAGTGCGGCACGAAGCCCCGGGAGCAGTTGCACTTGTAGTCGCCGTACATGTTGTGACAGAAGCCGTTAGGGCACAGGGCGGCGCTGGTGTAGTTACACTCGTTGATGTCTGGAAGAGAAACATGCACTGACACACTGGTACTACTGCTTCCACACAAGAGAATATTCAATATCGAGTATCTCCCGTGACAGATTAAAGACAAAAATGTGGTGAAAATTGAACGAATGGATTGCTGCAAATCAGTGATGACACCAGGTATTCGCGAGAATGGGGAAAATGGTCTGCTCATATAATTCTCTTTCGTTGACATTTTATATTTACGCTCCAAATATTCCAGGTAATTCACGACCGTTAATAAACATTGGAGTTTAGGTAATGCAGAACACTTGTTGTCAGAAGTTTAGGTACAATGACACCCACCAAGTCAGGTCACCTAGTATGGCCACCGGAGTCGCCACTTACAATATACAAGCGAATAAGTTTGGTTAGTTGGGTCTTTCTAAATATTAGGATCATTGTTACTGACCTATGCATTCGAATGTCTGGAGGCTGAGTTCGAATCCTTGGTAGCAGACGCAGGTGGACGCCGTCCCAGCAGCATTGTCGATACATTTGCCTCCAAACCCACATCCAGAGATGGTGCAGTTGGTGGGAGCTGAGGATGTCAACATCATACAGTGTCACGGATGTACTTACTGATCATTTCTAATACTGTTGACACCAACATAACCTGATGTATAGTTCCAGTTTTGTCGACAATTCACATGTACAGTTTTATATAAAGCCACTATTTAATGCCGCGTCTGGACCAGACAATACAGTGATTGACATCATGAGGATCGATCCACGCTATTGGAGTAAGATGACAAACTGTCAAACAAGTCGACACGTTTGTGGGAATCTATGTTGTTACTTGGGATCCCCACGGAACAACGAAGTATAAAAGTTAGGTAAATAAAAGAATCTGCTGTAATTGTGTTGACGTTTTTCAAATCTGACCCCTAATGGTGTTTGTCCATGTAGTTACTCATTGTACAAAAGTTCCATTATATTGCAAAATACTGAAGCATAATTAAGTTCCCACAAATTGTAGTTCAAACTAAACAAGTTGCAAAGTATATCATTGTATGACAGTAACTTATATACATATAGCAAAATACAGAAGCAGGAGTTTCTAAAATTAAATTATTATATCCATATAAGTTACAACAAATCTTCAGGTTCTATTCCATATTTGAATTAAAGTAATGTATTCATTGTATGACAGTATCTTTCTAACTCCGCGTCTGGACCAGGAAATTAACATTAACAAATTGCAAAGTATACGATTGTTTAACAGTAACTTATCTACATAATGAGTCTTTAACGGTTTACAGTACCTGATGCTTGAAACACTTACTTGCAGCAGAGGCAGAACCAGTAATGGCGAAGATGACACAGGCAGCTACAATGACGACCATTGTGTCGGAAGTTAGAGAACGGAACAGCTGGGGTGTATTGGACGAGAATACTTGGCAAGACATACTGACATGCTTTTATACCAAACACCACGAAGCAAAAATAACAAACCGTTGAAAACAATTCGAAAGAAACACGACGTTTAAATGACGTTTATGGCTTTTTTAAACACTCACATAAAGGGTATATACTTTGGGTATATGTCACCTTGGACATAAAAGTAAGTTCGGGTCGGGTTAAAAGAGACCATGGTAAGTTCATCGCCTCCGAGGTCATTTGCCACGCCAATGTCACAGTGGTTGACCTGTGCGTGTGACATTGTTTATTCTCGCTGTGTTCAGGGTTGCATGACTGGCTTGTCAGTTAGTGAGTGACTGAGATTATATTGTTCAAACGAAATCCTAGTTGGTGCACCAAAAATAGGTCTATTCCACTATGTCAATGGTTGATAAAGTACACCAACTGATCCTTAGCAAATTGAATGGCTAATAGTTAGTGAATTTGGTTGTGCGCAGTTTTAGCAATATTCAATTGATATCACTGTAGGGGACACAGGAAACTGACTATACCAAAGCCACGTAAACGCTTTATTCATTAAGCTATACGACCGCTCTTAAATGAGATTATGTTTGTATCTTTGCTTGTTACGCCAGTCAGCAATATACCAGCTATGTATTTTTAATGTGTATTGGTGCCTGATTTGGTTCATGTGAGTTGTGGTTTGACGCGGGCGTTTGTGTTCGGGCCCAAATAAGCTGTACTACATTATTTGAAATTACTATTTAAAAGATTGATTGAATGCACCCCAACACCCGCAACCCAACTCTGAGTATATGTTCAAAAATAGGTCTTCAGCCACCCATGCTTGCCGTAAGGGCGACTATGCTTGTCGTAAGAGGGGACTAACGGGATCGGGTGGTCAGACTAGCTGACTTGGTTGATGCATGTCATCGAATTCCAATTGCATGGATCGATGCTCATGATGTCAATCACTGGATTGTCCTGTCCATACTGGATTATGACCGCCGTCATATAGCAGGAATATTGCTGAGCGCGGCGTTAAACAATCAAACAAGCAGACATGTAGCAATAGTGAGTCGTTATGGTTTTACGCTGTTATTTAAAATATCCAAGCAAATCACTGAGTGGGATATAAGTAATTGACTGCACACCTGATACCCATGTCAAGTCAAGGCTTTAACAACTAGGCTACCCAGCCTTTGTTTGTTTTGTTTGTTTGTGTGTTTGTTCGTTGTTTAACGCGGTGGCCTGTAAATAATCGTGTCTGGATCAGGAAACCCGTACATGTAGAGGTGTTATTTGGTTTGATCAAAGTAGAATAAACTTTACTTTCGTTTATTTACAAATATGGTAAATAATCATAAACCGTCATTGTGCTTTGTAAATTTTGTTTAGAATTGTACATGTATGATATCATAAATGTTCATATAAGAAAGACAAATATAATCGGAAACAAAAGAAATCGTTTTCGGAGGGCTTTTAGCTATGAGAGTTTAAATATTTAGCTCATAAACGATTTTAAACGTCGTCACGTTTAGCTGACGACACAAATATCTACTTGTCCGATGTACAGGGTGTTTTCTTCTTTGCTGAAAACCATAAGCCTATCAGAACAGTCAAAGAGAAAATGATTTGCCGTATAAAAAGGCTCGGCGTTTTGCCTTGGCCTGGAGACAGGGGTTATACGTACGTGTGTGTGGTGTTGATGTCACCGTGAACGTGTTCCTCGGCGTCCCCGCACTGAACGTGACATACAGTTCAGGGCCGGGTCATCGTGGTCTTGTGGGCGTCCTCCGCTGACCGGCCACCAGCCTTGAGATGTCCATCATGATGAAGGTTACACACATATACGTGCAGCGATTCGGAGATCCATCACTGAATCATTCTTAATCCTTGATGCTTCCCTTTGCCTTCCTCATAATCTTTGATGCATACATTTGCCTTCAAGTGCCATATTGTACTGACAATTTATTACCTTGTACCTGCACTTGGAAATTCCAACTGTTAGTTAGAAATATAAATGTGGACTTGAATTATTTACGAATAATGTACGTTTTACGGATTTGAAAGAAGACATTTCTTTATCTGACATTGACTCTGCCTTAATGTTTGTTTGTTGGTTGGTTGATTAATGCGACAATATTCCAGATTGTAAACAATCGAGTTAGGACATCATGACACGCAATTGGGATACGATGATATTGTAATTATATAATCAACCAGGTCACCGAGCCTGACCACCGATCCATTCAATCGCCTCTCACCTACAAAATAGGCGGCTTGGGACCTAAACTGAAGGGCAAAAGAAAGTATACACCCATGTTTGATAGTGGCTAAAAATGAAACAAACAAGAAATGGTTATAAAGGGTGATGTATTTGATACGGGGATCATAGATGTGTTTTGAACCTTAAGCTTGCAGTGTTTCGGCAAATGTTTTCAGCCTAGTTTTGAGAACGTTTGTAATTGTTAATCAAATCCAGTTTTCATCTGTATACTCTCAGTATATTTCAAATCAGTTAATGTGTAAAATGAGTGAAATTTTCACTCAGGCAAGCTACAAACGCCAAAATATTTCAGCTATATTACAAAAAAGTTTCCATTTATGGTTTAATGATAACGGATCCTAAACATTTCGGGGTTCTATTTGATCACCCAGTGACTACAAATGAATAAAAGAAAACGAAAGTAAATGTATATTTGTTTTTATTTTACTCCTTATCCTTACATAATTAGTGCATGTGATGTTTGTGATCCCTATTGAACTTCTTCATACACTTTCGTCAATGTGAAGGGACAAACATGGTATAATGACTGACATATTTTGGCTATGTGAATTGTTGAACTGTTTTGTGAAATTTCAGTTATTTTACACAGTGGCTGATTTTACACATTGGCTGTAACATATATAGAAAGCAAAGCTCTGTATTGACAACAGTGCGTTTATGATCTATCTATCTATCTATCTATCTGTCTATCTATCTATCTATCTATCTATCTATCTATCTATCTATCTATCTATCTATCTATCTATCTATATCTATCTATCTATCTATCTATCTGTCTAAAATTCATTATTTCATATCATTATTCATTATTTCTCACATAAACACCATGTATAGTACGCGCATATATGAATGTATAGCACAGCTACTTCAGAACAAACCATGATGGGGTCACCCCTGAAGTACTTTACTTGTGAGCCATACATCGCAATGACATCATACTGTTCATGTGTTTATGTTGTCAAGACAAAATTGGCACAAGGAGCTTGGTGTGTTAGTTTGTGCAAGACAAACTTGGAACAAAAAAAATAATGTGTTAGTTTGTGCAAGACAAACTTGGCACATTGAACTTAATGTGTTAGTTTGTGCAAGACAAACTTGGCACATTGAACTTAATGTGTTAGTTTGTGCAAGACAAACTTGGCACAAGGAGCTTGGTGTGTTAGTTTGTTCAAGACAAACTTGGCACAAGGAACTTAATGTGTTAGTTTGATTAAGACAAACTTGGCACAAGAAACTTAATGTGTTAGTTTGTTCAAGGCAAACTTGGCACAAGGAACTTAATGTGTTAGTTTGTGCAAGACAAACTTGGCACATTGAACTTAATGTGTTAGTTTGTACAAGACAAACTTGGCACATTGAACTTAATGTGGTAGTTTGTGCAAGACAAACTTGGCAAAAGGAACTTAATGTGTTAGTTTGTGCAAGACAAACTTGGCACAAGGAGCTTGGTGTGTTAGTTTGTTCAAGACAAACTTGGCACAAGGAACTTAATGTGTTAGTTTGTTCAAGACAAACTTGGCACAAGAAACTTAATGTGTTAGTTTGTTCAAGGCAAACTTGGCACAAGGAACTTAATGTGTTAGTTTGTGCAAGACAAACTTGGCACATTGAACTTAATGTGTTAGTTTGTACAAGACAAACTTGGCACATTGAACTTAATGTGGTAGTTTGTGCAAGACAAACTTGGCACATTGAACTTAATGTGTTAGTTTGTTCAAGACAAACTTGGCACAAGGAACTTAATGTGTTAGTTTGTTCAAGACAAACTTGGTACGAGGAACTTAATGTGTTAGTTTGTTCAAGACAAACTTGGCACAAGGAACTTAATGTGTTAGTTTGTTCAAGACAAACTTGGCAAAAGGAACTTAATGTGTTAGTTTGTTCAAGACAAACTTGGCACAAGGAACTTAATGTGTTAGTTTGTTCCAGACAAACTTGGCACATTGAACTTAATGTGTTAGTTTGTGCAAGACAAACTTGGCACAAGAAACCTAATGTGTTAGTTTGTTCAAGACAAACTTGGCACAAGAAACCTAATGTGTTAGTTTGTTCAAGACAAACTTGGCACAAGGAACCTAATGTGTTAGTTTATTCAAGACAAACTTGGCACATTGAACTTAATGTGTTAGTTTGTTCAAGACAAACTTGGCACAAGAAACCTGGTGTGTTAGTTTGTGCAAGACAAACTTGGCACATTCAACTTAATGTGTTAGTTTGTTCAAGACAAACTTGGCACGAGGAACTTAATGTGTTAGTTTGTTCAAGACAAACTTGGCACAAGGAACTTAATGTGTTAGTTTGTTCAAGACAAACTTGGCACATTGAACTTAATGTGTTAGTTTGTTCAAGACAAACTTGGCACAAGGATCTTAATGTGTTAGTTTGTGCAAGACAAACTTGGCACAAGAAACCTAATGTGTTAGTTTGTTCAAGACAAACTTGGCACAAGGAACTTAATGTGTTAGTTTATTCAAGACAAACTTGGCACATTGAACTTAATGTGTTAGTTTGTTCAAGACAAACTTGGCACAAGAAACCTGGTGTGTTAGTTTGTTCCAGACAAACTTGGCACATTGAACTTAATGTGTTAGTTTGTTCAAGACAAACTTGGCACGAGGAACTTAATGTGTTAGTTTGTTCAAGACAAACTTGGCACATTGAACTTAATGTGTTAGTTTGTTCAAGACAAACTTGGCACGAGGAACTTAATGTGTTAGTTTGTTCAAGACAAACTTGGCACATTGAACTTAATGTGTTAGTTTGTTCAAGACAAACTTGGCACAAGGAACTTAATGTGTTAGTTTGTTCAAGACAAACTTGGCACAAGGAACTCAATGTGTTAGTTTGTTCAAGACAAACTTGGCACAAGAAACCTAATGTGTTAGTTTGTTCAAGACAAACTTGGCACAAGGAACTTAATGTGTTAGTTTGTTCAAGACAAACTTGGCACAAGGAACTTAATTTGTTAGTTTTTTAAGACAAACTTGGCACAAGGAACTTAATGTGTTAGTTTGTTCAAGACAAACTTGGCACGAGGAACTTAATGTGTTAGTTTGTTCCAGACAAACTTGGCACATTGAACTTAATGTGTTAGTTTGTTCAAGACAAACTTGGCACATTGAACTTAATGTGTTAGTTTGTTCAAGACAAACTTGGCACAAGGAACTTAATTTGTTAGTTTTTTAAGACAAACTTGGCACAAGGAACTTAATGTGTTAGTTTGTTCAAGACAAACTTGGCACGAGGAACTTAATGTGTTAGTTTGTTCAAGACAAACTTGGCACATTGAACTTAATGTGTTAGTTTGTGCAAGACAAACTTGGCACAAGGAGCTTGGTGTGTTAGTTTGTTCAAGACAAACTTGGCACAAGGAACTTAATGTGTTAGTTTGTTCAAGACAAACTTGGCACAAGGAACTTAATGTGTTAGTTTGTTCAAGACAAACTTGGCACAAGGAACTTAATGTGTTAGTTTGTTCAAGACAAACTTGGCACATTGAACTTAATATGTTAGTTTGTGCAAGACAAACTTGGCACAAGAAACCTAATGTGTTAGTTTGTTCAAGACAAACTTGGCACGAGGAACTTAATGTGTTAGTTTGTTCAAGACAAACTTGGCACATTGAACTTAATGTGTTAGTTTATTCTAGACAAACTTGGCACGAGGAACTTAATGTGTTAGTTTGTTCAAGACAAACTTGGCACAAGGAGCTTAATGTGTTAGTTTGTTCAAGACAAACTTGGCACATTGAACTTAATGTGTTAGTTTGTTCAAGACAAACTTGGCACAAGGAACTTAATGTGTTAGTTTGTTTAAGACAAACTTGGCACATTGAACTTAATGTGTTAGTTTGTTCAAGACAAACTTGGCACGAGGAACTTAATGTGTTAGTTTGTTCAAGACAAACTTGGCACAAAGAACTTAATGTGTTAGTTTGTTCAAGACAAACTTGGCACATTGAACTTAATGTGTTAGTTTGTGCAAGACAAACTTGGCACATTGAACTTAATGTGTTAGTTTGTTCAAGACAAACTTGGCACAAGGAACTTAATGTGTTAGTTTGTGCAAGACAAACTTGGCACAAGGAACTTAATGTGTTAGTTTGTTCAAGACAAACTTGGCACATTGAACTTAATGTGTTAGTTTGTTCAAGACAAACTTGGCACAAGGAACTTAATGTGTTAGTTTGTTCAAGACAAACTTGGCACATTGAACTTAATGTGTTAGTTTGTGCAAGACAAACTTGGCACAAGAAACCTAATGTGTTAGTTTGTTCAAGACAAACTTGGCACGAGGAACTTAATGTGTTAGTTTGTTCAAGACAAACTTGGCACATTGAACTTAATGTGTTAGTTTATTCTAGACAAACTTGGCACGAGGAACTTAATGTGTTAGTTTGTTCAAGACAAACTTGGCACAAGGAGCTTAATGTGTTAGTTTGTTCAAGACAAACTTGGCACATTGAACTTAATGTGTTAGTTTGTTCAAGACAAACTTGGCACAAGGAACTTAATGTGTTAGTTTGTTTAAGACAAACTTGGCACATTGAACTTAATGTGTTAGTTTGTTCAAGACAAACTTGGCACGAGGAACTTAATGTGTTAGTTTGTTCAAGACAAACTTGGCACAAAGAACTTAATGTGTTAGTTTGTTCAAGACAAACTTGGCACATTGAACTTAATGTGTTAGTTTGTGCAAGACAAACTTGGCACATTGAACTTAATGTGTTAGTTTGTTCAAGACAAACTTGGCACAAGGAACTTAATGTGTTAGTTTGTGCAAGACAAACTTGGCACAAGGAACTTAATGTGTTAGTTTGTTCAAGACAAACTTGGTACGAGGAACTTAATGTGTTAGTTTGTTCAAGACAAACTTGGCACAAGGAACTTAATGTGTTAGTTTGTTCAAGACAAACTTGGCAAAAGGAACTTAATGTGTTAGTTTGTTCAAGACAAACTTGGCACAAGGAACTTAATGTGTTAGTTTGTTCCAGACAAACTTGGCACATTGAACTTAATGTGTTAGTTTGTGCAAGACAAACTTGGCACAAGAAACCTAATGTGTTAGTTTGTTCAAGACAAACTTGGCACAAGAAACCTAATGTGTTAGTTTGTTCAAGACAAACTTGGCACAAGGAACCTAATGTGTTAGTTTATTCAAGACAAACTTGGCACATTGAACTTAATGTGTTAGTTTGTTCAAGACAAACTTGGCACAAGAAACCTGGTGTGTTAGTTTGTGCAAGACAAACTTGGCACATTCAACTTAATGTGTTAGTTTGTTCAAGACAAACTTGGCACGAGGAACTTAATGTGTTAGTTTGTTCAAGACAAACTTGGCACAAGGAACTTAATGTGTTAGTTTGTTCAAGACAAACTTGGCACATTGAACTTAATGTGTTAGTTTGTTCAAGACAAACTTGGCACAAGGATCTTAATGTGTTAGTTTGTGCAAGACAAACTTGGCACAAGAAACCTAATGTGTTAGTTTGTTCAAGACAAACTTGGCACAAGGAACTTAATGTGTTAGTTTATTCAAGACAAACTTGGCACATTGAACTTAATGTGTTAGTTTGTTCAAGACAAACTTGGCACAAGAAACCTGGTGTGTTAGTTTGTTCCAGACAAACTTGGCACATTGAACTTAATGTGTTAGTTTGTTCAAGACAAACTTGGCACAAGGAACTTAATGTGTTAGTTTGTTCAAGACAAACTTGGCACATTGAACTTAATGTGTTAGTTTGTTCAAGACAAACTTGGCACGAGGAACTTAATGTGTTAGTTTGTTCAAGACAAACTTGGCACATTGAACTTAATGTGTTAGTTTGTTCAAGACAAACTTGGCACAAGGAACTTAATGTGTTAGTTTGTTCAAGACAAACTTGGCACAAGGAACTTAATGTGTTAGTTTGTTCAAGACAAACTTGGCACAAGAAACCTAATGTGTTAGTTTGTTCAAGACAAACTTGGCACAAGGAACTTAATGTGTTAGTTTGTTCAAGACAAACTTGGCACAAGGAACTTAATTTGTTAGTTTTTTAAGACAAACTTGGCACAAGGAACTTAATGTGTTAGTTTGTTCAAGACAAACTTGGCACGAGGAACTTAATGTGTTAGTTTGTTCCAGACAAACTTGGCACATTGAACTTAATGTGTTAGTTTGTTCAAGACAAACTTGGCACATTGAACTTAATGTGTTAGTTTGTTCAAGACAAACTTGGCACAAGGAACTTAATTTGTTAGTTTTTTAAGACAAACTTGGCACAAGGAACTTAATGTGTTAGTTTGTTCAAGACAAACTTGGCACGAGGAACTTAATGTGTTAGTTTGTTCAAGACAAACTTGGCACATTGAACTTAATGTGTTAGTTTGTGCAAGACAAACTTGGCACAAGGAGCTTGGTGTGTTAGTTTGTTCAAGACAAACTTGGCACAAGGAACTTAATGTGTTAGTTTGTTCAAGACAAACTTGGCACAAGGAACTTAATGTGTTAGTTTGTTCAAGACAAACTTGGCACAAGGAACTTAATGTGTTAGTTTGTTCAAGACAAACTTGGCACATTGAACTTAATATGTTAGTTTGTGCAAGACAAACTTGGCACAAGAAACCTAATGTGTTAGTTTGTTCAAGACAAACTTGGCACGAGGAACTTAATGTGTTAGTTTGTTCAAGACAAACTTGGCACATTGAACTTAATGTGTTAGTTTATTCTAGACAAACTTGGCACGAGGAACTTAATGTGTTAGTTTGTTCAAGACAAACTTGGCACAAGGAGCTTAATGTGTTAGTTTGTTCAAGACAAACTTGGCACATTGAACTTAATGTGTTAGTTTGTTCAAGACAAACTTGGCACAAGGAACTTAATGTGTTAGTTTGTTTAAGACAAACTTGGCACATTGAACTTAATGTGTTAGTTTGTTCAAGACAAACTTGGCACGAGGAACTTAATGTGTTAGTTTGTTCAAGACAAACTTGGCACAAAGAACTTAATGTGTTAGTTTGTTCAAGACAAACTTGGCACATTGAACTTAATGTGTTAGTTTGTGCAAGACAAACTTGGCACATTGAACTTAATGTGTTAGTTTGTTCAAGACAAACTTGGCACAAGGAACTTAATGTGTTAGTTTGTGCAAGACAAACTTGGCACAAGGAACTTAATGTGTTAGTTTGTTCAAGACAAACTTGGCACATTGAACTTAATGTGTTAGTTTGTTCAAGACAAACTTGGCACAAGGAACTTAATGTGTTAGTTTGTTCAAGACAAACTTGGCACATTGAACTTAATGTGTTAGTTTGTGCAAGACAAACTTGGCACAAGAAACCTAATGTGTTAGTTTGTTCAAGACAAACTTGGCACGAGGAACTTAATGTGTTAGTTTGTTCAAGACAAACT
The DNA here is from genome assembly GCF_022045235.1 of Haliotis cracherodii. Classification (NCBI taxonomy): domain Eukaryota; kingdom Metazoa; phylum Mollusca; class Gastropoda; order Lepetellida; family Haliotidae; genus Haliotis; species Haliotis cracherodii. The sequence goes on along the minus strand of NW_027266272.1, from coordinate 4,334,855 downwards.
TGGCACATTGAACTTAATGTGTTAGTTTATTCTAGACAAACTTGGCACGAGGAACTTAATGTGTTAGTTTGTTCAAGACAAACTTGGCACAAGGAGCTTAATGTGTTAGTTTGTTCAAGACAAACTTGGCACATTGAACTTAATGTGTTAGTTTGTTCAAGACAAACTTGGCACAAGGAACTTAATGTGTTAGTTTGTTTAAGACAAACTTGGCACATTGAACTTAATGTGTTAGTTTGTTCAAGACAAACTTGGCACGAGGAACTTAATGTGTTAGTTTGTTCAAGACAAACTTGGCACAAAGAACTTAATGTGTTAGTTTGTTCAAGACAAACTTGGCACATTGAACTTAATGTGTTAGTTTGTGCAAGACAAACTTGGCACATTGAACTTAATGTGTTAGTTTGTTCAAGACAAACTTGGCACAAGGAACTTAATGTGTTAGTTTGTGCAAGACAAACTTGGCACAAGGAACTTAATGTGTTAGTTTATTCAAGACAAACTTGGCACATTGAACTTAATGTGTTAGTTTGTTCAAGACAAACTTGGCACAAGGATCTTAATGTGTTAGTTTGTTCCAGACAAACTTGGCACATTGAACTTAATGTGTTAGTTTGTTCCAGACAAACTTGGCACAAGGAACTTAATGTGTTAGTTTGTTCAAGACAAACTTGGCACATTGAACTTAATGTGTTAGTTTGTTCAAGACAAACTTGGCACGAGGAACTTAATGTGTTAGTTTGTTCAAGACAAACTTGGCACATTGAACTTAATGTTAGTTTGTTCAAGACAAACTTGGCACATTGAACTTAATGTGTTAGTTTGTTCAAGACAAACTTGGCACAAGGATCTTAATGTGTTAGTTTGTGCAAGACAAACTTGGCACAAGAAACCTAATGTGTTAGTTTGTTCAAGACAAACTTGGCACAAGGAACCTAATGTGTTAGTTTATTCAAGACAAACTTGGCACATTGAACTTAATGTGTTAGTTTGTGCAAGACAAACTTGGCACAAGAAACCTGGTGTGTTAGTTTGTTCCAGACAAACTTGGCACATTGAACTTAATGTGTTAGTTTGTGCAAGACAAACTTGGCACAAGGAACTTAATGTGTTAGTTTGTTCAAGACAAACTTGGCACAAGGAACTTAATGTGTTAGTTTGTTCAAGACAAACTTGGCACAAGAAACCTAATGTGTTAGTTTGTTCAAGACAAACTTGGCACAAGGAACTTAATGTGTTAGTTTGTTCAAGACAAACTTGGCACCAGGAACTTAATTTGTTAGTTTTTTAAGACAAACTTGGCACAAGGAACTTAATGTGTTAGTTTGTTCAAGACAAACTTGGCACGAGGAACTTAATGTGTTAGTTTGTTCAAGACAAACTTGGCACATTGAACTTAATGTGTTAGTTTGTTCAAGACAAACTTGGCACATTGAACTTAATGTGTTAGTTTGTTCAAGACAAACTTGGCACAAGGAGCTTGGTGTGTTAGTTTGTTCAAGACAAACTTGGCACAAGGAACTTAATGTGTTAGTTTGTTCAAGACAAACTTGGCACATTGAACTTAATGTGTTAGTTTGTTCAAGACAAACTTGGCACAAGGAACTTAATGTGTTAGTTTGTTCAAGACAAACTTGGCACATTGAACTTAATGTGTTAGTTTGTGCAAGACAAACTTGGCACAAGAAACCTAATGTGTTAGTTTGTTCAAGACAAACTTGGCACGAGGAACTTAATGTGTTAGTTTGTTCAAGACAAACTTGGCACATTGAACTTAATGTGTTAGTTTATTCTAGACAAACTTGGCACGAGGAACTTAATGTGTTAGTTTGTTCAAGACAAACTTGGCACAAGGAGCTTAATGTGTTAGTTTGTTCAAGACAAACTTGGCACAAGGAACTTAATGTGTTAGTTTGTTTAAGACAAACTTGGCACATTGAACTTAATGTGTTAGTTTGTTCAAGACAAACTTGGCACAAGGAACTTAATGTGTTAGTTTGTTTAAGACAAACTTGGCACATTGAACTTAATGTGTTAGTTTGTTCAAGACAAACTTGGCACAAGGAACTTAATGTGTTAGTTTGTTCAAGACAAACTTGGCACAAAGAACTTAATGTGTTAGTTTGTTCAAGACAAACTTGGCACATTGAACTTAATGTGTTAGTTTGTGCAAGACAAACTTGGCACATTGAACTTAATGTGTTAGTTTGTTCAAGACAAACTTGGCACAAGGAACTTAATGTGTTAGTTTGTGCAAGACAAACTTGGCACAAAGAACTTAATTTGTTAGTTTGTGCAAGACAAACTTGGCACATTGAACTTAATGTGGTAGTTTGTTCAAGACAAACTTGGCACATTGAACTTAATGTTAGTTTGTTCAAGACAAACTTGGCACATTGAACTTAATGTGTTTATTTTGTCAAGACAAACTTTGCACAAGGAATCTGATGTGTTTATTGTCTCAAGACAGACATGCCACAAGGAACCTAATGTGCATATTTTGTCAAGACAATCTCGGAACAAGGTACACAATGTGTTTATATTATCAAGACAAACTTTCAACTTAATAAATATCCTTTCACTGGCGGCCACTGCTGCGTTGTTTTATTTCTTTGTACATAAGGCGCTCTTGCACGGAATAAAGTTTGGTCTCGCACCTATTATTATGTTGGTAAAACCTTGAAGCAGTGTGTATATCTTAATTAGAAATACGGGTCGAAATGCAACTGAGTGAGTGGGGTTTAACGACGCTTCGAACAGTATTTCAGTTTTATATGTCAGGTTGATGTGGGAAAAAAGCCTGGGAAGAGGAAAGTGATACCACTTTGGTGTAACCCACGAGCACGAGCACGAGCAAACCTAGAAGATAACCGGGGGAAACCGTGATTCGACACCACGATCATAGGTTCCTGGCGTACCCAACGGTCGCAACTCTGCACAGTGAGTTGCATGCTGTTTTACGTGGATGGTAAAAAGTTCAACACTAATCCTCTTTGATTTCGACTTCGAATGACCGCCTCTGTGGTCTAGTGGTAGAGCGTCCGCCCGGAGAGCGGGATGTCCAGGGTTCGATCTCCGGCCGCGTCATACCAAAAGACGTTTAAAGATGGTACTTGTTGTTACCCAGTCTGGCACTCGGCATTAAGGGGCTAAAACAAGGACTGGTCGGCTGAGAGTCAGAGACTGTCTGAGTGGGGTATTCACGTTAAACTGCAGCTTGGTATCTTAATGGGCTAGCACTAGAAATCGGCATCAATCCGGACTAGTACAAGCAGACACACACACACTTGCATGCACGTGGCTATATAAGTGCAATAATCTTGGACGCGACGTTAAACCACATTTCACCTCACCTTTCCTGATATTGATAATATCATTCATTTCCTGTTATTATTATTATTTTTCGGAAAATAAACAAATGTGCGGTTTTTTGACACAAATTTACATTTCAAACATGGTAGACGTTACAAATTAATTTCTTACTCCAGTCTCCATTGAACCAATTTATTTTTACACAAAGTGACCCAGCCACATATTACTGCTGGAAAGACTGACGGATAAACAGACATTATTGAATATTTAACAACAATGCTTTCAATGTTCAATTACATGAAAAACAAACTCGGTATACTTTCTTTTGGTCCTCACTTAAATGGATTCTGATTGACACACAGACAGACATTTTATTCAGTATGATAGGCCTAATGGCCCACAATGCACAATTTGTTGCGTGAATGGATGCAAGACATATTTAAACTAAGTTTTCTTTAAAAGAAATACATGTTTTAGAAACAAAGCTGCAGATTGAATGTGATTAACATGATTCGAATTTAGTACTCAATCATTGTCTGTTGACATTTGAACATCGGAGCAAGAAAAGTATTTAATCGCAAATGTGAAGACGCAGTAGAAATTAACAATACATGAAATTACAATTCCTACATATAGCAGGTAACTGGTCAACGCAACTTTATTTACGGATAGTATTCACATTAAAGTTATGAAGAAAAATTATCAATTTGCAAAAAACCGTTATAAACGCTTTATCATTTAAATTTGTTGTGTACATTTCTGTTCCATTTAAAGCTTTAATACTTGGAATTATAATAATAATTGCCAAGACTAAAAGCTGATCAATTTGGATTGCGTCTGATTTTACGGCCGCCTCTCCGCAGACTAATGCAAGTTCTAAATTTGACCATAATCATGGCGGTTGACACCATATCAAACATTAGGAATTCTCCGGAATATACGGTCAAGACTAGGAGGAATTCAGTGACCATGGCAACGAAATCGGAATAGTTCAGGTGCGTTAAACAACTATTGCAGCTAACATATATCATGGCAAAAATATCTCGAATGAAAACATTGTCTGCTTAAATATATTCAAGTACTGAACCATGAACTGAATTTATGCTAATTTCAATAGAGCATGCGAGCGCAAACTGTTTTGTAGCTGATTTTCTGACAAATTGTTTATATGGGGATCTTTCAGGAATTTACCGCCATGGATGGTTTTCCATTGTGTTATAACAGCTGTTGTCGTTAACGTGGAATTGATAGATTTACAAGAAGCGCCCGATCTGGTGTTATATTGCCCCCATATATAAGGTATGGCAGAGTGGTTCACTCGGGAATATCGTGAAATAGTTAAGGGTATTTATTCCCCGCAGTATATCACCAGTGACAGGAGTTGCAGCAGTTACATAGGACCTGTACACTAGCGTCTGTCATCAGACAGTAGGACAAGTACTCTAGCGTCTGTCATCAGACAGTAGGACCTGTACACTAGCGTCTGTCATCAGACAGTAGGACCTGTACACTAGCGTCTGTTATCAGACAGTAGGACATGTACACTAGCGTCTGTCATCAGACAGTAGGTCCTGTACACTAGCGTCTGTCATCAGACAGTAGGACAAGTACACTAGCGTCTGTCATCAGACTGTAGGACCTGTACTCTAGCGTCTGTCATCAGACAGTAGGACAAGTACACTAGCGTCTGTCATCAGACTGTAGGACCTGTACACTAGCGTCTGTCATCAGACAGTAGGACCTGTACACTAGCGTCTGTCATCAGACAGTAGGACATGTACACTAGCGTCTGTCATCAGACAGTAGGCCAAGTACACTAGCGTCTGTCATCAGACAGTAGGACCTGTACACTAGCGTCTGTCATCAGACTGTAGGACATGTACACTAGCGTCTGTCATCAGACAGTAGGCCAAGTACACTAGCGTCTGTCATCAGACAGTAGGACCTGTACACTAGCGTCTGTCATCAGACTGTAGGACATGTACACTAGCGTCTGTCATCAGACAGTAGGACAAGTACACTAGCGTCTGTCATCAGACAGTAGGACCTGTACACTAGCGTCTGTCATCAGACTGCAGGACCTGTACTCTAGCGTCTGTCATCAGACAGTAGGACCTGTACACTGGTGTCTGTCATCAGACAGTAGGACATGTACACTAGCGTCTGTCATCAGACAGTAGGACCTGTACACTAGCGTCTGTCATCAGACTGTAGGACCTGTACTCTAGCGTCTGTCATCAGACAGTAGGACCTGTACACTAGCGTCTGTCATCAGACAGTAGGACCTGTACTCTAGCGTCTGTCATCATACAGTAGGACCTGTACATTAGCGTCTGTCATCATAAAGTAGGACAAGTACACTAGCGTCTGTCATCAGACAGTAGGACATGTACACTGGTGTCTGTCATCAGACAGTAGCATCTGTACACTAGCGTCTGTCATCAGACAGTAAGATATGCGCATAATTAAGAAAAATGAATGCGTCTTAACACTCGAAAAATGTAGTTTCCGTAAATTGTGTTTTTTTAAATCGAGTTGTGGGCACACACATCATATTCTAGATCGACCTATGATCAGAATATGTTGAACTTGTATGACATGTTGGATTTATGACAACTCAGCCAGGTCATCCACGCACACCGGAACGTGTGTGTAGTATTGATCCATGTGGGACACTATACCCGGATAGTCTTACTGATTCAACGCGTTTCATGCAGTTTACGTCACGGAGACAAGTACAGCTGATTTGTCATTGGGGCCGGATTCTGAAAACTCGTTTAATGATTTATTTCCGATGATAGTGGCAATGAGTTATATCACCAGATTTCAATCGCTACAAGACACTTGGATATTATAAAGTAGTGAGTGAGTGAGTTGGGTTTAACGCCGCTTTTACCAGTATTCCAGTTATATCACGGCGTGTCAGCTTAATGTGGGAGGAAAGCCCGAAGTGATGCAGGTCTCAGAAATTTACCACTTCGGTGAAACCCACGAGCACGGGTATGGTGCTGACAAACCTATAAACATAATCGAGGCGAACCGGGAATCGAACCCACAATCATAGGTTTCTGGCGTGCCCACGGGACGCAACTCTGCACAGCGAATCGCGACGCCTTAGACGACTGGGCCACCCGTGCCCCCATATTATAAAGTAGCAATGTCTTGTAACACATTTGAAGTAGTAGAAACATTTCCAAGCGGCACAGGAGTGATACCCGGCGCAGCATTAACCTATATGGACGTCTACCCCTATCGCCATGTTGGGCTTTTTCCCACCGTGAAGCCAAAACACCCCAACTCATCCAAACTCACACCAACCACATTGTCACCCACCAGCACACAATGTATGAACACAGTTCCTTTTGTTGAATTATATGGAGCAAGAGCCGGGTTGTAATTATAGGCACCCATGACACTATAACAACGGGTGACACTGTAACAACTATGACTTTCTCTGTTTATATTACATAGCGTGTCATAATTTTGCTTAATGCTATTTGGAAAATGAAGAGCAAGAAAGAAGTATGACCACAGAACTAACAAAGTGCGTATGCTTCTTGATCTTAGGATATTACGCGTGCGCACGGACAGCCTCAAAAACGCGAAAAATTAAATGTCGTGCTTTTGTGGCCTGATTATACAAGTCGAGATTGCATGTCCAGATATCGCATTCTCGCGTTGTCGTCTTTTGGCAGAAGTGCAATGTTGAAAAAGATCGCGAGAACGTCCCTTACAGTATTCCATACTCAGTGGCCCCAACGAGCCGTGTTACAAGAAATCTGCCATACCAATCACATTCTACTGACCACCGTGACAAAACTGCTCTTAATCCTTAACGTCGAATACATTTGACAGCTAGATTTATTATGCTAGGCTGAGTTACAATGTTATTGGCAGTCACGAACAAGTGATACAATTCAGTTAGTTGACTGGCAGGTGCGTGCTTCCGGTAATTGGAACAATCGATAGTTGGACGTGTAAAAGTGATGGTCGAGACACAGCTTCATCCCAGAAACGCGAAATCAGTGCTTACCTGTACAGTGTGGATCCCCGTGCTCACACAGTTATTGTAGTGTATTATTGAAGCCATTACTTGTTTTCTTCCCCAAAACTACTTGCCTTCGTGTGTCTGTGTGTATATGTATGCTCTCGTGTGTTTGTACCTGTGTATGTCTTTATGTGTGTGTGGTTGTGTGTGTGCGTGGCTGTGTGTGTGCGTGGCTGTGTGTGTGCGCGTGTGTGAGTCCGCATGTGTGTGGTTGTGTGTGTGCGTGGCTGTGTGTGTGCGTGGCTGTGTGTGTGCGCGTGTGTGAGTCCGCATGTGTGTGGTTGTGTGTGTGCACGTGCTTGTATGTGTCCATATATGTGTGTGGTTGTGCCTGTGCGTGTGCGCGTGTCATGTGTGCGTATATGTATGTCTGTATTCGTGTGCGTACTTGTGTGTGTGTGTGTGTGTGTCACCCGTGAAGACCCAGGGTAGAATAGGTCTTCAGCAACCCATTCATGCCGTGAAAGGTGACTATGCTTGTCGTAAAAGGCGACTAACGGGATCGGGTGGTCAGGCTCGTTGACTTGGTTGATGCATGTCATCGATCCCAATTGCGTGGATCGATGATCATGATATCAATCACTGGATTGTCGGGTCCAGACTCGATTATTTACAGACCGCCGTCATATATAGCTGGAATATTGCTGAGTGCGGCGTTAAACAACAAACCAACCAACCAACTTGTGTGTGTGTCAGTATGTGTGTGTGTGCGAGCTTGTGTGCGTGTCTTTATGTGTGTATTGTTGTATGTGTGCGTGATTGTGTGTGTGTGTGTGTGTATGTGCGTGCCTGTGTCCTGTGTGCCTTTATGTGTGTCTGTATATGTATGCCTATGGTTGTGTGTGCGCGCTTTGTGTGTGTATAAGTGTGCATGTGTATGTGTTTGTGTGTGCGAGCTTGTGTGCATATCTAGATGTGTATGTGCGAGCTTGTGTGCATATCTGCATGTGTGGGGTTGTGTGTATGCGTGGCTGTGTGTGTGTGCGTATTTGTTTGTCTGTATATGTGTTTACGTGCTTGCATGTGTTTGTGCGCATGTGTGTAACTGTATGTATGTATGTGGTTAGGTGTGTATGCGTGCTTGTGCGTGTTTCTGTATGTGTGTGTGGTTGTGTGTTTGCGTGCTTGCTTGTGTTTGTGCGAGCTTGTGGGTGCATGTTCATGTGAGCGCGCGTGCACGTATGGGTCTGTATGTGTGCTTTGTGTATGTTTGTGTGCGTGTGAGCGCGTGTGTCTGTAGATGTGTGTGTGTCCTTGTGCGTCCTTGTGCGCTTTATATGTGAGGTAAACCCTGTGCGCTTTGTGTGCGTGTGTGTGTGTGTCTTTTCGAGCTGTGTGTGTGTGTCCTTGTGCGCTTTGTGTGTGAGGACCCTTGTTCGCTTTGTGTGTGTGTCAGTATGAGCTCTGTGTGTGTGTGTCCTTGTGCGCTTTGTGTGTATGTGTCCTTATGCGCTTTGTGTGTGTGTCATTGTGCGCTTTATGTGTGTGTGACCTTGTGGGCTTTGTGTGTGTGTCCTTGTGCGCTTGTGTGTGTGTGTCGTTGTGCGCTTTGTGTGTGTGTGTGTGTGTGTGTGTGTGTGTGTCGTTGTGCGCTTTGTGTGTGTGTCCTTGTGTGCTTTATGTGTCTGTTGTCCTTGTGCGCTTTATGTGTTTGTGTCCTTGTGTGCTTTGTGTGTGTGTGTCGTTGTGTGCTTTATGTGTGTGTTGTCCTTGTGCGCCTCGCGCTTTATGTGTGTGTGTCCTTGTGTGCTTTATGTGTTTGTGTCCTTGTGTGCTTTGTGTGTGTGTCCTTGTGTGCTTTATGTGTGTGTTGTCCTTGTGCGCCTTGTGTGTATGTGTGTGTTGTCCTTGTGCGCTTTATGTGTGTGTGTGTCCTTGTGCATTGTGTGTGTGTGCTTGTGCGCTTTGTGTGTATGTGTGTGTGTGTTGTCCTTTTGCGCTTTATGTGTGTGTGTCCTTGTGCGCTTTGTCTGTGTGTTTGTGTGTGTGTCCTTGTGCGCTTTGTGTGTATGTGTGTGTTGTCCTTGTGCGCTTTATGTGTGTATGTGTCCTTGTGCGCTGTGTGTGTGTCCTTGTGCGCTTTGTGTGTTTGTGTGTGTTGTCATTGTGCGCTTTATGTGTGTGTGTCCTTGTTCACTTTGTGTGTGTGTCCTTGTGCGCTTTGTGTGTATGTGTGTGTGTTGTCCTTGTGCGCTTTATGTGTGTGTGTGTGTCCTTGTGCGCGTTGTGTGTATGTGTGTGTGTCATTGTGCGCTTTGTGTGTATGTGTGTGTGTTGTCCTTGTGCGCTTTGTGTGTATGTGTGTGTGTTGTCCTTGTGAGCTTTATGTGTGTATGTGTCCTTGTGCGCTGTGTGTGTGTGTCCTTGTGCGCTGTGTGTGTATATGTGTGTGTTGTCCTTGTGCGCTTTGTGTGTGTGCCTCCGCTCCATGTCGGAATATATTGTACCAGTTCCCAAACAGATCAAATGATGCTGGGTTTTATTGCACTCTGTCACTATAAATACAATTATATCAAACCTAACACTTCACCCCATTCCGGATATGGAAGTAAGGAAAAAATACTCTTCTCTTTAGCTTTTATCAACCGTGTAAAACAAACATCCGTGAGTCCGTGTACAGATATCAGGTTGTGATTGGCTGACTGACATACGAGAACCCTCTCTGTACCCACACACTGGGGCCCTGGTCAGGGTTTCCCTCTCTCAGGTCAACTTCTGTCGTGAATGTCAATAACTTCTAATCGACGTGCAAATCACTCATCACAGAGGATCGACAGTATGGCCATAACTTACTCTTTAAATTCTCTCATATGACTCATTTGTTTCATTTTGTACATTAAATCACAGAGTTCACAGCTGGATCAGGTGGGACCTTTATATGCTAATACAGTTCCTGAAACCCGAGACATAATGATGTGTTGTAGGCAAAGACGTTATGCCATCATTAATTACATTCAGACAGATATATAGAGGCACGACCTCGCCTCGCTTTGTTATCGAGGGCAGGATCCTGACGACCGCAAGATCCCGGCACTGTCACATGCTAGTCGTTGGAGTCGACGAATGGGTATCGGGTGGACACAATTTGTGCCAATGCTGACAGCTTCAATCGCTGCTTATCCCATCCACCACTGGTTTAAACGTTCTGGGCTGAAGTTCAATTTTTTACAGTTCTCCAAAAGCTAAAGTTTTGGACCAGACTCCGTGGCTTGGTTGTTTGCGTGTCATCGTGCGGCGATAGCGCGGGTTAGTGCTCATGTTATCAGTCATTGGTCTCTCTGCTCCAGACAAACAAAATGTTGGGTAAAAGAAAATATCCTTTGATTTTGACAAAGTAATTACAGACATTATCGAAACGTTACTAGGATGAAACAGTCGTCGAAACATTGCTGATACCCGTAAGGGGGCCCAGGTGGCCCAGTCGTCTAAGGCGCCGCGATTCACTATGCAGAGTTGCGTCCTTTGGGCACGCCAGAAACCTATGATTGTGGGTTCGAATCCCGGTTCGCCCTGATTATGTTTCTAGGTTTGTCAGCACCATACCCGTGCTCGTGGGTTTCACCGAAGTGGTAAATTTCTGAGACCTTTGAAACAGTTTGAGGTTGACAGTGTCGCTGAAGAGAAGTGAGTGGCGCTCGGTGATTAATGTGTATTAGAACCATGAGTGCAACTACAGCCAAACACCGGGTGTGTCGAAGTTGAAGGGACCTATGTAAATACTTCGAGTTAGCCGAGGTTCGACACAACCGAAATCTGATGAATGAAGAAGGAATATGGAGAGACCATGTTTCCACTTCGAAACAACTGTAAAATCGACACAACGGTGTTAATTATTTAATTATTGATTCGTACTTAATACGTGTGGCTTTCAGGTTATTTGGCAAAATCCCAACTGACGATAATCAATCATTCTAGTTGCAGTTTTCATAAGAAACCTCTGCAGATCACTCATACAGCATGGACGTTGTTCATTGCACCTGGTGAGCAGGTCATATGATGATTTCAGTTGAGATGAGGTGAAATTGGGCCGAACGTGCGTGTGTGTGTTTGTGCGTGTGAACCGGTTTTTTAGGGAAAGCCTAACATTTAACATTGATACCCCACTCAGACACAGTCTACGGACCCCGAGCAGACCATTCCTTGTTTTATCCCCTCAATGAAAATCTGTTTACCATTACACTCAAATTTCCTCCAAGACAGCAGCGGGATCCCGTCACGCGGGGCAGTTTATCATTAGAGATAAAGGATTTACTATAAACACGTATGACTGGTCCCTGTTGGCAGGATCCCCAAACAACAGGATGCATATCGCTGCACTGCGCTGTCTCTGAGAGGCATGCTCCATGCGTGACACAGATTACATTTGACGCTTTCAGCCGAAGTCAGTGTTTGATTGAATAACTGGTGTGACTGCAGGCTTGTCACTCTCTCTCTGTCATGGATCACTATGCGTGGACACTCTGTGTTGTATTTCTGCCTGTGGTGTTCCCTCGAGATATTGGCCTCACTGGGAACTGTTCTAACGATGACTCGGATTCCTTGGAAGTATGGGGAACTGAGGTAAGTCAGAACACAGTCTGCACGTTGTTTCTTTTGTAACGTAAGTGTGTGAGTATGGTTTTACGCCTCTTTTTGCAAAATTCCAGCAATATCACGGAGGGGGACACCAGAAATGGGCTTCACACATTGTATCCATGTCGGGACTCGAACCCGGGTCTTCGGCGTGACGAGCGAACACTTTAACCACAAGGCTACCCGACCGCCCCGTTTTGCAACGTGATATATATAAGGCTAACTACCAGTAATAGGTAAAATGTTTACATTATGCCGAGTACCGGTACCGGTAATGGCCGAAGTGAGATTGTTGTGAAACCTCCTTGGCTCGGGCCCCGTTAATTGAGAAACCCGTCTTCGGGCGATTGTTGAGTGTTTGTTTGCTGTTCAACGCCGCACTCAGCAATATTCCAGCTATATGACGGCGGTCTGTAAATTATCGAGTCTGGACCCGACAATCCAGTGATTAACCACATGACCATCGCTCTACTCAACTGGGACACGTCAATACAGAGATGGTAACCTCAGTACAGTGAATCCCAGTTAATCTGGACGATATCGTTTCCTACGGAGTACATTTAATTATAATTTCCATCTTGTTTGCATTTTTGGCCGAGGAAAAAATATACTCTGACTGTCTCGGAATTAAATCCTATGTGGGTGTTCTCAGGATAGTCTTGAAAGCGGGAGTTTCGGAACTAATGGGTCAGGACGAGAGAGGATACTTATTTATTATACCAATGATTCGTTAGTCTGCAAATTCGTCTATCCGGTTGGACTTATCCGTTTTAACGAGGTTTTATTAACGTCATTTATAAATTATAGCCGAAATGAGAATATCACGAATGTAAAGTTAGAATATGTAAATTACACACATATAATATATGCATAAAATGTAATAATGTAACGCTATCTGGGCTCCGTGTAGAGCGGCAAGGGTCCTGAGCTATTCGTGGGCATAACCAGCCTGATCGCTTTCTTAAATGTATAGGGTTTAATAATAACAGAATCATTCGTATTGGGTTATATTTCCTAACCACACAGCGGCATGCTCAAAACGCTACAGGGGGCACGGGTGGCCCAGTCGTCTAAGGCGCCGCGATTCGCTGTGCAGAGTTGCGTCCCTTGGACACGCCAGAAATCTATGATTGTGGGTTCGAATCCCAGTTCGCCCCGATTATGTTTCTAGGTTTGTCAGTGGGTTCCACCAAAATGATAAACGTCTGAGACCTGCATCACTTCGGGCTTTCCTCCCACATTAAGCTGACACGCCATGATATAACTGGAATACTGTTAAAAGCGGCGTTACACCAAACTCACTCACTCACACACTCAAAGCGCTACACCATTCTTGTCGCGGTTATTGGAGTGCAGTCGATTTCATTCTCAGCCCCCTGAGACCTTGTCCAGACCCATGAGTTTCTTTTCTTACACATGTGCGTGTTTCTGTAAAAAAAATAATTTAAAAAAGGAGTTTATAATCATAAGTCCATAACCATCTCTTTTCGCAAAATACTTTTATTATGAAAAGTATGAAGATCGCGTAGGCAAACAGACAGGTTAACAGATACTAGCACCTACATTGGTTTGTAAGTAGGGGGGATGAGTTACGGTGCTGTGATGTCCGGCCGCGTCACACCAAAAGAGGTTTAAAGATGGTACTTGTTGTTACCCTATCTGGCGCTCGGGATTACGGGTCGGCTCGGATGAGTCAGTATACTGTGTCTGAATGGGATATTCATGTTAAACTGCGACAGGGTTTCTATTTGGGCAAGAATAAAAAAAGTGGCATTAATCCGGACTTACGACCGCACGCACGCACGCACGCACGCACGCACGCACGCACGCAAGCACGCACGCACGCACGCACGCATCTCTATCAATTTCCCTATAGGTTTAAAATACCCTGCCTTGTATAATGCAACCCATGAACCGGATATAACTTGACTCCTTGATCAGCAGTTATTTGGGCCAGGTTGACACACAAACACAAGTACATAGGAAGAAGAAAGCCGGATGTCTGTGATGAATGTGGGGTTGGGGGACTTAGGGGCTGGGCGGGAGAGTGTGTACATAATGCGTGTAGGCGTGAATAAATGGGGTTAATAGTCGTGTCGTTGCAGACGTTTGTTGGGGGGTCGTGATTGAAGTGTAAGGGTGGTGTTATGTGCGTTCTGTTGTTCAAATGGGTTTGGAAGTCGGAGGGGTGTATCACGTAATAGATGTAATGTACTATTGTATTACACCTGGTAGGGATGTTCTTATTATTTAGGGGGCACGGGTGGCCCAGTCGTCTAAGGCGTCGCGATTCGCTGTGCAGAGTTGCGTCCCTTGGGCACGCCAGAAACCTATGATTGTGGGTTCGAATCCCGATTCGCCCCGAATAGGTTTCTAGGTTTGTCAGCACCATACCCGTGCTCGTGGGTTTCACCGAAGTGGTAAACGTCTGAGACCTGCATCACTTCGGGCTTTCCTCCCACATTAAGCTGACACGCCGTGATATAACTGGAATACTGTAAAAAGCGGCGTTAAACCCAACTCACTCACTCACTCACTCTTATCATTTATATTACATATGTCTTAATGTTGCAATTAATAGAAGTTCAGTTGTGAAGTAAACCAGACTGGTCTGGACACAATCAATGTACTTTGCAGGGCTTTGTGCCAGGTTCATTGCTATTTGGCAGCGGTCGGGTAGCCAAGTGGTTTAAGCGTTCGCTGGTCACGCCGAAGACCCGGGTTCGATTCCCAACATGGGTACAATGTGTGAAGCCCATTTCTGGTGTCCCCCGCCGTGATATCCCTGGAATATTTCTAAAAGCGGCGTAAAACCATACCCACTCACTCACTTTAATTCAGGTTCATTGCTATTTGATTACGGCCCAATAGTTTGAGGCGCCGCAATTAGCTGTGCAGAGTTGCGTCCTTTGCGTCCGTGTCGTCATTCTGTGTCCGTGTCTTCATTCTGTTGCTTGAGTGCTCCATTGTCTTTACACTACATATTGTATGATTCTTCAGGATGTTTTGACAAAGTGTAAGAGTAAAGATGTGTTTTAAGTAGGGGATTATCCTCGTACCTCTCAATTCCTTAAAAAATATGCAGAGATTATTATTGGATATGGAAACGTTTTTCTCTCTTTATTATGATTATGATTATTATTATTATTATTATTAAAAATAAGGGAGCGCTCAAACAATAGAATGACGTCATTGAGAGTTACTCGGACATTGCCCTCTACGTCATCCCTGAGAATAGACGAAGCCCTGCTTAAGCCCGTCATTACCAATCTTCAGAAAGTGATTTATTAGAGTGGTTCACATTCGTTTCAAAGTAGCCGCGATGGTTGACATCACTTGAAACACGTCGTAGACTTCAATCACATCCCCAGTGTTTTGTTTGTTTACACTAGAGTACAAAGTCTTTATAACAGTATTCAGAACACACATTTCAATATCCACAGGGTAGCAGCATCTTAATACATTGTATTCAGAATGAACATCTATATCTAAATCTGATTTAGGGTAACCCATTCTACATCTGAATACATGTTTGTCTCGCACATTCTAAATCTGGACCAGGTTAACGCACCTCGCATCTTGATTAGACACTCACATTCTACTAAGATACTTGCACTGTTGTCCGCGTATACCTCCGTCGTGTTGTATTACAGAGAGACGATCTGTCGTGCCAGCTGTTCGAGGTTAATAGTGAGTATATATCGATAAGTCAACGTTATACATGCTGTTGGATATTTACAGTGAATCTATAGCGATATCACATGTCAACCTCATGCATCTGTTGGATATTGACAGTGTGTATTTAGATATATTACGTGTCAACGTCATGTAGCTGTTGTATATTGACAGTGAGTATACAGAGATATCACATGTCAACGTCATAAATCTGTTGGATATTGACAGTGAGGATATAAAGATATTACATGTCAACGTCACACATCTATTTTATATTGTCAGTGAGTATGTAGAGATATCACAGTCAACGTCACACATCTGTTGGATGTTGACAGTCAATACATAGTGATATCACACTTCAACGTCATACATCTGTTGGATATTGACATGGGCATATGATGATATCACATGCCAACGTCATACACCAGTTGGATATGGTCAGTGAGTATGTAGAGATATTACATGTCAACGTCATGCATCTGTTGGATGTTGACAGTGAATACATAGTGATATCACACTTCAACGTCATGCATCTGTTGGATGTTGACAGTGAGTATGTAGAGATATCACAGTCAACGTCACACATCTGTTGGATGTTGACAGTGAATACATAGTGATATCACACTTCAACGTCATGCATCTGTTGGATGTTGACAGTGAGTATGTAGAGATATCACAGTCAACGTCACACATCTGTTGAATGTTGACAGTGAATACATTGTGATATCACACTTCAACGTCATGCATCTGTTGTATATTGACAGTGAGTATGTAGAGATATCACAGTCAACGTCACACATCTGTTGGATGTTGACAGTGAATACATTGTGATATCACACTTCAACGTCATGCATCTGTTGTATATTGACAGTGAGTATGTAGAGATATCACAGTCAACGTCACACATCTGTTGAATGTTGACAGTGAATACATTGTGATATCACACTTCAACGTCATGCATCTGTTGTATATTGACAGTGAGTATGTAGAGATATCACAGTCAACGTCACACATCTGTTGGATGTTGACAGTGAATACATTGTGATATCACACTTCAACGTCATGCATCTGTTGGATGTTGACAGTGAATACATTGTGATATCACACTTCAACGTCATGCATCTGTTGTATATTGACAGTGAGTATGTAGAGATATCACAGTCAACGTCACACATCTGTTGAATGTTGACAGTGAATACATTGTGATATCACACTTCAACGTCATGCATCTGTTGGATATTGACACTGAGAATATAGAGATATCACGTGTCAACGTCATGCATCTGTTGGATGTTGACAGTGAGTATGTAGAGATATCACAGTCAACGTCACACATCTGTTGGATGTTGACAGTGAATACATAGTGATATCACACTTCAACGTCATGCATCTGTTGGATGTTGACAGTGAGTATGTAGAGATATCACAGTCAACGTCACACATCTGTTGGATGTTGACAGTGAATACATAGTGATATCACACTTCAACGTCATGCATCTGTTGGATGTTGACAGTGAGTATGTAGAGATATCACAGTCAACGTCACACATCTGTTGAATGTTGACAGTGAATACATTGTGATATCACACTTCAACGTCATGCATCTGTTGTATATTGACAGTGAGTATGTAGAGATATCACAGTCAACGTCACACATCTGTTGAATGTTGACAGTGAATACATTGTGATATCACACTTCAACGTCATGCATCTGTTGTATATTGACAGTGAGTATGTAGAGATATCACAGTCAACGTCACACATCTGTTGAATGTTGACAGTGAATACATTGTGATATCACACTTCAACGTCATGCATCTGTTGTATATTGACAGTGAGTATGTAGAGATATCACAGTCAACGTCACACATCTGTTGGATGTTGACAGTGAATACATAGTGATATCACACTTCAACGTCATGCATCTGTTGGATGTTGACAGTGAGTATGTAGAGATATCACAGTCAACGTCACACATCTGTTGAATGTTGACAGTGAATACATTGTGATATCACACTTCAACGTCATGCATCTGTTGTATATTGACAGTGAGTATGTAGAGATATCACAGTCAACGTCACACACCTGTTGGATGTTGACAGTGAATACATTGTGATATCACACTTCAACGTCATGCATCTGTTGTATATTGACAGTGAGTATGTAGAGATATCACAGTCAACGTCACACATCTGTTGAATGTTGACAGTGAATACATTGTGATATCACACTTCAACGTCATGCATCTGTTGTATATTGACAGTGAGTATGAAGAGATATCCCATGTCAACGCCATGCATATGGTGGACACTGACAATGATTGTAATTAGATGTCACATGGCAACGCCATGTTTGCGGTTGGAGAATGGCAGTGAGTCTATAGTGATATCACATGTCAACGTCATGCATGCTTTTGGATTTATAACTCGGTTCGAGACAACCGCCCAATTGTTTTAAGCGACGTGCAAAGCTTAAAATGTCTTTTTCAGGCTGTAACGACGCTGATCTGCCCCCGAATGTAGGGGGAGACTTCATGGGGCCACCGCAAACCCTGGTGGTTGATGGGGCCCTCTACCGTAATGAGACGTCGGGCATCCGCTACCCACAAATAGTGATCACTTGGACACCGCCCACAGCAGGTAGGCTTCTGAATAGTCTGTAACCATCCTCAAATGTACTTTATTATGATTAATACACTGTACCCATGCATCATCGCTTAGTATTGAGTGGGTACACGCACGCACGCACGCACGCACGCACGCACGTATTCACGCAAAATACGCTCGGGTATCTGGTTTCGATCATGCACTGCTGTCAATCACTTTTCGTAGTGGAGGCAAAAACGTTTGAAACTCATGCAGCCAATCCGTTGATAATGGTCCATTCAGTCATGCGCCAGTTATAAAGTGCATGAAAGTTCTGGGTTCTTATCTCATTCTTCATAGTTCAACTGGCATAGAAATTGTTTTGATGCTTTTTTCCAGCATTTTGACTCAATACATTTTTATATAGTGCCAACGTCAAATTGAATGTAAATATATGTGGTAAGTCTAAACTTATACAGGGTAGTATATACTCTGCAAAAATAACAACGCAAACATGATTTTTATATGTATATTTTTTATATCATGTAAATACTTAATGTATCAATTGTTAACAATTGTCATTGACCCAGGTTCCATATAGCACACATGGAACAGTCGATTTTCAAGGTGAAGGTCATTTGTTCTCAATATCTTGTATGGCCACTAATAGAGTCCAAAAATGACAGCATCGTCGTCCAATAAAAACAATTAGATCCCGAATTGTAGCCTGGAGAATGTTCACCAACTCTTCCTACAATGCTTGTGCCAACTGTCGGAGGTTTTGTTGTTGTGGATTCAGTGCGTCCCATAAATGTTAGATTGGGTTTAAATTTGGAGACCTTGCGGGCGAAAGCAGGGCCTGAATGTTGTCATTCCTATAAAAGACTGTTGTCGGTCTCGCCGTGTGCGGTCGAGCGTTGTCTTGATGTTATGTGACGTTCGCTTGTTGCCTAACGGGAAGGACGTGTGGCGGAGGAACTCATCCGTGTAACGCTGTGCCGTTAAATTCCCCAAAACTTGAGCCAAGTCTGTTCTACCAGTGTAGGAGATGGCTGCCCACATCATCACACTACCTCCACCAAATCTGTCCACTTCCTGACAGCAGCTTCGTGCATAACGATCCCCACAACGCCTGTGAGCACGACGTCTACCATCCGCACGGCGAAGCATAAAACGTGACTCGTCACTAAACCAAAATTGTCTCATTCGCAGTTGTAGCCATACTCTGTGACCTTGACACCATTGACGTCGGAGCCGACGATGCAGATTTTTCAAAATGACACCTCGAACTGGTCGTCTAGCGCGAATACCTTCAGCGCATAAACGGTTCCTCACTGTCTGGGCTGATATCCTACGCAATCCTTGTATTGATTTAGTTGTAGAGGTGGCCGTGGTTGGTGGTTCTTTCACGTAAGTGAAGAAGCCGTATGAATCTGTGCTGTGCTCTAGTAGTGATACGTGGTCGACCCGATTTGTGAAGGCCACGTTTGTCCCGTCTGTCTGATAATGATTTATTTCCGATGATAGTGGCAATGAGTTATATCACCAGATTTCAATCGCTACAAGACACTTGGATATTATAAAGTAGTGAGTGAGTGAGTTGGGTTTAACGCCGCTTTTACCAGTATTCCAGTTATATCACGGCGTGTCAGCTTAATGTGGGAGGAAAGCCCGAAGTGATCCAGGACTCAGACGTTTACCACGTCGGTGAAACCCACGAGCACGGGTATGGTGCTAACAAACCTAGAAACATAATCGAGGCGAACCGGGCGAACCCACAATCAAAGGTTTCTAGCGTGCCCAAGGGACGCAACTCTGCACAGCGAATCGCGGCGCCGTAGACGACTGGGCCAGCCGTGCCCCCTGTTACGCGTGAACAAACAACAGATCGGTCAACATTTTAGAACGTGAAACACAAATGTCGTGGAGAGCAAGCGCCAGAGGCGGGAACTTCGTACCGTTATGTACCCCTAAACGATACCCACCGTCTCTGATCTCCCGCGATGTGAATACATACCGCTGTAAATAAAGCAAACACTTACTCACCGTTCTCAAGTGCGGCGCCAGGCAACAAATCTTACGTTTGGTGGATGTTTTTGTGGGTGGTGGGTTCTGCCGGTGGAACGGGACATGCTTGTCCTTATCGTGAGCGTGTGGTGCCATTCAGTGGTCAATTTCTGTGTTTTTCACCGCTGTTTTGCTTTTTGAGCCTGGTGGAATCTGTCCCGGCGGGTGATCGAGGCTGATTGTTCTCTGGCGTTGATGTTGACATACAGTGAGTGAGTATGGTTTTACGCCGTTTTTAGCAATATTCCCGCAATATCACGGCGGGCGACACCAGAAATGGGCTTCACACATTGAACCCATGTGGGGAATCGAACCGGGTCTTTGGCGTGACGAGCAAACGCTTTAACCAGGCTACTCCACCGCCGTGTTGACAGACAGACAGACAAATTAGTCACACATCGTAACACAAGATGTACTGGGTGGCGAGGATGGACAAACATTGTTTGCATTTAATTGTTTCTAAGCTGGAATGCTTTATGTACATTGTCTGCTGACTGAATGAACTTATATAAATATAATTTATAAATGTGACGTGATCTGAGCTGTGGTAATCTAATGGACATTTTATTACAAAGGGAAACTCATCTTCCAGCTCATTGTCCTTGCATCTCGAAGAACAATATTGCTACCGTGTCTGCCGGTCTCAATTCCACCGCATGAGACAAGTGTCTTAATCTAGTGCGAAAAGATTTGTTTTAAAATAATTTTCGTAAACAAATACTCGTTTGAATTGCTTCAATGACATAAAAAATGAACGAATATCTAAGTTATTGATAACGCAATATGATGTACTGATCCGGCACACGTTGTTTGAATAGTGACATAAAGAAAGTTATATTCACATCCAGTGGTGACATCCGGGCAAACGTCTGGAGTTCAGAGCTGAATGCTCGCAATAAAGTCAAAGTCACAAATACATATGCTGTATCCATCCTTACATATTCTCTTGGCGTTGTTGATTAGACGAAACAAGAAATTCAGGGTATTAAGTGAAGCAGAAGGCTTTCAGTTTGCTGCTCAGGACAAGTCACTTCTCACTCGAAACCGTCAATGTGTGATTTTGCATCAAAATGTAAATATGAAATGTAGATTATGTAATGAATTTAATGAGACTGTCCAACACATTGTCAGTGGATGCCAAGCTTTGGCACAAACACAGTATCTTAAGCGACATGATGGAGTGGCTCGATCATTATATTACCGTCTTCGCCATGCTTGTGGTTTTCACACAGAGGTCCATCCACGGTATGACCCGGAATATGTAGGGGGCGTCATGGAAAATGATAAATACAAAATTCTTTGGAATAGGCCCATTTACAGCCTCAGACGTATCGAGGCCCACAAACCTGATCGTGTCCTTTTTGATAAATGTAATGAAATCATTTATATCATTGAATTGTCCCATTTGACACTAATGTGATTGACAAGATTGAGGAAAAACATGGCAAATATGCGGACCTCGCTTTCAAAATGTCACGCTTGCATCCCAAGTACCAAGTTGTCCGACTCCCCATTGTCCTCGGCGCCTTAGGTTTGGTACCTTCCAATCTGTTGACTGACATTGGGAGAGTACCCGGGTTTTGCTACCAGGAATACAATCCTTCTGTCAATCTGGGTAATGCAGTGTTGGGGAGTCGTCACATTCTCCGAAAACTTCTTGGTGGGTTTGACTTGGCAGCACTTCCTGGGAGAAGTCCCATTCGCTGTCTGGGCTGCGTGTAGATGGGGCAAGGGCCCTGAGCTGAGGATGAGCCTAAACAGCCTGACTGTGCCAGGTTTACCCAAACCCTCTTTGCTGCATTTTTCATTTTAATCTATACATAATAATTATGGGCTATTTATATTGCGCATATTTCTCCATATATTGCGCACGCACCACTCAGAGGCCTGCTCAAAGCGCTATCATTACCCCGGTCACTGGATCAATGTGCGCTCAAGAATCATTCTCAGCTCCATGGGGAGTATACAACCCAAGCTTTCTGTTAGGTGCTAGAAGATTAACAATGCGCATGACGAATGCTGCGCGACGTCTTCAGATAAATTGTACAATGTGAGCTATTGTCTGACTCTATGTACTCCCTTGTGGTAAGATCAGTTCCTCCGAGAGGAAGCAGCCTTTAGACATCACTAATAACATCTGTAAGATACGGAAGCACATCACAAGATGTTTAATCAGGGCATCAAACAAGATCCGGTTAGAATTGATCTTCAACAACCAATGATTGTCATAAGAGGCGACTAACGGTATCGAGTAGACAGGCTCGCTGACTTGGTTGATGCATGCTACATAGATCGTGTAGATCTAGACTCATGATGTTAGTCACTGCGCTGTCTGCTCCAGACTCCACTAGTCACGGACTGCTGTTATACAGCTGGAATGTTGCTGAGTGCGGCGTTAAGTAACAAACAAACAAACATGCAAGCGAACAATACATCAAACAATATATGCTCGTCGCCAAACATATCCCTGTTATCATGCAAGCTGCACGTGTACGCTTCTTTAGCTGAAAGAAAATACAAGGAGGATTTTACTTGAATAAATCCGAACTTGTTTATAAGAAGCAAAAAAACAGGCTCTATGTCATTTTGGCACCCTTTGTGTGCTGCTTTCATGTACCTGTCGCTAGCTCTGCGGGTTGGACAGAACCCCTCCATCCTCCTTTTACGATGATGCAATGCCATTATCCCGAGAGGTGGCGTCAGACCTTTGGAACGTCATTCCTTCGTGCGATTGTTGTCTAACGCTGTACCCGGCAACGTGACAGCCATATGACCGCGATCTGTAGATATTCCAGCCTGGTTTTGACGTATGACATTATCATTATCATGTTAACATATCTTTTGTTGTTTCAACAATATGAGTAAATAAGCTGTGGTGCTACTGGATTGTCTGGTCCATCACTGGACTGTCTGGTCAAGATTCGACAATACTGCTGTGCGCCTGGCCCAACAGACAAAGATTTATTTTTTATGCAATTTGTCAGAGTGGCTGGTGCTACTGCTAGAGCAGGACACGCTCACCCATTTCGCGAACACCTGGATCGTCACTGATTTTCAGTGATACGTTTATATAATTACCACGACTGTTTTGCATTCTACGCCCAATCAAATCAAATCGTTTGATAATCAAAATTTATTATTCTCTGGCCTTGACGATTTATATTTTGTGAAAACATGCATCTTTGAAGTAAAACCAAAGGTGACGTTAACAACGTGTTACAGCAGCGCGTATTAATAAAATAAAATCAAATCTGTAAATAATATGGTCTTGATTACCACTTGTTTCACCGCTAAATTGGAATCTACCTGAACGATCGACCATATATACGTTTCTTTCAGTGGCATTTAGAAGTTGGTGTGATGAAGTAAGACGAGTCCTATGGATGAACAACTTCTTTATTACAATTAGTGCGACGTTTCGGTGTAGATCCTAACACCTTTATCAAGCAAGATATGTTGTTTAGCACAATCCATCATGATCACTTGCTTGATAAAGGTGTTAGGATCTACACCGAAACGTCGCACTAATTGTAATAAAGAAGTTGTTCATCCATAGAACTCGTCTTACTCCATATATACGTTGTATATTGTGTTTGTAGCATCCGGGTTCCAGAATCTGAAGGGGTTCTATGTGAAGATCCAGAGAGTCACTGCTGGCTTTCCACAGCCCGTGTGTCGAGTTCTTGACTTCTCCCAAAACAATTTTACCACAGATGACCATAAGGTAATCATGAGTGTGAAAGAGTTAATATTTAAAGTCACAGCGGCAATATTTCAGCCAGACCGTGACAGGTGATCATGATAATTATGTTTGTCCTTCATTAGTGTGAGAGGCACTGTCAAACGGGCGGCATTTCACACGAATTGAGAAGCAAAGGAAACTGTACCTCTCTGGTGATTTTATCATGTGTTTGATTTTCAATTGGAAATATCTTAAGTAAACGATATTATGATGGTTAAACCGAAATAATCAAATTAACAATAGGTCTTTCAAATTTCACAATAACAAACTTGGTATACTTTCTGTTGCCCCTCGGTCTCCTTCCGATAACACAATTGTAGAAATTACCGGAAATCTCAAACGAACACAGGGTAAACGCTCTCTTTGCAGCTGGTCATTCATCGCGAGACCCGTGAAGATCCGGGAAGGAAAAAGTCAGCAACCCATGCTTGCCGTAAAAGGTGACTATGCTTGCCGTAAAAGGTGACTATGCTTGTCGTAAAAGGCGACTAATTAACGGGATCGGGTGGTCAGGCTCGCTGACTTGGTTGATTCATGTCATCGTATCCCAATTGCAGGGATAGTACTCATGATGTCAATCACTGCATTTTCTGGTCCAGGCTGGATTATTTACAGACCGCCGTCATATAGCTGGAATAGTGCTGAGTGTGGCGTTAAACAACAAACAAACAAACAAACAAATACAACCGGTAACAAACTTCAATTTCAGCTGAAGTTCAGGAAGAAACTGCTAGGTTTTGAAGGCGGCATAGACTACCTGTATGAACTGCAGTTGTACACTCTGCCCATATCAAGTGCATCGAAGTCGCAGAGCCAGCTCTTCAAGCTGCAGTCCATTCGAGGTGATCAGAGTGAGTGAGTGAGTTGGGTTCAAGGCCGCTTTGAACAGTATCCCAGTTATATCACGGCGTGTCACCTCCATGTGGGAGCAGGTCTAAGACCACTTCGGTGAAACCTACGGGCACGGAAATGGTGCTGACAAACCTAGAAACAAAATCGAGTTTAATCCCACAATCATAGGTTTATGGCGTGTCCAAGGAGTGCAGAGCAAATTGTGGCGCCTAAGACGACTGGGCCACCCGTTCCCCCAGAGTTTTGCTAACTGTTTGCCGATATGTTCCAGTATGCTAGACTGGAATGGCAGTAATTACTAAGGTATACTGGTATGTATCTGGACTATAAGTTCGTACAGTGATCAGTTGGTATGCAAGTAAACTGGCGTGCATGCAGGTATACTAGTCCGGTGGTATGTCAGTATTGTAAGTGTGTTCAATTGAAATGGGGTTTAACGTCGTGTTCAAGATCATTGCACTTATATAGCAAAATGCATGCACGTGCAGGTGCGTGTGTTTTCGTGCATGTGTGCGTGGGCGTGTGTGGGGGGGGTTCATGTGTGCGTGTGTGCGTGCGGTGTGGATGTGTGCGTGTGTGTGCGTAGGGCGTGTGTGGGGGGATGCATGTGTGCGTGTCACTGACCAGTTGTCGCCATTTTATTTATTTCTGTGGAATAAGACTGAGTTGATTTCTGTTATAACGCTACGATAGGGAATCAAAACAGTGGAAATAGAACTTTACCGTCGTCTTACCAGTTATCGCCATCGTCTTAATAGCACGTGCCACGTGATTACGTGAACCGCTACACATTAAAACAAATTTCAGTATCTCGGGTATAGCACACAATTTTTTTATTCTTAAAAATGAATAAGTAATGTTATTATCAATTAGCCTTTTTCACACTGACAAAGGCCAATATTAGATGATATGCATGGATGTTGTAGATGGGTGTGCATGTATGTTGTAGATGGTATGCATGTATGTTGTAGATGGTATGCATGTATGTTGTAGATTATATGCATGTATGTTGTAGATGGTATGCATGTATGTTGTAGATGATATGCATGTATGTTGTAGATGGTATGCATGTATCTTTTAGATGATATGCATGTATGTTGTAGATGGTATGCATGTATGTTGTAGATGGTATGCATGTATGTTGTAGATGGTATGCATGTATGATGTAGATGGTATGCATGTATGTTGGAGTTGATATGCATGTATGTTGTTGATGGTATGCATGTAAGTTGTAGATGGTATGCATGTATGTTGTAGATGGTATGCATGTATGTTGTAGATGGTATGCATGTATGTTGGAGTTGATATGCATGTATGCTGTAGATGGTATGCATGTATGTTGTAGATGGCATGCATGTATGTTGGAGTTGATATTCATGTATGTTGTAGGTGGTATGCATATATGTTGTAGATGATATGCATGTATGTTGTAGATGATATGCATGTATGTTGTACATGGTATGCATGTATCTTTTAGATGATATGCATGTATATTGTAGATGATATGCATGTATGTTGTAGATGATATGCATGTATGTTGTAGATGGTATGCATGTATGTTGTAGATGGTATGTATGTATGTTGTAGATGGTATGCATGTATGTTGTAGATGATATGCATGTATGTTGTAGATGATATGCATGTATGTTGTAGATGGTATGCATGTATGTTGTAGATGGTATGCATGTATGTTGTAGATGGTATGCATGTATGTTGTAGATGGTATGCATGTATGTTGTAGATGGTATGCATGTATGTTGTAGATGGTATGCATGTATCTTGTAGATGGTATGCATGTATGTTGTAGATGATATGCATGTATGTTGTAGATGGTATGCATGTATGTTGTAGATGGTATGCATGTATCTTGTAGATGGTATGCATGTATGTTGTAGATGATATGCATGTATGTTGTAGATGATATGCATGTATGTTGTAGATGATATGCATGTATGTTGTAGATGGTATGCATGTATGTTGTAGATGGTATGCATGTATGTTGTAGATGGTATGCATGTATGTTGGAGTTGATATGCATGTATGTTGTAGGTGGTATGCATGTATGATGTAGATGATATGCATGTATGTTGTAGATGGTATGCATGTATGTTGTAGATGGTATGCATGTATGTTGTAGATGGTATGCATGTATGTTGGAGTTGATATGCATGTATGTTGTAGATGGTATGCATGTATGTTGTAGATGGTATGCATGTATGTTGTAGATGGTATGCATGTATGTTGTAGATGGTATGCATGTAAGTTGGAGTTGATATGCATGTATGTTGTAGATGGTATGCATGTATGTTGTAGATGGTATGTATGTATGTATGTTGTAGATGGTATGCATGTATGTTGTAGATGGTATGCATGTATGTTGTAGATTATATGCATGTATGTTGTAGATGGTATGTATGTATGTTGTAGATGGTATGCATGTATGTTGTAGATGGTATGCATGTATGTTGTAGATGGCATGCATGTATGTTGTAGATGGTATGCATGTATGTTGTAGATGGTATGTATGTATGTTGTAGATGGTATGTATGTATGTTGTAGATGATATGCATGTATG
Source organism: Haliotis cracherodii (assembly GCF_022045235.1). Classification (NCBI taxonomy): domain Eukaryota; kingdom Metazoa; phylum Mollusca; class Gastropoda; order Lepetellida; family Haliotidae; genus Haliotis; species Haliotis cracherodii. The sequence continues at coordinate 4,307,427 of NW_027266272.1, read as the reverse complement.
TTGTAGATGATATGCATGTATGTTGTAGATGATATGCATGTATGTTGTAGATGATATGCATGTATGTTGTTGTCACATATCTTGGGAAAAAACAATAGAGGTATGAATTGATGAGTGAAAAAATATTTGTCACCCAACGAAAAATGTAATAACCCAATTAAAATAGAAACTTTCGAGTAAAAACTCGATTGCTCAAAAAGTTATCTGGACCTCTGAATGTTGTAGATGGCACGTCCCCGGGACACTGGTCAGCTACTGTGTCCTATACGAAGAGCTACCCCACAGTCCCAGCAGGTATCACAGCTCGCTTCAGCCTCGCCCCCAAGGACTTCGGTTTCACCAATTACATCTTTACCCTTGTGGGAGAAAGAGATACGCAAAATTACCTAGAAAGATGCGAGATATCTACCGTCCAGGCGTCTACTTGTCAGGGAAAAGTAAGTCTGGGACCATGCACTTTGATCACCTTAATTACTTATCTTGGAGCTAATAGTTCCAGCAGAGCTAGTTTCACTCGTTGAATAATCCTTCGAGATGAAAGCAAGAAACAGGTTACTTAGGTCTGCAGCCATGGTTCGGACTGCTATGTTGATACAGTAAACTACGGTTATAACGAACACGCTTATAACGAACTGACGGATATAACGAACTTACTTTTTTGGTCCCGACTATTTGCTGTTGTTATACTGTATATATGCTTATAACGAACTACGGTTATAACGAACTAAAATTAGTAGTCCCTTTGAGTTCGTTATAACCGTACTTTACTGTATAATCGAATTTTTGTTTTGTTTATTATATACGTGTTTGGGTCGTTTACAACTAAGGGATGAAAATCGAAAGATGGATGAAAGAGGCCGGTCTTTTATAAAATTGCTCTAATCTACTGAAAATAAAAGACAAAATGCAAAAACACTTTATAATATTTTCCCACTTTAACATAACCCTACCCAAATCATGTGTATTATGTAACCTCCAAACATTTTGTTGATCCTCCCCTGAGTCTCTCTGAATCACAACCATCGCACCCCTCCCCCATTGCATCACAATGCTTTGCAGACCATTGTAACGTCATTGGTTACCGTGACATCACAATCTAATGGCTCTGCTCCTCTCCTGAAGCTGTTAGTTCTTTTCAGCTGTTAAGCCCCCGTTAAACTATCCAATACAATACAATACAGTCCTATCCCCATGTTGTCCCACTCCATCCCCTTCCAATCCCATTCCAAATCCCATTACCATCCAACCACATCCCATGACAACCCCTCCCCTCCCACTTCATCACACCCCTTCCCATCCCATCCATCCCATCCCATCCCATCCCACCCCATCCCATCTCATCCCGTCCCGTCCCATCCCATTCGATCCCGTCCCGTCCCATCCCATTCGATCCGATCCCATCACATCTCATCCCATCCCACTCCATCCCATCTAATCCCATCCCATCCCATACCATCCCATCCCATCCTATCCTATCCTATCCTATCCCATCCTATCCCATCCCATCCAATCCCATCCCATCCCATCCTATCCTATCCTACCCCATCCCATCCCATCCAATCCCATCTCATCCCAACCCCATCCCATAACATCCCATCCAATACCATCCCATCCTATCCCATCCCATCCCATCCCACCCAATTTCATCCCATCCCATCCCACTCCATCCCATCAAATCCTACCCCACTCCACTCCACTCCACTCCACTCCACTCCACTCCACTCCACTCCACTCCACTCCACTCCACTCCACTCCACTCCATCACATCCCATCACATCCTACTCCTCTCTACTCCACTCCACCCCACCCCGCCCCACCCCACCCCACCCCACCCCACCCCACTCCAGCCCACCGCATCACATCACATCACTTCACATCTCAATGTCATGCTACCTAATTATATCCTTTCACATCACATCGCATCCCACACAATACCATTCACGTTCAATCCCATCCTTCCCCATCTCATTTAATGTCACACAACCTCATCTCGACCTATTTCCATACAGTCCCTGCTCTTCCCACCACTTCCGATCCCATTCAGTCGCCTCACCTCACCTCGCCTCACCTCGCCTCACCTCACCTATCCTCACCTCGCCTCGCCTCGCCTCACCTCACCTCGCCTCGCCTCACCTCGCCTCGCCTCACCTCGCCTCACCTCGCCTCGCCTCACCTCGCCTCGCCTCACCTCACCTCGCCTCACCTCACCTCACCTCACCTCGCCTCGCCTCACCTCGCCTCGCCTCACCTCGCCTCGCCTCACCTCACCTCGCCTCACCTCGCCTCGCCTCGCCTCACCTCACCTCGCCTCACCTCACCTCGCCTCACCTCGCCTCGCCTCACCTCACCTCACCTCGCCTCACCTCACCTCACTTCACCTCGCCTCGCCTCGCCTCGCCTCACCTCACCTCACCTCACCTCGCCTCGCCTCGCCTCACTTCGCCTCGCCTCACCTCACCTCGCATCGCATCGCATCGCATCGCCTCGCCTCATCTCGCATCGCATCGCATCGCCTCACCTCGCATCGCATCGCATCGCATCGCCTCGCATCGCATCGCATCGCATCGCATCGCATCGCATCGCATCGCATCGCATCGCATCGCATCGCATACAATGCCATCGGCACATACATATACTCTACTCACGATAGACTAGCTGCAACATACGAGGCAACCATTATACGACTAATACCACTCTGCCTTGTGTCAGATCAGTGGTAGCGATTTTATTGTTCTGTCAGCAGTGGTGGATCAAATATCGGGTTCATAAACAAAAATTGGTTTCAGAGTGAATTGTTGTATTGATTCATTTATGTCATAGTTTCAAGTAAACAGAATGTCGACACCAGATGTTTTTTCATCAATATTTAATACTCAGGTGTTCGCCTCTCCGCATGCTGAACTACTTGTTCGCTGGGGAACCGAACAGATAATAGAGGTCGCCCCGCTTTCATACCTGAAGATTAACATTCTAAAATTCAAATTAAAAAATAACACTTAAATTCTCTCTTTTTCAGACTTACGACAAACCTGCAGATAATGCCACTTCAATCACCATTACGTTTACTGTTGATGTGACGGATACATACAAGATTAGGGTAAGTTTCAGTTCGCCAATAGTGCTAGATAGAATCTGGAGTTGAGGGTCAGTCTACAACGTGACGGTGTGACAGTACAAAGGCGTAAATGTGTGACGGTTTTACAGTACTAGCGTAGATGTTTGACGGTATTACGGCGTGTGCGTGTGACGGTGTTACAGTGCACGTTGGATGGGTGTGGATGTGTGACGGTTTTACAGTACTAGCGTAGATGTTTGACGGTATTACGGCGTGTGCGTGTGACGGTGTTACAGTGCACGTTGGATGGGTGTGGATGTGTGACGGTTTTACAGTACTAGTGTAGATGTTTGACGGTATTACGGCGTGTGCGTGTGACGGTGTTACAGTGCACGTTGGATGGGTCTGGATGTTTGATGGTTTTACAGTACTAGCGTAAATGTTTGACGGTGTTACGGTGTGTGCATGTGGCGGTGTTACAGTGCACGTTGGATGTGTGTGGATGTGTGACGGTTTTACAGTACTAGTGTAGATGTTTGACGGTATTACGGCGTGTGCATGTGGCGGTGTTACAGTGCACGTTGGATGGGTGTGGATGTGTGACGGTTTTACAGTACTAGTGTAGATGTTTGACGGTGTTACGGCGTGTGCATGTGATGGTGTTACAGTGCACATTGGATGTGTGTGGATGTGTGACGGTTTTACAGTACTAGTGTAGATGTTTGACGGTATTACGGCGTGTGCATGTGGCGGTGTTACAGTGCACGTTGGATGGGTGTGGATGTGTGACGGTTTTACAGTACTAGTGTAGATGTTTGACGGTATTACGGCATGTGCATGTGGCGGTGTTACAGTGCACGTTGGATGGGTCTGGATGTTTGATGGTTTTACAGTACTAGTGTAGATGTTTGACGGTGTTACGACGTGTGCATGTGGCGGTGTAACAGTGCACATTGGATGTGTGTGGATGTGTGATGGTTTTACAGTACTAGCGTAGATGTTTGACGGTGTTACGGCGTATGCATGTGATGGTGTTACAGTGCACGTTGGATGGGTGTGGATGTGTGACGGGTTTACAGTACTAGCGTAGATATTTGACGGTGTTACGGCGTGTGCGTGTGGCGGTGTTACAGTGCACGTTGGATGGGTGTGGATGTGTGACAATTTTACAGTACTACGGTAAATGTTTGACGGTGTTACGGCGTGTCCGTGTGGCGGTGTTACAGTGCACGTTGGATGGGTGTGGATACGTGACGGTTTTACAGTACTAGTGTAGATGTTTGACGGTGTTACGGCGTGTGCGTGTGGCGGTGTAACAGTGCACATTGGATGTGTGTGGATGTGTGATGGTTTTACAGTACTAGCGTAGATGTTTGACGGTGTTACGGCGTGTGCATGTGATGGTGTTACAGTGCACGTTGGATGGGTGTGGATGTGTGACGGGTTTACAGTACTAGCGTAGATGTTTGACGGTGTTACGGCGTGTGCGTGTGGCGGTGTTACAGTGCACGTTGGATGGGTGTGGATGTGTGATGGTTTTACAGTACTAGTGTAGATGTTTGACGGTGTTACGGCGTGTGGGTGTGACGGTGTTACAGTGCACGTTGGATGGGTGTGGATGTGTGATGGTTTTACAGTACTAGTGTAGATGTTTGACGGTGTTACGGCGTGTGCGTGTGGCGGTGTTACAGTGCACGTTGGATGGGTGTGGATGTGTGATGGGTTTACAGTACTAGCGTAGATATTTGACGGTGTTACGGCGTGTGCGTGTGGCGGTGTTACAGTGCACGTTGGATGGGTGTGGATGTGTGACAATTTTACAGTACTACGGTAAATGTTTGACGGTGTTACGGCGTGTCCGTGTGGCGGTGTTACAGTGCACGTTGGATGGGTGTGGATACGTGACGGTTTTACAGTACTAGTGTAGATGTTTGACGGTGTTACGGCGTGTGCGTGTGGCGGTGTAACAGTGCACATTGGATGTGTGTGGATGTGTGATGGTTTTACAGTACTAGCGTAGATGTTTGACGGTGTTACGGCGTGTGCATGTGATGGTGTTACAGTGCACGTTGGATGGGTGTGGATGTGTGACGGGTTTACAGTACTAGCGTAGATGTTTGACGGTGTTACGGCGTGTGCGTGTGGCGGTGTTACAGTGCACGTTGGATGGGTGTGGATGTGTGATGGTTTTACAGTACTACGGTAAATGTTTGACGGTGTTACGGCGTGTGCGTGTGGCGGTGTTACAGTGCACGTTGGATGGGTGTGGATGTGTGATGGTTTTACAGTACTAGTGTAGATGTTTGACGGTGTTACGGCGTGTGGGTGTGACGGTGTTACAGTGCACGTTGGATGGGTGTGGATGTGTGATGGTTTTACAGTACTAGTGTAGATGTTTGACGGTGTTACGGCGTGTGCGTGTGGCGGTGTTACAGTGCACGTTGGATGGGTGTGGATGTGTGATGGTTTTACAGTACTAGTGTAGATGTTTGTAGAGGTATTACGGCGTGTATGTGTGACGGGTTGACAGCGTACATGTTTGATGATGTGTATTGTGACGGTTTTACGGCGAACATGTTTGATGGTGTGTATTATGACGGCTTTACAGCGTACATGTTTGATGGTGTGTATTGTGACGGGTTTACAGCGAACATGTTTGATGGTGTGTATTTTGACGGTTTTACATCGTACATGTTTAATGGTGTGTATTGTGACGGTTTTACATCGTACATGTTTGATGGTGTGTATTGTGACGGTTTTACAGCGTACATGTTTGATGGTGTGTATTATGACGGTTTTACAGCGTACATGTTTAATGGTGTGTATCATGTTTAACGATGTTACGGCATTACCGTGTAGATGTTTGATGGCATGCATGTGACCCTGTGACAGTCATGAAGCACCACGGACAGCACGTGCAAGGGTGTGTGTGTGTGGGGGGGGGGGGGGGGGGGGGACATGCTAGATTTACCGTTGTCACTCAGACTCGGTTGTGAGCAGACCCATATTGATTTCTTGGAAACAAACGCTCAAAGACACTTTGTTAAACACATTTAATTAATGGAGCAACATCATTGGTCATGCGACGTTACATGACATAGGGATGTTGCAGGGGGCCCTCTCTGTCATTGTGGGCACGATACCTACAAAGACATGACGTCGATGATTAAAAGAGGAATGTCCTTATAAATAAAATAAAAGTGACAAAACCGTTTTCATATTCATAAGAAATCTTTCCAAATTCAGACAATATCATGAGCATGCGCCTATGAACCACTATTAATTAGTGCCAACGGTGACACCCGTCACAAACACGTGCCAAGGCAAGTCAATTGCTCCCTGAAAAAAGCACGGGAATATGTTACAAGTCAAAATAGGGCTTTACATTGGACATATTTTTGTCACTGATGCGTCAAATTTGGAAATGTCCTCCACATGTACTTTAAACAACTTTTGAGCAAGAGTCGTATGACGCCCTTTGTAATCTTCTCAGAAAAACGTTAATTCGTTTGATGTTGTTACGTACGTTTTAATACTCTACCGCCGAGTCATACCGAAATGTACGTGTTTTGTGATTTGAGATAGGAACGTTAATGTTGTAAATGAAGACATCTTCTCGTGGCAAGGGAGTTAAGTGACTGTTAAAGTCCAGTTTCCACCCTTGCCGAACTAGGCTGCAATAATAAACTTATAGTTCGGCTGGACTAACGAGTCTTTGCATAGTCCAATCAAAATCGCGTAACGAAATCGACATCCGGTCGGTAAACAACGTCGAGCAGGATTTGCAAAGGATGTGTACCGTCAACTGGGCGTCGAAAGATAATGTCCAGTTGTTTTCCTGTTTTTAATCAAGATGCTCTCATGTGTTGGTGCACTTCTTGAAGTAAGACCCGTTTTATTACAATATACAACTGAACCGCAAAAGAAACGTCACCCCAAGTAACATTTCATGAAAAGTTGTCATTTAAATATCTGGGTAACGTTTATCAAAGTTTCTAAAAGTTAACATTACCTTGTCCGGAAAAATGAAATTTGATGATAAAAAAACAAACAGATGACAATAAAACCGATCGACCAAACGCATTATGGCAACGGCCATGGTAACCCGATGCACGTGAGTTCCGTGCAAATTGATATGTACATGCGTTTCCCCATTTTTTGCCCTATACAAATCCACCCACATCGGATAACATTCATTCGTTATTGGATTGCTACCACATGCCAAGATTGACAAGAAATCAGCGACACCAAGCCCTTGGACGATTGCAAGGTAGACAAACCACCCGGCAAGTAGCCAATGCATTTCAAGTCCACGTAAGGACCATATATAGGCTCCAGCAACGGTACCAGACCACCAACACTACAGATGACCGACCACGTAGTGGAAGACCAAGGGTCACCACCCGACGTCACGATCGTCAGATTGTACGACAGCATCTTCAAGGTCGCTTTGTTACTGCTGCGGAAACTGCTCGACAGACCATGGGGACACACCAGCGACTCATTAGTGCGGACACCGTGCGTCGACGATTGACGAGCAGACACCTCCACTCTCACAGGCCTAACCGAGGACCCATTCTGACACCACGTCATCGCCGGGACCGTCTTCAGTGTGCAACACAGCACCAGCATTGGTGCCACCAGCAGTGGAGAAGAGTCCTCTTCTCAGACGACAGCCGTTACTGTATCTCAACAGCAGATGGCAGAGAGAGAGTCTGGCGACGCCGTGGGGAACGTTATTCGGATGCTTGTGTTGTTGAGAGAGACCCATGGGGTGGTTCGAGCATCATGGTGTAGGTTGGAATTGGTCTTGCACAGAGGGTTGGCCCTGTGGTCTTCCAGAACATCGGTCCTGGGAGAGGCATTGGTGTCACAGCAGCTCGGTAAATTGATCAAGTCTTGAGACCACACGCCTTACCTCATTTGGCACGTCACCGCAACCACGAGTTTCAGCATGATAACGCCTGTGCTCACACTGCGAGAAGAGACTTCCTCCAGCAGAATGGCATCAGAACCAAGCAGTGGCCAGTCCTCATTCCCGATTTAAATCCCATTGCGCACCTATGGGACGAGATTCAAAAACGGCTGAATGACGTCCGTCCAAGGCCGACTGCAGCTGAACTCGGTCAGGCGTTCCTCTGAGTGTGGGCTCAAGTGCCTATGGCCTTCATCAACCGCCTCATCCATTCCATGTTTCGACGTTGCACGGCCGTCATCAATGCACATGATGGACACACGAGATACTGACTTGTGATGCCATTTTCTCAGAAACTAGTGTTGTGTTTCACTTTAACATTAATGATCAGTTTTGCCAAGATTAATCTTTTTAATGTGTCTCAAAGTATGTTTGGACGAATAAGGTTTCTCATATATCTATCCATAGTGACGTTTCTTTTGCGGTTGAGTATATTTTGATCATCGATCAGATCGTCCTCACTGGGCGCCACACTTTTGTTTGAAGCAAATGCAAGTGATCTGAGAGGTGGAATCTGATTGGTCAATAGAAGGGGCCTAGAAGGGACATAACTCGTAATAGCGCTACGATCGAGCCCAGAAATTCTAGACTAAAGTACTCATGGAAATGGAAAAAACCCTGTTTTGCTGGATTTAGTAATCGACACAAAGCATTACGTAGATGTAAATACGAAATAAGAAAACAACTGGAAAAGCACTAGTCTGGATTTGCTAGTTTTATCTCAGTGCTCAATACATTATGTACTTTACAGGAGGTAATTTGTAGGCACTTTCAACATTCAAAAATAAAACTAAGTCCACATTGACATGGCAGAAACAGGCTATATGCATTATGCAAATTAGCCTGGAAAAAAGTTATCAAAACAACAATACAAATAACAGCTATGTTTATATACATAATAATAATGACATGTAAGTTGTTGTTTGAGAAGGGAATATGTTACTTTTACGTTCTGATATTTTGAGGATGATTCACTATCCCACAATGCCACTCACAAATCACTAACCACTGACAAATCACATGCACGTGGATTTCAAGCACCTGTTTTCACCTGTCGTCAAGGTGTCATAGGTCATGGACATTCACCTTGATCTACTAACACCTGGTTATGCACAGTTTCACAATAGTCTGTTTTGTTCATATTTTTACACACTTTTACGTGTAAAAAGACATAAAACCCTTTGATACGCTGTATTTGTGCCAAGGTCCAATTAGTACTAATTGAGTTGTTTGAATATTAGATCGAAAAAACAGTTGTTTTTTCATTTCCGTGAGTACTTTAGTTCGGCAATGGTGGAAACTGGACTTTTAGAGTCAGTTAACTCCTTTGCCTCGGGAAATGAAATGAAGAGTGTACAATAGTCTAATACAGTATGAACATTGTGCATACAAATTATGCATCCACGAGTGAGATCTGCATATTGAACGGAACTCGAGTCTGTTTACTCTCGGCACCTGATTACGCCTCTGAAAAACACTACCACTGATTCCAAATGTTTGTTGTTTGAGACAACTAAAACGGAGAGCTCAACTTCACAGCAGAGAGCACACCAACAATGGCCATTTATGGGTGTAGAGTTCACATGATTTATTTGGTAAATTGTTTCCGCTAAAAGGCACTGAAGTGTAGATTATTTCATATAACATTTCTCGTTGTCAATGCAAATTATTTTTGTTGTGGCAACGGTAGTCTCCAGGGCCTACTTGCACAAAGCGATCTTAGCGCTAAGATGATCGTAACTCCCATACTTTAGCATAGTCTTACAATAGTCTTAGCGCTAAGATCGCTTTGTGCAAGTGGGCCCAGGTTCTTTGGTGCCTATTACAGCGTTTCAACCGTATGCAAAGGGCATAATTGTAACTCTGAAAGCGCATGAACACAATACCGGAAAACATCATCAAAGAATAATTGCACATCATTCTACTGTTTTACTGTCCAGATCATATTACACTGCAGCATTATTAATCTCCTCCAGTCAAATGAATAATTGACATAAATGACACGATCGTTAAGTTTTGCCCTACTTTTACCCTGAATAGTATAGTCGACAGATCATATGCCGTTTGATTCCACCAACTTCAACACACCGTCGCTGTGCGGGAAAAATGGAACAGAGCAAGTCAAGATGATATGCCCATGTATCAGTGTGAGTGAGTGGGTATGATTTTACGCCGCTTTTAGCAATATTCCAGCAAAATCACGGCGGGGGACACAATATATGGGCTTCACCCATTGTTCCCATGTCGGGAATCGAACCAGGGTCTTCGGCGTGACGAGCAAACGCTTTAACCACTAGGCTACCCGACTGCCCCCTGTACCAATGTGACTGTTTCCCGACTGTAATCTGCCTTGTCAGCCTGGAAATGTTGACTCATACAGGGACCATATGAATAAAAGCCTTTCTAAATGTATCCCCAAATGGGAAATGTTACTTAATGATACACATTACCGTATGATGGTTGCTTGACGTGCATGGCTAAAACACTTTAAACCCAGAGACAAAACTCAGATATGCGCATCTCTTATAAAACTAAAAGGAGACACTTAAGGCGTTTCTATCGAAAATCAAAAACAATTACCCTAAGGAAATTGAGAGGTTAGCTTTACTTGATATAAGTTCTTTTTATAAACCGAGTGCTTGTGGCCGATATACATATACTTAACCATAAGCATGAAAGTGGTTCTACACCCTCAGATATTTGCCATTTATGTGGTAAATATGTTTCAGATTTAGCCAAACCCTACAATTATGAAAGATTTGATGAGGTTTGTAAGATGACAAAACTCATAAGGTACAGATATTTAAACAGATACTAGAGAGGCATGACGAGGAAGTGGGAAAAGAATTTACATCCAGATCCGAGAGGCCATCAGATCAACCAGCAGGAATAAATCTCCAGGACCGGATCAAATTACAAATAAACATATTATTTATTCAGGAGAACATCCTATTTATTCTTTATATATACTTTGTAATTACATACCTGCAAAACGTACCTTATGACTATAGACTTGGCAGGGTCATACCAATATAAGAGGGGAAGAATGAGAGATCTTAAAAAGGTATTATTCTAACAACATGTCTTTGTGAGCTCTTTGAAAAATACTGCTCAAACGTATAGAAACTATGTAGATTCAACCCAGATTTCCCTGATATTTCAGAATAAAACCACTGAGCTATTACATTACGTCAGTATTTACTTTCATCGAAGGTATTCAATTTTACATACAAAGTGACTCTGCAGTCAGTGGCCCTTTCTTAGATAATGAAAAAACATTCAATAGAATATGGCACAACAGAGTTTTTTTACAAATTACATGAATAGAGGAAATACGTGGAAATTACTACATCATTGTTTTATATTCTCTAGGTGAAATCTCGAACAGATATATAGTTCAACAAGGTGTTGGCCAAGGCTGAGTAATCCCTGCTTGGTGTTTTCTTGGGTTTTTTCAAATGATCTCATTACAGCCTTTAGACAAGCGCGATGTGGCATTCGTCCCTTGATATCAAGGTGGCGCCTAACATATAATCCATCAAAAAACGCAAAGCGCAAGGGTCATACGTTTCATTGTAAACTTGGTGATACACACAATACTATCACTGATTCTACAGTATTTGGTGGCATACCCTTAACGTATAACCTGTCTTGTAAAACATGAATTGAAAGGTACTGTCACAAAGCAAGGCAAAATATTAACTCCTTAAGATCTTTAGGAGTAAATACTTATGATCTTCATCAATGTCAAGCGTGAATTTATGGCTTAAAATGATACTCAAACCAGTCTTTATTAATGTGAATTTCTCTTTGACATCAAGGGTCAACATGCCGATCTGTTCGAAAACACATCTATGCATATGAATTTGAATTTGTGTGGAAATGTATATAAGCACCAAGCAAATGATAGAACAATGAACTCATGTTTGTGTTGTGATGAGAAAATATGTATACCGTGAACTGTTGACCGATTACTCATCCCTTTACAGATTCTCTGAAATCACTGTGTTTTGTTTCTGATGATTAAGTGAATGACAATGACAGCATCGAAATAATCATGATGATCAGTAGGAAATGTCATTTCAATATCGATTCCTTTTTATGTTTGGTAAACTCGAGCCTTCTGTCGTCTTTGCTTTAATATAACATCTGCAACATGAAAACTGTCTTGACGAAATCTATCATTTCAAAGGTTGGATTTGTAACAATTTCCAAATGTTTTTTTGATGCATATTTACACTATAACAGTATTCAATACCTAACTAATTATGGGGCCTTTACACAGGATGGCGACCTCTGTGCGACCATAGAATTTGCCAGGTCGTTGGAGGCTCAAAGTTTTTGAACATGTTCAAAACAGTCGCACAAAGGTCGCCGACGAGGTTGGTTGCTCAAAGATGGCAGAAGGGAGGCACAAGCATTGCCGTTGTTGCAGAATGAAGGCACAGTGGCCGCCAAATGGTCAGCAGGTAATAGATACGTTCTGCTGCAAAAATATTCTGTCAATCTGGGCGATGCTTCTGCCTCCCTTGTGCCTCCTTTGGGCGACCAACAGCGTGCATTGAACGATGACTGTGGCGACCGCCGTGCCTCCATTCGGCGACAACGACAACCCTTGAGACACCATGGCAATACTTATGCCTCTTTTCTCCCTCCTTTGAGCTACCTGTAATGCCTCCTCAGCCTGCCTATAGATAGAGGGCTTGTACCTGCAGTGTTTCATTGTGGTTGCAGACGCTGAACAACTCGAACAGTTACTGCTGAACAACTGCTGGAGCAGTTACACAGAAACATGATTTTCTGGGTTTAGGCGACCATTGAGCGTCCTGGCCAGTTTTTGATCGCTCAAAGGTAGCACAAAGGTCTTAAGCCCAAGATGATATGGTGGGAATATTGCTTAAAGCGACGTAAAACCATCCTCACTTACTTTCAGCTCGAACCAGATGATCCCTATTGGAACGAACCCAGCCGCTGTCTGTGTTACGAGAAGAACTCCGACACTACCCGCTCGTGTATAAGATGCATCATTACCACAACTGGAGACATTTCCGTGGTTACAGATGGTAGGTGATGGCCTACAATGTTAGCTTTATCTGATGTACAACACGTGCGTGATCAGTGTTGCCTGTTTGCCAGCGCAGAATAATTTGGAGTAATCGTTGTTTCAGCGTTAGTGGATATACACGTAGAAGCGTGACCAGTATTAAGTCAATGTAGAATATTGATTTGAGGTTGTCGAACAATCTCATTAAAATCAGTTCTCGTTTTTGCCAAAAAAAATGTCGACATCACATTACATGTTACGTCAGAACGATCTTCATCCGATCAATCAGAGCGTCACTTACCAGATCGGGAGAGTGACAGTGAGAATGTGTTTTCTTATCATGCAACCTAGAAAATGTTAACACCGGGTATTCGAACGACACTTACTAGCTCTATGGTTACTCCCACCTCGTTGTCTATGTATCGCTTCAATGGAATAACGCCGTGATATAACTGGAATAATGTTAAAAGCGGCGTTAAACCTAACTCACTCACTCACTCACTCACTCACTCACTCACTAACCCACCCACCCTCCCACCCACCCACTCACTCACTCACTCACTCACTCACTCACTCACTCACTCACTCACTCACTCACTCACTCACTCACTCACTCACTCACCCAACCACCCAACCACCCACCCACTCACTCACTCACTCACTCACTCACTCACTCACTCACCCACCCACCCACCCACCCACCCACTCACTCACCCACCCACCCACTCACTCACCCACCCACTCACCCACCCACCCACCCACTCACTCACTCACTCACTCACTCACTCACTCACTCACTCACTCAATGGGATAAACATTTGAAACGAGACTTTTCACGGCTTGCACAGGTATTCGACATTCCAGGATTGTCTTGTGTTCAGCTTTACAATGTTGAATCGATGGAATGGAAGTCACCTGTTTGAAACTGGTGCCATAAAATTCTGATTGGCTTTTGTCTACTTCATGTTTGCCATTTCATAGGTTGATCAAAGTTTGTGAAAGGTCGTTCTCACATGACTTGTAATGGGTTGTCCTCAGATCTTTGGGTAAAGATGTTTATGAGATTTTTCTGTCGATGTTAGTTTTGGGAGGTGTAGAATATTGTTATGGGATCTGTTTTGATAGTTTCAGCCAACGAGAATAGTTATTTTGTGTCATCGATGTTACATGTAGGCAGAGTACATGTTTTTGGTCGTCGAAGTTAGCTTATACAGGTTATACAGCATATTGTTGTGGGATCATTGTTATTAGATTTATCTTATTTAGATCAAACTCTTCGGGTATTCGTTGTGAGAGAGCGACGTTTGTTTGTATGTTTAACGCCACTATATGTGCTCCAGGATCCCCACGTGTAAACAAGCTCAGTGACATTTTGGTCATCCTGCAAGTATCACGGATAGGATTCCATAAATATATTTTTTTGTGCATCTCCTTGTTTTCATTTTAAGTGTTTATTTCTTTCAGTGTCGTTTTTTCCCTCTGGTTACATTCCAGCCATCGTCAACAGTTTAATTCAGTATAGCACAAACCCTCCCCAAAGCAAGACGGTACACAGTCAAACCTCGTCACTTTGGACCCGTTAATCTGGACACCCCATATTCAGGACAATAACTGTATTTGCTGCCGGTTTATCATTAACAGGACTATGGTGATTCGCTAATTCGGAAATGTGTTCATCTAGTGATTTCAATGGGAACTGTCCGGGATTTGACAGTGTATGGTATTTGTATCCACAAGTCATTGTTCTATATATAAACTGAGGAAAAGAGAGAATATACCGAGGTTGTTTTTTATTTAAATAATATATTGAAGGAACCGTTGTTAAATGTATATTTACCCATCACTCACTCCTTCAATAGTTTGTAAGTTTGTGTAAAAATAGTTTTTTTCTTTATTTTTATATGTTATAAAATCAAATTATATTTTAGAAAACAAAACCATGTTGAAGTATTATTTGAGTGCTGAATAAGCGTCATTGCGGTTGGTATTTGGAGTATGATATCACTAATTTAAGATATTTTCAATTGAAAATCAAACATATCATTAAATGAACCTCGGGGTATAGTTTCTTTTGCTCTCTAGTTTACTCCCGGTCCGGGCATCAGGCACTTGTTTCAGCAGCCGTTATATTCTCCAATCTTAAACGTTTTCGGTTTAATTCCTTCTACCACCTCATTTCGTAAGTTCGATTTGTACAAAAGAAAAGCCGCAACACAAATATGCAGTCGATAATGGCCCCTTTTAGATGTAGAAAACACGGCATTCGTCGTGTAATATCCGCAACAATATAACCGCACGGCCTTTCTCATCTTCATTCGGAAATAGCCGTTTTAGTTCGTTTTCGAGATACACACATTAACACGCTTTGCAGGTATGTAAATTCTCCAGACACGTCCTCCTATGGAGGTGTCATTCCCTCACACAGAGGGAAAAGGACCAAAATAAAAGATATGATTTAAATTGCATTGTAAATTTGATCAACTGTTCTGAAGAACCGTATCCTTCACCATCCTATAGGAGGAACATCCTCGACTGCGCACACGGGAACAACAGTCACCTCAAGGACCACAGACCCTATTGTGACTCTACCAGGTAAGGTCTAGATCGTATCTGAAAATGCATTGGGGTGGTATGTGAAAGGGAAACCCAAAACATACATGTTACCAGCGGGGAAGGGAGAGTGGGGTGACACGGGTGGCCCAATCGTCTCGGTACCGCAATTCACTGTGCAGAGTTGCTTCCCTTAGGCGTGCCAGGAACCGACGAATTATGCTCACAGCAGATTTGCCCTGAAAATGATTTGCTGCCGGTTTATCATTAACAGGACTATGGTGATTGGCTAATTCGGAAATGTGTTCATCTGGTGATTTCAATGGGAACTGTCCGGGATTTGACAGTGTATGGTATTTGTATCCACAAGTCATTGTTCTATATATAAACTGAGGAAAAGAGAGAGTATACCGAGTTTGTTTTTTATTTAAATAATATATTGAAGGAACCGTTGTTAAATGCATATTTACCCATCGCTCACTCCTTCAAAATGTAATCTGTGTAAAAATCTGCGTAAGTTTGTGTAAATATAGTTTTTTTCTTTATTTTTATATGTTATAAAATCAAATTATATTTTAGAAAATAAAACCATGTTGAAGTATTATTTGAGTGCTGAATAAGCGTAGGAAGGGTTTATATTTGGAGTATGATATAATTAATTTAAGATATTTTCAATTGAAAATCAAACATATCATTAAATGAACCTCAGGGTATAGTTTCTTTTGCTCTCTAGTTTACTCCCGGTCCGGGCATCAGGCACTTGTTTCAGCAGCCGTTATATTCTCCAATCTTAAACGTTTTCGGTTTAATTCCTTCTACCACCTCATTTCGTAAGTTCGATTTGTACAAAAGAAAAGCCGCAACACAAATATGCAGTCGATAATGGCCCCTTTTAGATGTAGAAAACACGGCATTCGTCGTGTAATATCCGCAACAATATAACCGCACGGCCTTTCTCATCTTCATTCGGAAATAGCCGTTTTAGTTCGTTTTCGAGATACACACATTAACACGCTTTGCAGGTATGTAAATTCTCCAGACACGTCCTCCTATGGAGGTGTCAGATCCCCACACAGAGGGAAAAGGATCAAAATAAAAGATATGATTTAAATTGCATTGAAAAATTGATCAACTGTTCTGAAGAACCGTATCCTTCACCATCCTACAGGAGGAACATCCCCGACTGCGCACACGGGAACAACAGACACCACAAGGACCACAGACCCTATTGGGACTCCACCAGGTAAGGCCTAGATTGGGGGGAAACCCAAAACATACATGTTACCAGCGGGGAAGGGAGAGTGGGGTGACACGGGTGGCCCAATCGTCTCGGCACCGCAATTCACTGTGCAGAGTTGCTTCCCTTAGGCGTACCAGGAACCGACGAATTATGATCATCCCAGATTTGCCATGAAAATGATCCTAGATTTGTCAGCAGCATACCCGCGATCGTGGCTTTTACACAAGAGGAGAACGTGTGAGGCTTGCAACACATCAGCTAACACTGCGTGACATAACTGAAATACTGTTCAAAGTGGCGCAAAACAACTCACTCAATCACTCCGGAATAAACGTATATCAGGATATATCCCTTCGTTGGCTGGTCACGCCGAAAGCAGGTGAAATTCCCAATTTGGAGCTTTTGTTTCCTTTACAACGCCGCGATATGTTACTTTAATAATACTTAAATCGGTTACATTTTACTGAAACCGTTTTATCTTATCTGACATCTTTCGTGTGTCTCATTATCTGTTAATCAAGAACTGTGACATGTTTAATTTTGTAATTTTAATATTATTACTGTTTCAGCTGCAGTTAGTTATGTGACCACGATAGTTGCGTCGCTTGTTGGGGGTCTGGTCGGCCTTGTCTTTGTACCTATGGTCGTCGTCCTCTTGTGGAGAAAACAACGTGCTGGTAAGTAGAGGCACTGCAGATTGCGCGCAAGTTGGCACCGACCATTAAATATTCCTGGAGACTGGGATATTGTATGGAGACTATAGATAGTTTTTCAGCTATGAGTTATGGAACGGCTTTATTAAGTCAGAAAAGTGCATCATTGAACAGGAATGTACACTACAACTCAGTAAAGTGAATTATGCAACATGGTGGTGGTATGTGTGTGTGTTTGGGGGGGGGGGGGGGGGATGTCAGTTCAGAGTCTGGGTACAATATAAGTCAAGGTACATTATGGAACAGTAGGGTACGGTATTAGTCAGTAAGGAACATTATGGAGCAGTAGGGTACGGCATTAGTCAGTAAGGTACATTATTGGACAGTAGGGTACGGTATTAGTCTGTAAGGAACATTATGGAGCAGTAGGGTACGGTATTAGTCAGTAAGGTACATTATTGAACAGTAGGGTACGGTATTAGTCTGTAAGGAACATTATGGAGCAGTAGGGTACGGTATTAGTCAGTAAGGTACATTATTGAACAGTAGGGTACGGTATTAGTCAGTAAGGAACATTATGGAGCAGTAGGGTACAGTATTGGTCAGTAACGTGCATTATTAAACAGTAGGGTACAGTATTAGTCAGTGAGGTACATTATGGAGCAGTAGGGTACAGTATTGGTCAGTAACATGCATTATTGAACAGTAGGGTACAGTATTAGTCAGTGAGGTACATAATGGAACAGTAGGGTACAGTATTAGTCAGTGAGGTACATTATGGAACAGAAGGGTATAATATTAGTTAGTAAGGTTCATTATGGAACAGTAGGGTACAGTATTGGTCAGTAACGTGCATTGTGGAACAGTAGGGTACAATATTAGTCAGTAATGTACATTATAGAACAGTAGGGTACAGTTTTAGTCAGTAAGGAACATTATGGAACAGTAGGGTACAGATTTAGTCAGTAAGGTACATTATGGAACAGTAGGGTACAGTTGTAGTCAGTAAGGTACATTATGGAACAGCAGGGTTCAGTTTTAGTCAGTAAGGTACATTATGGAACAGTAGGGTACAGTATTAGTCAGTAAGGTACATTTTGGAACAGTAGGGTACAGTATTAGTCAGTGAGGTACATTATAGAACAGTAGGGTACAGTATTAGTCAGTAAGGTACATTATGGAACAGTATGGTACAGTATTAGTCAGTAAGGTACATTATGGAACAGTAGGGTACAGTATTAGTCAGTAAGGTACATTATGGAACAGCAGGGTACAGTTTTAGTCAGTAAGGTACATTATGGAACAGTAGGGTACAGTTTTAATCAGTAACATGCATTATGGAACAGTAGGGTACAGTATTAGTCAGTAAGGTACATTATTGAACAGTAGGGTACAGTATTAGTCAGTAAGGTACATTATGGAACAGTAGGGTACAGTATTGGTCTGTAACATGCATTGTGAAACAGTAGGGTACAGTAGTAGTCAGTAAGATACATTATTGAACAGTAGGGTACAGTATTAGTCAGTAAGGTACATTATGGAACAGTAGGGTACAGTATTGGTCTGTAACGTGCATTGTGGAACAGTAGGGTACAGTAGTAGTCAGTAAGGTACATTATAGAACAGTAGGGTACAGTATTAGTCAGTAAGGTACATTATAGAACAGTAGGGTACAATATTAGTCAGTAACGTGCATTGTGGAACAGTAGGGTACAATATTAGTCAGTAACGTGCATCATAGAACAGTAGGGTACAGTATTAGTCAGTAACGTGCATTATGGAACAGTAGGGTACAGTTTTAGTCAGTAAGGTATATTATAGAACAGTAGGGTACAGTTTTAGTCAGTAGGGTACATTATGGAACAGAAGGGTACAATATTAGTAAGATACATTATGGAACAGTAGGGTACAGTATTAGTCAGTAAGGTACATTTTGGAACAGTAGGATACAGTATTAGTCAGTAACGTTCATTGTGGAACAGCAGGGTTCAGTATTAGTCAGTAACATGCATTGTGGAACCGTAGAGTACAATATTACTCAGTAACGTGCAGTATAGAACAATATTAGTCAGTAAAGTGCATTGTGGAACAGTAGGGTGTAAGGTGTAGAATCCTACCTGACTGCTTTTTATTTCGTGAACACATGGTGTCATCACTGATTTTCAGTGGCCCATTCATATATATAATTTTAACAGCTATTTTGACCTTTACGTCATATGGAATCTGGTTGGGCGGATAATCAAGAGTGGTTCTCCTGCATTGACTTTTTATATTTATATATTTTCAGCCAGAAACGATTCCACTTTTACCCTGCAGTCTGGTCAGAACGATCTTCTGCACGAAAAGTACACACATCATGGTATGCTGGAAACCTTACTGAATAACACTGAAAGATAGAGTGAGTGTATGAGTGGACATCTTTTTTTCCTCTTCCATCTTTAGCACGAATGGGCGTGTAAGTATTGTGTCGAAGACGGTAACCGGACACATGTGTCATACGTGACGAGCTCGACATGCAATGAATCCCCAACACTGCCCGGACCGCCTCAGTGGTCTAGCGGTAGAGTGTCCCCCGGAGAGCGGAAGGTCTTGGGTTCGATCCCCGGCCGCGGCATACCAAAAGACGTTAAAAGATGGTACTTGTTGTTACCCTGTCCGGCGTTCGGCATTAAGGCTAAAACAAGGACTGTTTGGCTCGGAGTATACTGTGTCTTAGTGGGGTATTCATGTTAAACTGCGGTATGGTATCTCAGTGTGCTAGCACTATAAATCAGCATCAGTCCGGACAAGTACAAGCAGCCACACACACGCACGCACGCAGTTACTGTGCAGTTACATCTCATGCAGTTACATCTCATGCTGTCAATAACAACACCTGTTTTTTACAACACCCAAGAAGAATCTTTTTCTCAAAATGTACGAACTTCTAACCGTCAGATAATGCGGGGTGTGTTTTGTCAATCGCTTTTAACCCGAATTCCTATTCACAATCTAACCATGTATTTTGTTTAGGGAAAAGATCAAGCTATCAGTAAACGTGACTAAATTGAAGTAAACGTGGCTGAATACACGTACCATGAATTATTTCGACACACAGTCATCTGCAATATACATTCGACAAGCGAAGTCGGTTCCAAAGTCAATATATAGTGGTCAAATCTACACACAACCTAGCTCTAAAGTGCAAACAGAGAACATTTATCTCCTTTCTAAATCGCCCACGCCTGTATGTTCCAGAGCATCATGTGAAGAAGGTTTATTTGCTGTATGCTGAAGACCACAAAGATCACATCAATGTCATCACCAATCTGGCCATCTACCTGAAGGACCGCTGCAACTGCAAGGTGTTCTTCTTGCCTTGGTACCGTGGCACCGTCCAGACAACTGGCGTCTATCAGTGGATCATAACACACATCGACCAGGCAGACTATGTCATCGTCATCAGCTCGGAGGCTGCGTTCAACCTGTTTGATTCTCGGAGCACGAACGTCTCCTACCGAGCCGAGGACGAAGGGCCGGAGGGGGACAGCTTCTCCCCAGCCATGACGCATGTGATGGCCAAATCCTCGGAACCCGGTTTCTTCAAGAAGACCATATTAGTATACTCTGAGTACACGAAGGAGGATTTCGTCCTGAAGGAGGTCAGCCCGGGGGTTCAGTATAAGTTGCCTCAACATTTCAGGGAGATGGTATGCCACATCCATGAGATTAATGCTGAGAACAGGAAACAGATTGATGGTATGGACAACCTACAAGCCACTACGGGAGGCCGTAACTTCTTAGAAGCTGTAACCAAAGCCAAACATTTCGAGAAGTCGGATCCTGGATGGTTTGGGAAAAGGTTCAAGCGACATGATTCGGCTTACGGCTCCGAGCACGATGAAGCGGATGTGGAGGATTCGGTCTCAATGAAAGCAAGGCCTTATTACGTCAACGATGCTTATGATTATAATGATGAGTTTAAGAGTGCTGTAACATATAACACTGCATATGATTTAGCTCACCCGGAAGACATTGTACCCCCCAGCGAGGTTGCAACTGACACGTCAACAAACTACATCAACATGCAGTTTCAGAGCATCAACATGGCCAACGGCGGCCCACAACGTGAGAGTCTTGACTTCCTCCCACCCAGTTAGACATACAAACATACCGACACTATCGTCAACATGGAGAGCATCTAGGATGAACGGGGGACGAATAAAAACGACCGGACAGCCCACGTGATGATTGTTTGCTTGTTAGCTGTTTAATGCCGCACTCAGCAATATTCAAGCTGTACGACGTCGATCTGTAGATAATCGAGTCTGGACCAGACAATCCAGTGATTTACATCATGAGCATCGATCCACGCAATTTGGATCAGGTCAGCGAGCGATGAAATATGATACAGTGCAAATATTAATCTCTATGACATGACGCATTGTTCAACACTCCCGACACATTGTATATAGCTATACTTCTTATCTATATTTTGATGTTGTACATACTAAGTCTGGTGAAAAAACAAATACCGTATTCGACGTAATAAGCGCCCCGCTCTAATAAGCGCCGGCGGCGATGTTTGCTAATATATGGCAAGTGAACAATCCCAATTAGCATCCCTTCCCATTGATCAATGTACACAAGACTTATTTATTCGTGTATAATACGCCCTCGTGTGTTATATGCACCCTTAATTATGGGCAATTAAATTCTCAAAAAATATATCTGTCGTATATAAACAGTTCAGACTGTCAGCATAAACCACGAAATTTATCTTTTTCCACCAAAAAAATATTCTAATAAGAGCCCCCTATTTCTAATTTTGAGAGCGCCCTGGGTGCTTATTACGTCGAATACGGTACGTGTCACATGAGGCCTTACTTACTGACTGACGTGATGCGATACAATAAACTCCGCCTGTTGCCTCCAAATCGTCCATTATTCATCAAGCACCTCAGGTTTAGTTTGTGAATGAGTTGTTCCCTCTTCGTGCTAAAGACCAGGGTCGGATTCCTTATTTTACATTCCGATGCAATTTCCTATCTTGACTTGTACCAAATGTTCCCGTGTTTTTTTCAGGCGAACAATTGACTTGCCTTTGCATGTGTTTGTGACGGGTGCCACCAGTGAGGCAGGGTACGCTCACCTTTTCGCGAACACCTGGTATCATTACTGTTTGATAGTGATTCATAAACACGTGCTCATCACATAGTCGGAATCGTACAATCGACTCGGCTTTATGCAGAGATTTCTTTTGAATATGGAAAGGGTTTTATCGCTTTATTTACATAGGTAAAATATGTGAAGCTCTATATTTGGTCTCCTCCGCTGTAATATTGATGAAATGTTGTTAAAAGTGGTAAAATCACTCACTCACTTTGTTAAATTAATGTTATGTGTGTTATAGCTGTATTCTGGAAGCCAATAAACTAAAATAGAAATAAACTGTTGTCCATTTTTTACAATGAATTAGGGGGCACAGGTGGCACAGTCGTCTAAGGCGCCGCGATTCGCTGTGCAGAGTTGCATCCCTTGGGCACGCCAGAAACCTATGATTGTGGGTTCGAATCCCGATTCGCCCCGATTATGTTTCTAGGTTTGTCAGCACCATACCCGTGCTCGTGGGTTTCACCGAAGTGGTAAACGTCTGAGACCTGCATCACTTAGGGCTCTCCTCCCACATTAAGCTGACACGCCGTGATATAACTGGAATACTGTTAAAAGCGGCGTTAAACCCAACTCACTCACTCACTCACTCACTTACAATGAATTACGTGTTTCAAGGAAGGGAGGTAAGCGCGTCAACGCACAGCACCATCTGCAGCCGCTCGGTCTTATTCCGTTACCTATGTGATTCCTCGGACAGCACTGGAGTTCCGAACATTTCCTTGTCGTGCTTTGGTTAATTTTGACACTTTTTGCTTATTTTTGTATCACTTATAAAATCCATCAATTACCGCTAAAAAACAGTATAAGTCCGGACTAGATCAAGCAGCCATACACAGAGGTACACGTCGCTATATATGTGCAGTGACTTAAAACGCAACGTTAAAACTCATTTCACTCCACCTAATCCATTCTAATCGCAGCATTGTCCTTATACGAGGGTTGAATGTCAACAGTTCAGCTCAAATTGACATGATACATGTATCTCGATATGGAAGTCCAGAGTCCAGTAATACATCAAATCAAAATATACCTGACCTTAC
The DNA here is from genome assembly GCF_022045235.1 of Haliotis cracherodii. Taxonomy (NCBI): domain Eukaryota; kingdom Metazoa; phylum Mollusca; class Gastropoda; order Lepetellida; family Haliotidae; genus Haliotis; species Haliotis cracherodii. Next base: position 4,283,716 of record NW_027266272.1, on the reverse strand, counting down.
AGCCTTGAAAGATAGAATGAGTTTAAAGGGCGACCATGTATGCCTGGTCACTTTGGCAGATCAAGCAAATAAGTTTGATTATAGGACCTGCACAGTAGAAGTGGTGCACATCGTTCTAGGACCTGCACAGTAGAAGTGGTGTACATCATTAGAGGACCTGCACAGTAGAAGTGTTGCACATCATTATAGGACCTGCACAGTAGAAGTGGTGCACATCATTATAGGACCTGCACAGTAGAAGTGTTGCACATCATTATAGGACCTGCACAGTAGGAGTGGTGTACATCATTATAGGACCTGCACAGTAGGAGTGGTGCTTATCATTATAGGACCTGCACAGTAGAAGTGGTGCACATCATTATAGGACCTGCACAGTAGGAGTGGTGCGTCACATTATAGGACCTGCACAGTAGGAGTGGTGCACATCATTATAGGACCTGCACAGTAGAAGTGGTGCACATCATTATAGGACCTGCACAGTAGAAGTGGTGCTCACCATTATAGGACCTGCACAGTAGAAGTGGTGTACATCATTATAGGACCTGCACAGTAGAAGTGGTGCACATCATTATAGGACCTGCACAGTAGAAGTGGTGCACATCATTATAGGACCTGCACAGTAGAAGTGGTGCTCACCATTATAGGACCTGCACAGTAGAAGTGGTGCACATCATTATAGGACCTGCACATTAGAAGTGGTGCGCCACATTATAGGACCTGCACAGTAGAAGTGGTGCACATCATTATAGGACCTGCACAGTAGGAGTGGTGCACATCATTATAGGACCTGCACAGTAGAAGTGGTGCACATTATTATTGGACCTGCACAGTAGAAGTGGAGCACATCATTATAGGACATATGCACAGTAGTAGTGGTGCACATCATTATTGGACCTGCACAGTAGAAGTGGAGCACATCATTATAGGACATATGCACAGTAGTAGTGGTGCATATCATTATTGGACCTGCACAGTAGAAGTGGAGCACATCATTATAGGACCTGCACAGTAGAAGTGGAGCACATCATTATAGGACATATGCACAGTAGTAGTGGTGCACATCATTATAGGACCTGCACAGTAGGAGTGGTGCACATCGTTATAGGACCTGCACAGTAGGAGTAGAGCGCATCATTATAGGACCTGCACAGTAGAAGTGGTGCACATCATTATAGGACCTGCACAGTAGGAGTGGTGCACATCATTATAGGACCTGCACAGAAGGAGTAGAGCGCATCATTATAGGACCTGCACAGTAGAAGTGGTGCACATCATTATAGAACCTGCACAGTAGAAGTGGTGCACATCATTATAGGACCTGCACAGTAGGAGTGGTGCTCATCATTATAGGACCTGCACAGTAGAAGGGGTGCACATCATTATAGGACCTGCACAGTAGGAGTGGTGCTCATCATTATAGGACCTGCACAGTAGAAGTGGTGTACATCGTTATAGGACCTGCACAGTAGGAGTGGTGCGTCACATTATAGGATCTGCACAGTAGGAGTGGTGCACATCATTATAAGACCTGCACAGTAGGATTGGTGCACATCATTATAAGACCTGCACAATAGAAGTGGTGCACATCATTATAAGACCTGCACAGTAGGATTGGTGCACATCATTATAAGACCTGCACAATAGAAGTGGTGCACATCATTATAGGACCTGCACAGTAGGAGTGGTGCACATCATTATAGGACCTGCACAGTAGGAGTGGTGCACATCATTATAGGACCTGCACAGTAGGAGTGGTGCACATCATTATAGGACCTGCACAGTAGGAGTGGTGCACATCAATATAGGACCTGCACAGTAGGAGTGGTGCACATCATTATAGGACCTGCACAGTAGGAGTGTTGCACATCATTATAAGACCTGCACAGTAGGAGTTTTGTACATCATTATAGGACCTGCACAGTAGGAGTGGTGCGCCACATTATAGGACCTGCACAGTAGGAGTGGTGCACATCATTATAGGACCTGCACAGTAGGAGTGGTGCGCCACATTAAAGGACCTGCACAGTAGGAGTGGTGCGCCACATTATAGGACCTGCACAGTAGGAGTGGTGCGCCACATTAAAGGACCTGCACAGTAGGAGTGGTGCACATCATTATAGGACCTGCACCGTAGAAGTGGTGCACATCATTATAGGACCTGCACAGTAGGAGTGGTGCTCATCATTATAGGACCTGCACAGTAGGAGTAGTGCACATCATTATAGGACCTGCACAGTAGGAGTGGAGCGACACATTATAAGACCTGCACAGTAGGAGTGGTGCGCCACATTATAAGACCTGCACAGTAGGAGTGGTGTACATCATTATAGGACCTGCACAGTAGGAGTGGTACGCCACATTATAGGACCTGGACACTAAGGCTGGTGCGCATCAATTTAAGACTGATACGTATGATGATTTCGTTATTTATTAATTATATTGCATAATCTATATATTTTGAGAATCTTCGGATTTATATGGGGGAAGTAAAGACATTCATTCATTCTTTCATTCATTATGTGTAAAGAGCTTAATTATGAAAAAAGTAAAATCATATTCTTTAGTTTAAAACATCCTAGTGCACATCGCACACGAAAAGAAATCACACATATATTGCCTCATCAGGCTATGCAAAATACGCACATGTCTTGGTTTTGTTTGTTCAAACCCTTATCTCGTACACTTCAGCAAAGACTCAAGGTATCATGTGACTTGTGCAGTCATTGAGTGTCACGACCTCACACAGATAACACCGACAGGAGGATATGGTGTCCGGAAGCACATGGCCACGTATAGCCATACTATACTGACTGTACTGATTACATTAAAAACTACTCATCGTGTACAAGGTCGCATTGGTATATACTCATGATGTACAAGGTCTTATTGTTATATACTCATCATGTACAGGGTCGTGTTGTTATATACTCATCATGTAAAGGTCGTATTGTTATATACTCATCATGTACACGATCGTATTGTTATATACTCATCGTGTACAGGGTCGTATTGTTATATACTCATCATGTACAAGGTCTTATTGTTATATACTCATCATGTACAAGGTCTTATTGTTATATACTCATCATGTACAAGGTCGTATTGTTATATACTCATCATGTACAGGGTCGTATTGTTATATACTCATCATGTACAGGTCGTATTGTTATATACTCATCATGTACAAGGTCGTATTGTTATATACTCATCATGTACAGGGTCGTATTGTTATATACACATCGTGTACAAGGTCGTATTATAATATGCTCATCATGTACAAGATCGTATTGTTATATACTCATCATGTACAAGGTCGTATTGTTATATACTCATCATGTACAAGGTCTTATTGTTATATACTCATCATGTACAAGGTCGTATTGTTATATACTCATCATGTACAAGATCGTATTGTTATATACTCATCATGTACAAGGTCGTGTTGTTATATACTCATCACGTACAAGGTCGTATTGTTATATACTCATTGTGCACACAGGGTCCTATTGTTTATGCTAATCATGTACAGGGTCGATGAGAATGTTGTGTGTATGAAGAAAATCTGAATGTTAAATACAAGAAGAATGTCTGAATATTTCATGTAAGACGAATATCTGCAAGAATGTCTTATGTAAGAAGGTGTTTGGCGATTATGATGTAATAAAATGCTAATGTTTGTTGAATGTATATATTCTAAAAATGTGATGAGAGTTTAAAACACCCCCTTGTTGTGTTTGGCTAGTTCTGTTCTTGCACGAGTCTTTGAGCATTTGTCTCCTAAATAATTATCCAGTTTGTAGAAGAAACCCTTGGTTAATCTGCAAATCTGTATTTTCTCTATTTCAGTGGTATGACGCTTAAATCATAATTGTTCACGTATACACAAAATAAGAAACAAAAATCATATGTAAAACACAGGATTCGATCCCCCCCTCCAAAGACGATGAGTTTTGCGGAGGATATAATTGTCTTACAGAGTTATGTCCCTTGTTGACCAAAATGAAAATGGCTGCCACCGATACTGCAGGCACGATTGTTAGGAGGAATCGTCCTGGTACTAAATCTCAGGTGTGTTTTACGATTATTCAACATATGTCTCAATTATTGGTCTGTGATACGCGTGAACGTGCTTGATTATTGATGACGCGGCGTGAAACAATTTGCGAGTTTGATTCGCCATCCAGTAGCACCTTGTCAAACATGAAACAATGTCCGAGTCAACCACTCTACTTCTTGTTCATGATGATGAAAACATACAGGCACTATAGTTTCCCCACTCTGCAAACTTACTATACAGGTCGGCAACAATGCAGTTTACCGGGCGCAGCCCGAGCTCTACCATCCGCTCAATTACCGCGCTATAGTGCCACTGCTGTCTCGTTATACCGTTACCGTGCCTCACGCTCTGGTGACTCTCGCTTCACGATCCAACACCCGTTTTCGGTCTTAGGGAAACTTACACATCTTTACAATCAAACACCCGTTTTCGATCTTAGGGAAACTTACACATCTTTACAATCAAACACCCCTTTTCGGTCTTAGGGAAACTTACACGTCTTTACGATCCAACACCCGTTTATCGGTCTTAGGGAAACTTACACGTCTTTACGATCCAACACCCGTTTTCGGTCATTAGGGTTAGCCTGCTTTGGGCAAGGGTGAGCCATAAATTCTTACCTTTACAAGCGTTAATCCTTTTAATCCCATTGGTCGGTCATGCTGACAAAAACAATTGCGGGTGTGATTTCAAGAAAACATGAATGGGAGCGCGGACCGTGACGTCATACGCATGCGCAATTCATTGTTTACTGATTACGCGAGCATGTCAATGGGGATTCTAATGACCCGTTGAACGAGCACTGATTACATGTGATAGCGCCTGTGGTCCAGTGGTAGAGCGTCGGCTAATTAACGCATTAATTAGCAGAACCGGTGAGCCGGCGAAGCGCGTTCGAGCCCCCACAGCGCTAATTGGATCTGAAAAAGTGCGCCCGGTAAAGTGCACTACTCCCTACAGGTCATTGAAATCGTGGTTGAGCTTTTTATAGTGTTTTGAATTAGCCAGATGTACTCGCAAACAATGATATCGGTGATCAATTTCTTTAGCCTAGTTCTTGTATCACGTCATACCAGACAATATAGGCCTATAACATGACATATTATCGCGGTGTTGGTACATCTTGGAATCCACATCCCCTGTCGACTGTCTGCTTATGCAAATCTAAGCATGGTATTTCATAGCTTGATCGAATACAGGACTCGTTGCTGTATGTCTTGGCAACTCGTAAGTAAACACCTTAACTTTTTTAGTGATAGTTTCTGGAAGATTTGTGAAGTGGAATTACTGCCTCCATTCGGAATTGGTTAGAAAATAACCCATTTGTTTGGGTGATGTCCCTTTTATAATGATACAGTGATAATATAGAGTTGCCCGCCCTTGTGTCACTGATTACAAGTACTTTGTTGACCCAACATGGAAAAGAAAATTGGCATGGATCAGTCAATCCTAACTGATGTGTCATAAAATTTGAACAAGAAACATTTGGAGTACAACATATTTCATTGGTTAGTAATTATGTGCCATCACGATCAATTATAAATTAACTACTGCAATAATCTAGCGTACCCATATGGTTTCAGATCTTACATATTGTGAAATGTTTAGATGCATAAAATTCAACACTCAATTAGCTTTTGGAAGTTATGCGCTTTACCGGGCTCCCTTTTTCAGGACTTTTTAGGATTGAACTAACATAGCTGATGGGCTAATCTAATTAGCCAACACCCTACCATGGGAGTACGGGCGCTATCACAACTAATGAGTGCTCATTTACCAAGTCATCAGTATCCGATTGGTTACCTTTCTACGCATGCAAAACTCAAAACTTGAAGAAAAAAACCTCTCCATATTACATATGATTCATTCCTCAAAAGATTAAACTAACCCATGCCCTACCTCCCAACTAACCCTAAGGATCATAAAAGGGGTGTTTGATCGGCATGTGGTTCCCGACCCTAAGGATCGTGAAGGAGTGAAGTATTGGAAAGAGGATCCAAGGGCTAAGGATTGAGTTGGGGTAACCTACCCTTAACACAACACAACTTACCCTAAGGATGAAAGAGGCATGTGAGATCTGTGAAGAGTGAGCATAAGTCTGCAGCCTGAGCCAATATAGAAACGGGGCTTAAACTAGGACTAGTCACCTCAGAATCAGTGTGCAGTGTCTGAGTGAGTGAGTATGGTTTTACGCCGCTTTTAGCAATATTCCAGCAATATCACAGCGGGGGACACCAGAAATGGGCTTCACACATTGTACCCATGTCAGGAATCGAACCGGGGTCTTCGGCGTGACGAGCGAACGCTTTAACGACTTGGCTACCCGACCGCCCCTGCAGTGTCTGAGTGGGACATTCATGTTAAACTGTGGCATGGTGTCTCTGAGCTAGCACTATAAAATCGGCATTAGTCCGGACTAGTACAAATGCACATCGCTATATAAGTGCATTAATCTTGAACGCAACATTAAGCGCCATTTCACCTCATCTCACCAGTTCAATGTGACGTTAAACTGAACATGCTAAACTCTCAACACCCTTTTTGTTCATCTAGAACTGGTGCAGCTGGCAGGATGAGTCCTTTGAGGAGATGGACAGCACACTTGCAGTGCAACAGGTAGGAAGGGCTTGTCTCAAAGGTCACAACTCCACCATCAGTGCTACAGTTATTGTGATTCTATATCATTTCAGTGAGTGAGTTTGGTTTAACGCTGCTTTTAACAGTATTCCAGTTATATCGTGGCGTGTCAGCTTAATGTGGGAGGAAAGCCCGACGTGATGCAGGTCTTAGACGTTTACCACTTCGGTGAAACCCACGAGCACGTGTATGGTGCTGACAAACCTAGAAACATAATCGGGGCGAACTGGGATTCGAACGCACAATCATAGGTTTCTGGCGTGCCAAGGGATGCAACTCTGCACAGCGAATCACGGCGCCTTAGACGACTTGGCAACCCGTGCCCCCCTATATCATTTCAGGCATTAAGACTGTTGTCAAAGGTAGAGACATGGCCACTTATGGTATTTATTTCAGTCTGTCCAAAAATGTTTGAGTATTCTAGCATGATCTTGTCACGTTGTCATTTCCAGGGGCACGGGTGGCCCAGTCGTCATTCGCTGTGCAGAGTTGCGTCCCTTGGGCATGCCAGAAACCTATGATTGTGGTTTTCAAATCCTGAATCCCCAATTATGTTTCTAGATTTGTCAGCACCATACCCGTGCTCGTGGGTTTCACCGAAATGGGAAACGTCTGAGACCTGCATCAATTCCGGCTTTCCTCCCACATTAAGCTGACACCCTGCGATATAGCTGGAATACTGTTAAAAGTAGCGTTAAACCTAACTCACTCACTTTGTCATTTACACATGTTCCAGGAGATTTAGAGTCAGTATTAAAGTGAGGACTTTTATTGAAAAAGCTTGCTTGATCAAAAGAAGTTTTGCTAGATATGGGTTTCAGGCTTCAGTCACAGACTAGTTTTTCATAGCTTAAGCATTCTGTAGGTAGGAGTATCTTCCTCGGATCAGTAAATTTCCGCAAATACTAGTGACCACAAATTTGTTTGATGGTTCCTCCCATAAACACCCCCAAATTATTGACCACGCTCCATTGCAAAGAAGTTTCAGCTGAAAAGGAAAATATCTCATCCCTGATTATGTTTGGGCCCAATAGAATCTTTAAAGGAGTTAAATGTAAATTTAGTCTCATTCTTATCAGATTGTTTACTCTGACTTGATACCTCTGTCTGTGTCAAGATCTGACCAATACTCCATGTCCAAGGGAGGTCAAGTCTTGACCGCTGTCATTCTAGTGTTACTGCCACATCAGGCTTTCATGTCGTCATACATACGATACAGTATCAAGTTGGTGTAAAAGTTAAGCTCGTCCCACTCACTCACTCTAACACATGTTCATATCTGTTAAGTAAATCAGTATTGTTTTGTGAAGGTTGTTTTGAAGATACATTCACAGCAGCAGAAACTAACAATTTTGGTCCTCTAGTCCTTATAATGATAATATATAGCAAAACCCTTAAAAATGGCAAATTTCTACTACCGGTAGTCCTTATGATACCTTAACTATTGGGCAGTTTGGCAAGGATCATAGGACTAGTGCCAATTTCTAACCCTGCATTCTGAAGTAGAAACCGCCTCCGTGGTCTTGTGGTAGAGCGTCTGCCCGGAGAGCGGAAGGTCAAGGGTTCGATCCCGGGCCGCATCATACAAAAAGACGTTAAAAGATTGTACTTGTTGTTACCCTGTCTGGCGCTAGGCATTAAGGGGCTAAAACAAGGACTGGTCGGCTCGGAGTCAGTATATCCGGACTAGTACAAGCAGCCACACACACACACGTGCATGCACGTCGCTATATAAGTGCAATAATATTGGACGCGACGTTAAACCCCATTTCACCTCACCTCTGAAGTAGATGTTTTGTTTTCATTCAGTTCATCCAACAAGCTATCAGAAAGGACTTCACCAATGTTGTTGAGATCCTGACCCCCCCAGAGGGCCAGGATGAGGGGGTATGGAAGTATGAACATCTCAGGTGAGTCTCCCTGATGTCATTGCGGTCCTGACACACATTCCCACGCCCCCACCCTGATTGGTCATTATTCATTGTGTTTTGAAGTTTTTTAAGAAATGATTTTACAGGTCTTTATTATGGTATTTTAAATAATTTATTTATATTGATAGCAACAGTAAATGAGTTTTTACTCATTTGAGGTCAGGAATAAAAAAGACTCTTCTTTTCATCTTATTTACACATATCAATTTTTTGTAGCCAGGGGATTTGTAAACCAATTTTCTTTTATAAAAGCATGTTCTGAGCTATGTTATTCAGTTCATTTGTTTGTTTCTTTCTATACTTTTGACATATTTCAAATACCCCTTAAGCTGTATTACATGATTATTTTTCAGACAATTCTGTATGGAACTTAATGGATTGGCAGTTAAGTTACAGGTATGTTTCATATGTCAATGTTTGCTGATTTGTTTTATGATCATGATGACAGATATGATGTCATCATTAGGTTTACAAGCATCATCCACCTGTGAAGATCTGGGATAGAATAGGTCTTCAGCAACCCATGCATGCTGTAAAAGGCCACTATGCTTGTCGTAAGAGGCTAATAATGGGATCTGGTGGTCAGGTTCGCTGACTTGGCTGATGTATGTCATATCATCCCAATTGCATGAATCGATGCTCATAATGTCAATCACTGAATAATTTATAGACTCGTCATATGGCTGGAATATTGCTGAGTGCGATGTTAATCAAAATAAACAAACAAACAAGCAAGCATCATCCTAACATCGTAGCAATTCTGTGGCTAGAAAAGAGGTCCCTTGTGCTATCTGCTGTAAGGTCACTAGTGGGATTCTTTCTTGTGTGTCACCATGCCCTGCCTGCATGGAATGTTGCTCATAGCGTCAATCACTGGTTCGTCTGGTCAGACTCAGAGTAATCACAGGCTACCATCATTGAATATTGGCTATAATATTGTTAGTGTGGCCTTAAACAACAGGGGGGCGGTCGGGTAGCCTAGTGGTTAAAGCGTTTGCACGTCATGTCGAAGACCCGGGTTCGATTCCCGACATGGGTACTATGTGAAGCCCATTTCTGGTGTCCCCCGCCGTGATATTGCTGGAATATTGCTAAAAGTGGTGTAAAAACATATTCACTCACTCACTTAAACAACAGGAAGCAAACATCATCCTGACACATGATCTGAACTTGTTTCCTGGGGAGATTCTGTGGCAGGAAAGGTGCCTGTGTCCCATGCTCCTTGTCGGAGCTGACTGAAGGGTAGGGATGACTATTGGGGCTGTTTTCACTATTGCCATTACATTAATGTAGATCGCCTCCCTGGTCTAGTGGTAGAGCGTCCGCCCGGAGAGCGGAAGGTCCGGGGTGCGATCCCTGGCCGCGTCATACCAAAAGATGTTAAAAGATGGTACTTCGTGTTACCCTGTCTGGCACTCGGCATTAAGGGGCTAAAACAAGGACTGGTCGGCTCAGAGTCAGTATACTGTGTCTGAGTGGGGTATTCATGTTAAACTGCGGCATGGTATCTCAGTGAGCTAGCAAATCGGCATCAGTCCGGACTAGTACAAGCATCCACACAAACACACACTCGTACATGCACGTCGCTATATAAGTGCAATAACCTTGGACGCGATGTTAAACCCCATTTCACCTACATAAATGTAATGGAAATGAATAAAGTATTGCTGACAGTTTCGAAGTTTTAAGCCATTTTCCTCCCTGTCGTCACTCAAAGCAAAGGAAGTAATCTATTAATGTTTATTAATTCTTGCTAACCAACACACAGGCAGATTTGGAATTTGCACAATACATTTTTTGACTCTAACCAATTGCAACTATTGTGGTGCTATTACCTGAAAAACAACTAGTTTCTTTTGACCTTACCATTTTGTTTTTCACTTATATTTTACTGATTTTGTTTTAATTTAATTTTACAATTAAATTGTTCAAGCCCTGACACAAGGGAAGGTTGATAGGAGTTTTGTAATTACTGTTTGTAAATTGAGTGTTTTTCATCAGCAAAGTGACTGCAACCCTGAGACATGCACTCAGATGACTGCCACGGAACAGTGGATCTTCCTTTGTGCTGCCCACAAGACTCCAAAGGAGGTAAGGGCTGAGAGATATGGGAAATAACTTTAAGATTTGTGCTTAAAGAAATTTAGGGGGCTTCCTTGAGGTTTTGTCAAATTTTCTGTGCAACCCTGATAATCATTTTAATATTATTGATGGTGTAAATTATTTTGTCAGTGTGTGTTAAAACTCTTGTTCCCACTGGCCTGGAGTTGTCTTTGTTTTGCCATTTCTGTAGACTGGCAGTTTTAGGAGTGTCATCGTGCTCTCTGATTGTCAGTTTTAGTATCGCTACTAGGACATGAAGGTATCAGTTGATAATATATTTAGTTATTCTGTATGTGTATAGATATATGGTTTTCTATGTATACCTGCAATCAATTAATTTGATGCTGATATGTATGTTGAATAAGATGATCCATGAATTGTTTGAAGTTTCTGTCTTAATTGTCTTGGGGCATCTTAGTCATGGTAATCTTAATAAATGTGTACATTTCTGTGGCTGTGAATTAATTTAGTCAGACTCGTTGACTTGGTTGATGAATGTCATCGATCCCAATTGCGTGGATCGATGCTTATGATATCAATCACTGGATTGTCTGCTCCAGACTTGATTATTTACACACGTAAAGGGAAGTAACTGTGTGCTATGTTGGATGGCCTTGTTTTTAAGTAGTATTGTAAGTCAGTAGTGTGAACCCGTGAAGATCCAGGGTAGAATAGGTCTTCAGCAACCCATGCTTGCTGTAAAAGGCGACTAACGGGATCAGGTGGTCAGACTCGCTGACGCGGTTGATGCATTTCATCGTATCCCAATTGCATAGATCGATGTTCATGATATCAATCACTGGATTGTCTTGTCCAGACTCGATTATTTACAGATCGCCTTCAAACAGCTGTAATATTGCTGAGTGCGGCGTTAAACAACAAACAAACAAACAGTAGTGTGATACGTATCATATCGCAAGAATGAGATGACACTCTGCTCTACATGTAACAGTGGCATACCTCACTGAGGGTAACTTTTGTTGTGACAGTGCCCAGCAATAGACTACACCCGGCACACCCTGGATGGAGCAGCCTGTCTACTTAATAGCAACAAGTACTTCCCAAGCAGGTGACAACATCTCTCTGTCTCTTTGTGACTCAGGCCCTGTGGTGATTCGTAGGCAGAATAGGTCCGCAGTACCTGATGATTGATGTAATAGATGATTGTCAGGCCCCACGTTTCATCAATCGTAGGAATGCATCCGCGGTCTAGTTCATAGAGCAACTGCCCAGAGAGCGGAAGTTTGATTGTTTTATTCCTATCTGCATCATACGAAAAGACGTTGAAAGATCCCTGTTTGTTTCCCTGATTGGCACTTGGCATTATATGGATAAAACAAGAATTGTTTAATCAGTATAATCTGTCCGATTGGGGTATGCATGTTAAACTGTGGCAAGGTATCTCAGCGAGGGAACTGGTATTAGTGACTGGGCCTATTTTTGGGGGGTGGGGGTCTGGGTAAGATTGGTAGGACTGAAACATATTTTCATATATTGCCGCCCCCCTTCCCAATTCAATTTAACGCATTTGCATGTAATTTTTTCATAACCTTTTAGTCTGGACGAGAACAAGCCCCCCAACCCCCCAGTCACACACACACATCCCTAAATAAGTATATAAGTGCAATACCGGTAATCTGGAACATCACCTCATTTCACCTCACCTGTTTTGTCTTTGTTCCAGAGTGAGCATCAAGGAATCCTCAGTAGCCAAGTTGGGGTCCGTCTGCCGCCGTGTGTATCGAATATTCTCACATGCATACTTCCATCACAGAACACTGTTTGATGAATATGAGGTGAGCGTTTCATTTCCAAATTTTATCAGATAGTTGTACAGTGAACTACGGTTATAACGAACACGCTTATAACAAACTGACCGATATAACAAACTTACTTTTTGGGTCCCGACTATTTGCTGTAGTTATGCTGTGTATATGCTTATAACGAACTATGGTTATAACGAACACGCTTATAATGAACCGACGGATATAACAAACTTACTTTTTTTATCTCGACTATTTGCTGTATATATGCTTATAACGAACTACGGTTATAACGAACTAAAATTAGTTGTCCCTTTGAGTTCGTTATAACCGTACTTTACTGTATAGTACTGTACAATATTCACATCACTTGGCAGACTATGTTCCCAGTACTCAATTCTTGTCTCCCCTTGGGGATTTTAGGGCAGACAATGTCCCAAATACCAGATGATTGTCCCCTGTGGGAATTCTAGGTCCCCATGACTCAATGCACCTAGGATCCCCATTACAACCTAGGACTAGGTTATTTAGAGGATGATGTGACTGCAAGGTAAATTATTCACTCACTTCACCCTCAGGTGTGATGTAATGACTGGACAGTTTACAGTTGGTCAGCTAATAACATGAATAATATGCTTTGGTTTGAAGATGCCATTCTTTTGTTCTAATCACATGGAAGCAGTTTTTGTACATTTTGTATGTGTTTTCAGAATGAGACTTACCTGTGCCGTCGATTCACCCAGTTTGTGACAAAATACAATCTGATGTCCAAAGACAACCTTATTGTTCCTATACTGGAGGACCAGCAGTCTATAGAAGGGGAGAGTGAAGCCTAGAGTATCTGTCCCGGCTGACTTCAGGGAGCAGCAGTACAATACTCAGCCTGCTAGAGCACCATGTAACAGCATTGTGAAAGACTAGAGCAGATTGTAGCGAAGCATGTGCTGTAGGGTGTAACATTCAACATAGATTTGCACCATGATACTTGGTGTCCCAATACATGTTTTGCAGGAAGAGAAATAAACGCTACCCTGAACCAGTTTCACATATGGTAAAGTTTCGAACATTTTGTTCACTAGGGCTAGTAGACTTATTCTCTTTCCCTGTGTTGTGTCAGGAAATCTTGCACTGATGCACCTCCATGTGTTTGAATGAGGAGGGCATACTATGTGGCATGAACAGGGATAGATCTCTTACAAGGAATCTGCTTCTCCCCAACTTCATGTAAATAACAGGAATAGCTTACCCATTTCAGAGAACTGAGGTTTTCCAGTTCGTGATATGTCAGGTTTTTTCACCAGACAGATATTCTTTGGTGCCAGATGACTATCTTTTACAGAACAATATCTTTTACAATGCAAGAACTTCATGCTCATTAATGCACCACCTGTTTTATCTTTGCATATAAATGCTTGTCATAAGAGGGGACAAACAGGATCGGGTGGTCAGGCTCTCTGATGTGGCTGATGCATTTCATCGTATCTCAATTGCAAAGATTGATGCTCATGTCAATCACTGGGTTGTGTTATAAAGACTTGATTATTTAGCTGGAATATTGCTGAGTGGGGCATTAAACAACAGACAAAACAAAACACACAAAAAAATCAAATCGAATCTGTTTTGCAGCCACAAACAAAATTGTTGTCATAAATGCATAATAGAAAAAAACTACAAGCATCCGATAAATTCCTTTAATCATTTTTCATTATTATGAAATCTCTTCAACATGTTCAAGTACTAGGGACAACGAGATACTTCCTCACGTTGTAGGTTCTCTGGGATGTAATCAGTGCACTGATAGGTTTAGAAAATAACAAATGTCCCACAAAAATATCAAAAAGATTCAGTTTTCCATTGTCCACCTTGCTTCATTGTTGCTTCGTAATGCTGTATCAGGATATGTTCAGTTATTTACACCGTTACATTACTCTCCAGTTTATCATGGTGATATAAATTAATTTTAGACAGGAGAGCTGTATATTCCAAATTAGTTCATTTCAAAGAAGTATCTTGTACAGTGTTCAAATGGTGTGGCACGGACGACACAAGAAAGCAATTACTGTATATATTGTATATAATGTGTATTTATCATGTTTATCAGTGTGTGTACATGTTTGTACTGCCAGTGTTGTGTAGTCGTATACCGTATTGTTAGCGATAAAATTTTCCAACTTTTGCATGCATGTGTATTATCCTCTTTTGATATATATAAATACTGCGCAAAAGAAGTTAAGGAACATGTGACTGTTGATCTGTCATGGCTTGTGGGTATAGCAACTCACAACCTTCAAATTGTAGGTGTTCCTTAACTTGTTTTGAGTATTATAGATTCAGTATGAGTAATTGTTTACGTATTTTAATAGTAAAGTGCTTGTTTTGGCTCCTGAAAATTGACAATCATACTCATCTGAGAGATCACAGAATAGAATATAATCTGGATAGAACATTGACTTGATAAGAAAAACGTTTCTGTTGTCATAGATACTTCAGGAAATATAGATTTTGTGTATCTCTGAACAAATTATGACATGCAATGTACAGTGTATAAGTTTGTGTTTTTGTAACAATGCTTACACTTTATGTACAGCACATCAATATCATAGGACGTAAAATAAACTATCTGTGTTCGTATGAAGGTATTTTGTAATCTTTTCCAGGAAGAGCGAGGTTGGTTGCCATTCTAGCATGTCAGGTGTACCACCATGTCGCTGTTGTCATAAAGCCTGTGTGTGTTGACCAGTACCAGTAACAGGATCAAATTGCAACCGTTGTCATGGAGACAGTTGTCATGACTGCAGCTGTGAGTTGATCTCTACTTTACAGTACTATCATGAGTGGAAAATCAAGAATGGGCAAAATAAACAGTTCTTTCAGGGTTTCAGTTCCGTGAAGTTTCTAGGACACTGAAACACGATTTTGTAACATTATATAGAGGAAGGTCCTTTTAAAATTTGCTAAGATCAAGAAAATGTCCTTATGACATTTGTCTCTTGCAAAATCACCGACTTCTGAGTGAAGAGAAAACACTTGAAAAAGGCAATTCAAATATTTTATTTAGACGATATTTATATGAAATATCAGCTCATGCAAAAAAAAGAGCCAGATCTTGTTGGTTTTGGTTGATCAGAACTTTCCAATAGAATCACTGGGCCTTGGCACTTGTTGAACACTGTTGACAATACACACGATAAAAACACTCTTTGTATCATAAAAGTAAAATCAGTGTTCATATATCTTCAGCATGTTTAGACAAGAAATGAGCAGTTATGGAAGAAACAAGTTGAAAGACACTTGTGAAAAAGTTCAGTGATTATAACACAGAAAGACACTCGTGAAATAGTTCAATGACCATAACACTGTTGAAAGACACTTGTGAAATAGTTCAGTGACCATAACACAGAAAGACATGGCAGAACAGGTACATAAATAAACATGGAGTAAACCCTGGAAACATGACGAATCACATTTAAATCATCAGTAGCTCTGAAAGTGACTTGAACATGCTACAAAACATCATGGCTAGTCTCTCCTTGTCACCGGGGCGGTCGGGTAGCTTAGTGGTTAAAGCGTTCGCTCGTCACGCTGAAGACCCGGGTTCGATTCCCGACATGGGTACAATGTGTGAAGCCCATTTCTGGTGTCCCCCGCTGTGATGTTGCTGGAATATTGCTAAAAGCGGTGTAAAACCATACTCACTCACTCACTCTCCTTGTCACCCATCTATGAGTGAGTGAGTGAGTTGGGTTTAACCCCGCTTTGAACAGTATTCCAGCTACAACACTGCGTGTCAGCTTAATGTTGGAGAAAAGCGTGAAGTGATGCAGGTCTTGGATGTTTACCACTTTGGTGAAATACAGGTATGGAGCTGAAAAACCTAGAAACAAAATCTGGTGAACTGGGATTCGAACCCATGATTGTAGGTTTCTGGTGTACTCAAGGGACAATTCTGCAACAGTGAACTGAGGTGCCATAAGTGACTGGACCACCTGTGCCCCCACCCATTTTTGAACAATTCATTGTAGGCTGGAAAATCCAAGTTAGTCCAAACAAGCACTGGGCACTAGGCTATACATCAATCCTGAATCCCCTCAGAGCTTAGTATTGGGCACTGGGGATGTACATCAATCATGAATCCCCCCAGAGCTTAGTATTGGGCACTGGGGAGCTACATCAATCATGAATCCCCTCACAGACTAGCATTGGGCACTGGGGATGTAAATCAATCCTGAATCCCCTCAGAGCTTAGTATTGGGCACTGGGGATGTACATCAATCCTTAATCCCCTTAGAGCTTAGTATTGGGCACTGGGGATGTACATCAATCATGAATCCCCTCAGAGCTTAGCATTGGGCACTGGGGATGTACATCAATCCTGAATCCCCTCAGAGACTAGCATTGGGCACTGGGGATCTACATCAATCCTGAATCCCCTCAGAGCTTAGTATTGAGCACTGGGGATGTACATCAATCATGAATGCCCTCAGAGCTTAGTGTTGGGCACTGGGGATCTACATCAATCCTGAATCCCCTCAGAGCTTAGTATTGGGCACTGGGGATGTACATCAATCATGAATGCCCTCAGAGCTTAGTATTGGGCACTGGGGATCTTCATCAATCCTGAATCTCCTTAGAGCTTAGTATTGGGCACTGGGCTGTACATAATCCTGAATCCCCTGAGAGCTTAGTATTGGGCACTGGGGATCTACATCAATCCTGAATCCCCTCAGTGACTAGCATTACGAACAGGGGAGTGTTCCTAGCTTGTTCTTCACAGGTCGAACATATATACCTGAGAACTCCAATGGGACACTGAAGACTTGATCAGTCCTCGAATCCCAAATATGGCAAGATGAGGCTGACCCAAGTAACTGGACTCTGGGTTGACTCAAACAATCAGATGAGTGCATGTTATTTAAACACTGTACCATAAAAATAGTAGCATAAATATATATTAATGTGTTCAATACAAAGTAGACATATATTTGAAACAAAAACCTAATTTACTGATCACAGAAAACTTGATCATACACATATATTTACATGAACAGTGTAAGGAAACAATTATCAAAACACACCACCAACCCTCACAGCTCATGCATGAGGTAATAACTTGAATAGTTCTCTATATACAAACACTGTAGTGTCGAATTTTGATGTGTCAAAGTTACGATTGTTTCAAATTAACAGTTCCATCCCTGTGTATTCCTTCTTTATTCAACCTTTTCGGTTGTGTTGAACCTTTGATAACTCAAAGTCTTTACGTAGGTCCCTTCAACTTCGACACAGTGGTGTTTGACTGTATACATAAAGTTGGGATTAATGCGGCTGTGAACAATATTCCAGTTACATCACAGCGACACAGAGACATGGAAAAACATTGTTTGTCTATATGTATAATTTTTGCAAATAAATAAAAAATGCTCTGTTCAGTATAAGTGTGCTCATTTTGAAAAATATTTATCAGCATCTTTTCTTTAAATAACTATTTTTATAGCAAATTTAACGAAATAAAAGCAAACAAAACCAACAGGCTCATTACTTACTCAATGTTACTGTTTGTTGTCTTTATCGTTGTACTTAATCTCTAATTGGGGTAGTGATAGCCCTAATAGGCGACTATGCTTGTCGTAAGAGGCGACTAACGGTAACGGGTGGTCAGGCTTGCTGACTTGGTTGATACATATCATCGATCCCAATTTCGTGGATTGATGTTCATGATATCAATGACTGGATTGTCTGTTCCAGACTCAATTATTTATAGACCGCATCATATAGCTGGAATATTGCCGCGTTAAACAATAAAAAAAAATTTTTAAATTTAAATCTCTAATTATATATATCCCTGAATGTATAATTTTTTTTCTTTCCACAATTTTAAAATATTGGTAAAACAATATAAAACTAGAAAAACATATGATCTGACTTTTAACAGGCTTAGAATGAGGCAGTGGTGATATAAGTCTTCAGGTAACTTGGCAGAGGAAGCTGTTTGATATCTCTAGCTGCACACGTAACTTGTTTCAAAATTGTAACTTTACAAAGATGTCTCAGTGATCTTATCCTTAGCTTTTCAAACAGTTGCACAACCCCATATGCAAAGTCTACTTCCTTAGGCTTGTTAGAATACATGAGAGGGGGCAGGAATCTCTGCTGGACAGTCATCATGGCATGATGCAGATGCTCTATGTCCATCAGACTACCAATCAGCTCCACCACATTCAGAGAAGTCTGCTTCTCTACAGCTGCCACCAATGGGTAGCATCCGTTCATAGATGGACGGTCGAAGTCGGTACCATACAAACTAAACAGGTGAATAAATTTGTGTTTCATATTTTTATCTTCTATATCATTGAGATGGTTCATGATGAAGTAGGTGAAGATCGGCAGGTCTGAGCATCTGCTGGGAATATTGGGGTTGGCGCCGTTGGACAATAGTAGTTCCACTGCCCGGTATACAAGCAGTGGACTGTTCCACAGGGTGGTCTGGGTGTAGGGAAGGGAACTGTACTGCAGTAGGACTTCCAACACGGTCTCGTTGAACGCTGACTTGGTAGTTACTTTGTTTGGGTTCATGCCCTTCTCTAGAAGCAGTTCCAGACAGGTGATGAGATCGCTCTGGTAGGTGCTCATAGAATAATTATCCCCTTCTGGGTTGCACTTCGAGGACGTCATTTCTCTGATCGCATTGGATGCTTTCTTCCAGTACCGCATCACATCAGTTCGACTGATGCCAATTTCCTCAGCAAGGATATGAAGAGCAGATTTACCATTTTTGTCTGTGATGTGTACATTGACGCCAAATTGTATGAGCAGCTTTGTGTTGGCAATGTAGTTGTATGGGTGGAGTTTGGATCGGTACAGGATGTGAAGACAACCTTTTGATTCTGTAAGAGCATTGACCGATGCTCCACATTCCAGAAGGTGGTGGATTGTGTCCGTGTCGCCATTCCATACCGCCACATGAAGCGGCGTCTTGCCATTCTTATCACTAAGGCTGATGACGTCACGGAAAGAGTTCTTCAGCAGCAACTCAACCAAAGGACCACATCCTATAGAACATGCCTTGTGGAGCATGGAGGATGGTTCCCGGACTCCGGCATACAAAAACCTCAGAGCTAGACACTGAATAATGATATTGTTCAGGAAATAAAAGGCAAAATCAACATGTCCACCAGAGACACAAAATTCAAATGGCTTTCCTCTCTTGCTCTGTGTCAAGGGCAAGGAATAGTACATGCTGCTTGTCTTTGATTCCCCAGTCCTTACAGCTATAGACACATAGGCAACTTCATTCAACGAAAAGGAACTTGGTTTTTCTAACAGATACTTGATACTATCGATACAACCAACCATGCATGCAAGATGTAGGGGTGGGTTAATGATCATGTCGCCGTTGCCGTCTTGATCAGTGGACATATCTTCCTGAGTAACATCTGATTTATGAGACAAGCTGCAGCTTCTTACTGATGAGGATGTGTTTATTATCTGCTTGTGTCTTGATCCTGAAGCCTCTTCTTCACATGTTTCCTCAGCTATGTTGGGTACCTGTCCAACCGAATCTCCCGAGTCCTTTATATCTCGATTCTCAGATGTTTGGCATCTTCTGCAGACACACAAGGCTTTGTCAGTGTTGCAAACAATCTCTTTCTTATACAAGGATCTGTCAGACAAGAAGAAGGGGCTAATTGTTCCAAGAGACTGGACCAGATCAGCTCGTTTATACAAAATGGCAAGTTGGAATACATTGATGGCCAGAAGTGGATGCCTCCATTTTGTGAGATCTTCCAGTGACATGCCACTGTTGTGGAATGTGGCCATGACATCTCTATCACTTGCACCACTGATGATGGCCTCAGAGATCATCTCCATGGAGACACATGCTGCAGGTGCCATCATCATGACCAGTGCTGGAATATAAATTAATGTGTAGTTTGAAAGTGTTAACTGATATACTACCACAGACAATGGGATGATGAAACTTAACATCATAATTTACCCACTAACTTGATGACAAACCCATTAAGACTAACAGACTGTTTTGGGTGTAACTAATTACTCTTAATGCTGCAGATAATATTAAAATAAAAGTGTTATCAATCTCAACATTCTCAGGAACAATGAAAATATAACTAGTTACATCATCTTCAAAATGTTACATGTACAATGTGACCACATAAACAAGATGAAAGCATGATCAAATCTTTGTGCAAAGATCAAATCACAACAGGGACAGCGACACAGACAAACTAGAGGTTAATAGTATGAGCATACATTAAAGGGGCACTGATCTAACGCCATTCCCCGGACTGGTTGTTGCCTTTGTTATTGTTTTTTCCCCCATGAGTACCCGGATGATACGCAACGCAACTGAGCGTGACCAGAGACTGGGCTACCGTCTGCAAGGACAGCTAAATAAACTTGGAGGCTGGAGGCAATATTTGTTTTACGCATTTTTGCATAAACACTGACTGGTTAACTGTGATCTATAAAGATTCGACAAAGGGCGCATGTTAAATAATTTCTTCAGCCTAAACAAACAGACAAAAAGAACAGCGGAACTCATCGGAAGTCGTCATTTGGAAATACCCCAGATGGTTATAGTTTAATACTAAAAAAAGTATCCATGCAGTGAAAGCATTTTCGGATTTCGGATTGTGTAATACGATTACTACTCCCTTGTTGTCATACACGTTTTCTCGTATAACCCTACACTTGTGTATTTGTCGTCATTCACTTGATGTTCAGTTAATGAATTTATTACAGGTACAATTAGTGGTAGCACCACTTAGATTACCTGACAAAGGTTCTCATTTGGCATTTATTGTGTCTGGGGTAATTATTCAATCTAAATCCAGGTTTGAAGTGAGGTTATGTAATATGCACGTGGCAGCCCAGCAAGAGATGAATGATCAGTTGATTTACTTTTTTTTGTAAATCAACGGATCGTTCCTAGTCATCGAAGGATTAACAGAAAATACGTTGATTGATTAATCACTGTTATCTTGCACAGTGGATATGTCAAAAGTGAGTGTTTACATGTCTAGGTTTACTAAAACAAAGGGAATACACTCATATCATGGCGTGAAGTGCCGATGTAAAAACAACATACAATTTTTTCAAAGGGTTAACTGATAATACGTTGATTGGTTGCTCATTGTTATCAAACTCAATGGATTTTTTAGGAGCCGTCGACGTAATGAAAGTAGTTGTCACGTGGCCTTTCTCAGCCGACCCTTGAGACTTGACACCCGAAACGATATATATCTTTTAGAATATTTGATAGTTACAGAGACACGTGACATCGAATAAGTTATTTTGTATAGCTGCAGACGAGTGGGATATTATTCCTTTGTGAGGATATTCACGGATACATTCCTCGAATAAGGAAGCTGCCTATTTATACACATAAATTTGGTAAGTTGTAATTATGGTATTTACATTTTGTTTTCCTTCATTTGAACCGATTCGTTCTTGTTTTTCTACGTCTTGGTTGGGAAATTCTTCAATGCGCGATAGACGTTGTTTTCACAGGTCATTTCCTTTGTAAGCGTGTATAGATTACTGTCAATTTGTAAAATGTGATTCTCTCAGGCAATTTTTAAAATGTGTAAATATTTCAGTCATTTTGACTAAAAAATCTGTCCAGATTGATTAAGACGATCAAAAGGGCCTACAAACATCACAACAGATTATTATGTAGGATTAGAAGCCAAACAACATAGAAATGTACTTTTCAACGTAACATTTTCAGTCTCTTGGTGATGACATTAAACATCAAAATGTTTGGAATTCGTTATCATAATAATACAGATGGAAATGTTTTTCAGTCACTTTGTAAAATAACTGAATATTTAGACGTTTAACAAATATGTTACACATTTTGACAGTAAAAAAATATACACACTATAAAAAAAGAAATGCTCAGGTGAAATATTTACTTTGTGTTGCAAGTCAAAATAGTGTAAACGAAAATCGCAAAATTACCAAGCAAGTGACTTATCAAAACTTCGTTACCATTACCGATGCTACCCACAAAGATGCCTACATTTCCTTATTATCTCGAAAACTGTATTTCATTTTGTTGATCAATGTGACCATACGCCCTTATTACTACCCATAAAAGTGACTAATGCGCTTACGAATGGCGCAACAGAGATCGCGAGCTAGTCTAGATTTCTGCTCTACATCCGGGTACTCACTGGGAAAAAACAATAACAAAGGCAACAACCAGTCCCGGGGAATTGCGTTAGATCAGTGCCCCTTTAAAGCTGGGACGAGTCCAAATTTACTACCCGGGTACCCGACCCCCTATTACCCGAACCTACCCGGTTACCTGCTGTAAGTCTCAAGAGTTGGGAACAAAATGTCTGATTGGTAATTGTTTTACCGCAGCCCTGGCTTAAACTATTTAGATACATGTATCAAGCATTCAGATCATGCGTTCACTGAAGTTGACTGAAGCTTTTTCTTTACTCAAACATTTACAAGTCAAAAGGAATGTGTGCATCGTCAGAAAGAAATGCGAACATTAGCGACTTGTAGCGTAAACACTGCGCTATAGTGAGTTTTTGTCACTAAACAATATATCACGTGACTAACCACAGGTCCAGGTAGTCCTGTGGGTACCCGGATCTTACTCAGGACCCACCCGACCCGAGAACCCGAGTTACCCATCCCAGCCCTAGCATACATCCATATTACATTTTGACTTCATGTTTCAAATGAGTATATTTTCATCCCTTTATCATGATAAGGCTCTGTGATAAAATAATAATTAGATTTCCATCCAATGTTCTAAGACCTGAGAGGTAAGAGGCCATTTATTTCACATATTTCTGAAAATGCTTATGATTAATTCATAAGACCACATTAGACAAGGTTGTTGAATGCAGCTTCTACTGCCTACACATACACTTTTAAAAAAGACATATTGCACTTGGACACTTTGTGTGCGCTACATGTGTGATATTCATGAATTTGACAGTTAGCCCCCGTTTGCAGCGTTAGAAATTGGCACTAGTCCTGTAGTCCTTGCCAAACTGCCCAATAGTATCATAAGGACTGTAGAAATTGGCCCTTTTTAAGAATTTTGCTATATGTTATTATTATAAGGACTAGTTGATCAAACCTGTTAGTTTCTACCACTGGTTTGAGGAAGCTCACCTTTTGTGGGCCAACCTTTCACATCAGGTCCGTGTCAGGTTCGCTTCAAATCTGAATATTGATCTTTGATCAACAGGTAGCCTAGGACTGTGATCAAGTTTCAAAAGGAATTCCGTTGTTGTCATTTATTTAACTTTATGGTATGCTATTTCCCAAACATGTGTACAAATGGCGGGATATGCTAAATAACTACTGCAACCAACAACTCTCACCTTGAATAATATGAGGGAGAGAG
The DNA here is from genome assembly GCF_022045235.1 of Haliotis cracherodii. Classification (NCBI taxonomy): domain Eukaryota; kingdom Metazoa; phylum Mollusca; class Gastropoda; order Lepetellida; family Haliotidae; genus Haliotis; species Haliotis cracherodii. The sequence continues at coordinate 4,259,827 of NW_027266272.1, read as the reverse complement.
GCGACGAGCAGCTATTCTCTCGCTCGCAGCTGGTTAGACAGAGTTACCTCCCTTGGTTTACCACTACTAATACAAGACTACCAGGAACACAGTGGAAGGGATTCTAATGTCGAGTTAATTGGAACAAACGTTGGCATTATTTATACCTATTGTCTATCTCACTGTTCTTGCTCAGACATGTAGCGTGTATTGTTTAAATTATCAGGTTATGAACACACAACATAGGGTAACACGAAAATGTATCACAGCGAAACGAAGGTTCAAAGAATGTAAATCATGAGTTAAAAATCGTTCACAATAGACATTACTACAGAGAAATGCGTTATCATAATGATTTTTAAGGAATTTGAAAGGATTATTTAGCATGGTGGGAATGATTGCACACTAAACCGAAGTGCATATTAACATTATTATGTTCACTTCTACTTTTTGATCAACCCGATATTAAAGGGACGTAATCCAGAAGCGTGTTTGTGTTTGTATGCCCAAAATGCAAATATTGGTAAGATTCATACGATTTTCTACGGTTACGATACCTGATACCTAACGAAAGTTGATGGTGATTGTTTAAGGTTGTTGGTTTGCCCTTGATCGTAGTTTTTCTCGATGAATACGTCTGACAATCGCCAATTAGATCGCCTGAGATAGAGAAGTTCTTGAAACATTGGCTAAAAACTTCATCCAAGATCTGCTGACAAAATTTGTCGTATTTGATGAAGCATTTACGGCTATTTAATGAATTCACCATTACTGAGATTGATCCACGAGTCTCTGTCTTTCCGATTGTCCACATTCCTTTGAGATCGTTGCAATAATTATCCGCCCCATATCAACAGCAAAGTGCCAGTTGAAATTCCCGGCAAGACTAAAGGTTCCGTTCCACAAAGCGAGTTTAGCAATACGTCTACCGTAAGCCTATGTGTAATTTGAGTTACAATCAGCTTAGCTCTTAGATCGCTTTGTGGCAAGGGGCACTGGGTAGTTTGTTGGGTGCAACTTATGCTGCTATAATATTGGCTCCATCTGCAGGCTGATCTACACGTCGGGAGTAGAGGCTGCACTTTTACAGTAGGCCTACAATTTTACGGATTTTAATAAGCATTGTGTGGAGGATTGAACTGATGTTGCCAGCTTAAGGCTGTGCTTATTGATCAAATGAGCCAACACTTTTCCACAGCACCATGGGCATTATCATAGATAGTTAGTGCTCATTTACCAAGTGATCATCACCTGATTGTTTGCTTTTATGTACAGAAGCCTTTTTTCTGTTAGATTCAAAACTTGTTAAAATTGTACATAGTTTCGTTTAATTACTTTTGATTAATTTGCTAAAAGGGGTTATTCAACTAATCCAGAAAGAGGGATATGACTCCTATGATCCTAAAGGGGAGCTTGATCAGAAAAGGGCTCCAAGGGCTAGGAATAGGGTGGGGGTAACCTACAGTCTCTGCAGTGGTTGGTCAAATTCGCTTTGCTAGCTTGAACATTCTTGAAGCTTGGTTAGGCTAATGTCCTTTTCTTATGTAAAATATTTTCTCCAAACAATTTCGGGAAAGACTGGGCACAGCTATATTTGTAGATAGTGCAATTTGAATTTGATGGATCACACTTCATGATCTTGTGTGCCTCTTCAATCCATAGGGTTGGGATCGGTTACTCCCAACTCCTTCACGCTTGGATCCCGTTGCTTATCAGTATCAAACATCACTCCTAATATTTCTTCAATTACCTGCCTGAAAACTACTTGCTAGCTTTTCCATTGTTCATGTTTTTCTCCAGTCACAAAACATAATGCTTAATATGTTTTCATTATGCTATAAGAACAAACCTAAATTACCCAATTGGGCAAAATAAGCCCAAAATGGTTGATTGTAGTGACCGTTTGTCAGATGGATTGCTTGGATCATGGAGAACATGGACCAAGCTGTTTGTAGAAATGTCTCCCAGTGTGCACTGTAGGCATTATGTTTCACTTAGTCATTTTAAATTGGCTTCCAATCATGTATTTTAAAAAAAATAAATTTAAACAATCTTTTCCCTTATCACTCCTCAAATGCGGTCGGGTAGCCTAGTGGTTAAAGCTTTCGCTCGTCACGCCGAAGACCCGGGTTCGATTCCTGACATGGGTACAATGTGTGAAGCCCATTTCTGGTGTCCCCCGCCGTGATATTCCTGGAATATTGCTAAAAGTGGCGTGAAACCATACTCACTCACTCACTCAAAATGTGGACAAAGATCTGTTGTCATCGAAAGTGAACAAAAGTGAATTTTGATTAAGAATTCCACCTTGAATGAAAACCAAGACCGCATTGCCATATTAACATGATTAAGCACCCTTTTCCAATACGAATAATATAAGTAGTGCCTGGCCAACTTCAAGACCAATCACAAAGTAATCATAATGTAGTGCCCCCTACTGAGGCTGAACATGTACATGACAGTCTATATTTTCTGTTTATATTAAAACTTTTGTGAAAAAAACAAGGTCAGAATAGGTATATAATTGCCTTGTAAGTATTATCAAATACTTTTTAGTTTTGTTGACGTTTGAACTGAGTTTGTTCACTACTGTTCTATCTCAGAAGTCAAATTTAACTTGTGTGTAGTTTCAGTAAAGCACCCTGGGCACATATTATAGCAAATACGGTACAAATGTTTTGTTTTGTTTTTAAAAAAAAGATGGTGGACTCCAACATGTCCAATAATCAGGTTGTTGCTGAGCATCAGTGTATTTTCTCAACCTTAATCATGCTAATGCTGGTTGTCGTAACTATTTCAGATGTATTAGGATCATACACAGATTTATTTAAGGAAGTGGACAGCATCAATAATGGAGTTTCCTGGCATGCCCCCAACATTCCCTCGGCCTGATGGAATACAAGGGGAGATAATCCCACCCCCTCCCATGAACCCCAACATGATGGGGGGTGAAGGCTACCAGGACAACATGGAGCACATGTACCCCCACCCTGGGGGAGAGAGGTCCGAGTACACTCACCATCACAGCGTGTTCATGGACGGGGGAAGTCCGTACGGGGTCTCATGTATGACCTTTGACACACAGGAACTACTTTGGGCAGGGACACAGAGTGTAAGTGTGCTTTTGTTTATGCCCTTTTGATTGCCGTCATATAGCTGAAAAATAGCTAAGTGCAGCGTTAAACAACAAACAAACGTAACAAAGTCTGATGCTTTTAGGCTGTTTGTCAAACAATGACGTTTTCTCATCATAGTTCATGAAAGGGACATTTTCTCAGTCGTGTTGATGAATTTCGTAATGTTTTATGTTCTAACTCTCAAAGCCCAGCGGCAGACCGAGAGTTTGTCTGATAAAATGAGTTATTTCACACAAACATGCTGAGCATTCGGAGTGAAATACTAATTTTATGTTTTTAGATTAACATATAGTACATCATCACTAAATATATTATAAAATGAATAATTGTCACCATTCTTTTACTTCCTTCTTTGGTAATGTATTGTTCAATGACAGGGTACTAGTTCATTTGGGGATTCTGTTTGGGTCCCGTTCCACAAATTCGACTTAGCACTAAGGTGGTCATAACTGCCATTCTTTTATGGTAGCTTATGACAGTTGTAGTGCTATGATCACTTTGTGGAGCGGGGCCCAGGTCCTTCATACATGTGGTATCTCACACGCTTGTGATAGCAGCTGACTGAAGTGGGGATGTGATGGATGCTGGTGGTGTTAAGACTTGACACACTATGTGTCCTTGTACCTCAATGATGTTGGATGTTGTTCATGTTATCAACCACTAGGTATGAGTATTAGCCTGGCTTTTGTATTGCAGTTTATGAGAGAAAATGATTAATTTTTCAATCACAGGAATCAGTTGCTAATTTCTAAATTTCATAATTTCAATTCGACTTGTCACTTTTGTAAATTTTGCCAATAAGATGAAAATATGCATGATTTGTTAAAAAAAGCGCCAAATTTCCAAACATATTGTCATTTGTATTTCTAATCATGGTTTACTGGTAATACTGCTCTCCACTGTCAAGACGGGTTTGCCTGGACTAAGATTGATTTTTGACAAACCACCATGATATCCCTGTAAAAGCTGACGTAAAACAACATTCAGTCAGTGTACGTCCAGTAGGGTGAAACGATGCAGCAAGGTCACGATAGGATATGTATCGCGATACGCATATTCACATCAAATCACTTGGAAACTTCTTGACTTTTAATATTGCATGGCAATTGGTAGACACGGGTGGTTGGGTAGCCTGGTGGTTACAGCGTTCGCTCGTCATGCCGAAGACCCTGGTTCGATTCCCGACATGGGTACAATGTGTGAAGCCCATTTCTGGTGTCCCCCGCCATGATATTGCTGGAATATTGCTAAAAGCGGCGTAAAACCACACTCACTCACTCACTATTGGTAGACACATGCTCATAGCGGCTATTTTCAGTAGTGAACTTGAAAAGCTAATCACAACACATTTTGCAATATTTGACTGACAATAACACTGTATTAATACAGAAAAAGACGTATCATGTTTTGTATCATCGCATGAAAACTAGGGGTGTCATGAAAAATCGAAATATCGATATATTGCTATTGGTAAGCACAGAAAGTCAATAAATTGATTGTTAAATCAGTTTCCAATCAATAGTACCGATTTCAGTTAGGAATATCGATAGTTTCGATTGCATTTACCATATCAATAAAATAGATGCAATGCTGTTCAAATTTGTTTTTCTTTTGATCATGGCTGGTAGTAATTTACACATGGTAATGTGGAAATTTCTTTTTATCAAATCATTAGGGTAAAAAAAACCCAAATCAGTCATATCTCAAACTTGACTTTTTATTTGTTGTTATGGTTATCACATTCAAAGGAAACTTCAGTTCCAAGGTTCAATTCAACTCTAAAATCCATCTTAAATGATACACTGAAAACTATAGATATTTATTGCAATAGTTGCTGGCAATATCAATAGTTATCGCAATAGTTTCTTTCAATATCAATAGTTATCGCAATAGTGATTTCCCGACCATAGTCACCCCTATTGAAAACTCACGATGCATCTGTGCAGCGATGTATTGTTTCACCCCTATAGTCCCGTTCTCACTGTCCCGTGTCAGTTGTTCCTGCTTCTGTTTACAGGGCCATGTGACCTCCTACTATGGGTCTGACATGCAGAAATACACCTCATTCCACGTCCACGCATCCAATGACATCCGGCAGATTCTGACCATGGAGAATGGCATCCTGTCTCTCACCAAGAACAGCATGCGTCTGTCAGTCCGGCGGGGCTTCTCCATCATGAACTACATGTAAGTCAGAGCAGAGAGGTAGACATGCACACTTAGGGACCAGTCATTGCAGGGATTGTGTACATGAGTGTGTGTTCCTGTTTTGTCCCCACACACTCAGGGCTGGCAGGGGTGTGGAGACCCAATGTCGGCCATATTGACTCATGTGAGATTGTCTGACTGACTGAGTTGGGGTTTTTTACTTCGCGCACGGGCCCGCCAGGCCATTAGTGGATTGGTCTAAAAAGATTTGTCAAAAAGTTAAGGCAACCTCGGGGGGGGGGGGGAGCTTTTAGGGTTGCTTAATTACATTTGGATAATAATTTGGAATTTTGAAAAATGCCATGGCGAGGATGGGGATGTGATTGTCATTCAGACATATATATAGTAGGAGTTAAATTTTAGGATAGAATCTAGTTTGGGTCAATAATCTACTGTTCATCTTGAAATTATTGCGAAAAATGTGAGTGATCTTGCTCACGTTATTAAAGTGACACATTTTGACCTGGAGCATATTGTCATTTCGGCAGGGTTGGTTTGTTGTTTAACGCCACACTCAGCAATATTCCAGCTATATGACGGCGGTTCAATGACATATATGTATATATAACAATGCTCACAGTAATGTAAATGAGCGCAAGATGTGGTAGTTTGTTTACACGTGTTCATCAAGCAGTTATGAGAGTCGCCAACTGTGTATGACAGTGTCTTTTTCGTTGATTTATTTTTTCAAATAATTTTATTATTACAAGCAAAACAGTGCTTACAGATGTAGAAAATATGTCCAGTACAACTTCTGTTCAACAGAGGGGATGGGAATCTTCAGGACATGCAGTGCATGATGGCGACCGGCCCCCACTCAGTGCTCATGGGGGGACACCAGACCAAGGTCATTGAGGTCGACCTCAACAAGGGCATCGAAGTGAACCAGGTAACGTTACAGGGCAAACATGTATCTTCGGTAAGGGAGATTTGTATAAACTTGTGTGTTTACTGTTTGAACATGTTGAAGGTGAGGTGAGATGAAGTGGTGTTTAATGTCGCGTTTGAGATTATTGCACTGATATCATGTATAGCAACATGTCCTTGTTCTAACGTAATGAGATACCATGCTGCATTTGCACACAGTAATCTAACTCTGTGCCAACCAGTCCTTGTTTTTTCCCCCTTAATGCCAAGCGCCAGGCAGAGAAACAACAGGTTTTAAAAATGTCTACACTCTCCGGGCAGATGATCTATCCACTAGACCATGGAGGCTGTTTTTGTGGGGAGCAAACAGTTTAAGGGAACAGTGTTTAGATGACCACATCAGAAATGGTCAACTCTAACAGGTTTCTTTTTTGTGGTTTGCCTGCAAATTTGCAGAAGTCAGTTGTAAAACCTTGTCGATCGGGACCTAGCAGTCTCACTGATGTCACCAAGCTTCCAGATTGAAAGAATATTGTCTCAGGTTTTTCAAAAATGTAAATCCTCTGCAAATAATGTGTTGTGAAAAGAATATTTGTTTTGTGATAACTTATTTGAGGAGTGTTGCTCTTTCAGTTTGAAGTGAAGGAGCCTGGATGTGCTATCTTCCGTCATTCCAGCAAGTACATCTGTGCAGGGGACACCAGTGGACGGGTGAGTGTGTGTGGGTGTGTGTGTGTGGGTGTGTGTGGGTGTGTGTGGGTGTGGGTGTGTGGGTGTGTGTGTGTGGCTGGGTGTGGCTTGTGTGTGTGTGTGTGTGAGTCAGAGTATGTGTGGGTGTGAGTCGAAGTGTGTGTGCGAGTGAGTGTGTGCGTGTTGTTGGGGGAGTGTGTGTGTGTGAGAGTGAGTGTGTGTGTGTGTGTGTGTGTGAGTGTGTGCTTGTTGTTGGGGGAGTGTGAGTGTGTGCTTGTTGGGGGAGTGTGTGTGTGCATGTGAGTGTTGGGGGAGAGTGTGTGTGTGTGTGTGTGTGTGTGTTTGGGGAGTGTGTGTGTGCATGTGAGTGTTGGGGGAGAGTGTGTGTGTGTGTGTTGGGGGAGAGTGTGTGTGTGTTGGGGGAGTGTATGTGTGCATGTGAGTGTTGGGGGAAAGTGTGTGTGTGTGTTGGGGGAGTGTGTGTGCATGTGAGTGTTGGGGGAGAGTGTGTGTGTGTGTGTGTGTGTGTTTGGGGAGTGTGTGTGTGCATGTGAGTGTTGGGGGAGAGTGTGTGTGTGTGTGTTGGGGGAGAGTGTGTGTGTGTGTTGGGGGAAAGTGTGTGTGTGTGTTGGGGGAGTGTGTGTGCATGTGAGTGTTGGGGGAAAGTGTGTGTGTGTGTGTGTTGGGGGAGTGTGTGTGTGCATGTGAGTGTTGGGGGAGAGTGTGTTGGGGGAGTGGGGAGTCACACTCACAAGCAAGAGGTGACTAGTCAGACTCAACTGAGGTAAGGTATCTGCAGCAAATGTGAATACACGTTATAGTCAGTCTTTATTGTATACATGACTTTGACCGTTTTGTTGCAGGTGACCTTGTATGACCCCCAGTCAATGAAGGCTGAGCATGTTTTGGAAGCTCACTCGGGCACCCTGTCAGACTTCGATCTCCATGATCACCTCCTAGTCACCTGTGGCTTCTCAAACAGGTAGGCACAAGAAAAACACATCCATGCAGGTCATACACTGCAGTTAATAAGACCAAATAGGCTCTTTCTGTGACTAAGCCTCTGCTAGTCCTGAAGCATCTTCCAGAGACAAGAGCACCCACCAGACTTTTTATCAAAGTCTTGTTTTAACCCTTGCCACATCAAGCCCACTTTCCTGTGCTAAATATGATTGTCTATCTCACACATTGATAGTCCAACCAGAGAATATTTCATAAAATTAACATCCAAGACTGGTACCAGTTTATATAAAAGTGATTTACCGCTGCCTGTCTTTGTTGACACAAATATGTCTTTTTCATCTTTTAAACCCCCTCCAACGATTGCCTGTGTTTTCGTGTCAGGGATGAAATTCTGAATATTTTTGTTTTATCTTCGCCATCTTTGTAAAGCTATATGATCCAGGAACAGCGATTTGATTAGATATCGCGTTTTCATTACAAGGGGCACAACTCGTGATTGGTCATGGTGTGGCAATGGGAGGAAGGGGCTTTGATATGGGCTCGTGGACACGCTTGCCTGGAGAAGATGGTCCTGAAGTAACACTTCAGTTTTGCATGAGCTTGCACAGTTCCTCTCACACCAGTGAGAATTGGGTTGTGTGACTGGTGATTTGGTTGATAGCATGTACTTGAACCTCAATGATGTGGATCATCTCTCATCATATTAATTGCTGGAATGTGTGGTCCAGACTTGTTGTTTACAGGCAGACGTCATGTAGCTGGAATATCACTGAGAGTGGCGTTAAACAACAAACACACACAGTTTTCTCCAAACTTTATCATTGTTAGTTAATCACAATAAGTTTTGCGAAATGATATTTCTTTGAAGACTGAAAGAAGGTGTGACTCTTGTCTGAGAATACTCAGAACTGTCTCGTCTGTATTACAGGATGGGTAACCTCCAGGCTGACCGGTTCCTCAAAGTGTATGACATGCGGGTGATGCGAGCAGTGGCTCCCATCCAGGTGTCGTTCGACCCCACGTTTCTCCGCTTCGTCCCCAACTATTCCAACAAGCTGGCTGTGGTGTCCCAGGTGGGTCACTTCCAGCTGGTGGACCCCAACAACACCATGTCCAACTCCAGCATGTTCTACCAGGTCAACACAGGTGGCGCCGTACTCACCAGCTTCGACATCTCGTCCTCATGCAACGCCCTGTCCTTCGGAGACTCATCAGGTAAAGCAGCCAGCCATCTTCTGTTTGGATGTTATTTCCTACTTATCCTACATTATGTGTTATGCAGGAAAAGTATACACATGTAAAATGTTTTTAGATTTAACTAATTATTTTGCTTAATATCCTGCATTACACCTTAATGCATTTACTGCTTACCTAATGGAAAGCAGTGGATGCATTAAGGAGTAATGCAGGATAAGTATACAAATGTAAAAAATATTTAGATTTTTCCTAGAGTGGACGTCAGGGCCCTGTTTTACAAAGTGCAGCATTACCATGGTTACAATTTTTGTAACATTGACTTCGCTTTGTTCAGATTTGGATCCCCATGGGGACCCGTGGTAATTGTAAGAGGAGTCTTAATTGGGTGCCGGTTCTAATTCCGAGTTAGAACTGATTCCTAGCAATCTATGCTGGTCGTAAGTGGCAACCTAATGGAATGGGTGGTGACTTGGTTGATGGCGAGTCAACGTACCATGACGGCATGGATTGTTGCTCATTATATTGTTCACTGGATTGTCTTTCCCAGATTCAATTAATGATATGCTGCTATCATATAGTGGGAATATTGGTGAATGCAGGGTTAAAAACTCACGGACACAGAGGAATTTCTTTCTTACATTTAACATGCTTGATAGTTTGCTAAAAGTTCAGGGACTGATGGGGCGGTCGGGTAGCCTAGTGGTTAAAGCATCTGCTCGTGGCGCTGAAGACCTTGGTTCGATTCCCGACATGGGTACAATGTGTGAAGCCCATTTCTGGTGCCCCCCGCCGTGATATTGCTAGAATATTGCTAAGAGGGGCGTACTCACTCACTAAGGGGACTGATTGTTTTGATACTTAGAATTTGTGTGGCACCCCTGACTACATCTGCTGTGCACACTGCCACTGTTTCAGGCTACATCCATCTGTACACAAACAGGGACCACCCCACCTTCAACGCCTACTCACAGCCTACAGAGTTTCCTGATCCCGTAAGTATTAGATTATCTCCCTTGTCTGGGCATGGTTTCAGTTGAATGTCCATCTGTTTCATGAATGATGTTATGTGTTTCATGGGTTTATCAGAGGCCAGCCCTTCGAGACCATATTCATGAAATCATGAAAGTTCCTGTATGGTTCCTGAATGTTCATGAGTATCAGGAAAATAATTCAAGATGCATGTAACATTCAGCCCCTAGTGGGAGCAAATGTAGGCAAAGACTCCCAATTTGAATGATGGTTTAACAGAGGTGGTTGTGACAGAGATGGGTTGTGACAGAGATGGTTGTGACAGAGATGGATTGTGACAGAGATGGGTGTGACAGAGATGGGTTGTGACAGAGATGGGTTGTGACAGAGATGGGTGTGACAGATGGGTTGTGACAGAGATGGGTTGTGACAGATGGGTTGTGACAGAGATGGGTTGTGGAAGATGGGTTGTGACAGATTGGTTGTGACAGAGATGGGTTGTGGAAGATGGGTTGTGACAGAGATGGGTTGTGACAGATGGGTTGTGACAGAGATGGGTGTGACAGAAATGGTTGTGACAGAGATGGGTTGTGACAGAGATGGGTTGTGACAGATGGGTTGTGACAGATGGGTTGTGACAGTGATGGGTTGTGACAGAGATGGTTGTGACAGAGATGGGTTGTGACAGAGATGGGTGTGACAGAGAATGTTGTGACAGAGATGGGTTGTGACAGAGATGGGTTGTGACAGATGGGTTGTGACAGAGATGGGTTGTGACAGATGGGTTGTGACAGAGATGGGTTGTGACAGATGGGTTGTGACAGAGATGGGTTGTGGAAGATGGGTTGTGACAGATGGGTTGTGACAGAGATGGGTTGTGACAGAGATGGGTTGTGAAAGATGGGTTGTGACAGAGATGGGTTGTGAAAGATGGGTTGTGACAGAGATGGGTGTGACAGAGATGGGTTGTGACAGAGATGGGTTGTGACAAAGATGGGTGTGACAGAGATGGGTTGTGACAGAGATGGGTGTGACAGATGGTTGTGACAGAGATGATTGTGACAGAGATGGGTTGTGACAGAGATGGGTGTGACAGAGATGGTTGTTACAGAGATGGGTTGTGACTGAGATGGGTTGTGACAGAGATGGGTTGTGACAGATGGGGTGTGACAGATGGGTTGTGACAGAGATGGGTTGTGACAGAGATGGGTTGTGACAGAGATGGTTGTGACAGATGGGTTGTGACAGAGATGGGTTGTGACAGAGATGGTTGTGACAGAGATGGGTTGTGACAGAGATGGTTGTGACAGAGATGGGTTGTGACAGAGATGGATGTGACAGATGGTTGTGACAGAGATGGGTTGTGACAGAGAAGGGTTGTGACAGAGATGGGTTGTGACAGATGGTTGTGACAGAGATGGGTTGTGACAGAGATGGGTTGTGACAGAGATGGATGTGACAGATGGTTGTGACAGAGAGGGGTGTGACAGAGATGGGTTGTGACAGATGGTTGTGACAGAGATGGGTTGTGACAGAGATGGGTTGTGACAGATGGGTTGTGACAGAGATGGTTGTGACAGAGATGGGTTGTTACTGAGATGGTTGTGACATTTCCCAATTCATGCTATTATAGACGTAACTGACAATATGGTCTATGGTGGGGATTTGTATGTCACTGGTAACAGGACTAGTATAGAGGAAGTGGTTCCAATGCATTGCTGCACATCATTGCAATGAAGGCAGTGTAAAGGTTCATGGATGAGTTAGTTGATTGTCATCATACTCTGAATGCCTGGATAATTGCTCTTAAAATCAATCACTGTATACTCTGGTTCAGACTCAGTTATTTAAAGGCAGCTGTCTAAGAGCTGAACATTGCCAAGTGCAACATCGAACCAACAGTATGATTTCTGTGTATATAGGTTGAGCCTGTCCAGAGCATCCACATCAACGACGAGCTAGCTCCGGTATCCATGGTCCCCATGGTGTATCCTCCATCTGGTCAGCTGCTGTCTGATTGGCAGACCAACCTGTCAGCCAGGAAGTATCGGTAGGTCACACCTCTCAGTGCCTCAACATTTTCATTAAATCCTCCAGTATATCCTTTAACAGACCATATTCAAAATTTTTATTACTTTTCCCAGAATCTGCATTAGGCCCACTGAACCAGGAAAACAGCTTGGACAGGTGTAAGAAAACAAAATGAATGTATGTGGAGTTTGAACATTCTTACACACATTTTCAGTCTCATTGAACGCTTGACCCTTGAAGACTGAAGTTAGGATTGGTCTTCAGCAACTCATGCTTGTCATAAGAGGCAACTATCAGGAGCCTGTTCCACAAAGCCATCTTAGTGCTATGATTGTCGTAAGCCTATGTTTAAGTAGAGGAGTTACGATCATCTTAGCGCTAAGATTGTTTTGTGGAACAGGGCCCAGGAATGTGTGGTCTCTGACTTTGTTGATGCAGTCAACATGTCCCAGCTGCGTAGATCGATGCTCATAATGTCCATGACTGGATTGTGTGGTCCAGACTTGATTATTTACAAAGTGCACTCATATGGCTCGCATATTGTGCAGCATTAAACTGTAAACAACAAACAAACAAATAAAATCTTGAACACCTCTCTTCAGAATATGTTCAGCCAGTTTTGTAACATTGTTTTTCTACCCATGCAAGACCAGTGTGTAAAGAATGTCACATCAACTTTCAGGAAGCCTAAGCCTATCGACCCCGAGATCCTTCGTACCATGAAAGTCTATCACAACGTAGGCTATGCTCCCAATTCTGGAAAGGAACGCAGGAACCAGATACCCTACAAGCTGCCGAAAGAAGTGCACATGCAGACAACTGGAGGAACAACTCACACTCGCAAGTCAAGTGTCCCAGAATCCCCTCTGGGGAGAGGTTAGTGACTGATCAATTCATTCCAATCCTTGATTATGAGAATATTCTATGTCCATTCCGTTATATTCCATTCATACCTTAACACTCCTTGGGGATTCTTGGTTAGAATTGATCCCCAGCAACACATGCGACTCGTAAGAGAGAACCAAATGAATCAGATGGATAACTAGGTCAAGGTCGTTGATGTGCCCTGACAGCATGGATCGTTGCTCAGAAACCTATGATTGTGGGTTTGAATCCCGGTTCGCCACGATTATGTTTCTAGGTTTGTCAGCACCATACCCATGCTCGTTGGTTTCCCGAAGTGGTAAACATCTGAGACCTGCATCACTTTGGGTTTTCCTCCCACATTAAGCTGACACAATATGAATCTCTGGATGTACACTGGAACTGAAAAGAAGAATTATAAATAACAAAATTTATAAATATTTCTTTGATTCATCCAAAATGTTCAGATGATAATCAAGACTATCTTTTTTTCAGGTGAAGATCCGTTTGTCACTGTACCAAAGAAATACAGACGAGTTGAGATGAAGTATTCTAAGCTTGGTTTGGAAGACTTTGACTTCCGACATTACAACAAAACTCACTTTGCTGGTCTGGAAACCCATATTCCTAATGCCTACTGTAACGCCATGTTGCAGGTGAGGTCAGGCTGGGGTGCTGCCCTTTCATACAATCTTATTGATATAATCAGTTTCAGGGTTTAACTTCCACACCATGTAGTTATTCGCACTGTTTGCGCTTTGGAATTCTAATGTGAGCCAAAATGAAGGAGCTGTGTTGTCACACAAAGTTATTTTCAAAGTCAAATGGATCAATTTGTAACAATGTTTTTCAGGTTGTATGATCATCAGGTGTTCAGGTTCAGTGGCTGGGTTGACAGTGTGCCGTCCTACCCTGTTGGGGTGGATGGTTCACAATATAAATAACTGGATTGTCTGGTCCAGACGTATTGACAGGCTGGTATAATACAGCTGCAACATTGCTGCGTGCGGAGTTAAACAACAAACAAGTAAACGAGGAGCTTAGTGGTGGAAGCTCGGAGATCCTGGTCAGGGGTTCAAAGTGGGGATCATGCTGATTTTGACTGATAAGCTCACAGCTGTCATCAGTTGGATGAAACAATGCTTATGCAGTAAAAATTAACTCACTCATCATAGGGATAAATGACTTCAACCTTTTCCCTTGACTTTAAGATTTCTCTTCAAATTAAGCATGCTTTCAGTAGGTTTTGTAACTTAAATCGCTCAATCATTTGGCTGTGTTTTGGCATAAGAATCGTATTGATTTTATTTTCTGCATACTAAATGTAAAGTATTACTCAGTATGCTCGGTTGCCGCTGCTTTGTAGTCATGGATACAGGGGAGATAACAACGTGTGAGAAAATTCACTGCAGAGTTTCTGCCGTTTTATCAATCAGTTTCGAGGGAAAACAGCATTGTGAATGAATTACTGTGTAGTTTTTAGGTTAACAATATAGATAATAACAAGACTTTAAAATATTGCAATGTGCATTGTTTGAATTTGTGGTATAGCGGTAATGCCATGACGTCCTACTGACTCTCTCACTCTCCCTCCCTCCCTGTAGGTTCTGTACTTCCTTGAGCCCCTGCGATGTCACCTCCTCAGTCATCTCTGCCACAGAGAGTTCTGTCTGTCCTGTGAGCTCGGCTTCCTCTACCACATGCTGGACACACAGAAGGGCCAGACTTGTCAGGTGGGAACTGTCTGCTTGTCTTCATGTTGGCCAGTTTTTGACTATCAGTGTAGGTTATATTTACAATTATGTTTACTCTCTCTGTTACAGGCAAGTAACTTCCTGCGAGCATTCCGCACCATTCCGGAAGCTTCGGCTCTAGGTCTGTGTCTCAGCGAGGCAGAGGAGGCTGCTGGGAAGGTGAATCTCCCGCGACTGATCCAGAGCTGGCAGAGATTCGTGCTACAGCAGGTCCACTCGGTCAGTACCAAGTCTGTGTTGTCAGGTAGTTTGGTAGTAGCCTGTTTGTAGAATTGTCCACTCGATCAGTACCAAGTCTGTGTTGTCAGGTAGTTTGGTAGTAGCCTGTTTGTAGAAGTGTCCACTCGATCAGTACCAAGTCTGTGTTGTCAGGTAGTTTGGTAGTAGCCTGTTTGTAGAAGTGTCCACTCGGTCAGTACCAAGTCTGTGTTGTCAGGTAGTTTGGTAGTAGCCTGTTTGTAGAAGTGTCCACTCGATCAGTACCAAGTCTGTGTTGTCAGGTAGTTTGGTAGTAGCCTGTTTGTAGAAGTGTCCACTCGATCAGTACCAAGTCTGTGTTGTCAGTTAGTTTGGTAGTAGCCTGTTTGTAGAAGTGTCCACTCGACACTCGACAGTACCAAGTCTGTGTTGTCAGGTAGTTTGGTAGTAGCCTGTTTGTAGAAGTGTCCACTCGACAGTACCAAGTCTGTGTTGTCAGGTAGTTTGGTAGTAGCCTGTTTGTAGAAGTGTCCACTCGACACTCGACAGTACCAAGTCTGTGTTGTCAGGTAGTGAGGTAGTAGCCAGTTTGTAGAAGTGTCCACTCGACAGTACCAAGTCTGTGGTTTCAGGAAGTAGGGTAGTAGGCAGACATATATGCATGGTTGGGATAATGTCTATAATCTGATACAACCAAGTTCAGTACTTGAACCCTACTCACTGCCTCCCTATGCACACAGGAGACTGCCGTCAAGCTGGAGTCAGACACCAAGTCCGGCGCTGCTGCCCCTGCCGAGACGTCCACAGAGGCGGCCGCTACGGAGAAGAAGGAGCAGACTCCCAGCAAGTCCAAGAAGAAGAAGAAGAAAGGGAAGAAGAAGGAGGAATCTAAAGATGAAGCAGAGGCGGGAGATAGCAATGGCGAAGACAAGTAGGTTGATTCTCAGTTAACGTAGGTGATAAATAAATTATTCTCCATCTATATTGTAAATTGTTGATCTGGTACCATGCAATTTAGATTTTCTATTTGGCAAACGTATGCATAACTCCTAGTGGCAATCAGAACTGATTATACAGTGATAATAATCACAAGCACCAAAAATGTGTGTGCCTGCCTGTGTGCTCTTTTACTAGTCTGGACTAATGCTGTTTTTATGGTGCTAGCCCACTAAGATATAATACGGCAGTTTAACATGAGTACCCCTCTCAAACACAGTATACTGATTCCGAGCAGATGAGTCCTTATTCTATGCCCTTAATGCTGAACCCCAGACAGGGTAACAACAAGAACCATCTTTTAACGTCTTTTGGTGTGATGCAGTTGGGGAAAAACATAGGATGTTTTAAATATAAGTTCATTGTGTATGGTAAGCATTGTAACAAGAGTTAAGGCAATCATCCACCATGTCATCCTCATCTCACAGCAGACTGTTCATTGCTCATGTCACTGTTATGCTGTGAATGTTTTTTTGCATTATCAGATTTGTTTTTAACAATGCATCAGCAGTATTTGATGTGTTTGATTAATACACTGTGCCAGTGCTAGGCCTTAGCTTACCATGTTTGTCCAAGAAGTATTAATGAATGTTTTCAATTCATTTTAACATGTACAGTTCCATAGTGATAAAAACAAGTCATGTAAAAAACTGTTCTACTCTAACCTGTTTGGAGTATATTTGACCATGTTGACCCATTAGCCATTGAATAATGTGTTATGGTCTGGAAGAAATAACATATTAGACAAAAGTAGAAACATTGTCTACATTTGGCTTACCTGGTTTCTTGTAGTTGAATTGGCCACAAGTTGAACGTTACATTGTTGGCAGAACAAATGATTTCTTTGTTACATGTTCCCTGAACAATTTTGCAGCATGTACAGAAACCAAGAACTAAGGATGACTTGTTTCTATCATATCACAAATCATTTGCTTTTTATTCATCCTTGTTTCCCATTATCTTGTGTTGCTCAGCGCGAAGGCTTCTGAGGACGTCTCAGAAGAGCCAGCCAGGTAACTAGTTCCGTCATGTGTTCACTAACATCTCTAGCAGGTCAGGGTGGCGGTGTAACATCTCTAGCAGGTCAGGGTGTTGGTGTAACATCTCTAGCAGGTCAGGGTGACAGTGTAACATCTGTAGCAGGTCAAGGTGTCGGTGTAGCATCACTAGCAGGTCAGGGTGGCAGTGTCATCACTAGCAGGTCAAGGTGGCAATGTCATCACTAGCAGGTCAGGGTGGCGGTGTAGCATCACCAGCAGGTCAGGGTGGCAGTGTCATCACTAGCAGGTCATGGTGATGATGTACCATCTCTAGCAGGTCTGGGTGGCGGTGTAACATCTCTAGCAGGTCAAGGTGTCGGTGTAACATCTCTAGCAGGTCAGGGTGTTGGTGTAACATCTCTAGCAGGTCAGGGTGTTGGCGTAACATCTCTAGCAGGTCATGGTGTTGGCGTAACATCTCTAGCAGGTCATGGTGATGATGTAACATCTCTAGCAGGTCAGGGTGTTGGTGTAACATCTCTAGCAGGTCAGGGTGGCGGTGTAACATCTCTAACAGGTCAGGGTGTTGGTGTAACATCACTAGCAGGTCAGGGTGTTGGTTTTACATCTCTAGCAGGTCAGGGTGTCGGTGTAACATCACTAGCAGGTCAGGGTGTTACTGTAACATCACTAGCAGGTCAGGGTGTTGGCGTCACATCACTAGCAGGTCAGGGTGTTGGCGTAACATCACTAGCAGGTCAGGGTGGCGGTGTAACATCTCTAGCAGGTCAGGGTGTCGGTGTAACATCTCTAGCAGGTCAGGGTGTCGGTGTAACATCACTAGCAGGTCAGGGTGTTGGTGTAACATCTCTAGCAGGTCAGGGTGTTGGTGTAACATCCCCAGCAGGTCAAGGTGTTGGTGTGTAACATCCCCAGCAGGTCAGGGTGTCGGTGTAACATCACTAGCAGGTCAAGGTGTTGGTGTGTAACATCACTAGCAGGTCAAGGTGTTGGTGTGTAACATCCCCAGCAGGTCAGGGTGTCGGTGTAACATCACTAGCAGGTCAAGGTGTTGGTGTGTAACATCACTAGCAGGTCAGGGTGTCGTTTTACCAACACAAGAACAGAAACAAGCAGTGTGGCTTGCACATCATCATTTTTGTCATCAATTGCAAAATCAATGTTGCTGTCATCACTGCCTATTTAGGTCATCAATGTTGTTGCTGTCATCACTGGCTATTTAGGTCATCAATGTTGTTGCTGTCATCACTGGCTATTTAGGTCATCAATGTTGTTGCTGTCATTACTTGCTCATTAGGTCATCAATGTTGTTGCTGTCATCACTGGCTATTTAGGTCATCAATGTTGTTGCTGTCATCACTGCCTATTTAGGTCATCAATGTTGTTGCTGTCATCAGTGCCTATTTAGGTCATCAATGTTGTTGCTATCATCACTGGCTATTTAGGTCATCAATGTTGTTGCTGTCATTACTGGCTATTTAAGTCATCAATGTTGTTGCTGTCATTACTTGCTCATTAGGTCATCAATGTTGTTGCTGTCATCACTGCCACATTAGGTCATCAATGTTATTGCTATCATCACTGGCTATTTAGGTCATCAATGTTGTTGCTGTCATCACTGCCTATTTAGGTCATCAATGTTGTTGCTATCATCACTGGCTATTTAGGTCATCAATGTTGTTGCTATCATCACTGGCTATTTAGGTCATCAATGTTGCTATCATCACTGGCTATTTAGGTCATCAATGTTGTTGCTATCATCACTGGCTATTTAGGTCATCAATGTTGTTGCTGTCATTACTGGCTATTTAGGTCATCAATGAAGTTGCTGTCATTACTGGCTATTTAGGTCATCAATGTTGTTGCTGTCATTACTTGCTCATTAGGTCATCAGTGTTGTTGCTGTCATCACTGGCTCACTAGGTCATCAGTGGCAGATTAGTTAGTCAAATTGTTGTTTGTGTTGTGGTTGAGTCACTCTGTCATATGCATCCTCATTGTTGTCATCTTTTCTTGGGCTCTGTGCATGGGGGTTCGCTCATCACACCGGGTACAACATGGGTACAATGTGTGATGCCCATTTCTGGTGTTCCCCACCGTGATATTGCTGGAATACTGCTAAAAGCGGCTTAAAACCATACTCACTCACTCACTCACTCACTCACTCACTCACTGTGCGTGGGGCCATGTATGTCCCCGTCATCAATGGTTCCACAGTTAACTGTGTCAAGACTGTTGCTTGGGCTTGCTCTCACCGATAACTATCCTGTCATTAACCAGGTCCTATCTTTCACTAACATATCACCCTCATGTCTAGGATGTGCACCACTGTCATCGTCCTCTTTGTCTACAGATTACTTGTGTGGGGATTCCAGGCTAGAATTGTTCCCATCAACCTGTGCTTGTTGTGAGAGACGACTTAATGGATCAAGTAGGGACATTGCTGATAATGTCAATCACTGGTTTATCTGGTCCAAGCTTGATTATTTACAGGCCATCATCAAAAGCTGGAATATTGCTGGTGTGGCTTAAAACAACAAACAAGCATGAAGCTTATAGGTCAGACAGGAACTCTGACACTCTGTGAGTTCGCTCAGAGTCTCGTGGATTAGTTTACACTGGTGTAACAATACAGCAATCAGAGCTCCAGATAACTTTTTGAGCAAATGAGTTTTTACTCAAGGGTTTCTATAATTATTGGGTTATTACATTTTTCATTGGGTAACCAATATTTTTTCACTTATCCATTCATCACTTTATTTTTCCCAAAATTAGTGAACATTTTAAGATTAAAAAAAAATGAAATTATGTTTTAGATGCATATAACGGTTCTAAATATTGGCTTGACTTTGGATCAATATATTCTCTTAGTTTCCACTTTTTGTATAGTTTTTTCATGTATTCTCTTCTTTTGTCACAATATATGTGGGGGCACGGGTGGCCCAGTCGTCTAAGTTGCCGCGATTTGCTGTGCAGAGTTGCGTCCCTTGGGCATGCCAGAAACCTACTGTCTCTTCAGATTAAGCCTGCTTGATCTCTGGTCAGTCATACCAGAGGCAGTGGGTCAGCAAAATGCTAAGCGTTCATGATTGGTTCTCCTCCCATGTTAAGCCAACATGCTGTGATTTAACCTTAATAGTGTTCTGATCATTCCCGATTTGGTTTCTATGTTTCCCAGCACCATAATTAGGGCACAGAGGGCCCAGTCGTCTAAGGTGCCGCGATTCACTGTGCAGAGTTGTGGCCCTTGGGCACGCCAGAAACCTATGATTGTGGGTTCGAACCCCGGTTCGCCCCGATTATGTTTCTAGGTTTGTCAGCACCATACCCGTGCTCGTGGGTTTCACCAAACAGGTAAACGTCTGAGACCTGCATCACTTGGGGATTTCCTCCCATATTAAGCTGACACGCCGTGATATACCTGGAATACTGTTCAAAGCGGCGTATAACCCAACTCACTCACTCCCAGCAACATACCCATTCTTGTGGGTTTCACCAAAGTGGTAAATGTCTAAGACTTGCATCATTTCGGGCTTTCCTCCCACATTAAGCTGACACGCCGTGATATACATGGAATACTGTTCAAAGCAGTGTTAAATTCAACTCAATCACCTGCTTCATTGTGTTGGCAGGAAAGAGGAAGTATCGAAGGTGACAGAGCTGTTCGGTATCAAGACCAACTTGTCCTTAAAGTGTCGATGTGCACAGGAGACGAGCCGTGACAACGATCTGACTCTCATCAACCTCTCCTACCCAGACTGTAACATACCAGGTATATGATATACCTCTCTGTAACCATGGTAACATGCCATGTATGTGATATTCTACTGTATACATTTGAGTTTTGCATTTATTGAAAGTAATTTGGTTTTTGATATTTGTGGGGGGTATTTTACGCGAATAGGCTGCTTATCTGTAGCTCTGATAAAAGGTATGTGACTTTCTACTGAAACTTGGTATCCTGCTATGGTCTTTGATCTACACATACCCGTGAAAATCCAGATGCACATATTTGACACTGTCACAGTTTCAGGCTTACAATGACATGCCATGTTCATGTGAACGAGGGGCAGATAACTTTATGAAGTCCTTCTGGATAGCCCTTCTGGATAACCCCAGTGGCTCAAATCCAACAGTGCTTGGTATTTTTTATATATATAGCCTACATACAGCAAATGGCTGGGACCAAAAAAACTGCCAGTTCGTTATAAGCGTGTTCATATTTCATGTGAAATTTCTTGGTTTAGGATGTTGAAATATTGCGTATATGATCCCTGCAAAGTTTCCTCAGAATTACAATCTGTTTGGGGTCATTGTTGCCACAGGTGCAATAGTAAAATATCAGTAATTTATATATTTTATCCATGCATTTCCCTCCTCATAAGTAGGACATTAAGGTAGGCTATTTGTCATATGTTATGATAATGTTCCGCTATAGGTCAAGGTCCCAGGAAGTACAAGTTTTCTGAGGTGATACAGCACAGCCTGATGGGAGAAGGCACCATGCAGGCCTGGTGTAACGAGTGTGGACGGTACCAGCAACATGTACGTACAGCCGCGCTATACATGTCACAGTCAATGTACCGGTGTAGATCCTGGGTAGAAAAGGTTGTCAACAACCCATAATTGCCGTAAAAGACGACTATGCTTGGCGTACGAGGCGACTAAGGGGAACGGGTGGTCAACATCGCTGACTTGGCTGATGCATGTCATCTTATCCCAAATGCGTGGATCGATGCTCATGATGTCAATCAGTTGATTGTGTGGTTCAGACTTGATTATTTACAGACCACCATCATATCGCTGAAATATTGCTGAGTGCGGCATTAATCAACAAACTAACACAGTGTCATTTGCAACGCTTCCATGGTCTAGTGGTGGAGCTTCTGCCCAGAGAGTGGAAGGGCGGGGCTTCGATTCCGAGCCACATCATACCAATGTCTGGCGCTCGGCATTAAGGGGCCGAAAAAGCATGTGATACTACACATGAAATGTCATTGTAAGGTTCATATTTCATCATATGTGTTACTCTGTATCTGTGGGACGGACAAGGGATTAAAGACATAACATGATAGCATGTGAGTAAGTATTCAGCTACTTATCTAGAGCCCTGATGTACCATATTTTCTTGTGTATTTCGGGTAGCCTAGTCGCTCGTCATGCCAAAGACACGGGTTCGATTCCCCACTTGAGTACACTATGTGGAGCCTATTTTTGGTGTCCCCCGCCGTGATATTGCTGGAATAGGGCTAAAAGCGGCATAAAACCATACTCGATTACTTTTTCCCAAAGCAATTAAATCTGTGTAGTGTGGTGAATATGTGATATGTGCTTGCTATCTCAATCATGTTAACTTTTGCTATCTTGCCACAGACCCAGCGCAGGGCTCTCAAGAACCTGCCGGACGTCCTGGCCCTCAACTGCCAACTGGAGAACGAGAAGGACCTCAACTTCTGGAGGCTTCAGCATGAGGTGAGTTTAAAATAAAAAAATGAATTGCAAGGCTGCCTTTAGGACCCACAGATTTTAGAAGCTGCAGGCGCTGACTAAAATCTTCAGGCTCTCATTAAAGAAAACTGCAGCTTATTGTGACAAATAAATCTTTACGTATATTAAGTGTTTGGATGATACATCAACTTCATATTGCAGATTGTGAGAGCAGAAGATGAAGAGAACCAGGTGCATCCTGCTACGTCCTCTCGTCGGATGGCGAAGAGCTGTCGCTATGGCAGCGCATGTAAACGCAAGGACTGCAAGTTCAAGCATGACCCTGAGCATGAGTAAGTGAACCACTCTGGTGTACACAGGGATCCCATGTTTTATTACCTGACATCCTCGTCCCGTTCACCCGCACCCTGTGGGTGTTCACCACCTGACATCCTCGTCCCATTCACCCGCACCCTGTGGGTGTTCACCACCTGACATCCTCGTCCCATTCACCCGCACCCTGTGGGTGTTCACCACCTGACATCCTCGTCCCGTTCACCCGCACCCTGTGGGTGTTCACCACCTGACATCCTCGTCCCATTCACCCGCACCCTGTGGGTGTTCACCACCTGACATCCTCGTCCCGTTCACCCACACCCTGTGGGTGTTCACCACCTGACATCCTCGTCCCGTTCACCCGCACCCTGTGGGTGTTCACCACCTGACATCCTTGTCCCGCTCACCCGCACCCTGTGGGTGTTCACCACCTGACATCCTCATCCCGTTCACCCGCACCCTGTGGGTGTTCACCACCTGACATCCTCGTCCCGCTCACCCGCACCCTATGGGTGTTCACCCCCTGACATCCTCGTCCCGCTCACCCGCACCCTGTAGGTGTTCACCACCTGACATCCTCGTCCCTGTCACCCGCACCCTGTAGGTGTTCACCACCTGACATCCTCATCCCGCTCACCCGCACCCTGTGGGTGTTCACCACCTGACATCCTCGTCCCGCTCACCCGCACCCTGTGGGTGTTCACCACCTGACATCCTCGTCCCGCTCACCCGCACCCTGTTAGTGTTCACCACCTGACATCCTCGTCCCTGTCACCCACACCCTGTGGGTGTTCACCACCTGACATCCTCGTCCCGCTCACCCGCACCCTGTGGGTGTTCTGGTAGACCAGGCCTCAGTACATGCCTGTTGTACTAGCGGACAAATGAGGATCAGGGGGTTACATAGGTGATCTGGCTGGTTGTATGTCATCATGCCCAGTAACATGTTGCTCCTTCTTTCAATCACTGGTTTCTCGAGCCCAGGATATATACAGGCTGCAGGGATATAGTGAAGTAACACTCACTCATTTAAAGGACAATGGGCAGTGTTTGAAATTGAAAGTCCGCTAGTCTGAGAATGGTAAGATTCAGGATGGACTAGTGACATTTCCTTGTGGACTTTGAACAGATGACCATTCTGCAGCAGTCATTATCACTAATTTACTTTGTTACACAGTGTTTTTTGCTTGGTAATAGGATCTCCATTATCTGTCTTAAAGATCCACCACCCCAAGGCCCCTCTGCATAAGGACCAGCGCTGAGTCTGTTAATGGAGTCATTTTGTAACTTGAAACTCCACAATCCCTGCTCAGATCCGAGCACATTCTGACCACTGGATAATATAGTAAATTTCTAACCCTCACAAGTAGCATGAGGCGCTGGTATTTGCAGAGCACAGTTCCTCCCTTAAAACTTCCCTTCTGACCATGGGGACCAGTGGGTAGCCTAGTGGTTAAGACGTTTGTCACGCAGAAGACCCGAGTTTGGTTCCCCACAAGGGTACAATGTTTTTGTCACCACCCTCATATTGCTGGAATATTGCAAAGTGCAGCATAAAATCATTCTCACTCACTCACACACTATGATCATGGGCTCAAATGCAAGTGTAACCCTGGTCATTGTTCTAGGTTTGGCAGCACCACACCCATGTATAGCATGACCACAGGGTCTGCTTGCAACTAACTAGTCCCTGGTCCCTTTGTTGGTGGTTATCACCATGTGTCACTGAAGTTCACCATGTGTCACTGAAGTTCACCATGTGTCACTGAAGTTCACCATGTGTCACTGAAGTTCACCATGTGTCACTGAAGTTCACCATGTGTCACTGAACACAGTTTCTATGACATCAAGCCCTGCTGTGAGTTACTATGTCTCCCCCTTCCCCCCTTGCAGTAGCATCCTGGATGAGCTTCTGGAACAAGTGGAGGATGAAGAGACGTCCCCCAAGTGGCTCCCCCTGGGGCTCAGGATGGGACTGAACGATGATGGAACAGTCAGGATCACAGAGGTGTCGGACGAGGTCAGTGTAATCCTGATGTTAATTATAATAAGCCATTTAAGTTGCCCTATATATCCATGCTACACATGGGCTTGTTCAAAACACTACACTGTTATTGTCCCTGTCAGTGGATCAGTCAAGCTCCTCAAAGCAATAGCTAGTTCATGGAGCTATCTATACTATTGCTGCCTAGCTCCTTCCTAGCATGTGACACCTTCGTTACCCTCTCAGTAATATCGCTGCCATATGTGTAGGCGCGGCCATTACAAGTATCTTGAAATTTGCCTTCTAACCCCAAATGTAGTAATGTTGATACTTTTGTTTCTGTCTTTGGCAATGCAGTCATAGTGAATTTTTAAGAGGTTTACTACTGACCATATTTCCCATATGAATTTACCTTTTTGTTTGTTTGGAAAGATTTCCCCCTTACATTCTTACTATATCTGATTACATGATACTTGTAATGAAACAGAAATACAAATTTACAAACATAGAAATTAATTTAGCAGAGGTAAGAGGATTTGGTGTCGTGGCAGTCATCACTTGCTTTTAAACAAAACGGTCAGTCAGTTGCGAGTTCAACTCCAAGCACGATTATGGCCACCTATCACAGTGTGGAGCTTTGACTGTTGGCAGCGATAGTATGGAGAGCTGCACGAACGGGCTCGCGCTGTGAGGAACTTGTGGATCAGTGTGCACGCGATTTCATTCTCAGCTCCCTAGGGAGTACACAACCCATGCTGCCTGTGAGATGCTAAAAGGTTAACAGTCATTAACTCATTTCATCCTACTGGGTACCCATTCACTGCTGGGTGAACAAGGCACGTTATATCTTTGCCTAAGGAGAATCCACATGTTACTACATGTGTTTCTGTGTGGGGCAGGACTAAAGCCATAGAAATTCTCAAGTCAAGCGGTCACCCATCTAATTACTCCCCGAGACCAATGTTGTTTTACTTTGCCTTATTTGTGACCTGTGTGTTGTACACACGACCATGTGTGTCATTTTGTTTGTCTGTCAGGGATGAAATCTCAAATCTTTTTGTTATCTGATCGACCTGGTCGTCTTCTATGGTAGTCGCCAGCTTTGTGAAGCCATGTGAAATAAGAACAGCATTCTGATTGTCTGATTGTCTGATTGGACATTGCATTTTCATCACAAGGGGCACAACACCGTGAATGAGCTTAGAATAGTTTGACATAGACTAGTGAACACTTGGGATGATGAGAGAGTGCCGGAATGCTCAGATGCCGGTTTACAGAGTCCACTGTAATTGCAGAGTAAAACATTTCTTATCATCCTCTAAAATGTTCTTTAAAGAATCGATCATAAGACATTTTGATTCCAAGACAGTTTGTTACATGCCCAGCTCAAAGACTGAACACATTTGCAGGAGCCGCTGCCAAAGATCGAGGATGAAAAGGTGAAGCACTATGAGCTTTACGCCACTGTCACCCACGTCCACGACAAAACGGGAGGCAATCTGGTCAGTCACATCTTGGTGGGCGAGGAGTTCCACCAGCGCAAGGAGAAGGTCACCTGCACTCAGTGGTACCTCTTCAATGACTTCTCCATCACACCTATTGAGAAGGTGAGTGTTGAGTTACAGCATCGGGATAGGAGTTTAAAGTACCGGTAGTTCCCAAGCAACCTATGCTGGTCGAAAAAGGCGACTAATTAAATCGGATGGCCAGGCATCGTTGCACATAACATCAATCCGGGGATTGTCTTGTCCAGATTCATTTAGATTATTACTGATAAGATGGTGTATGTTGTTTTTTAAGGTTTTTTGTTTGTTTGTTTGTTTTTTAACGCCGCAGTAATATTCCAACTATATGACAGTAGTGACTGAGTAGTCTGTAAATAATCAAGTCTGAACCAGACTACCCAGTGATTGACATCATGAGCATCCATCGATCCACGCAATTTGGATATGATGAAAGTGAGCCTGACCAACCGATCATGTTAGTCGCCTCGAGCATAGTCGCCTTTTACGGCAGGCATGGGTTGCTGAAGACTTATTCTACCTCAGATCTTCACAGGTCTGTTATTTAAGGCAAATCATGTGTAATCTGAATGGCCGCTAACTCACAATTGTTTGCAGCCTCAATTGGTTACACTGTGTGTAGTTTGTATGAACCCAGATGCATATGTTAATCACGATCTTCATGTTGACAGTATGAGGCGATTCACTTCAACCTGGATTGGAAGGTGCCATGTGCCATCTACTTCGTCAAGAGGAATCTCACCAGGTACCATGATCTCACAGGTGAGGAACCCTTTACTAATACTTATTTCATTCTCATACAGGTTTGAGTGCTGCATTCAGCCATTCACACATGCCAGTGTTGGCCTGCACTTTGAAGCATCTGTTGAATGTTGTGAGAAAAATTCTTCCATTTAGTTGCTATTTTGTGTCTGAAAGGTTATTTTCTTTGAAGGTGTATTGACTGGTCAATTTTTACTTTCTTGTGCATAAAATCAGAGTTTGAAACAATTTTGAAATCCTACAAGACAGTCGGGCAGGTGACCCATAAGTGTTACCTGCCCATCTTCAAAGTTACCTGAAATATTTGTTGAAAAATCACAAAATATAAGAATTGTGTCTTGATTCAGTTGAATTAATGCAAACAATTACTTGAAAGTCTACGATGAGTAATATTAAAACTGAATACGTAAGTAGTCTTAAGATTATCTGCCAGACAGTTGGGCAGGTGGAGGAAAATTTCATGCAGCCCGACAGAAAAGTTACCAGCCACGGGCAGGCGGGCAGGCAGTTATTTCGGACACTATACAATATTAGCAATATTCTAGCTATATAACATCACTCTGTAAGTAATCAAGTCAAGGGCGGGAGTGGCTGTTGATGCTCTAAGTAACGTATCCCGTAAGTAATCAAGTCAAGGGTGGGAGTGGCTGTTGATGCTCTAAGTAACGTGTCCCATAAGTAATCAAGTCAAGGGCGGGAGTGGCTGTTGATGCTCTAAGTAACGTGTCCCGTAAGTGATCAAGTCAAGGGCGGGAGTGGCTGTTGATGCTCTAAGTATCGTATCCCGTAAGTGATCAAGTCAAGGGCGGGAGTGGCTGTTGATGCTCTAAGTATCGTGTCCCGTAAGTGATCAAGTCAAGGGCGGGAGTGGCTGTTGATGCTCTAAGTAACGTATCCCGTAAGTAATCAAGTCAAGGGCGGGAGTGGCTGTTGATGCTCTAAGTAACGTGTCCCGTAAGTGATCAAGTCAAGGGCGGGAGTTGCTGTTGATGCTCTAAGTAACGTGTCCCGTAAGTAATCAAGTCAAGGGCGGGAGTTGCTGTTGATGCTCTAAGTAACGTGTCCCGTAAGTAATCAAGTCAAGGGCGGGAGTGGCTGTTGATGCTCTAAGTAACGTGTCCCGTAAGTAATCAAGTCAAGGGCGGGAGTTGCTGTTGATGCTCTAAGTAACGTGTCCCGTAAGTAATCAAGTCAAGGGCGGGAGTTGCTGTTGATGCTCTAAGTAACGTGTCCCGCAAGCTTGTCTTGCTAATATGTACAGTAACATTGGCACGTTTCAACTACGTTTGTTCACTCCCGTTAATATATTGCCTGAAGTGAAACTAGGTAATGCTGGTTGAAAATCTTATGTGCATAGGGCTTAAAAAAATAAAAGAATTGGTTTTCACGCAATGGCTTTTGAAAATAAAGTGCAGGCAGGTTGTGTTTATTTTTTGGGGGGGGTGTTATTCAAACTAGTATGTAACCAAATATACAGTTGTTTAACCAAATGGGGCGGTCGGATAGCCTAGTGGTTAAAGCGTTCGCTTGTCACGCCAAAGACCTGGGTTCGATTCCCGTCATGGGTACAATGTGTGAAGCCCATTTCTGGTGTCCCCCGCCGTGATATTGCTGGAATATTGCTAAAAGCGGCATAAAACCATACTCACTCACTGTTTAACCAAATAAATAGTTGTGTACAATCAACCTGGGAAAGGGCCTCCCAACATCATGTACATAAATGCATTTCTCGATGAGGAAAATACTGGAATAAAGTACTTGACTACCATTGGACTTTTTTTGTTTCTTTAAAAATGGAAATAAAAACGAAACATGCAGCGCACTTTATGATAATGCGGGCGGTGCCTGAAGACCAATACCTTTATTTTAATTAGCCTAGTATGGACAAGATAATATGAAGAAATGCCAATCACATCTGTTAAAACTGTGGCGTTGATATTTCAGTAACAAATCAGGTTGGATCAGATTGTATCTTCAATGACCTGTCGCTGATGAACCCAAAGAGGCGCAAGATGACATTCACACCCCTTCAGCCAGAAGATTTGCCAAAGGCCAAGGAAATCGTTGGTCTCGATGCTGAGTTTGTTTCACTCAAGGAGGTGAGAAACTCATTGATTATTTCAATGCCAGATTCTCTTTCATTGACTCATGAACTCATGGGTGTTCCGGGTAAGAATATAGATTCCCAGCAACACATGCTTGGTGTCCAAATGGATCGGATGGTCGGATCGTTGACTTTGTTGATTGCATGTCATCATATCCTAATTGTGTCAATCAATGCTGTTGGCGTCAATCACTGGGCTCTTAGCATCATTTTCAGCAGAGCTTATGTTAATTTATGGGCTATTTATTAGCTGAGTTAATTAGACCGAGTTCTACTAGACTAGTGGCTAAAGTCACAGACTGTACTACAACATAGCTGGAACATATTGTCTTTGGCATAAAACATTCATTTGCTCAAATTCAGGATTATAACCAAATCCTTCCTTGTCCTGCAGGAGGAATCTGAGCTACGCAGTGACGGCACTCGCTCCACCATCAAACCGTCCCACATGGCTGTCGCCAGGATTACATGTATAAGGGGGTAGGTGATTCATTTCTCTCTCAGATGTTCCTTGGGGAGGCAGTGGCCTCGTGATTGACGCGTTTAAACCTGTTTAATGTGGCTCCTCTCCATGCCACACGCTCCGCTCCACTCCGCTCAGCTCCACTCCCCTCCCCTCCCCTCCCCTCCCCTCCCCTCCCCTCCCCTCCACGCCACACGCTCCACTCCACTCCACTCCACTCCACTCCACTCCCCTCCCCTCCACTCCCCTCCCCTCCACTCCACTCCACTCCACTCCCCTCCCCTCCCCTCCCCTCCCCTCCCCTCCCCTCCCCTCCCGACCCCTCCCCTCCACTCCACTCCACTCCGCTCCCCACCCCTCCCCTCCCCACCCCTCCCCTCCCCTCCACTCCACTCCACTCCACACCCCTCCACTCCACTCCACTCCACTCCACTCCCCTCCCCTCCCCTCCACTTCACTCCACTCCACTCCACTCCACTCCACTCCCCACCCCTCCACTCCACTCCACTCCACTCCACTCCACTCCACTCCACTCCCCTCCCCTCCCCTCCCCTCCCCTCCCCTCCCGACCCCTCCCCTCCCGACCCCTCCCCTCCACTCCACTCCACTCCACTCCACTCCACTCCACTCCACTTCCCACCCCTCCCCTCCCCTCCCCTCCACTCCCCTCCACTCCACTCCACTCCCCACCCCTCCACTCCCCTCCACTCCACTCCCCTCCACTCCACTCCACTCCCCTCCCCTCCACTCCACTCCCCTCCCCTCCCCTCCACTCCACTCCCCTCCACTCCACTCCGCTCCACTCCACTCCACTCCACACCCCTCCCCTCCCCTCCACTCCACTCCACTCCACTCCACTCCCCACCCCTCCACTCCACTCCACTCCACTCCACTCCACTCCACTCCACTCCACTCCCCACCCCTCCCCTCCACTCCACTCCACTCTACTCCACTCCACTCCACTCCACTCCACTCCACACCCCTCCACTCCACTCCACTCCACTCCACGCCACACGCTCCGCTCCACTCCAGTCCACTCCCCTGTGACCGCATTCCATCAACAAACGTTGTTGTTCAAGTCGCTTATTTTATGTAGTGTAAATAATGAATATGAAGCTCAGTCACTGTTGCCATGGTGTTGTTATTTGTGTCACAACATTTCTGTTTGACAGACAGGGACCTCAGTTCGGGGAGCCTTTCATAGATGACTACATCGCCAACCCAGAACAGGTGAGACGGATGTTAGCTGTTACTCTCCTCAGTGAAAAACCAAAAATACCATGCACACACAAACTCAGTATATTCGGGGCTGTGAATCTTCCGCGGATCCGCAAATTTTAGTGACCACAAATTTGTTAAAATCTGATGGCTTCCCCCATAAACACCCCCAAATTATGGACCATGCTCCATTGCAAAGAGGACTGCCTCCGTGATCTAATGGAAGAGCGTCCGCCCAGAGAGCGGAAGGTCCGGGATTCGATCCCCGGCCGCGTCATACCAATAGACTTTAAAAGATCGTACTTGTTGTTACCCTGTCTGGTGCTCGGCATTAAGGGGCTAAAACGAGGACTGGTTAGCTCGGAGTCAGTATGCTGTGTCTGATTCGGGTATTCATGTTAAACTGCGACATGGTATCTCAGTGAGCTAGCACTATAAATCGGCATCAGTCCGGACTAGTACAAGCAGCCACACACACACACTTACATGCACGCCGCTATATAAGTGCAATAATCTTGGACTCTACGTTAAACCCCATTTCACCTCACCTCACCTCACCCTTTCAGTATTATGTCTTCTGTTGTCCCCCCAATAACCATGACTTGGTGTCCATGTTCAGGTGGTCGACTACCTGACCCAGTATTCTGGTATCAAGCCCGGTGACCTGGATGCTGCAGTCTCCACCAAGCATCTCACCACCCTCAAGTCCACCTACCAGAAACTACGCTACCTCATTGATGCTGGGGTTGTGTTTGTGGGCCACGGACTGAAGAAGGACTTCCGGGTCATCAATATACTGGTGAGTTCTCACTTGTTGATTGGAGCTCAGACTGGTAGTCAATCAAATAGACTGAGGTCTTCTTCATCCTATGCCACAAAGTGGGACATTGTGGTGATATCATTGAGGGAATAGTGTGTAAATAGTGTGAATAGTGAGGGGAAAATTCAAAACTATTGTCTAGACTTAGTATTTTACAGAGTTATGCCCCTTGTCTTATGGTTTTGGACATGGTCCACTGTCAGCGTTAGAAGCTAACATTTTAGTGCACTTGTTTTTATAATGATAGTATTTAGCAAAACCCTTAGAAATGGCAAATTTCTACCAGTCCTTATGACTATTGGGCATTTTGGCAAGGACTACAGGACTAGTGCCAATTTCTAAAGCTGACTGTACTCCCAAATGGCACATTTTGTCATAAACCTCTATGAAGAGGATGACATGCTGATATCATGAAGTGATGAATATATGGTTTCAAATCTGAAAGCTGCCATAAAAAATTTAACAGTTATTGCTCTTGTTGTTTATTATTTTAAATGAGAGTTTGTTTACACGTGAATGTATAAGAGGATGGTAGAGCAATGCCTGTATCGTCAAGTTGTTGTTCATGATTGACCACCCGCGAAGATCCGGTGTAGTGAGTGAGTGTGTATGTTTTACACCGCTTTTAGCAATATTCCAGCAATATCACGGCGGGGGACACCAGAAATGGGCTTCACACATTGTACCCATGTCGGGAATCGAACCCGGGTCTTCGGCGTGACGAGCGAACGCTTTAACCACTTGGCTACCCGACCGCCCAGATCCGGGGTAGAATAGGCCTTCCCAATTGCGTGGATCGATGCTCATGATGTCAATCACTGGACCTCTGGTCCAGACTTGATTATTTACAGACTGCCATTATATGGCTGGAATATTGCTGAGGGCGGCATTAAACAACAAACAATCAGTCAAACAATCAATCATGATTGACACTATGTTGTTCATGTTGCAGGTGCGGAAGGACCAGGTGACTGATACAGTGGAGCTGTTTCACCTCCCCAGGCAGAGGATGATCTCACTCAAGTTCCTAGCGTGGTACTTCCTCAGTGAGTTTGTTTGTGTGTTATATACTATTTGTGATATTATTTACATGTTATAATAATAAAATTGAAACGGCGTCAGTCTAAGGGAGAGAATTTATGTATGTCAAATTCTTTGTTATGAGGAACACGTTTCGGAGTACATTCATCTGATGAAGGAGTAAGTAGATACTCCAAAGAAGTTGAAATCCATAAGTTCTCTTCCTTACGTGGGGGCAGTGGGGTAGGCTTGTGGTTAAAGTGTTTGCTCGTCATGCCACGATTCCCCACGTGCGTAGAATGTGTTAAGCCAATTCTGGAATTTCCAATTTCAAGCCCCCACCTTGATATTGCTAAAAGTGGTGCAAAACCTCCCTCCCTCCCTCACTCACTCACTCACTTACTCACTCCAGTCTAGGTTGACTTATGCTTGTTTGTGTGTCATTGCCAGAAATTAATATCCAGTCGTTTACTCACGACTCTGTGGAGGATGCCATCACTGCCCTGAAGCTGCAGCAGAAGTACAAGGAGTTGCAGGATGAGGGGGAGGACAAGGTTCAGGGCACCATCAAGGAGATGTACGAGTTTGGACGCAAGTGTCAGTGGAAGATACCTGATGTGGATGAAAACTATGATGAACAAGTGGCTTTCCTGTAAAGGTGGACCTCCTGTGGTCAGGTAGCCTTACTGTAAGATGGTTGATTGCAATGAGAAGGTGAGCGTCTTGTGGTCTGGTGGACTTCCTGGGGTCAGATAGCCTTTCTGTAAGATGGTCGTTTGCAAAGCGAATGTGAGCGTCTTGTGGTCTGGTAGACCTCCTGTGTCAGGTGGCCCTCCCAGGAACAAGTAGAATTCCTCTCAACTGGTAAACATTTGCTGTACATTTTAGTCAGGCAGCTTTGGGTTGAAACAATTAACCCATGGCGATGGCCTTACGTGTTGAACATACTAATGTTGCTAGATATGACGAACTTTTCATTGACTAGGTGGAGGTTGTGTGTGAAAGGAGCTTGTTACGTCCCATCCAGTTCTCCTTTAGTGTAAGACATCTGATCCAGCGTGTCTGTGTGGGACATCGCTGGGAGGGGCAATGTACATGTGATGACTATTTTCTAGTAGGACTAAGATTGGTAGATACTCAACAATGGGGTTGGCCATGTACCTGTGATGATGATTTACCAGTAGGGCGAAGTTTGGTAGATACCCACAATGAACAAGAAGACATTTATCATAGATGAATGCATGTGTTGCATTTTATTGGTAATTGATTGAAACTGTTTATTGTCAGTTTGCTGTAATATCAGACAAGATTGAGATGAGGTACATATTTAATGGATGGTCGTCACAGGACTAGTTGAGCATGGCAGACTTAAGAACACAGGTGAAGTTGGAAGGATACTCATCCTTTTGGACCCCTACTGGAGTAACACGTTGAGATGCCACTCCTCCAACCACCATGGTGCTTGATTCCAGAGGTTAAAGCGTTTCTTGTTGGGTTTGATGCCCCACATTTGACATAGGTGAAAGAATTCAGCTGATTCGTGTGTCACCTGCTGCATTATTGCTGGTATATTGACCTGTAAGCTCTACTCTCTTGCTTCCAATCCACATAAAACCCATCCTCCACCACCCCCCACGCCCTCCACCCAGACACTACAACTCATGCCGGAATGTAGGGGTGCATCCCACAATATTCAGGTATCTATGTCGTAGAGTATCACACAGACTTTTCAACAGCTGTAAATCATGTCTGTTATGATGTTATTGAAGATCGTATGTGTTTCATCAAAGTGGAATGCAGTTAGACTGCCAGGATATTTTGAATGTTATTATTTGAAACATAAATTTTCATCCATATATTGCAGTTCAACCATTGCCATATGGAAATGTTGGTAGCTATAGAAAGAACTGTTTCGATCAATCACATGTAACTGTTAGTGATATGTAGAGAATATTGCAATGAATTTCTTCTTCATCATTGAAATTGCATCAGGTTTTATTGACTTGATTGGGTAGTTATGTAGGCTTGTGGTTAGAGCGTTTTCTCATCAAGCTGAAGACCCAAGTTTGATTCCCAATATATGTACTATGTGTGGAACCAGTTTCTGGTGTCTCCTGACTGAGTGCTATTGTTAGTGCTTAAGACCATACTCACTCATCACCCATTGAGGGGGTGGTCGGGTAGCCTAGTGCTTAAAGCGTTGGCTCGTCTCGCCGAAGACCCAGGTTCGATTCCCGACATGGGTACAATGCATGAAGCCCATTTCTGGTGTCCCCCGCCGTGATATTGCTGGAATATTGCTAAAAGCGGCGTACAATCATACCCACTCCCTCATCATCCACTGAGTCTGACATTTATTCACTTGTAAGCATTATGGTTACTTGTTAAACAAGGATGTCTTGTTCACACATCAGTATTGTCAGTCCATACAGGATGCCATTCAACAGGCTTATATGTCCAACATGGTTCTAGGGGCCGGGTCGACAAGTTGTCTTAGGTGGGATAAGACTTGGGTCCCTTTGGCGGGTCAGAAACCTATGATCGTGCGTTTAAATTCCAGTTTGCCCTGATTATGGTTCTAGGTTTGTCGGCAATATACCCATGTGGGTTTCACCAGATTGGTAAATGTCTAAGACCTGCATCACTTTGGGCTTACGGGGCGGTCGGGTAGCCTAGTGGTTAAAGCGTTCGCTTGTCACGCCGAAGACCCGGGTTCGATTCCCGACATGGGGACAATGTTAACATGCCATGACATAACTCAGTCAGCAACCTAAACTCATTTAAAAACTGAGCAAAAACCATCTGGAAAAAAAATTCACATATACTATTCAAAAGAAGTTACGGATCACCCGATTCTTTCATATTACTGCAGGTAATCTCTCATTTCAGGGCAGATTAACCATAGTACAATGTAATATGAAAGAATCGATGATCCTTAACTTCTTCTGAGTAGTATATGTGAATTTTTTTTCCAGGTGGTTTTTGCTCAGTTTTTAAAATAAATCAATAATTATTGTGTTGGATCACAAAAAGAAAGGTGGGTTCTCTTTTCAGAGAAAACAAACAGTGACCAAAAACGTAGTCCCTTCCAGTAATCCCTGGCTGAGAGTATTAAGTAATCCCTCCCTTCAGCTTAAATCAACAATGTTGTGTGAAGTCTTTGTTAGGCATTTAGAAGTTGGAAGAACATGAATACATGACACTTTTATAGGGATCACATCTTCTTTATAATGACTTTTCAGGGCCACTTCTTGCCCCTTCATCAGGAGAATACTGGGTGAATGTATTCCGTTTCCGTTACCCTGCAGCCCTATGTGTTGGTGGTGTACATACTAGGACTGGGACTGGGACGAGTCCAAACTTACTACCCGGCTACCAGACCCCCTATTACCTAGTAGATGTTCGATTGGGAATAGTTTGAGGGTTGCCCTGGCAAAATGTATTTGGATACACATTTTAAACGATCTGGTCATGCATACACTGAAGTTGACTGAAGTTTTATCTTTGTTCAAACCTATAAAGGTGAGAAGGAATTGGTTCATAGTCAGAAAGAAATGCGAAAGTTTGTGACTTGTAATGCAACCATGGAGTTCTAGGTAATTTTTGTCATTAAACAATATATCACATTACTAGCAAGGGGTCCAGATAGTCCTGTGGGTACCCGGATCCTATTCGACCCAGATGGTACCCAAATTACCCGGGTTACCCGTCCCAGCCCTAGTACATACAAAAACAAATGACATGACAAGAATAATGTAAACTAAGTGTGTTTGAGGGGGGAAATATATGACCTACTAACTTGAAACTCCCATGTAATGGGACTACTGTAGTTGTGTTTTTACTCCTTGGTTTCAAGTTATACATAGGAGTAGTTTTAATTTGAAACATCACGGACAGCTGGAGATGTGTCCACACTAACCACACCCACCTGTACATTTGCTTCAAGATCAAAATATTTTTGTATGTTGTTTGTCATCATGATCATGTTTACAACACTGCCAGTATTGTAATGAAAATGGAGAAATAAAAAAATAACAAAGGGATATTATTTACTATCATGTTTGTTTGTTTGTTGTTTAACGCATTCAGCAATAATCCAGCAATATGATGGCTGTCTGTAAATTATCGAATCTGGACAAGACAGTTCAGTGTTTGACATCATGAGCATAAATCTACGCCCAAAGAATACGATGACATGCATCACTAGGTCTGACCACCAGGGTTTGAAATTTTAAAAATTGCCAGTCGGCCAACAGGACCAACATCCTACAGAGGCTGAAGGCCCTATCGTTTCACAAAGCAGTCATACATTTAAACGCTCGTAGAGTTTAGGCTTTGTTTAGGCCATGGTCTGAGACTGTTTCAGGAAGCTACACTAAAACTGGAATAACCGAGGCCACCAAACACGTGCGTGACGACGAAACGCCGTAAAATGGAGGACATTTGCAAAAAGAAATCAAGGAAAAGAAACTTTTAGGCCACAGAAGTCGAAATTCTCAACAAAGAAGTTGGCAGCAATTCCGGTGTTTTCGTAGTTTTCACGAACAATCGAAAGGCTTACGTCTGCTGTGTGAAACGGTACCCAGGCCCTTGTTTAAGAAAAAAGTGCAGCTTATTGTGACAAGTAAATCGACATGTTGGTTTACTGAAGCCATAAGGACCCATACAAATTTGAAACTATGTGCCCAACACAAACTACCTGCCTCGGCCTCCGGACAGGCGTTATTTCGAACATTGCACTCATCCCTCTTACGACAAGCATGGCTTCTAACCTGGATCATCACGAGTGTTGACTATCAGCGCTAGCCATCATCATTAAGGGTTCAGGAATCTAGTACAAAAACAAAAAGTCTCCTGGCTGGCCTGAACGAAGCATCATACCCTCTGCTAATATGATGACTTTAGTTGCCTCATATAAGGTAAGCAGAAAAATATTGGGCAAATCACCACATACGGCAACTAAAGACACCAAAACGAATGTGTTATGCCGAAAAGTTTACACTATCTGGTATCCATATCGCACGTCATGTCAAAATGAAAACTTGACACTTCAACCGTTGACGTTGAGTCAAAGGGAGACTACTCTTCAAACCTTACCTTTCAAAGTCTGAATCCCATCTCATAGAGCAATGATTAATGTAGTGCAGGGAACATAAGTTGTGTCTAAAATTTCCTACCGAATTCTACTTTAAGTCTGAGGTACTTTATGCTCATAAAGCTTTACACTATAGACCTAATCACCCCGTATCAGGGGCGGTCGGGTAGCCTAGTGGTTAAAGCGTTCGCTCGTCACGCCGAAGACCCAAGTTCGATTCCCGACATGGGTACAATGTGTGAAGCCAATTTCTGGTGTCGCCCGCCGTGATATTGCTGGAATATTGCTAAAAACGGCGTAAAACCATACTCACTCACTCACTCACTCACCCCGTATCAAAGCTGTCTAATATCCTTTTACGTCCCGGTTTTGTTTTTGAGACGACCCCTATACCTGCTTAGTTTTATATGTCATACCGCAGACTTGTTGGTATGATTTGAAAGTCCAATAGCTTGGGCAGTTCGGTAACACACCCTATCTATAATAATATTTTCCCCTTTATCTCAAGTGAAAAGAACTTGTATCTACTTCCTACTACAATCTCCTTGTCGTGTACCGTGGCTATGGCCATGTAAGTGTAATATAACATACATCATGGGAGCAGTGTTGAAAAGAACACATGCAGCGTCATTTGGTTATTTTATAAGAAGCACATCAAGAATTTTCTCCAAATGATTTGATTTATGTTCCGGAAGTGAATTCTACCTACGTTTGGCCCAAGTCCAATTATTTGCCATGGAAACACGAATAAGCACCTGCCTGACTTTTATGCATAGCTTCACGTGTTATATTGAACAGATTATGAATTCAGCTCCACAAATGAACCCTACACACATTTGACCATATGTCGGAAGCGATCTCCGGCGTTATTAGTTCAAATCTGAGAATAAACGCCAGTTCAACCGACGTTGCAGAGACATCTATGTCTGGAATAAACACCGGGTCAAAGGACCTTCAGAAACAAATACAGGCACGGTGTTTATTAGAGGGATTATGGAAGCCTTTGATGCGATGCAACAAGACGGCGCTAAGACGCTCTCTGTGTGGCTTCATCACAACACTCGGTCAACTGAAGAGAGAAAGGGAGTGACACAAATATTAAAGTGTCGCACATTGTAACATTTACATGATAACAATACATAATATATGCACTGTTAAAAAGTAATATCCAGCCGATAACATGTACTGTACACATTTAAACGTTTTTTTAGGAATAAATGTAAACATTAATTAACATTTTTTTTTAAATCACAGTTTATGACACAAGCACTCCTGACTGTCGACACTTCAGAAATAATGGGCCGAGGGGAGTTAACTTTCATAAAATGTTGTACATCCGCTTCCTCTAAAATATACATCAGGATGGTTGTACAATAGATTGAATTCATAACATGGTGTACACCCCCTTCCAATACAATATATATAGGCAGCGGTTGTACAACATTACAATATATACATACCATCGCTGTCGATACATACATTT
This sequence comes from Haliotis cracherodii, assembly GCF_022045235.1. Taxonomy (NCBI): domain Eukaryota; kingdom Metazoa; phylum Mollusca; class Gastropoda; order Lepetellida; family Haliotidae; genus Haliotis; species Haliotis cracherodii. The sequence goes on along the minus strand of NW_027266272.1, from coordinate 4,220,738 downwards.
GTTTGCATACGTTATGTATACGGTAAGGCCCGTGGGGTTTACTCGTAGTTCAACGTTCGATCGTCACACCGAAGGCCCGGTTCTATTCCCCACAGAGGTACACTGTTCGAAGCCCATTTCTGGCCTTCCCTGTTACTGTCATATTGCTAAAATCTGCGTAAAACCATACTCTCTCCCTCACTTACTCCCTCTTCAGTGGTATTTGAAGCGTACGTAAAATACATTGAACAATGTTCTTGCAGGAAGTGCCGCTGAAGACAACCGTCTCCCTCTCACTATAGTAGCGAAATGACTTACTAAAATGCTGGGTTTGGGGTATTTTTAGCATAATGTATTGTTAATAAAGATGAAGCATAATATTGCAAATATTAAAAGCATATAACATGAGGTTTTATGGGAACTGCTCGTAATGCTATTCGAGCAATTTGCTGCACTAACACTGAATTGGTAAGATTTCATCATGAGCATACGATGACATGCATCAACGAAGTCAGCGAGTCTGACCACCGGATCCCGTTAGTCGCCTCTTAACAAGCAAGTCGCCTTTTACGGCAAGCATGAAATATTGCTAAACACGGCGTAAAATTTACTTACTCACTCAATATGGCGGGGGCATGGATCGCTGTGCAGAGTTGCATCCCTTGGGCACTCCAGAAACCTATGCCAGTGTGTTCGAATCCCGGCTATCAGTCAGAAGGTTTATATGAGAAATATGGTTTCAAAGGGATGGGTGGCCCAGTGGTTTAGGGTGCCTAAGAGCTGTGTTCCTTTGACGTGCCAGAAATCTTGGATTGTCGGTTCGAATCCCTAGGTTTGTCAGCACCATACCTGTGCTCGTGGGTTTCACCAAAGTGAGTGAGTGAGTGAGTATGGCTTTACGCCGTTTATTAGCAATATTCCAGCAATGTCACGGCGCGTGACACCATAAATTGGTTTCACACATTGTACCCATGTCGGGAATCGAACCCGCGTCTTCGGCGTGACGCGCGAATGCTTTCACCACTAGGCTACCCGACCGCCCCTTTCATAAAAGAGGTAAACGTCTGACACCTGCATCAATTCGGAGTTTCCTCCCACATTAAGCTGACACGCCGTGATATAACTGGAACACTCTTCAAGGCGGCGATAAATCAAACCGACTCACTCACTCACTCACTCACTGAGTTATATATTTATACACACATGTATATGACAAACAAATGTATGATTGGTATATTTTATTGTAAATCATAATAATAGGAAGACATTCTAACTAATCAACAATCACTATCAGCAGTTTGTAATCACACAAATACTGATTGTTTCTCAATACTGACAAAAAAATGTGTTTATATCACTGGAATGTTGATTACAAAACACCACAAAGGCTTCTTCGTCGATATAATACAAGGGAGATAACCGAAGAAGCGTCAGCGACGTGAACATCAGCCACCACTCGCGTCTCTCCGACCTCATCTTGTAGGTTACGGAAATGAACGAATGGTAACGATTGGTTGAGAATCCAGGATCATTCGTGTCCTCTCGCGTCATTCCGTGACAAGCCTATGGCAAGTTGGGAAGATCGGGAGTGGCGACGAATGTGTCCCGTATTTCATGTTAAGGGGACCCAAGGAAGTGTTTAAAATCTTTTATCAGTTATTTGTTTATAAAGTTTGGTTTGATAACATTGGTAATGGATGCTTTAAACCAAATTTTGTCCTTCCAGCGTCCACATAACGTGAAATGAAGTATTTGTGTACAATGTACATATGTGTAAGGCAATATGGCCAATTGTAGACATAAATATATTTATATATAGTAAACTATCTGCATTCATGTTGACTAGAAAACACTCACATTGCACGATTAAGGCTGGTTATATAATTTTCTAAAATATATTTTTTATTGATTTTAAAATATATTCTACTGATTAAGGCATGTAAGGCACGCGTATGTCTTTACACGAATATTCACGGATAAATAATATGCTCTGGTTTTACTGAAATATTTTAAACATTCTAAGTTAAAGAAAATATTAACACTTGTGCTTAAACCAGTACACGTATATAAAGAATTTCAGATTAAATGACGTTAATCCTTATTGAACACTATCGGAGCACGGGTGACCCAGTCGTCTAAGGCGCCGCAATTCCCTTTACAGAGTTGCTTCCCTTGTGCACGTCGGATACCTACGGCTATGGATTCGAATCCCGGTTCGCCCCGATTATGTTTCTAGGTTTGTCAGCACCATACCCGTGCTCGTGGGTTTCACCAAAATGGTAAACGTCTGAGGCCTGCATCACTTCGGGCTTTCCTCCCTCATCAAGCTGACACGCCGTGATACAACCGAAATATGTACTGTTCAAGTCAGCGTTAATCGCAGCTCACTCACTATTGAAACCTATGGCCATTTGCTACAGTGAATTTTGCCGGACAAATGCCGATTTTACAATACTAGCCCACTGAGATACAATGCCGTGGTTTAACATTAATACCCCACTCAGACACAGTATACTGACTCCGAGCCGACCAGTCCTTGTTTGATCCATTTGATTCAGAGCTCCAGACAGGAGCCTTTTGGTTTGACGCGGCCGGGAATCTAACCCCCGAGCGTCGGGCAGGCGCTCTACCACTAGACCATGGAGGCGGTCATTGCCGCAAGATTATGTCAAAGGGGTAATTTGCAATAGTATCGTGTGCTCAATAAGCGTGAGTGAGTGAGTTGTGTTTACCACGACTTTTTAACAGCATACCAGCTCTACCACATTTGGACGTTACAACACTGAAAGAAACCCACGAGCAGGGTTAAGGTTCTGACAAACCTAGAAACATAACCGGGTTTAATCATGGATTCGAGCACAGGATCATCCGATTCTGGCACACCTAAGAGACGCAACTCTGCACAGCAAATTGTCTTAGACAACTGTAACCCGTAAATAACACCGACCATCGTATTGCTGCAACTTTACGTGTGCAAAACACAGATTGTTCTACCAATATTTATGAGTTGTCATTATACATTGTATATCTATATTGTGATGGGGCACAGCTAGGTGATCTAACTAGCAATAATTATATCTACATGTTCTAAACGAGATCCAGCACCAGCAGAGAATACCACACATAATTCATTATTGCACTATGAATACCGCTATATAGTACAAGCTATCTCGGGACAAGAACACAAAACAATTATTGCACAACCCGTAAAAAATAAATAAATAAAAGTTAGCCGTTTCCGCCTAACCTGGAAGAATAAAGCAATCAAAACACATGTTTCGCCTGCCATCTTTAGGGAGTTCTGTATAAACCCCCTGATACTTCTATATACACTGGTTGTTAAATATACATCTTTGATTATACAATGCATTGAACAGCAGTAATCACTCAAGTCACACATGTAAAGACAAGTATCATCATCACACACACTTTACAGTTCGGGACATCTCGGGTTATTCCGGGACCTGTCGTTACAATTTACGGAAAGGTGCGAGTGTTTACGAATTACACCCTATTTAAAATTCCGAGCGTCCCGGAATGAGACGAGTGAGGCATATATTCATACACTCCACTTGTGTGTGTCTGTGCATTACATTAATTATTCATAGTTTCGGCGTAGTTCGTTTCTGATTATTGCTAGAATTACCGCCGGGTTAATGTTAATTAAAGAACATTTTACATCCAAACGTACTAAGATGTGTGTGTGCGGTGGAGGGACTGGTTGATGAGGGCGTGACTATGACATCATATCAACCGGATACGTTGACGTCGAACAAACCACTGGTGGAGCTGATGACTCCCAACTCGTGTTCGAGGACTGGTTCTGGCTGGAAGTCCGCGAGGTCCTCAGGGAGGACATACTGGCTGCAATCCTGGGTGCTGTCCACAACCACTTCCCCGTAACCGTGACCCGGATGTTGAATGGATGGGTACGCCTCGCAAGAAGTCATGTCGCACCTCATGTAGTTCGAAGGCGTCATTGTGCCTGTCGGGAGGGATGGCTCTCGGTTTCCGCCATGATGGCTGTTTCTTTGATGCATAGAGTTGTAGGGCATCCCTTGGTTGGACACAGTTACGTTGACATGCGCAGGGTGCTGGAAGGGAGATAACTGGGCTGGAGATAGGTGGCGCTGCTGACCGCAAGGCATGCCGGGATCGGTGATGGATGGGAAAGCTGGAGCGAAGGAGTCGCTACCAATGGAGGGACTGAACTCGTTAGCGTTTTCGTACATGAATTGGTATGGTTTGGGGTAGGGGGTTTCAGGGAGGAGGGTTCTTGGATTGAGTTGCAGACACCCTGCTACCATATTCATTGTGTTCTGTGACATCCCTTTCGACAAGGATTTGGCAAACGTCACGCTATCAGGGCGAACCCCGTTCTTCAATATATCCCCCAGAACGAAAATATAGTTCCTTGCCAGTCGCAGGGTTTCAATTTTGGAAAGTTTCTGAGTTTTGGAGTAGCACGGCACGTGCGTTCTGAGGTCATCCAGTGCAGAGTTCAACCCGTGCATCCTGTTCCTCTCGCGTGCATTAGCTTTCACCCTGCGCAGGCGCAGTTTCGCTTGACGGGCTTTCGTCATTCGCTTTTTCTTGGGGCCCCGTTTCTTGGGTACGCGAGGCTCGTCAGAGTTTTTATCGCCTTTCTTTCCCCCTTTCTTTTTCGAACTCTTTTCTTTCTTCTTTCCATCTCTGTCGTCCGTTGTTGAGTCGGGGCGATCCTCACCTTCACTTTCATCATCAAGGTCATCGTCATCATCAAGGTCAAGGTCGAGATCTATATCAGAGAGAGGTTCATCGAAATCATCATCCATCTTCAGGTCATCGACTGTTGTTGTTTTGATTGGCATCTTGTCTGGAAGGGACATAAAAAGTCAATTAAATTAAAATGACCAATAAAGACAAAATGTGTCATTGCCAAATTAGCAAACACGTATAGTTTATTGCAAAAGTTCCAAAATTTTAAATTTAGTTTTATTTATTTAATAATGGTTTGGTTGCAATAGATGCTGATTACAATGTATGGGTAAAAAGCGTAAGAGACACGGTCAAAACATCAATAAGATAATTTATAAAAGCTGTACAACTTACGGAAGCCTCTTAAGGCCATTTGTCTTTTTTTTCTTTGAAATTTCAAGATACTGCGTTGAAATTTTAAGTTATAATCTTGAAATTTAAATATAATTAGTTAAAATTTAAAGATTGTAACTAAAAATTTCAACGAAGTATATATCTTGAAATTTCAGATTAGTACCTTGAAAATTCAAGAATTGTTTTAAACAAAAAAAACAAATGGCCCTAAAAGGCTTCCATAACAACTTCATAATCATGATAAATAAATGGGTGCCACAGTATTACATAAATACGGCCATGCAATCAGTGTATATAGAAAATTGATTCGCAGTTGTGTTTAACCTTGTCATGATGTTTATATAGAACTAGGACATGAGAGAAAGTTTTCTACATGTATAACGACGTTCCAGATAAAATTCTTTTTAGACTATCAATCTGTATTGTATCTTATTAATACTCAGAGAATGATGGTAATCAATTAAATGTAGTTTGTGGTAGATCAACTGTGATGGTTCTACTGCAGTGGGGAGAGAACCACTTCTAAACTTGGCTCAAGAACCTACATTTTACCTTCATTTAAACATATAGTTCTACAACGCATGCTGGCATTGCCTATATGTTCTTAACATGTTGGCATTAATATCATTAAAATAATTCCATATCCTTTTCTCAGCCAGAATTGGTCTGCTGGTAAGAGGCGACTTCGTGGATCAGGTGGTCATGGTGGGTGAATGGTTGATTGTGGGTCACCGTACCCCGACGGTATTGATCGTTGCTCATAATACCAATCATTGGTTTGTGTGTTCCATATTTGGTTATATACATGCCACTGTCATATAGCTTGATTAGTGATGAATGCGGTGTGGTACAACAAACAAACACATAAGTTAACTTGTTTACTAGTATTTATTTACTTGTTTGTTAGTTGTTTAAAGCCGCACTAAGCAATATTAGAGCTATATGACGGCGGTCTGTAATAATCGAGTCTGGGCCAGACAATTCAGTGACTGACATTATGAGCATCGATCTAATTGGGATACAATGACATGCATCAACCTAGTCAGCGAGCCTGACAACCCGATCCCGTTAGTCGCCTCTTACGACAAGCATAGTCGCTTCTTCACGGGCCCGGTTGTGTATGTTATGCCTCGTGTTGTGCCTCGTGTTGCGCATTGAGCATGTCCCTCAGTGATGTGGAACTAGCGCTACATGGACTTATTCGTTGTATTATCAACTTATGATAAAGAAATTGATCACCATACCATCATGTCATAAGTTATATAGTTTCCTGGCAATAAAGAAGTGCACGTGATTTGTTTGTTGTTCACCGCCGTACTCAGCAATACCACGCAACTGGTATACGGTGACATGTATCAGAGACCATATACAGAGACCTTGTCGTAGGAGGTGACTATGCTTGTCCTAAGAAGCGACTAACGGGATCGGGTGGTCAGGCTCGCTGACTTGGTTGATGCATGTCATCGATCCCAATTGCGTGGATCGATGCTCATGGTGTCAATCACTGGATTGTCTGGTCCAGACTCGATTACTTGCAGACCGCTGTCATATAGCTGGAATATTGCTGAGTGCGGCGTTAAACAACAAACAAACAAAACATGGGTTGCTGAAAGATAAATCCTAACCCGGATTTTCATAAGAGATAAATGCACAAGGACTACATTGACACAATATTTGATATATTGTAGGGTGTTTTCATATTGAGGTCCAATATTGCTCCAGTGTACAAAGCCGATTATTTCTTTTTCCCAGTGATGTCGCTTGAATATTGCAATTTGTATGATAAGGCCCATTTCCCTCCTGTTCTGCAGTTCCAATGAAGAGTCCCGCGCATAGATCCATTTGCAATACTAGTGTATATACCAATAATACATTTACTGAAAACATTTCTACTTCATATAAATTTGTATCATTGCAACTACAAGTGTACTTTTATAGAACCTATGATAAGCTGGAGTGGATATTGTGTCGACATAAACGGGCCACCATTTGGCCATCTCTACCCCGACAGATGCTGTTCTTCGCGGCGATTGTCCTCGCCAAGCCTCACTGCGCGCGCTGAATAGAGCACGTGCTGTGTTAAGGCCTGGAGGCGGACGGAGACGGACGGGAGTTCATCTCATTTTGTGTAGGCTGGGGCGGGTGCATTGTCACAAGCGGTATTTCTACACCATGGCGTAACAATTCTTTCCTTAATCAATTATCTCCCTTCCTTATAGTGAATAACGGAAATTTCTCATTTTTGTTGTTTGCATTATTCGGGTTTCATACGAAAGTTAATTAACAAGCCCCTGTGTAGCAGTTGCCTCCCTTTTATACTAAGCCCCTGTAGGACAATTACTCTTCTCGCCTGACTTTTTCAGGTTTTGTGCGCGTATTTTTGGCTAATGCAAATATTCTTAATGATACTGTTTAATTAGATTATAAAGAGCAGAATCGTAATTAGATATTAACTACTACAGAACGCTTATAGAACAGCCAAAACCCATACCGACTTGGTGCTTGTGTTTGGTCCTGAAGCTGTCAGAGATTAGAACTTAGGAATAACATACAAGGCATAATTAACTGTTATTATAACTGTCCGCTTAATGAGAAAAACTGAGCATATTACACACCATTAATAAAGTTATCTAAATGGAGACAAATTCAAAACAAAATGGTTTGAGTGAATGATTAAAATGTAAATGCGTTTTTCTAGTTCTCTTGTCTCTTGTCTGATATTTAATATATTAATTACGTATATATTTGTAAATCCATGGGAGGGAACGATTACTTATGATTACTTGTGCACAATCTTTCGATGTTCTTAAAATGTTTAAATAGGAAAATTGCGAACATTGTACCTTAAGAAAATAAGTATCTTACTCCGATTCAGTCAGTGGTAATAAGTGATTAAGGAATTGGTATCCATCGCAACTTGTTCCATTTTGGTTAATTTTTACCATTTTAACCCGACTTCTGTTCATATGACAATAACCAAATGTTTTTACTTATAGACAACTTCAAGGCAGTTCTCGGAAAGATTGGAAACTAATATTTTCTGCTCGATCAGGAAATGCTTCATATTAACAATATTGGAATAATCTTGGATACATGTAAATTATCCCTATGGGAAGTCCGGTAACCTATGCTTGCCTTAGAGACTTTCCCGACGTACCCCGGAGGCGTGGCATGTTGCTCATAGTACTGTTCACTGGTTTATCTGGTCCGGACACGATTAGTTACAGATTACTGGACAAAGTTTGAATATTACAAAGTGCGGCCTGACACATCGAACACACACATGTGACAAGAGACCTTATTGGTACAAACATTTTCACTTCTAATTATAGATCCGTGAAGATCCGGGGTAGAATAGGCCTTCAGCAACACATGCTTGCCGTAAAGGGAGACTAGGCTTGTCGTAAGAGGCGACTAACGGGATCGGGTGGTAAGGTTCGCTGACTTGGTTGATGCATGTCATCGTATCCCATTTGCGTGGATCGATGCTCATGGTGTCAATCACTTGATTGTCTGGTCCAGACTCGATTATTTACAGACCGCCGTCACATAGCTGGAATATTGCTGAGTGCGGCGTTAAACATCAAACAAACAAACAAACAAACAAACAAACGCACTTATTCATATTTTCTCAAAACTACATTATCTAAGGAACACAAACATACAATTTACAAGCTTCAGTTCTTATTTATGACAGAGATACATGGCATCAATAATTTGGACTCATTTTCCACCTTATAACAGTTAAAAAATAATTGACGTTTTTAGAAATAATGTCTGATTTATTGACAGTAGACGTATATAGTGAACGGTTTTGAAATGTTGTTTTATTACATTACGAACAAAGGAGAGAGAAATAAGATATTTTTGTACAGTTCACACACATGGCGATTTTTAATGAAGTAAGTTGACGTCAGACGTCTCTATGACGTCGCAGCACAATTGTATCCTAGCACCCATAAGGCCCCTTCTCATCAGTCGCAAATGTTCATACCAAACTCATGCTTCCATCTATAACACGCATTACATGCGGAATAGCTCAGTAAATCCATGTCATGTATCATCCAAAACTGGCTCCCACAGGAGATATCGCTTGGATGAGATCAAGCGATATCTACACTGTAAATATCGCTGCAATGGAATTACATCACAATGCTTTGCAGACCATTGTGACGTCACAATCAAATGACATCACCAATTGCTCTGCTACTGAAGCTGTTTACAGTATTTTTTACACCGAAGACACTGCTAATTACTGTCTACAAACTGAAAAGGTTGGAAGAATGATGTTGGATTATAAATGAAATTTCACCCTCGTGTCTTTTGATATCAAATATATAAACACTCGTTGATAAAAGTGGCAAAGGAAATTCTCTATGTATACCACATGAGGTCATCTCTTTCTGACTGCAAATACAATGGGTGGTCCATTTATCTAGGGCGCCACTATGCGCTGAGCACAGTTGTGTTTCTTAGTTGTGACAGGATCCGATGAATCGAATACGAGTGGGTTCGAATACCAGTTTATTTACAATATGGTCCTTTTCTTTCCACCGTTTCCTGCTTGTGGTTTAATCAGATTTCGATCGTCTACGACCTGCCTACAAAGACACATTTGACATCGTGCTCAAACAGGTAGCTCTTAATGAAAAGAATTACAATCTGGCTGAAAAAGCATGATGAAACATTCAGAACACATTAAAGGGAAGTATTTTTGATAATATATATCTCGTAAATCGCTGGCGATTGGTCGTTGGTATTTTCTGTGCGGACAAATATATTTTAACCATATATCCTACGAGTGAGACACAATTAAAATCTTTAAATGTCTGTCTGTCCCAACTTTCACATAGTTAGCAGAAAAGTAAATTAGTGTTTGCACGCGTGTTAGTGGTACGATCGCTTTGTGCAAGAGGCACCAGGTCTTTATGATGTAATTGTTTTCATATGTAAAAGGAAGCATCTTTGTTTATTGTGGCTAATCGCGAATAGCTAGATTCAACATAATTAATTGTCAGTTAGCAGACAAGTAAAGTAATGTTTACACTCTTAGTGGTGCGATGCTTTGTGCAAAAGAGCCCAGGCCTATATGATGTAAATGTTTTCATATGTAAAATGAAGCACAATTGTTTAATTTGGGACACCGCGTATTGCTAGAATAAACATCATTAATTGTCAGTTAGTGACAGGTTAAGTTGTGTTTGAATGACTTGATTCAAACCGGCTGGGCCGTCAGTGTCTCTGTGCCTAGCTCCCTTTAATAAAACACGGCAACACATTGTATCTCCAACCACTTCCCCCTCAAATAATTAACCGCATCTTTAATAAAACACCTGAACTGCATTTGCAAAACCTGTTATGAAAACGCTACGACCATTCAGGCAATTACTGATCATAAACTAAATCTCAAAGCATTTTCTCTGCTCACAAAGTCATATAAATGCCACAATCTCCCAGACGTGTGGTTTGCATAGGACTTGAGTATAGTGGAGCTTTGTTAATGCCAATAAACAGAAGGTGATAAATTGAAACCCTCGATCTGGCATCCCCTCTCAGCCCAGCGAGAGATGAGAAAAGTAAACATCGATACAGATGATCGATATCGTCCGATTGATTTTGTCGGGTGTCTCATATCGGGCGCTTGTTTGATTATACTCGAGACTGTTCATTCTTCCAGTGTTGTTAATCTAAAAGGACAGGCCCTTAAAAGTGATTTATTTCTTGAGACACTTTTCAGGAGAAGTGGCATTACATTAATGACAGAGAGTGAAAAATTGCAAATAAACATGCTGTGATAGCCTTTTATTTAATCTCCAAAATAACAAGTTGTCTGTGTCGGCGCGTGTCCCCTGAAGACTTAAACCATTTTACTGTTCCATATGAATACAAAATGAAGACGTGAGTATGAGTTTACGCCGCTTTTAGCAATATTGCAGTACTATCGCTGCGGTGGATACCAGAAATTGGAGAAATCGAACCGGGGCCTTTGGGGTGACAAGCGAACGCTATAATCCCTCAGCTACTCCCCCGGCCCTTTAATAGAAGAAGCATCATGGATATAGTTTGGGTTCCGCTCATTGCTCAATATATCACGTTCCACTCCCCCCTGTTGGATTCCGGGTTAGAAAAAGTCCCCAACCTATACAGGACGTAAGAGGTGACTGAATAGATTGGGTTCTCATGCTCGGTGACTTGGTTGGTGGCGTGTCATCGTTACCCGACGGCGTGGATGGTTGCTCACAATATTGATCACTGGATTTGATTATATTCAGGCCGAAACCGTCATAATCTGAAATAGCCCTGAGTGTGGTGTTAAAAGACACGCGTGCAAATATCACCTCTCAAACACCAGTGCATTGTTTCCGTCATCCGGACGGCATTGTTACATCATTTGATTCTCATTGTGACGTCACACTAGAAATGACGCCATAGCTGAGGATTGATGACGTCATTCGGCAAATTGTTGTTTCCTAGGACAACGGTGGTGATAATTTATTTTAGTAAAGAATAGCTCAAAAGGATTAAGATATAATTGGTAATAAAGACATTACTACACTCAAATGTGTGTCATACCGATTTTACGAAACTCTTGTAAGTATTCATGTATTATCCTCGCTCTCGCTCGGTAAATACAAGAACTCTGACACTCGTTTGCTCCTGTAATAATCTCTATTTATGTTAGAGTGACCCAGGACGTACATGTTTACCACTTTGGAAAAACACAAGTCGCTGTCGGCCCAATATAGTTATTTGTCCATTATCCATGGCTCGTGTCTGTTTTTTATGAAAAAAAAGCCTTGTTGCTTAATATTCTTGCAGCGACACACTTGCACGGTCCGTTAATCAGCTGCAATGTATTCAACATACATGAAAATACCTAGCGTTCACACAAGTAGATGGAAGCGAGTAAAAAATATTTAATAAAGATGGCGTTTAAATACAAGTCACTTTAAGATGTACCATCAGCCAAACAAACATCTATCACTTGAAACAAGTGAAGCATAACCCGAATCGGGTTGTCCTTAACGTTTTTTTTGGAAGTATAAAACACAACTCATAAACTGCTCATGTCAGCTTCCAAACCCACACAGACCGGTTCATTCCAGTGAGAGAGTGAGCATGATGTCGCATCACTTTTGGCAATATTGCACCCAAGTTGACGAACCTGTAACCTGACCCGGCACTGATACCAGTAGTCTGACCCGTTGTAGGAATAGTGTTACCACGGTGTTCATCCTGCGCTAGGAGTCGACTTGTTCATCGAGGAACCGCTACAAGCCGTCCCGGCATGCTCCACTAAGCTGTCACTTCCGGCATGTAATAAGCTCGTTACAACTAATGAAACGTTTGCGTGTCTGGCTCTTCGCCCAAACGGAAATAGGAAACAGTGGTCTTATTTTTTAGGTGAAATCCGATTGTTGCCAATCTTCATGTAGGAGTTATGGAATTCACCATATTTAAAAAAAATTGGCTGGACCGCGAACTTCATATCTCCATGAGAATATTAAAACCAATATGATTGAAACCGTATTGAGCGAATGTTCTTTAACGCAGTTAAAAATATTTCAGCTATATCGCGGCGTCCTGTAAATAATCGAAACAGTCTAGTCAATCCAGTGATTAATAATTTTATCAGTAATGATAACTACCATGGTACGATGACAGTAGGCAACTGAGTCACCGAGCCTACCCGTGGCATGCTGAGATGTAACTGAAATATTGTTCAGAGGTCGAAAGCCCAACTCATTGGGATGACGTGGACGTAGTAGATCCAGCGCCTTAAAGACGTGTTATTTACGCTTGCTATATCACGGTAGCCTGTAAATGATTCAACTGAACCACATCCACAGGTGGTCGACACCACGATCAACGTCCAGTCCTTGTTTTAGTCCCTTAATGTCGAGCGCCAGACAGGGTAACAACAAGTAACATAGTTTAATATCTTTCGGTATAACGCATCAGGGGATCAACCCAAGGCCTTCCGCTCTCCGGGATGACGCGTTACTACGAGACCACGGCGGTCCGTCGCAATATAAGAACAATAACAATAACGATAACTGTCGTTAAACCCCATGTCACCCCACAACCATAAATATCAACCAATCAGCAATGATTATTCTAATCTCAGTTTTCCACACAGCACAGGTTACCTCTCGGGCTGACCCTGACGATCCGGGAGGGAGAGGTCTTCAGCAACCATGCTTGCTGTAAAAGGCGACTATGCTTGCCGTAAGAGACGACTAAGCTTGTCGTAAGAGGCGACTAACGGGATCGGGTGGTCAGGCTCGCTGACTTGGTTGATGCATGTCATCGATCCCAATTGCGTAGTCCGATGCTCATGGTGTCCATCACTGGATTGTCTGGTCAAGACTCGATTATTTACAGACCGCCGTCATATAGCTCTAATCTTGCTTTGTGCGGCGTTAAACAACAAACAGAAACCACAATACAAAGAAAACAAACAAACATCTCGGGTCGCAGTAGTATTATATACATGAGTGGGTCATTTAGTCCAACATAAACTTTAATGTTTCGTCCATCCGTAATACCATATTTTTTTACATAGTTCTTTAAGCGCTAAGTTATATTCACATGCACTTGAGAATAGGAGAAAAACTCAATGCTGCCTACAATATTGCCTTCCACTTGGCTTGCGCTTGCGGTAACGACTGACGATAGGGTTGACATTTCATTATAGATTTTAGCCTCGTTAAGTAGGATTAAATCCGCAAATATAACGTACGTGAATGTGGGAACGAAAAACAAGTTGGGAACCAAACCGAATATTATAATATTTGTATTCATAACGTTATTTATCCGTGTATGACACAATATTTGATGACGTCATAGCACGTGACTGGTGGAAACCACGAGACGCCATCTGCCCCTGTTTCCGACTCCTGTGTGTCGCGTGCGCTCTTTTCAGTGACATTGATTCTGTTCATTAGTATAATTAACTTTTAATCTTGCCAACTCTAATAAAAATTTCTAGCTTTTTGTTTATCACTTTTCAAAGTTCACAGAAAGCTATTGACAGGAGGATCAACACGTGAGGCGCATGTATCAGCTGATTGATTGGACTTTTTACGATCGATCAAATTACGTTTAGTATTATTACTTTATCGAATGGGACAATGAACATTGAAAACAGTTATACCAAACCGAATCTTGTCGAATGTCATTTGTCATCGTGGCGATTCTTTCAGAATTGATTCAAAGGATACATAAAACTGCTTTATAAGATAACAAAAAAGTAGGCTGTTCTGAAATAAAAGGTTTTATATTCCGCAGCTGTCAAATCTGAGTCTTGTGGCGTATTCTATCAAAAAGTCACACTGTTCTGAAGTTGGTTTACCGTTATATTTTAATTCCAAACTCGGTCACGTTTCGGAAATCGACCCTAACCACGCATCAACGTAGCCTAGTGATGAAACTGTCTGGTCGTCAAGCCTTAAGCCCGGGTTTGATTCCCCGCATGTGGAATTTCTGGTTTCCGCCTGCTAATATTGGTGGAATATTGCAAAAGATGCGTAAAAACAGACACACTCTCTCCATCAATGACAATTTCCACCGCAGACCTTTGAATTCACAACAGACCAAACGGTTCCTATGATTAAAACAGGTGTAACGTATTTACGCACATGACTATTATGTAATATTACAAGTCATTCAATTTACAATCAGATGCTTCGGGACCATCATTTGGTAGACATTTGAGATTGAACATTATTATTTGTAAATGAATGTTGAGCAAAGCTTTGGACAATATCCAAACATTCTAAATAGATTTCTCTGATTGGTGTGCCGGATCATCCAATCAACACTCTAATTACTTGACGCTGATGGGTAATCAGATTAGTTATGCATGAGTTGCCTCCCCTGATTTTAAGGAGCGTTTCAGCGTCACACCTCGTGGCGGGACAATGCCCCGACACGTAAAACAATAGCCCCTCTAGAAGAACCCCAGTCTCACAAACCTAATCAAGCTCAAATAGTCAGCCCCGATTTGTGTCACGTGACAGACGGGGAATCCCCATGGGACGCTTTTGACAATGTCTGATTCATTAGGGCCAACGTGCACATTCAGACGCACTGTAATTACCCCCCTTGTTTTGATCTAACTGTACATTAAATGGGATATTACCCAGTGAAATGAATTGATGACATGCATTAGTTAGAACCGGCTTGATTTGAATTGTTACTTTTATATCACCAACAAATGGTAAAAGTGCGTTTCCTTATCCCATCAATTTCTTTTGTCAATCTGCATACTTGTTTGGCGAAAAACAATGTATTAAAACCTAAATTGATGCTCAACCCGATCACGAGGAATAATGATATTTGATTTACTTTAATATGAATGAATCTAAATGAAGTATATTGAGCTTTGGTGATTATGTTATTTGGGTTATGGCCCTTTTTATCATTATTTTTTCAAAAACTTTCATTATTTGAAAACAAAGCCTTTTTATGCGGGTAATATTGACACATCAACTATGCTGTCATATTTGACGTATAAATCAGTACAAATATTTTGTTATGAATTGTAAGGTAATATTCAATACTTCCTGTTTTAGACATTATACAAATAATCCCAGTCATTAAAATATATTTTGGTTATTATATCAAATGTTTTGAAAATATTTTTAATCATCATAAATGAAAAATAGAAATGGTAACACAAAAATGTCCCAAGCTAAAAGTTAAAACACAATTGGATTGGATTATGTTAATACTTTTCAACGAAAACAATTGATCTTAGTAATAAAGGCGAAGGCGTGAGAAGACCCCCCTGCCACACACCACAATGCATTATTCAGGCCAGCTTCCCGTGCCCTTAGCTGGTACCAGTGACTCAGGACCAGGCCTGGCAAATATGAATGATTAAAGACACTTTTTACTCTGTTTATTTTCAAGTGCGTAAATTATTTTACTTGCATGAGCCCCATCTGCCGGGGTATTGGGAGTCGACATCACAGTGACGGTGTTGTTCACTTGGATTAATTAGAAGACAATTGTCCGCGAGTGTCGTGGGAGCATTTCTCGATTATCGATCTTATCACGAATTACGTAAATAGAAGAAAAGATCGAGAGCTTGGTAGGCACAGTGGCGATATTCTACAATACTGAAATATCAGATGTAATGTAAATATAAGAATCAAAGGAATAACAACAAACTTATATCGTTCTCAAGCTTATTAAAAGATAACAATACATGTTTGACAAAATTACTATCTCAATTTCGTTCTGATGGTTAGATTACAGAGATAGATACTTATTGAAAGTATTTTTAATCATCTTGACCAAAAAACATTCGAATAATTCAAAACAATATGACAATTTAGAAAATAAATATTGCTAATGTATATACATTGTTCAATTTCATAAGACATGGATGTAATGTAAACATGTGTGAACAATGAAAGTTTTGCTGAAACAGTATTGGCGACTCTTGATTGTGTTCATATTTTCTGATCCAAAAACTATTTTAACGTTTGAATGGCGCAGTTATTATTCAGATTTTACTCGAAGTTCGTCACAGCGATTGTAAATATGGATGTGGCACGGTCTGTGAAATTTACCAATAGTTATAAAATTACATTTGATGTACGTTACATTCTTTGTGAAGCGTAATAACGGTACCCGTATGTACATTGTTTTTTGTGTTATTTACGCTCGCCATGTCACAGCAGCCTGTAAATAATCGAGTCTGAAACAGACAAACAGGTGGTCGAGAGGACGGTCGGCGTCACATGCTGTCGTGGTAGGGACCGTCTCCGCCATCAAGAGGATAGAGCGTCTGCCCAGACGGTTTGTGGTTCGATCCCCATCCTCATCACAGCAAAGACGTTAAAAGATGGTACTTGTTGCCTGGCGGATTGATGGGATAGAAGACGGAGTCGGTATACTGTGTCTTAGTTGGGTATTCATGTTAAACTGCGGCATGGTGTTGTAGTAGGCTAGCACTATTTAACAGGTATTAGTCTGGACTAGTACAAGCAAGCGCACACACACGCACACGCACACGCACACGCACACGCACAATCACACTGAACGCGATATCCCCGCTCCCACCATTTCACCTAAGAAGACCTTTCAAAGAGCTTCATAGGACTTTTTATACGTTGTTTGATCAAGGTTACAACATTCAAGGCCTCAGTAAAGCTTTCAGAAAGTTTCATGGTAGAAATGTGGAGGACACTTCAAAATTAGCCGCATCAGTGACAAAAATGATGTCCGATGCAATTCCATATTTTGACATGTACCTTATCTTCCCGTGTTTTCTTTTCTGGTGAATAACTGACTTGCCTTTGCATGTGTTTGTGACGGGTGTTTAATGTGACAAGACAACGTTTATTTCATGGGACACGGGTCAAAAGTGGTTGGCAAAAACAAACAAAACACCAACAGCATTGCGCACAGCAAGTACAATTACTTAGAGCTAATCTACACTTCCCCACCGAAACTACAGTCCATGAGGTTACCAAAGTTAATTAATTATCGAAATCAATTCTATTTGTCCCCTTTATGATATAATGAACACACTTGGAAAGATTAAGTCACAAAGTTGGTCACTTCTAATAAATGTACAAACTTTAAAATTAAATGATAATTAATAACATGTATAGATGTCGTAATCGGATGAATTGATATCGGGGACAAAGAATGATAATCTCGTATTCGTCGTCTATATTGCTTTTACAAAGTGACGTTCTAGGTATTCATGATAAGCGGACGCTTCTACCTATATCAGGGCACGTCACAAATTGACACTCGGTGTTTAACCCATAAATACAAATATTCCAGTAAATTAACAATATCTAACGTTGACAAAGCCGACTAGTCATACATAGTAAAGGAAAATATTAAATGTTTTACATGATTTTTCCCCGTCGCCAATAACGGCGATATATCATAACACGAGAAATCACTCGTAAAAACCGGACAGATGTGATCGGCAACTTCAAAGAACTGCACGCGCAGACAATACCGGATCGAGGTCCGGGCGCGTGCCGGCTATTGAGTCGCGATGTTAGGGCGACTTTTCTGCGTTTGGTTTAATTGGGAGCCGAATCTTCACTGCACATATGGCGTGGTTTAAGCGGCCAACACGGAAGACAACAACAATTCTAACGGGTTTCTCAAATATTTGGAACTGGATCTGAGTGGATTTTTAGCACGGACGATTTTACAGATGAATTACACGGTGATCGAATTTAGGACAGATGAATTACATTGCAACATCGATCGCGGATGATTAAAAGGACTTAAATGATTATGAGTGAAATTAAAGGATTATTCTACCCAATAAATAAAAAGTCATTCTTGATTATGTCGTAGAGACATGACGCTTCTCTGTGAAAAACAAAGAAAGGAATAGAATAATAATCTATGCAATCAATTTATTCGTGTTGGCACAAGTAAGTGGATATGGCCTAGAGCCTAAGACATTCCACTTCACGAGGTCGGTGGAATAATTCTTTATTTATGTGTGTTTATTTAGTTAAGATCCAGAAGAGCCGCAATAGGACGATGTGTTTTACTGGCCTGGTCTGAACAGCTTGGCAAAAGAAAGTACACTCCCATGTTTGATGGTGGCTAAGCATAAGGTGAGGTGGTGAAATTGGGTTTAACGTCGCGTCCAAGATTATTGCACTCATATAGCGACGTGCATTCACGTGTGTGTCTGCTTGTACTGGTCCGGACTGATGCCGATTTATAGTGCTAGCTCACTGAGATACCATGCCGCAGTTTAACATGAATACCCCCCTCAGACACAGTATACTGACTCCGAGCCGACCAGTCCTTGTTTTAGCCCCTTAATGCCGAGCGCCAGACAGGGTAACAACAAGTATCATCTTTTATTGTCTTTTGGTATTACGCGGCGGGGGATTGAACCCCGAACCTTCCGCTCTCCGACCACGGAGGCGGTCTGGCTAAGCATGACACAAACAAGAAATGGTTTGTGATGGTGATTATTTGATACGGGTATCATAGTTGTGTTTTGGACCTAACGTTTGCAGTGTTTCGGTGCCTATTCAGCCTGGCAATGTTTTTGACAACTTTCGTAATTTTTTCAAGTAGGTTTTTGCCCGGCAGTTTCCCTCACGGTGTCGAAGTACACGATGTCGCTGTGCGAAGGTTTTATTTGGGTTGATAGTCAGTTATATGAATATAAACTTGTTATTTTTGTCAATTATACATTTTATTTATATGTTATTGTACTTTTGCTAATGATATTCATGGCACATCTAACACGCGACTTCAATTTGTTACGTTCTTAACGCTTCGGGGGCACGGGTGGCCCAGTCGTCTAAGGCGCCGCATTTCCCTGTGCAGAGTTGCGTCCCTTGGTTCACGCCAGAAACCTATGATTGTGGGTTCGAATCCCGGTTCACCCCGATTATGTTTCTAGGTTTGTCTGCAACATACCCGTACTCGTGGGTTTCACGGAAGTAGTAACCGTCTGAGACCTGCATCACTTCAGGCTTTCTTCCCACATTAAGCTGACACGCCGTGATATAACTGGAATACTGTTAAAACGGCGTTAAACCCAACTCACTCACTCTTAACGTTGCATTATTACTGGTTATATATATGAAAAAGTAGCTTGTCTCAAAGCCCTAAACATGTTCATTGTCTTAAACTATATATACCGCAGGTATCCAGGTACTAGTATCCGCTCAAAGGCTGTTTTTATCTCCGACCAGTGGATACATTTGCGTTCCAGTTATCATTCTCAACTCCCTGGGGAGTATACAACTTAAGCAGCCCAGGGGCGCTAGACTGTTTTTACATCCACCTCACATATCGGGTACCCATTCCCTGCTGGGTGAACAGAGGCACATTTGAACTACGTCACTTGCCCAGGGTGACACCACACGTTTTGACACTTGGGTTTCGGGTGTATGTACGTATTCGTGTTTCCACCATTTGGTCATCTACCATCGGACGAGCGAGTGTGCATGGTGACTGTACTGTGCACTAGGGGTAGTGACAACACTGCAAGGACCTGGAAACATTGTTGGTCCCAAGGCTGTATAACAACCCAGTCACTAGCGGGATACCTCAGTACCTGGCGCATGCTAGCCTGACGCTTTTGACCGCTTGCCCACCCCGCCCACTATGGGTGACAATGAAAGCATTTCACTGTAGATTTCAAGGTGAATGGTTTTTTCAACACTCTCCGTACGAAGTTGAATCGAGGCCCAGTTGCTTCATCACCTTTGCTTGAGAGAGTAAATGAAACACAACCCTGCCTCAGTTGTCTCCCCCTTGTCTTGTTATCACTTAATAGTAGGTGAGTGAGTATGGTTTTACGCCGCTTTTAGCAATATTCCAGGAATATCACGGCGGGGGACAACAGAAATGGGCTCCACACAATTTACATATCGAATCGAACCCGGGTCTTCGGCGTGACGAGCGAATGCTTTAACCAGCAGGCTACCCGACCGCCTTTTTATCACTTAATAAACTTCATTATCAATTTGTAGATGTTTAAAGTAGCCCGTGGGGATTCCAGGCTGGATTTGGTCCTCAACAACCAATGCTGGACGTATGAGGGGTCTTAATGGGTCGGAGGTCGGCTCGGTGTCTTGGTTGATAGTTGCGTAGATAGTGGCTCATACTACCGATCACTGGATTGTCTGGACGAGGTTTGATAATTAATAGGCCGCCGTCATATAGTTGTGAAAATGCTGAGCGTGGCGTTAAACAAAAAAAACCCCATAAAATAGTAACTATTATGAGCAACATTATTCAATAAATAAATATGGAGTCTTTTTCCGTTATGTTTAATAATGGCCTTCAACTTCAACAACACCTACAACGACTACCACTACCACGACGTTGATAATTTTAACTTCTGCTATAGACAATGGTTTTTAGCATTTGTTTTTTATTCATAAATGTAAATCTATATAATCTGTAGTTAGATACGCTCAGTAATTCGCGTGTCTGCAAATCCGGTATGGTTTTCTACTTTAGACACATTATAGTAAGGTATACCCTTGTGGATGACTAATCGTGAAATAACGCTATGGACAATTATATCTATGACAGTTATGCTACTACTTGTGGACAAAATTGAACAATTTCAAGACGTGTACGTATATTATTACACAAGTCAACTATCAAGTCTGTTGTCTGTCAAACTAATCTACAGCAAGCAACCGTTAGTGCAGATTATGCATCAAGCGACAGTTACACCTTACAATTCACAGTGAGCAATATCGGTTTTCAATGATATAATTCTTTTAAATGCATTCAAATAGCTATATAAATATAGGAGTATTTAACACCTACATCACCATTATAAATGTGTTATACCAATAAAGATCTTCCACGACGTACTTTTTATGAATAACAAATTGAAAAAATAAACAAATCGGAAAATATTACTGATGACAAATTACTATTAAATTGAAAACGGGAAAATGGAGAGCATAACCAAATGTTTACATTCATGGAATGATTCCTACTGAATGAAGCACAAGAATATAGACGTTTTATTAAAAAATAATAAACAACAAATCATTCTTTTCTTCTCGGCTTCTAGGGGGAAATATCTATGAAAATATTCCGATGTCAAAATTATTTTGTTGTGTGGTTTGATTTCTGAGTGCACTTTCTCATCAATTTGTCAGAATATCAAATGCTCAGCCTATCGTGTATTCTTTTCGATGGAAAATGAAAATGAAAATACTTAATATTTTTCTAAATTCGTAACGATGCAAACATG
Source organism: Haliotis cracherodii (assembly GCF_022045235.1). Taxonomy (NCBI): domain Eukaryota; kingdom Metazoa; phylum Mollusca; class Gastropoda; order Lepetellida; family Haliotidae; genus Haliotis; species Haliotis cracherodii. The sequence continues at coordinate 4,198,927 of NW_027266272.1, read as the reverse complement.
GGCGGTATCGTCAACCCCTGGCGACGAGTCGTGCAGTAATTAAAACATACATTGTGAATCAGAATATATTAAAGAAACAAAAATTACATACCTTATTATGTTTTTAACTTGCTCCAAAAGATGTCACTGTTTGGAGCATATGCCGAGAGCGAAAACTTTCTAGTCCAAAAGCAGAGAGCAAGTTCCTGCCATTAATGTTAAACTATATCCGGATGGAACCAAGATAGCGTTAACTGTCCCCTTTAACAACAGGCAAGCGAGAGGTAGCGTTATCACTGCTCCTTTAATCCATACGACTCGCCACTCGTTTATATCTCACAACCTCACCCAGCGTTTATTATGCAAATTTACATACTCCTTCAGAAGTTAGTCCGCCACGACCGCATCACTACCTCGCATCTGTCACTGTTTGAGGCCACGTATTCCTCCGCCGGTAGCTGGAGCGGTATTGAACATCGTCGATAAGACCACTTTGTAACGATAACCAGATAACGGAAGGGAAACTCTGTTAATGACAAATGTTCTGGGGGAAATGATGTCCCGTCTGTGAGTTATAGGGACATTTAGCGACCTGGAGACAAAGATTTGCTTTAGGCAGGATGCGGTCGCTTCTAGTGATGATTTACAATTTTATCACGTCTTCAATCTTCGAGTTGTTCTTTGTGCCTGAATCCTGTCATTGTTTCACGGCTGCTTAAGTCAAAACAAATCAAGCAACAAAGAAATGTATCGTCTGGTAGATTGTATCTTTCATAACTCTACGTGGGCTACTTTTAAATCTTCTGAATAATAATAAGTAGGTATAAGTATTCATATCACAAATATTTTGTGGTTGGTCTAAACAGTGTATTGATAATAATGTTTAAAAAACTAATATAGTTGTAATATTAATTCTAAGTATTTCATTTCAAATAGGCCCATCATGGTCAACTGTGAGCTAAAGCTCGCTTATAATAGCAATCGGGATGGTTGATTAAATAGAAAATCTCAACCGAGTGTCTTTTGATATAAAATATATCAACACGAGTTTATAAAAGTGGAAAAACTCCGAGGCTTGTCAAGAAGTTTTTCCACTTTTATCAACGAGTGTTGATATGTTTGATGTCAAAAGACACGAGGCTGAGATTATATTTATCAACCAACATCATTCTTTCAACTTTTTTAGTTTGTGGACAGTAATAAGCAGTGTCTAAGTGAAAAAAAGTACTGCTCACAGCTTCAGTAGCCGAGCCATTAGTGATGTCATTTGATTGTGACGTCATGGTAACAATGACGTCACAATGGTCTGCAAAGCGTTGTGATGCAATTTCATTGCAGTGATATCTACAATGAAGATATCGTTTGATCGTTGGAGCCAGTTTTGGATGATAAAGGTGTTATTTTTCTCATCTCTTATGTTTATATGAGTGAGTGAGAGAGTGAGTTGGGTTTAACTCCGCTTTTAACAGTATTCCAGTTATATCGCGGCGTGTCAGCTTAATGTGGGAGGAAAGCCCGAAGTGATGCAGGTCTCACACGTTTACCACTTGAAACCCACGAGCATGGTGCTGACAAACCTAGAAACAAAATCGAGTTCCACCGGGATTGGAACCCGGAATCATAGGTTTCGGAAGTGTCCAAGGGAGGCAACTATACACAGCGAATCGCGGCGTTTTAGACGATTGTGCCACCCTTGCCCCTTATGTTTATATGACACATGTCATATTTTCATCCATTATTACATGTATATGTGACGTTCATAGATGTATTATGTGCCCTCGTCAATTCTAGACCAAATGGGCATGGATGTCTTGTCTCTGTGCAGAGTTGCGTCCCATGGCCGTACCACCATTCGCTGATGGTGAGTTTGAATCCAAAATGTTCCCTTTTTAGGTTCTTCGTCTGTCAGCACCATACCCGTGCTCGTGGATTTCACCAAAGAGGTAAACGACTGAGACCTGCATCACTTCGGGCTTTCCTCCCACATCAGACTGACACACTAGATATATCTTACATTCAAATCTGTGTCAGACAGACCTTACCTACTCACGATATGTCGACAATAGTGCCAGTGTGACATGAACTGTCAAGTCAATCACACATCGCTTTAACGTTATGTACACAGCAATGGCTGTCAGGTCATGCTTGACTGCAAATAAACGTTGAAAATGTAAAAAAAGTAACTTGTCGTGTAAAATAACAAATCATGCAAATACATAACGTAACGTCTTTTTCGTGGTGCCATATATTTATTTATATATATTTATTTGTTTGTTGTTTAACACCACACTCAGCAATAGTCGACCTATATGACGGCGGTCTGTAAATAATCGAGTCTGGACCAGACAATCAAGTGATTGACATCATGAGAATCGATCTGCGCAATTGGGATACGATGACATGCATCAACGAAGTCAACGAGTCTGACCATGCGATCCCGTTAGTCGCTTCTTAGGACAAGCATAGTCACCTTTTACGGCATGCATGGGTTGCCGAAGACCTATTCTACCCCGGATCTTCACGGCATGCATGGGTTGCCGAAGACCTATTCTACCCCGGATCTTCACGGCATGCATGGGTTGCCGAAGACCTATTCTACCCCGGATCTTCACGGCAAGCATGGGTTGCCGAAGACCTATTCTACCCCGGATCTTCACGGCAAGCATGGGTTGCCGAAGACCTATTCTACCCCGGATCTTCACGGCAAGCATGGGTTGCCGAAGACCTATTCTACCCCGGATCTTCACGGCAAGCATGGGTTGCCGAAGACCTATTCTACCCCGGATCTTCACGGCAAGCATGGGTTGCTGAAGACCTATTCTACCCCGGATCTTCACGGCAAGCATGGGTTGCTGAAGACCTATTCTACCCCGGATCTTCACGGCAAGCATGGGTTGCTGAAGACCTATTCTACCCCGGATCTTCACGGCAAGCATGGGTTGCTGAAGACCTATTCTACCCCGGATCTTCACGGGTCTGCATGAGGGAGTAACAGAAACACGCTACGTCACTGGTGGTGAAGCAATGTCAGGTGACAGAGCACACACGTGCATATGATGATCATAGTAGTATATATAATATACAACACGTGCGTTTATTTGGACCAGCATAGAGAATAGAATATACTTGCTTTCTCGGGTCACATGGAAGAGAGATGAGACAACACGTGCTTCGTCGTATCACATATCAGAAAGTATTGGACATATGTGCTTATATGGGCCACAGGGCATAGACCACAGGTGTTTTGTCGAGTCACCATGCAAACTAGACCACACGTGCTTCGTCGGATCATATATCAGACAGCATTGACCACACGTGCTTCGTCGGATCATATATCAGACAGCATAGTCCACACGTACTTCGTCGGATCATATATCAGACAGCATAGTCCATACGTGCTTCGTCGGATCATATATCAGAGGGCATAGGCCACATGTGCTTCGTCGAATTATATATCAGACAGCATAGACCAAACGTGCTTCGTCGGATCATATACCAGAGAGCATAGACCACATGTACTTCGTCGGATTATATAGCAGAGGGCATAGGCCACACGTGCTTCGTCGGATCATATACCAGAGAGCATAGACCACACGTCCTTCGTCGGATCATATACCAGAGAGTATAGACAACACGTGTTTCGTCGGATCATATACCAGAGAGCATAGACCACACGTACTTCGTCAGATTATATAGCAGAGGGCATAGACCACACGTGCTTCGTCGGATCATATACCAGAGAGCATAGACCACACGTACTTCGTCGGATCATATATCAGAGGGCATAGACCACACGTGCTTCGTCGGATCATATATCAGAGGGCATAGACCACACGTGCTTCGTCGGATCATATACCAGAGAGCATAGACAACACGTGTTTCGTAGGATCATATTTCAGAGAGCATGGACCAAACGTGCTTCGTCGGATCATATATCAGACAGCATAGACCACGCGTGCTTCGTCGGATCATTTATCAGACAGCATAGACCACACGTGCTTCGTCGGATCATATACCAGACAGCTGAAAACCACACGTGCTTCTTCGGATCATTTATTCACATGTCAAAGAGCTATGTGCGCACGTTTTTCCTCGGATCAAATATTTAAGGACAAAGATCACACGTGCGTCATCGAACGTTACCAGTTAAGTAAAACCTTCGCGTATGGTACTATCAAACTAATTGTCATAATCAGGGCAAATCTGGGATTCGAACTGACGTAAAATGTATCTATGCATGATTAAGGTGAGGTGAGGTGAGGTGAGGTGAAATTGGGTTTAACGTCGCGTCCAAGATTATTGCACTTATATAGCGACGTGCGTGTACGTGTGTGTGTTTGTACTAGTCCGGACTGATGCCGATTTATAGTGCTAGCTCACTGAGATACCATGCTGCAGTTTTACATGAATATCCCACTCAGACACAGTATACTGACACCGAGCCGACCAGTCCTTGTTTTAGCCCCTTAATGCCGAGCGCCAGACAGGGTAACAACAAGTATCATCTTTCAACGTCTTTTGGTATGACGCGGCCGGGGATCGAACCCCGGACCTCCCGCTATCCGGCGGACGCTCTACCACTAGACCACAGAGGCGGTCTGCATGATCAATGGAAGCGGATCTGAACGGCTGAATTGCGCCGCAGGAAAGGTCCTTATGTTTTAACTTTAACTTCTCTATCCGCATCTTTAGCGGCAGATAATTTAAGTGCTCTGGTCGTATAACTAGCGACACAGGATTTAAATGCTCTGGTTGTACATTTAGCGATACAGGATTAAAGTGTTCTGTCGTATTTTTACTGACACATAGTTTAAGTGTTGTGATCGCATATTTAACGACACAGGATTTAAGTGCTGTAGTACATTTTGCGACACAGGATTTAAGTGCTCTGTCGTATATTTAACGGCACAGGATTTAAGTGCTTTAGTTTATTTAACGACCCAGGATTAAGTACTCTGGTATATTTAACGACACAGGATTTAAGTGCTCTGGTCGTATATTTAGCAGCACAGGATTTATGTGCTCTGGTATATTTTTAGCGACAGAATTTAAATGCTCTGGTCATAGAGTTAGTGGCACATGATTTAAGTGCTCTGATATATTTAGCGGCACGGGATTTAAGTGTTCCAAGTATAATAGCGGCACATAGATGAAGTCGTCTGACCGAAAACAAAACACACTGGCCGCCTGTGCTCTGAAGTCGTGTCCAGAATACAGAGTACAGAATCATGAAACAGCACTTTTATCAAAGGCTTTAGGTACTCGGTAACATTTAGCTTTGGACGTGTTCTGGGCGTCAGTTCCGACCGTTCGCCAGAATACCGATACTTCACATGATATATTCTTCATAATGTACGTTTATATCACTCAAAATACATGTATTACTCATAAGGTGAGAAATAATAGAGTTGATAAAGAATCTTGTGTTCACAGTGCAAATATCACTTCAGGCGCACCAGTGTATTGTATCCGTCGTCCGGACGAATTTCTTTTGACATCACGCGAATCTTATGTCACATACGGTCGCAGTGACGTCACACTAGATACGACAATTGCGGTTTTCTTTGACTGCGGTCGTGATCAGGGGAGCTGACAACGATTAAGAACTAATGGGCAATAAAAATGATTTCACTCGCATGTGTGTCACACAGATTTTACGAAGCTCGTGTAAGAATTCATGTATAACCCTCTCTCTCGCTCGGGAAACACAAGAATTCTGACACTTTTTTTGTAAAATCAATATGACACACATGCTTGTACAATAATCTCTATATATTCTTGATGAAATAGTCTCTACTCTTGTATGAGCTGAAATTCTGCAGTACAAACTACATACAATTTTAAACCTTTTGAGGAAATGAAGACTTGGTAATCAGGAATCTTCTTAATTTCGGAACAATTTAGGGATATTGCACTGAACACCAATAACATGCGCGGCTGTCTGCGAAACACGCGTCGCCCATACGGACCGCATGCAGGTTTCATAAACACCAGATCTAGAAATAAAACTAGTCACTTAATAAATCTATCAATTCCCACAATACACCGTGATCATCTTTCACACATCAAAGCTAAATCCCCCTGGGAGGGACTAATTATCTCTCTTCAATCTGACCCCAACAAAGACCCAGGTGTAAAGGTCAAGCTAGCCACAGCGACCAATCGGAGAGAAGTTGGAACGGGAGTGGCAGGTCGCCCATCTGGGTGTGTTGGGCGTGGTAATCAATGGGAGACAGTTTGTTAGGGGTGGCCTTTGGGCCACTAACGGTTGGTCGGGACATCACATAACTAAAAGTAGTTCTCCGAGTGAAAGTAGTGCCGGCTCTAACTGCACAAAAATTGTTACGATCATTATGATTCGGTGGATATGTATATTAGAACATGGCGTCAAATGTAAAAAAACCCAAAAAACAACTATATATAATTATGTTATTTGCGCTACACGTACATAAAACGTTTATTTTAACAAATGAGAAAGTGTTTGGAAATCGTTTGAAGAATCGTCAATATTGAAAGTATTCATAGTAATACATATTTGCAAATGAACCTAACACCTCCAAACCCTCAAGGAACTGATACATAATCTCGAGGAAGCAAGCAAGCAAGCAGCCAATCGATCACCAACCCACCAAACAAACAAAGTAATGTACATGTATATAAACAACACACTGACCAGTATTAATAAACAAAATACCCCCCCCCCCAAAAAAAAATAAAAATGAAAATAAAAAAAAATAATAAATAAATAAATAAATAAATAAATAAATAAATAAATAAATAAATAAATAAATAAACAAATAAATAAATAAAATAACATAAAAAAAAAAAAAAATAAATAAAAAAAAATAAAAAATAAATAAATAATAATAATAAAAAAAAAAGAAGTTAAATATCAACTGAAGAAAACTAAACAAAACGAAATTTAAATTAATAAATTAAACCAAAGCAACATAAATAAATCCGAAACGAAAATAGGAGATATGAAAATGAAAAGATATTGATAACCTTATTTTAAAAGAAAAAGAATTAACCCTATTTCTTTCTTATGATTAGTTATAGTGACATAAAGACCTCGCATAAGGACGTCAACATTGTCGCTGACAAAGTGCCATCCGTATAGGACTGGAAGCCATTATTCCAGACAAATAACCCTGGAGTTTAGCAGTGTCGACTTCTGTCTCGCATCCGATAATCGCTACCCTCCTCAAACCCACCGACCCGTCACCCCCAATATCAAGTACCCCTGTATCTCCGTCTCGCACTCTCAAGTGCCCCTCGAGTCGAAACCCTACCCCCTTCAGATACCCCTCCGGTACCGCCGACACCCCTAATACTCCCAAAACAAGAGCTCTTGAGGCAGGTCCCCAAGTCACGCGACCTGCTACCCTGCTCGTGCGCGCCACGCGTTAGGTCACGAGATTTCGCCCCATCCGCGCGAAAGTGAGAGATCTAAGTGGAAATGCCTCCCCGTGATGATGTAAACCGAGGTATTAGTGAGGTCTGGGTGTTTATAAACAGAGTGGCAAGAGTTAAGTCGTTAAAGCCAATATACGGTCTGTATAAACAGCCTCTGAGAGCCGTACAGGTGCGCCTTTTAACTTTCTGTTACGAAAATACTTGTGGTTTTCCGAAAAGCATTTCAATTGAATTGTTTGGTCCTGAAGTTGAATTTTTTGTTATGTTTTTTTTCAGTTGAATCAAACACAACACTTGACACATGGAAGGCCGAGTGACAAAACAGCTCTTTCTCTGGGTAAATGACAAACATCGTGTTTTATCTCACTGTGGGTAAAGGTAATAAATATACACAGGTGACCCTCGCGGAGTAGATTAGAAATCGTTCTGGTCCAGCTGTTCTCAAAGTTGTAATCACATTGGCCATTAAGACACTTCCATTCTTTGTGGCGGGTAGTGGTTTTAAAAAGTTGAAGAACATTCTAGAATGAACGCCCAGTTAAAACAATGGCAATTGCCAGAGGCGCGTCAAGGATTTAGTAACACGAGGGTAGGGGAAGAGGCATTCGGTTGGAGAGGGAGGGGATTGGGTGTTCGACTTTTATAACTGTTAACTACATTTATGTCTTAAGGGTCCGTAATTCCTTGCCACATGAATGAGAAAGTACCACTAAACGTGAATTGACAGAGTACCACTAAACGTGAGATCGTAAGACATGAATGAGACAGCACCACTAAACGTGATATAGTGACACATGAATGAGACAGTACCACCAGGGTGAGATAGTAACACATGAATGAGACAGCACCACTAAACTTGAGATAGTAACATATGAATGAGACAGTACCACGAGGGTGAGATAGTAACACATGAATGAGACAGTACCACCAGGTTGAGATAGTAACACGTGAATGAGACAGCACCACCAGGTTGAGATAGTAACACATTAATGAGACAGCACCACCAGGTTGAGACTGTAACACATGAATGAGACAGCACCACTAAACGTGAGATAGTAACACATGAATAAGACAGCACCACCAGGTTGAGATAGTAACACATGAATGAGACAGTACCACCAGGGTGAGATAGTAACACATGAATGAGACAGCACCACCAGGGTGAGACGGTAACACATGAATGGGACAGTACCACCAGGTTGAGATAGTAACACATGAATAAGACAGCACCACCAGGTTGAGATAGTAACACATGAATGAGACAGTACCACCAGGGTGAGATAGTAACACATGAATGAGACAGTACCACCAGGGTGAGACGGTAACACATGAATGGGACAGTACCACCAGGTTGAGATAGTAACACATGAATGAGACAGCACCACTAGGGTGAGATAGTAACACATGAATGAGACAGCACCACTAAACGTGAGATAGTAACACATGAATAAGACAGCACCACCAGGTTGAGATAGTAACACATGAATGAGACAGTACCACCAGGGTGAGATAGTAACACATGAATGAGACAGCACCACCAGGGTGAGACGGTAACACATGAATGGGACAGTACCACCAGGTTGAGATAGTAACACATGAATAAGACAGCACCACCAGGTTGAGATAGTAACACATGAATGAGACAGTACCACCAGGGTGAGATAGTAACACATGAATGAGACAGTACCACCAGGGTGAGACGGTAACACATGAATGGGACAGCACCACCAGGTTGAGATAGTAACACATGAACGAGACAGCACCACCAGGGCGAGACTGTAACACATGAATGAGACAGTACCACCAGGGTGAGATAGTAACACATGAACGAGACGGTACCACCAGGGTGAGATAGTAACACATGAACGAGACAGTACCACCAGGGTGAGATAGTAACACATGAACGAGACGGTACCACCAGGGTGAGATAGTAACACATGAACGAGACGGTACCACCAGGGTGAGATAGTAACACATTAATGGGACAGCACCATCAGAATGAGATAGTAACACATGAACGAGACAGCACCACCAGGGCGAGACTGTAACACATGAATGAGACAGTACCACCAGGGTGAGATAGTAACACATGAACGAGACGGTACCACCAGGGTGAGATAGTAACACATGAACGAGACAGTACCACCAGGGTGAGATAGTAACACATGAACGAGACGGTACCACCAGGGTGAGATAGTAACACATGAACGAGACGGTACCACCAGGGTGAGATAGTAACACATGAACGAGACGGTACCACCAGGGTGAGATAGTAACACATAAACGAGACGGTACCACCAGGGTGAGATAGTAACACATGAACGAGACAGCACCACAAGGGCGAGATAGTAACACATGAATGAGACAGTACCTCCAGGGTGAGATAGTAACACATGAACGAGACAGCACCACCAGGGTGAGATAGTAACACATGAATGAGACGGTACCACCAGGGTGAGATAGTAACACATGAATGAGACAGCACCACCAGTGTGAGATAGTAACACATGAACGAGACAGTACCACCAGGGTGAGATAGTAACACATGAATGAGACAGTACCACCAGGGTGAGATAGTAACACATGAATGAGACGGTACCACCAGGGTGAGATAGTAACACATGAATGAGACAGTACCACCAGGGTGAGATAGTAACACATGAATGAGACAGCACCACCAGGGTGAGACTGTAACACATGAATGAGACAGCACCACCAGGGTGAGATAGTAACACATGAATGAGACAGCACCACCAGGGTGAGACTGTAACACATGAATGAGACAGCACCACCACGGTGAGATAGTAACACATGAATGAGACAGCACCACCAGGGTGAGATAGTAACACATGAATGAGACAGTACCACCAGGGTGAGACTGTAACACATGAATGAGACAGCACCACTAAACGTGAGACTGTAACACATGAATGAGACAGCACCACCAGGGTGAGACTGTAACACATGAATAAGACAGTACCACCAGGGTGAGATAGTAACACATGAATGAGACAGCACCACCAGGGTGAGACTGTAACACATGAATAAGACAGTACCACCAGGGTGAGATAGTAACACATGAATGAGACAGTACCACCAGGGTGAGACTGTAACACGTGAATGGGACAGTACCACCAGGGATAAGCTAGTACGATAGGACAGATACGGAATGAGTCGAGCACACGCCTGGAACTGAGAATAACCTGACCAGTGCCGGGATAGGATGTACATTATGTGCTGGCATATGGTCTCCTGATGGGGCTACGGCACGCCTGCAAGGGAGATGCGGGTCCACCAGGTGTAGGGGTGAGTGTAGAATTGTCCCGGAAACCCAAATTACTAATCAGGGACCAATGTTTATTGGTGAAAATCGGAAAAAATGAAAATGTTTTTGGTTCAGTAACTTCGTCACACGTTTCCCCCTTGCACATCACGTCGTCAGTAGAAAGAGGTACAACTCTAATCTCCGGCTTCTGTGTTTCATCTTTGGTATTTTCCGAAACGGATAAGAGTCTGCGGTAAAAGAAAACAACATATACTTGCGTCAGCAGAGAATGGGATGTATACACAAATAGAACCTCGCAGATTTGTTTTATAAATAGTTATCGAGTCATTTGAAAAGTATGGAAGACCTAAAGTGTCACGTTGCAACTGAATCCACTTTCTGCACACGTCAAGAAAACAGCATTTCGAGTAAACGAATGTCGCAAAATAAACAAGTTATTCGAGGTAACATTATGGTATCCCGTATTTGTGTTACGCAAAGCCGAGCGCTTTACAAAGTGTACAAAGTGACGCCGGAGAGTAGTTGGATGGGTGACTGTGCTCGGCAAGTAAATGGGTACCCGATATAATGATATGGTTATGATAATGCAAAACCTTCCAGCACCGGTGAAAGCAAGTGAGTGAGTGAGTATGGTTTTACGCCGCTTTTAGCAATATTCCAGCAATATCACGGCGGGGGACCCCAGAAATGGGCTTCACTCATAGTACCCATGTCGGGAATCGAACCCGGGTCTCCCGCGTGACTAGCGAACGCTTTAACCACTAGGCTACCCGACCGCCCTTGTGAAAGCACGTTGAATACAAACATAGTCTTAGGTTTCAAACTGTATATTTCCGGCCATAAAATACTCAAATAAATTACGCAAATCTAAAATCACATACATTTATCGACATTGCACAATAGACAGTTGTCAGTCAGTTTCTGAAGCACTATCTCTCTACGTGAACTCTCACAGACGTCACGTTGGAATGCGATGACGTCATGATACGTTGGATGACATCACATGCTTCCGTGACAACTGAACTAGCCTCGACAGTAGAATGTGGAAAATAACTAAATCCAAGTTGTTCTGATAAACAATGATCCAACTTAATATTTACTTCAACCTGGTATCCATTTCGCCAAGCAGAATGAAAATAGTCATGCGCAGTGAAGAGTCCAGGGCATTTCCGGGCTTCGAATCTCATTTTCAACCAATCAGATTTCAGCACACACACACTAATCGATAGAGGCGTGTCATAATGCCCATTGAGCATTCGTGGTATAGATGAGTTCGACTCTACACGTTATATAGGCTTGACAATGAATATCCATCAAGACTGCAGTCAGTGTGGGATAGGCCTGCTTGATAACACATACAAATACGAGATATTGCTGTGCTGAGCTTTGGGTTCAAACAGGATGACTAATGAAAAATGTGTGACGCGCGTTAAAGAATCTTTGATGCGGAACAAAATCTTTTCAAAACGATATGAAGACGATCGTGATGAAAACACATGGTCCTATATAACACCTTTCAGGGTCCAACTAGAAACTTAACAACATGCGATTGCAACAAAGAACATGATGATGTTCAGTTGATGCTACGGGGAATAATCCAATACTATAAATGGATGATGTTTTTATTTCAACTTCGCATTATTCCTTGTGCAGCAACGAATCAACAACCCGCAGCACCCCCGGGGGTATCGTTTCGTCAACTGCCCCTGTCCCCCGGGAATGAGAGGGAAAGGTCACGCAATTAGTGAATGAGACCGTCCTACACGTCTCGCACGTTCAGCCCGTGCGGTGGTCATATTTAAATAACTACTGACACCGCCTCTATAAAGGTGTCACCACCCTAGATCGGGCGATAATATCGCGTTACCACAGTGGGGTGGGGAAATTGAGCTCTTACGGTGCTGGTGACAAAATCTAATCAGAGCTAATGGAAGCCATTATTTAGAAAGATTAGTCCAGTCTTTTGTTTACTAATTTTAAACCTCCCGAGCGACTGTGACGTCTTAGCGACGAAAGTTGGCTCGATGATATGACATTTAGTAAATGTCGAAGGGGGATGGGAGGGTGGGGGGTGCATATGGGTGTTGGGTTGGGTTGGGGGTGGGGGCGATGTGGGGTGGGGTGGGGTCGGGTGTAGGGCTGAAGTAGAAGTTAATAAAGTTGGAATTTATGTAAAGAGCACGATAGGGGTGGGTTCCGCTTGGGGATGTGTGTGTGTGTATAATAATGATTAAAAACAAACATCACTGAAATAGGTTGGCTTGTAGTTAATAAAACTACGTGAAACTATTCTCGTTTTGCGTCGCTTAAGGGACTGGTCACTTATTATTGGGGGTTAGGGGTTGAGGTTGGGGGTTGGGGGGGGGGGGGGGGGGGGTTCCTTGAATATGATTTCCGAGCTTTTTCATTTAACTGAAGAGAAACTGTTACCGTGACACATAGATAGGAAAGCGAATGAATGTTGTTTAACGCAATGGCCGCGGCTACCTTTTAATCCTACATTGACCCGTGGGTAACTCTAGACAAGAACTAGAGTAACCAGTGGGGAATTCTGGACGAGTACTGGAATAACTCGTGGGTAATTCTAGGTGAGAGCTGGAATAAGACGTGGATAAATATAGGCGAGAACTGGAATAACTCGTGGGTAATTCTAGGCGAGAGCTGGAATAAGGCGTGGATAAAGATGGGCGAGCACTGGAATAACTCGTGGGTATTTCTAGGCGAGTATTGGAATAACTCGTGGATAATTCTAGGCGAGAGCTGGAATAAGGCGTGGATAAATATAGGCGAGAACTGGAATAACTCGTGGGTAATTCTAGGCGAGAGTTTGAATAAGGCGTGGATAAACATAGGCGAGAACTGGAATAACTCGTGGGTAATTCTAGGCGAGTACTGGAATAACTCGTGGGTAATTCTAGGCGAGAACTGGAATAACTCGTGGGTAATTCTAGGCGAGAACTGGAATAACTCGTGGATAATTCTTGGCGAGTACTGGAATAACTCGTGGATAATTCTAGATGGGAACTGGAATACTTCTGGACAAGTACTGTAGTAGGTCTTGGGTACACTGTAAATTTAAACTTGTGTTTAGAATATTCACAAGACATATTTGGATCTAAAAGTGTTTAGGAATGTCTTTAAATGCTAGACGCAATAATAATTTGGTGTATTCTATCTAAACACATAAAATGAACTATCGCTCACACTCTTAACACCACCTAAACACAACATCACCATAATCTGAAAATGTTTAGAATGTAAATAGGTTTACGACAAAATGCATCCCATTGTGCATTACCCTTATAATCTAAACATGTTAAAAATTGTCAATTTACCTCGTCACCATAAATTTCGTTTTTTTTCGTACATTTTATGTTAATTTTGTACAAGGTTCGTGGTAAGTCCTGTGGTATATGTGTTGTGCAAATGCATGTGAAATATTATTATTATTATTATTATTATTATTATTATTATTATTAGATTAAAATAAAAAATGAAGCAAAGAGGGTGTGGGTCATCCCGGCACAGTCAGGCTGGTCAGGCGCATCACCAGCTCAGGGCCCTTGCCCCTCTACACGCAGCCCAGACAGCAAATGGGACTTCTCCTAGGAAGCGCTGCCTAGTCAAACCCAACCAGAACTTTTCGGAGAATGTGAAGACTCCCCAACACTGAAGCCTTCTGCATTACCCAGATTGTCAGAAGGGCTGTATTCCTGGTAGCAAACCCGGGTACTCTCCCCAGTCAACAGATTGGGAGGTACCAAACCTAAGGCACAGAGGACAATGGGGAGTCGGACAACATGGTACTTGGGATGCAAGCGTGACATTTCGAAAGCGAGGTCCGCATATTTGCCATTTTTTCCCTCAATCTTGTCAATCGCATTAGTGTCAAAGGGGACAGAAAATTCAATGATATAAAGGATTTCTTTGGATTTCTCAAAAAGGACAAGAACAGCTTTGTTGGCCTAGATACGCCTAAGGCTGTATGTAAATGGGCCTATTCCAAAGAATTTTGTATTTATCATTTTCCATGACGCCCTCTACATATTCTGTGTCGTACCATGGATGGACCTCTGTGTCAAAACCACAAGCATGGCGAAGACGGTACTAAAATGATCGAGCCACTCCATCATGTCGCTTAAAATACTGTGTTTGTGCCAAAGCTGAGCATCCACTCACAATGTGTTGGACAGTCTCATTAAATGCATTACATAATCTACATTTCATATTTACATTTTGATGCAAAATCACACACTGACGGTTTCGAGTGGGAAGTGACAGGTCCTGAGCAGCAAACAGAAAGCCTTCTGGTACACATTTCATGCTAGCCGACTTCATCCAAGCGAAGGACTATGCAGGATTGCTGATCTTCTCAACACACTGCACATAAACTCGATGCAGTGGTCGTTCAGATAGCCTCTCCTTAAAAACTGAGCCTGGGCCGATTTGATATGGCACTTCGGTTGGTTGACACACATTTCTATACCGTCCAGCAGTACAGAACCATTATTATTATTATTGCCGCTATGACTAATACTATTACAACCGCTGTGCATTTTGATTTAACCTTTTACTTCGCCATGCGCGATCAGACTCAAGTGTATCTATCTTTAAGGGGGCCTTCATAGCTGCTCGTGACACATTAATACTGGCGGTTGAAAAGATACAGTGTTGTGCGTAGCTTGGGCATAGGAAAGTGTCAGTGATATTATAATTTCATGTGTTATGGCGCGTGGCGAAGGAAACAGTTGAAATGCATACCGGTAGCAATAATATTGTTATATAAAAACTTTCTCTATCAAAAGTATAGTAGTTTAAGAAACATATGACAAATCAAAAGGCACCTTTAGGAGCCATCTGTGTTATCATCTTTGGGATTCCGTGTAAGAATACAGGTCCCCAGCAACCCAGGCTTGTGAAAGGCGACTAAATGGATGAGTTGTCAAGCTCACTGACTGCGTCGTACGTTGCTCATGACGTGAATCACTGGACTGCCTGGCCCAGGCGTGATTATTTTCAAACCGCCTTTATATAGATTTATATATAAATGTTGGAGTCCCATGAAGGGATTCGAACCACGGACCTTATGATCAGAAGTCGGGCGCATTGTCCACATGACCAAAGAGGTTAACCCCGTCAGCTGACAAGGTAAGGAAGTCATCTGTGGAATGATTCAACGCCCTGCTACATGAACGCATGACATGTGACGTCATAGACCTATGACTCGAGATGCACTATTTGTCTCGTGCAGGATTAGCGTGTAAAATTTGGAGTTCACGTGCAGTATATCGTGATATGAATAAAGTCACTCTGTGGGAACACTTGACTGATTGTTAGTTTGTCATTATTTGGTACACATTGGAAATATCTCATCTCATCTTAATGTACATACTTCTCCATACACATTTCTATGGCTCGCGTTTCTTTTGGCGGTGAGTATATATATATATATTTACTCCAGCGAACCTTGCGCAAATTGTTATGATAATTATGTTTGCGTGTAGATATACCTAAATACAATCGCATCTGTGATATTTATATAATTACCGTTTGTTTTTATTAATAATAATAGTAATGATGACGACGACGATGATGATGATGACGACGACAATGATGATAATGATTATTGAAGACAAAAAGAACGTCTTTTATGTCCCTTCAGACTTGTTTATTGGGAAAGGAAATAACGAGACATAATCAAATTATGTTGTGCAAAGAACATTGACATTACTAGGATATAGAAATTTGTTGAAATTGTTTACAATCCTTAGAAGCTTTGAGGGTCCTTCGTCAGTCGAATCAACACTCGGACATTTTAAATCTTCAGAGAAACAGAGAAGAGTGTTGATTTAAGTGCTTTTAAACACCACAATAGCGCCATCATCACAGTATCTTCTGAGTTGGGCCACGTGTTACTCAACCTACTGTATTAATGTATTACAGCGCATATGTCCCATTGAACTATATGAATAAAACATATTTCATCAACTAACCACTCATATTGTCACCAAAAGCCTGTCGCCAAGTGTCTACCATATGTGAACCTGTTGATTGTATTGATACAAATGATTAATCATCTTGGGTGTATACAAACATGTAATTGCATTTTGCTCTCAATGCTCTATTTGTCAACTCCAACAAATGTTGTATTATTCACGGGTTTATTCACAAAGCTTGATTTAAAGAGTTTACTTGTGGGCAAGGCGGGACATATAATCTAGCCGTTGTCATCATTGCTAAAATTTACGTCTGTGAAAGTCAATAAACAGGTATTCCCAAGGTTCGTGATCGAAGGTAGCGCGCGACTGTATTCATATGGGCCGGCTTTTATCAGAGTATGTGACAGAGGCCTCGTGCTTCACTATCTGGTTACTAGGCGCGGGGTGCTGTTGTCGGATTTGCCCTCCCAGGTCTAGATTCACAAATCTTTGATTCCCGCTACATGGTAGAGACTATGCGTCAAACGCAATGGCGTTTACGACGGGCGCGTGCCACACACGTGACTGGCGCGCGCTACTGTTGTCAATTACCTGCGCGTAACCGATGCGCGGAAACAAGAGTAACGTCGTTCTGGGACGAAATCAAAGCGAACCATTGTTCCGTCGAAATCAGGCAGTTTTCCTTTAATGGTTACTCCCCTTTGTTAATGGCTTTGTTTGTATGGATTTTGTTATTTCATACGTGTCTTACGCAGGCTGTTTCTGCGGACGTCTCTCCGGCAAGTAATTTAGTCAGGTAATTTGAAAATATTGACACATGCAAAAATTAGCTTTAATTTTTGTTTCATTGAGAAATGAGATACTTGTTTGCTGACAGGGAAATATAACAGAAAGATCGCCAAATAATCGTAACAACTGTCGCCGGACGCTAGCCATTGAAGACGGTGGGCAAATTCAGAATCGCATAGCTCAACAGTTATAAAATATTCATTTATTCGGTTTTTATTTTTTATCATTGGCATTTGTTTATTAATTTATTACCTAAACGTGTATAGTATCTCAGTGGTCATAACTACTAGTATATGAAATGACAAGAATCAATTCTTTGCAAAGTTATCTACCACAAAACAAGTTCGCCACTATAACAGTTGTGAAAACAGACTACATTTCAGACTACAGATAGGAGAAGCTATCACTTGTGTAATTGTGTTAATGTTACCTGGGGTACTCCAGCACAAATAAACATAGGTGACGCTTGTTTATGAAACGATAGCATTTTAACATTTTAAATCAATGAACAAACTTTGATCCTTTTGTTGGCTTGTCTGAGCTTTGAGCTCCATGCGGTGTATATCCAAAGCAGGTAGATTTGCTGCTCGTAACAAGAGCTCCATACACACTTCGTATTTGGGTAAAATACGAAAACTAAGTCACCATCACCCAACAGTTTTTGAATTGCTTGCGTACAAATACGCATGAACATTTTAAAAAAGAGTGAGTGAGTGAGTACGGTTTTACGCCGCTTTGAGCAATATTCCAGCAATATCACTCCGGGGGACACCAGAAATGTTAAAAAAAAAAGAAAAAATGAAGAAGATAACTTTGAGTTGCTTGCATATAATTGCGCATGAACATTTTAAAAACACACCATAACTTTGAGTTGCTTAGGTACAAATACGAAACCCATAACTCTGGGGCGGGGGGTAGCCTACTGGTTAAAGCGTTGGCTCGTAACGCCGAAGCCCCGAGTTCGATTTCCCACATGGGAAAAATGTGTGAAACCCATTTTCTGGTGTCCCCCGCCGTGATATTGCTGGAACATTGCTAAAAGCAGCGTAAAACCATACTCACTCACTTACTCACTCACAACTATGCCTTATTAGGCACTGTATCCTCTTCAGCTAGATTCCCGTTATTTCTTTTCATATATTTAGTTGTTTGTTTGTTGTTTACCGCCGAACTCGGAAATATTCCAGCTATATGACGGCGGTCTGTAAATAATCAAATCTGGACTAGACAGTCCAGTGATTGAAATACTGAGCATTGATCTACGTAATTGTAGTACGACGATATGCATCAACCAAGTCAGCGAGTCTGACCACCAAATCCCTTTAGCCGCATCTTACAACAATCATGGCTTGCTGAAAACCAGTTTTAACACGGATATTAACGGGTTATGTACTCATCGAATGCTAGCTTTATAGTTTTGTAAATTAACTCTACTGCAGTAAATTATGTATGACAGCCCTAGCCCTATGTGTACGTCTCGCTTATCGCTTACCTTTGACATGAATATTACATTTGTGAGCTTATGCGACATGTGCCATCCTCGGGACAGCATCTTCTGAACAAATTTAAATTAGAAATCACATGAAACAATATTTTACGCAGAATTATTTTCAGAAAGGCCAAATTATTTCTTTAAAAATACCTACTACTCTACCTAAATGATGATAAATATACTGAATATCGAAACTGTCAAAATGAGTGATAACATGTTCGTAAATACTCCCTGACTATAACCACAATCTGCAGCCCTGGTGAGTGAGTGAGTGAGTGAGTGAATGAGAATTTACGCCACTTTGGGCAATATTCGAACAGCATCACCCTGGTAGCCACCAGAACCAGCTTCATGCAGCTTCATGGGATGGATATTGCTGACTAAGAACCTTCATTAATAACAGTGATGTTGCTGACTAAGAACCATCGTGATATAGCTGATATTGCTGATTTAGAACCTTCGTGATATAACTGATATTGCTGACTGAGAACCTTCATGGTATAAGTCATATTGCTGATTTACAACCTTCATGATATAACTGTGATATTGCTGACCAACAACCTCCGTGATATCTAGAGGATAGTTCATGTGTCAAGTGAAATATCATGTTTCTCTCATCGAGTGACGGGGGGGGGGGGGGGGGGGCGTTAAGTACACAGCAGTGAAATATCAGCGCAGTAACATTTCACTTGCTATGTACACTGCAATGAAAATATCACGTTTCTCAACTTCGGTAAACACGGTCTTTCACACTTAAGTATATATATAATATAAGTCATATTGCTGACTCATAACCTTCATATATAACTATCTTGTTGCCGACTAAAATTCTTCGTGATATAACTGTGATATTGCTGACTATGAACCTTCATATATAGCTGTGATAATGCTTACAAAGAACCGTCATGATACAAGTCATATTGCTGACTAAGAAGCTTCGTGATGTAACTGTCATGTTGCTGACCAAGAACCTTCGTGATATAACCGTCATATTGCTGACTGACAACCTGCATATATGACTGTGATATTGCTGACTAAGAACCTTCGTGATATAAGTCATATTGCTGACTGACAACCTGCATATATGACTGTGATATTGCTGACTAAGAACCTTCGTGATATAAGTCATATTGCTGACTGACAACCTGCATATATGACTGTGATATTGCTGACTAAGAACCTTCGTGATATAAGTCATATTGCTGACTGACAACCTGCATATATGACTGTGATATTGCTGTTTACGAACCTTCGTGATATAAGTCATATTGCTGACACTACCACTACCACTACCACTACCACTACCACTACCTCTACCACTACCTCTACCACTACCTCTACCACTACCATTCCGCGATACGACCGCTTTATGTGAAATACCTTCGCCATTGAATTCAATTAAAGAATGGGATCGGAAACGAAATGAACACGTAAAACAAATCAAAGACTTTTGCGATGACGAGAATCAATATTTCTTATGTGACCTAAACTTAAATGTCAGGTACTTTTTCGTGCCTTTGAAAGTTATAAGCAGGAATAACATAAATGAACATGAATTTTTATTTGTGTCGCCCGCGAGACTGAGAGCTTCACCCCATCTTGCAATATTCTGATATGAACCTCCCGCATTATAGTAAGACTGGTTGGTTGCCGGGGCCGTTGTCGCCACACAGAAGTGACTGGGCTACCGTCTAGTAGGTGATAGTTCCACGGTTATAAGCATTTAATGGCCTTGTCGGTCTGAGACTATCTGAAGATCGGGCAGGGATGGAGTGTCATGACGTTGTTATGACTCGGTGACAATTTCGAGAGTGATTCCATTTGTTCTCTTAGCAACATATTGCTCGCTCCACGCGTCTGAGTGGACTGCAAACACTCTTATCAGGAATTTATCATTTTATGATCCTCTCTCACCTCTCCATCTTTGACTCACCAGAGCGAGGCTGTAAAGGTCACGTGGTACTATCAAGTCTGTCACAGGCAATCTGCAAGCCACGACTTTATCAGCAACACATTTTCACAATTGGTAACAGGTTAAAGGGGAAAACGATTAATTTTGTTTTCTCTATGAAATAAAATTGTTGCTAACTATTACCACTTCAACACAATGAGCCTGTATGTACCACCAGAGTAAGGATACAATTTGTCGCGTCATGATAGTGTTATGTGTCTCAGTAAAGCATATGTTACTAGGTATGTCAGCACTATACACGTGCTCCTGGGTTCCAACAAAGTGAGTGATTGGTTTAAAGTCACTTTGAACAGTATTCCAGTCATAAGATAAAGATAAGATAAGATAAAGATAAGATAATATTTTATTTGCGTGTCACGCAGTATAAAAATACATACATTCAAAGTACAAGACAAAATATATAATATGCCACCCGGCCGGTTGGCCTATGAGACACGAGAGATCAAAAATAGCTCAGTTTTATATAAAGAGATTATGCTAGTATCGTTTAGTGAGATACTTGTGGATCAGAAGTGCACTACTTACAATGCAAGTTGAAATTTTCTTCTTTTATACATAGCAGTAGCTGACGGCGTGTCAGCTTAATTTGAACCTCAAACCAAAAAGGAATTGTTATTCTATGATGATGTATTAGTTGTGTTTTGGGTACTTGAGTTGGCAGTGTTTCGGTGACTGTCCTCGCCACTTGAGACAGAATCATGAAATAACGCAATTATTAATTAACGAAGATAGCTGCATGTTACATTTGTGCAATTTTGACATTACCGTTATTAATATTCCTTACCGGAGGAATGACTGTTTCCACTTTATAAACATGCAGCTATCTTCGTTAATTAATCATTGCGATATGTTCTTTTCATATTGTGACGAGGACGATGGTAACGGTTTGATAGTTTGGAATACGTTTGTAGTGGCCAAATGCTATTTTCAAGTGTATGCTTTCCTTGCCTCCGTATTGCAGAAATCCTGCATCGCTCGACAAAGTCTTTACAGTATAGTGAGCAAAAAGTAAGACCTCTAATGCCGTGTAATGCTCTGTTCAATCTCGCCGTTCAGTTCTAATACTCACTTGTTCAATCTCGCCGTACAGTTCTAATACTCGGTTTAATCTCTCGGTACAGCACTAATACTCGGTTCAATCTTGCCGTACAGTACTAATACTCGGTTCAATCTCGCCGTACAGTTCTAATACTCGGTTCAATCTCGCATCTACAATTATAAGGCTATGCATGATCTCGCCTCTACAGTATTAATACTGTATATAATGTTGCCACTACAAGCAAAAAAAGATCCGGAGTCTGTTCATTTTGACCTCTTTCATCTCTGCATTATTCGATCATTGAAGTCTAACCAAACATGTGCACTAACTTACACAAGACAGCCCGGCCTATGTGATCGGAAACTGTAATATCAGATCTATGTACTTATGACCGGACCTCTCTATATTACGACCTCTTTATGATCAGACACTGAATCCTACCTCTGTTTAGTCAGACAATGAATCTGACGTATATTGTAGCGTTCAAGATTACTGCATTTGTATAGTGACGTATATGCGCACGCGCACGTGTGTATCCGTCTGCTTGTGCGTCTCCGGGCCGGTTTTACAGTGCAAACGCACTGAGATATCATACCGCGATTTTAACATGGATATCCCAAGGAGACACATTATACTGACTCCGAGCCGACCAGTCATTGTTGTAAAGACAGTCATGGTAAAAACAAGTACCAGTGTTTAACGTCTTTTGTATGACGCGGTCGGAAATCGAACCGCCAACCTTCCACTCTCTGGGCAGACGTTGAACCACTAGACCACGGTGGCGGCCTTGCTCTATTTGAGCTGACACTATGATTCTTTCGGACTTTGTCAAGAGTAACGTAATCAAGTGTGTTAATAGTGTAAGATCGGGAGTACTGTATGGCGGATTAAATATATTTGCGTTTAATGAAAGCGACAAAACATTTTCCTTATTCATATCAAATCTGTGGGACACGGGTGGCCCAGTCGTCTAAGGCGCCGCTATTCGCTGTGCAGAGTTGCGTCCCTTGGGCATGCCAGAAACCTATGATTGTGGGTTCGAATCCCGGTTCGCCCCGATTATGTTTCTAGGTTTGTCAGCACCATACCCGTGCTCGTGGGTTTCACCGAAGTGGTAAACGTCGGAGACCTGCATCACTTCGGCCTTTCCTCCCACATTAAGCTGACACGCCGTGATATAACTGGAATGATATTAAAAGCGGCGTTAAACCTAACTCACTCACCCATAACAAATCTTTGCCGAAAGCGGAAGAGTCGATTGTACGTTTCCGAATATATCATGAACATGTGATTAGGAATCACTATCAAATATTAGTATTGATGATACCAGGTTTTCGAGAAAAGGTGATCATATCCTGCCCCATTGGTGGCAACCGTCGCAAACACATGCAAAGGCAAGACAAATTGTTCACCTGAAAAAAACACGAAAACAGTTGGTCAACATAGGGAATTGCATAGGACATCATTTTTATCACTGAAGCGTCAAATTTTGAAATGCCCTTCACATGTCCGCCATTAAACGTTTTGAAAGCTTTACTGAGGCCTTGAATGTTGTAACCTTCATCAAACAACACCTCAGCAAGGGTCGTATGACGCTCCTTTAAATTTTGGTAGAAAGAACATCCTCAATTGTACCTTAAACTAATTTTCTTTAAAATGCTCACGTGT
The DNA here is from genome assembly GCF_022045235.1 of Haliotis cracherodii. NCBI lineage: Eukaryota > Metazoa > Mollusca > Gastropoda > Lepetellida > Haliotidae > Haliotis > Haliotis cracherodii. The sequence goes on along the minus strand of NW_027266272.1, from coordinate 4,175,347 downwards.
ATTATTTAGGATCTGTCTTGATATATGTTTCTATATATTAAAAAATAATAATCTCGATATGCTGCTTATTATATGCTGATCATTCGAAAGGGTATCTTCTTATATATCAGATTACATTTTGATGATAGAGTTTAATTTACTCGTGGTTGGTGGCGAATAAAAAATACATTACCATTAGGATTGACAAGCGAATTTATGCATATATTATCTATGTAGTAAAACGACTGTATTCATTTGAAAATATAAACTCCGTATCTCACTTGAGCGAAATAACATTTTTTACCGGAACTACCTTCAGTCTGAATCAATGATTCAGTGTAGGATAATAAAAACCACTCAATAATTTCTTTATGGATCAAAAATTTGTCCCTTCTTGTAACATGCCATGTTTTTCTCATCTTGTGAAATGATAGAGTTCGTGTCATTCGTGGATGCGTCAGTCATTTCAATATAAACTTTCTCAGCAAACGAGATGAGATAAACATATGTTTTGACAAGAAATTACAAATATTCTCCATATAGTTGCATAATCAGTGTGGTATATGACGTATATCACTTACCTCCACACGTGACTGGTTGTTATCAGCTATTGGCTAACAAGTGCAATTGACCACGCTCTCGTGTGGAAAACAGATAACACCGTCACGTGTCAAGCCATTGACAGCTGCCAAGCTGCTACTGTTTACGTACATATGTACAATGAGCTGTGAACGTGAACGCTGCTCGTTGCACTTCATGTGGATCGTTTTGTTTTCGAATGATAAAAAAATAGAAAAACTTAAAAGAAAAGCTTCCAGAATATTGACTTTTCGTCCTTAAATGCTATTGTCATGGATCATGCGAGGTTACTCACAAATCAATTACGACTGCCCGAAATCGTCAAATGGTTGTGACAATATTTGAGCCACTGAAGGCAATAAAACTGACCAGTGACCCCAAGCTGTGATTGGCTGATGACAACCCTTCGCGTGACCAGCTGTCTCCTAAATAGTATTATAACGATAAATAACGGTGTTGACAGACATATCAAACGTGCTGCAGCGTTCGATGCAACGTGAGATGAAAGATGTCTATTGGCTTGACGCCTACTTGAGACTTGAATCTCCGAGAGGCGACATGGTTGAGCATACAATGTATCGTTTTACTTCTGCTGACAAATTGACTCAAAGTCTGTCACGTGTGGTATGTTTAGGTGGCCAGAGTTGTGGGAGAATCATTGCAAAGCTTAACATCAGTGTATACACTCTTAAAACCCAGGCGAGATTGTAGCTATTTTGAATGAAGGAGTGCACAGCTTATTTTAAAAAGGCTTTTTTGAAATAAGTGAGGCGGTACACTTCAAATAAAAATTTAATGTTAAAATTAATTTTAAAAATCCATTTAGGGAAATATTAGTCGTAAGCCCCAATTTTGTCAAATAGTTGTTATTTTTGGTTGAAAAGCATGTCACTAAATAAATATGTTTTCAAGTCTTCAATAGTATACGTCAACGTGTGTGTTTATGTTTATTTGTGTGTGGTGTGTATGTGTGTGTGTGTGTGTGTGTGTGTGTGTGTGTGTGTGTGGTGGTGGGGGGACTTCACCTCGCTGAATCCACGTGTGGAACCTATCTGTGTAGTTTTTCAGTCCTCTGTGTTTCGCTCCACCGAGGCCCGTTTTCATATTTATTACAAATAAAATCGTACATGGGTGATTCAGTGTAACAGTGAATATAGTGCAATCCTTCTTTTGATTTGTTTTATCCGAGTGAAAGTAACGACCCTCTTGTTCCAACGTGGAGATATAAATACTGTGTCGCTCCCGTGAAGATTCCGGGTTAGAACTGGTCCCCAGGAAACCATGCATGTCGTACGAGGCATCACAACGGACAGAGTGGTCAGCTCCGTAGCTTGGTTGATATGATGTCATCCTATACCGACGACTTGTACGTTTCTGCTGGATTGGCAAAGTCAAAGGTAATTTGGCCAAGAAGTTTAACTCTGGATTCAGGTATATCGATGATCTGATATCTTTTTCAAAACCACAAAAAAGCCAATTCCCTTTCCACTGATTTACCCCCCTGAACTAGACATAAAGGAGACCAGTTGGACCGCATCATCTGTTTCAGATCTTTGCATAAAGATTTCGAGTGACAAAACACTCTCCACAAGACTGTATGACAAGAGGGATGATTTCAACTTTCCAAAAATCAACTTTCCCTTCATGTCCAGCAATATTCCAGCAGCTCCAGCCTTTGTTGTTTACATTTCACAACTTTTGAGATACAATCGAGCATGCTCATTCTACCAAGATTTCAAAGAGCGTCATACGACTCCTGCTCAGAAGTTGTTTGATCAAGGTTACAAATCCTTTGTGGTGGACATGGGGACGGCATTTCCAAATTTGACGCATCAGTGACAAGAATGATGTCCGATGCAATTCCCTATTTTGACATGTGCCATATGTTCCCGTGTTTTTTTAGGTGAACACTTGACTTGCATTTGCATGTGTTTGTGACGTGACCACCTTTTCGCGAACGCCTGGTATCATTACTAATTTATAGTTATTCATAAACACGGGCTCATGATAAAGCCGGAATAATACACTTAGTCTATCAACTCAGCTTTTAGCAGATAATTCTTTTGAGCATGGAAAGGGTTTTATCGCTTTTAATAATAATCACAGGTTTGTCTGGTCCTGTCACGACCACCAACAGACCTCCATCCCATAGCTGGAATATTGATGACAACTCTACTGACTTAAGCCCACGCCTCGCTCAGTAGATAAAAGCCGTATACAATACAGTTGAAAAGTACATTTCGAACTTTATCACAAATAAAAATAAATATTTGAGATCACAGAAATTAGGTTTTGAAAATGTGTGTAGCTGGGAGTATACATTCATAGCGTTTACATAGCATTCGGCTTCTGAGTATTTTGTTTTTTTGTTTTTTAACGCCGCACTCAGCAATATTCCAGCTATATGACGGCAGTCTGTAAATAATCGAGTCTGGACCAGACAATCCAGTGATAGACATCATGAGCATAGATCCATGCAATTGCTTGTTTGTTTATTTGTTGTCTTACGCCGCACTTAGCAATATTCCAGCTATAAGACGGCGTTTTGTAAATAATTGAGTCTGGACCAGACAATTCAGTGATTAAAATCATGAGCATCGATCTACGCAATTTGGATCGATGACATGCATCAACCAAGTCAGCGATCTTGACCACCCGATCCTGTTAGTCGCCTCTTACGACAAGCATCGCCGCCTTTTACGGCAAGCATGGGTTGCTGAAGACCAATTCTACCCCTGAAATTCACGGGTCTCCACGCAATTGGGATCGATGACATGCATCAACCAAGTCAGCGAGTCTTCTGAATATTTAGTTAGTGAGGTGGGTGTTAGGACGCTTTGAAAGTTATTTCATTTGGATTATAGCATGGCTGCGTGATCTAGGAGGAGAGCTCAGCAATTCAAGAGGCACGGCTGCGCTGACATGTGCTTGTGATTTTGTTCATAATGGCATAATATAACGATAACAGTAGATTATGACGTCATAACCTATCACTGAAAAATACTTGTCAAAGACAAATTTAATATTTCTTAAGACCCGCTCGTCCTGAAACTACCCTCGCAGTAATATTATCTTTTTTATTTTGTATGATTAATAAATTATAAATGTTAACTCGTCTGGACCGGATCCCGATTTTTGTCACCTCGAGCAGAAAGGGGCGGGCCGAAAAGTCACGTGGTACATTGGAATCACATTTGCCTTGACAGGTTTGCTTTGACAGGTTTTTATGTTTCATTTGAGATTATGGATGACACGGAGATCACTTCTAATCTGTCCCCGTGTACTTAAAGGGAGACTCTTTCCCAGCTTAATTGGCAGTCACGGCAAATATGATTCAAGAGATTCAAAACCCATTGTCTCTAATTATGGATGACGGAAATGATATTATAAATGACAATAACTTAGAACATACAGGCAATTTCAGACATAACATGTGGATCAGTGTTATGTTTTCAATGGGAAATATAGGGCCCACCTCCGAATTTTAGCTTTATATGAATTTTAGATGTGGATCTTTACTCCTTGCCCCCCAAACACTTGTCGTTTTGACAAATCACCTACCTATATCTTCTAGACAGAAATTTGTCCCTTTGTTTTAGACATTTTAGTAACAGAATTATTGAAGATGAATTACATTTTCTAAATACCATGTCCCTGTGAAGATTTCAGAATCGCACCTTTTAGATATTGTATGTTATTAAATCCCACCTTTTCAAATGTGACTGATTTAAACAAACCTATTTATGTAATATAATCATTTTAAAGTCAGAAGATCTACAAGTCTCATCAGCAGCCACACTTTATAAACTGTATAAACAAAAAACATTTATTTAATTCATAATGATTATATTAACGCATTATGTATAATACACTGTATAATATTGTTTGCCAGGACACGAACAACATCCTACTTATGTTTTATGTATTCATTGTCTTATTGTGTTTCATAAGCCGGCATTACTTTATAATTGATATGCATGGGTATATACACAGGTTATGTACCGCGTCACACATATATATACTAAACTGAGTGGTAGAAGAAAGTACACCGAGTTTTGTTTTCGGAAACTGAAAATTGAAAGAACTGTTGTTACATTTGATTGTCTATTTAACCACCACTCATTCCTGCAACAGTTTTTCAAATGTAATCTGTGGCTGGGTAATTTTGTGTAAAAACAAATTAGTTCAATGAATCCTGGGGTAAGGAATGAATGTGCAACCAGATCATCCCTACCCTGTTTGAAATGTGTGCCGAAAAAAATGCAAATTTATTTACTTTCAAAAATAGCAGTTGTGTATTTTTTCAATTTTTTGAAATTCTTAAAGAATATTATATTTTAAGACATAAAACCATGTAGAAGAATGTGTTGAGAGCTTAGTAAGCGCCAGCAAGTTACATTTTTGGATATCGCTATAGATATTTTCAATTGTAAATGAAACATAAGATAAAATCAAATTCTCCTCAATATATTTATTTTTCTCCCTTTCCCTTTGATAAGATGCCGGGCAAAGAAGGTACACACTTCAAAGTTGGATTTTACAAATTACAAACGTTATGAAAACGGAACTTGGCTGAAAACAGGCAACAAAACACAACCGTGAAACTCATATTATATACCTTACCATCGAATAAACATTTCTTGTTGTTTTTAGTTTTAGCTACCACCAAACACGCCCGACTTTTTACTTTAAACAACAACAACAACAACAACAACAACAACAACAACAACTAAACAGTAACAACAACATATCCATAATGGAATTATATCAATTAAATCTGCGACCCTCCCCCTTAGAACAGAAAAGTACACAAAGTATCGACTGTCAAAGTCAAATATGAAACCCTACTGCAGAGAGAGGGTTATGGAATAATACAATACAAGATATTACTGTTTCTATGGCAAATATGATTATAACCGTTGTTGTATAAGGTTGTCGTGTGTTAAGCGGTAATTAGGCGCTTTTTCCCGCCAGATGCGAGTTTTGATTAAGAGATCGCACAAGAAGCTTGGATCCCTTGTATTCGTCAGGTTAGCACTATCTTTCTCCGTGACCTTATGAAATTGATGTTGCCTCCTCTTGTACGTGCGGTGTTATATGTACATCACAATACCAGTCAGCTCTAATGCACGTTCGAGGAAGACGGGGCAAACAAAAGATGAACCATCACGCCATCTGCGATACTTTGAGCGCGATTTCGCTCGCGCAGTAGCGCGCCACCTTACATGTGGACAGATGGCACGGTGACTACCAGCGGGACAATCACCTCGAATAAAACACGTTGTTGCAGGTTCTCCCTACTCTCTGCAATTAGAAATAATGGCTTCATTGAATTACTGGGCGAGTAATCTGTGTGTCTATTCACCTCGGGTAAGTAATACTATCCCATTCAACGCTGTCTGCCTAAGCGAATGGGCGTGTAGGGAGGGGGCCGGGTGAGGTTTAGGGAGGGGAGGGGAAGGTGAGGTTCGGATGGGGGAGGGGAACGGTGGGCTGTGGTTCAATCAGGGGAGGGAATGGGGTGAGTTTCGGGGTGGAAGGGAAAGGTGGGGTTCGGAAAAGGAAAGGTTTGTTTGTTTGCTGTTTAACGCCGCACTCAGCAATATTCCAGCTGTATGACGACGGTCTGTAAATAATCAAGTCTGGACCGAATAATCCAGTGATTGACATCATGAGCATCGGTCTTCTAAATTTGGACCCGATCCCGTTAGTCGCCTCTTACGATAAACACAGTCGCCTCTTCAGCAAGCATGGGTTGCTGAAGACCTTTTTCTCTACCGGGATCTTCAGGGGTCGGATAAGGAAGGCAAGGGTAGGCAGGGATGGGTGGGGTTCAGTGAGGGGAGGTAAAGGGAGGGGTTCAGGGTGGGGTTCATTGAGGGGAGGGAAAGGGTGAGTTTCGGGGTGGGGTTCAGTGAGGGGATTGAAAGGGTGGGGCTCGAGGTGGGGAGGGTTGAGGATCAGGGAGGAGAGGGTTGAGGATCAGGAAGGGGTGTGTGTAAGGGTCAGGAAGGGGAGGATTGAGGATCAGGGAGGGGAGGGTTAAGGGTCAGGGAGGAGAGGGTTGAGGATCAGGGAGGGGAGGGTTGAGGATCAGGGAGGGGTGGGTTGAGGATCAGTGAGGGGAGGGTTAAGGGTCAGGAAGGGGAGGGTTCAGGATCAGGAAGGGGAGGGTTGAGGATCAGGGAGGGGAGGGTTAAGGGTCAGGGAGGGGAGGGTTGAGGATCAGGAAGGGGAGGGTTGGGGATCAGGAAGGGGTGTGTGTAAGGGTCAGGAAGGGGAGAGTTAAGGGTCAGGGATGGGTGGCTTGAGGATCAGTGAGGGGAGGGTTGAGGATCAGGCAGGGGAGGATTGAGGATCAGGGAGGGGAGGGTTGAGGATCAGGAAGGGGAGGATTGAGGATCAGGGAGGGGTGGGTTAAGGGTCAGGGAGGGGAGGGTTGAGGGTCAGGGAGGGGACGATTGAGGGTCAGGGAGGGGACGATTGAGGGTCAGGGAGGGGAGGGTTCAGGATCAGGAAGGGGAGGGTTCAGGATCAGGGAGGCGAGGGTTAAGGATCAGGGAGGAGAGGGTTGAGGTTCAGGGAGGGGAGGGTTGAGGATCAGGAAGGGGACGATTGAGGGTCAGGGAGGGGAGGGTTCAGGATCAGGAAGGGGAGGGTTCAGGATCAGGGAGGCGAGGGTTAAGGATCAGGGAGGAGAGGGTTGAGGTTCAGGGAGGGGAGGGTTCAGGGTCAGGGAGGGGACGATTGAGGGTCAGGGAGGGGAGGGTTCAGGATCAGGAAGGGGAGGGTTCAGGATCAGGGAGGCGAGGGTTAAGGATCAGGGAGGAGAGGGTTGAGGTTCAGGGAGGGGAGGGTTCAGGATCAGGAAGGGGAGGGTTCAGGATCAGGGAGGCAAGGGTTAAGGGTCAGGAAGGGGAGGGTTAAGGATCAGGAAGGGGAGGGTTGAGGATCAGGGAGGGGAGGGTTGAGGATCAGGGAGGGGAGGGTTGAGGATCAGGGTTGGGAGGTTAAGGATCAGGAATGGGAGGTTAAGGATCAGGAAGGGGAGGGTTGAGGATCAGGCAGGGGAGGGTTGAGGATCAGGAAGGGGGGAGGTTAAGGGTCAGGAAGGGGAGGGTTGAGGGTCAGGAAGGGGAGGATTGAAGATCAGGGAGGGGAGGGTTGAGGATCAGGGAGGGATGGGTTGAGGATCAGGAAGGGGAGGGTTGAGGATCAGGAAGGGGAGGGTTGAGGATCAGGGAGGGATGGGTTCAGGATCTGGGAGGGGTTGGGAAGGTTGAGGATCAGGGAGGGGAGCGTTGAGAATCAGGGAGGGGAGGGGTGAAGATCAGGGAGGGGAGGGTTGGGGATCAGGGAGGGGAGAGTTAAGGATCAGGGAGGGGAGGGTTGAGGATCAGGGAGGGGAGGGTTGAAGATCAGGAAGGGGAGGGTTGAGGATCAGGGAGGGGAGGGTTGAGGATCAGGGTTGGGAGGTTAAGGATCAGGGAGGGAGGGTTGAGGATCAGGCAGGGGAGGGTTGAGGATCAGGAAGGGGGGAGGTTAAGGGTCAGGAAGGGGAGGGTTGAGGGTCAGGGAGGGGAGGGTTGAGGATCAGGGAGGGGAGGGTTGAGGATCAGGGAGGGATGGGTTGAGGATCAGGAAGGGGAGGGTTGAGGATCAGGGAGGGGAGAGTTAAGGATCAGGGAGGAGAGGGTTGAGGATCAGGGAGGGGAGGGTTGAGGATCAGGGAGGGGAGGGTTAAGGGTCAGTAAGGAGAGGCTTGAGGGTCAGGGAGCAGAGGGTTGAGGATCAGGGAGGGGAGGGTTAAGGATCAGGGAGGAGAGGGTTGAGGATCAGGGAGGGGAGGGTTGAAGATCAGGGAGGGGAGGGTTAAGGGTCAGTAAGGAGAGGCTTGAGGGTCAGGGAGCAGAGGGTTGAGGATCAGGGAGGGGAGGGTTGAGGATCAGGGATGGGAGGGTTAAGGATCAGGGAGGAGAGGGTTGAGGATCAGGGAGGAGAGGGTTCAGGATCAGGGAGGGATGGGTTCAGGATCAGGGAGGGGTGGGGAAGGTAGAGGATCAGGGAGGGGAGCGTTGAGAATCAAGGAGGGGATGGGTGAAGATCAGGGAGGGGTGGCTTGAGGATCAGGGAGGGGAGGGTTGAGGATCAGGGAGGGGAGGTTTAGGATCAGGGAGGGGAGGGTTGAGGATCAGGGAGGGAAGGGTTGAGAATAAGGGAGTATATTCGTCATATTCACATTCTTATATTCGCCATTGAGTAAATGAGTGAGTTTGGTTCAAATTGAGCGGCAGTTCAGTTATTTCAAGGTACGCCAGCTTGACGTGGGAGGAATGCCCGAAGTGATGCAGGTCTTAGGCATTTACCACTTCGACGATACCCAGGAGCATAATCGGGTTGAAATTGGGATTCGACTTTCTGGCATGCAACTTTCCTAACACACAACGATTCTGCTGCCTTCAAACACATCATTATTTATTACAAATAGATTTGTTTCTATTGTCTAAGTACATAACATTTTCTAAAGGCCCGGAGGAGTAATATCTTAATCGATAACGACTACCACGTGTCTCATCATTTCGTTGGATTGTCTTCCAGCCTACCGAAACAGCGTTGACAAAAACAAGCTTGACAGAGTTATCTCCCTTGTTTATCGCCAACACGTCTGAATAAAACTAGAATACCCACAGTACCCATTCTTGAAAGTCCTGAATTAGAGCATACATTTACCTTTATTTTTGTCAGGCCATCGCATCAACCACTGAGAGGTGAAGATAGCGCTGGTAAACTGGATTTTGAAGGAGTATTTATTTGACGATTTTATGTCCGTTTCGGTCACCTTTGTCATTTTGGGACGGAATGTTAACTGAAATTAATAAATCAAACAGTTTGTTGTTTGACGCAAGAGTCAGTAATATTCAGTCTATATGATGGCACCCTGTAATAAATCGAGTATGGGTCATGCAAAAGACATCTGACGAGGATGATCAGGCTCCATAGGATTATCCACCTTCATTGCAGTCGTCTTCAAAGGAAAACATTAACCCTGGATAAATAGGATCACCCGCTCGCAGAGTTTTAAAATCATGCATTCCTCTATTTATTGGCCAAGACATACTAGGCAAACAGTTTCATTCGTTCAACGATTTGTTTGTTTGTTTGTTTGTTATTTAACGCCGCACTCGCAATATTCCAGCTATATGACGGCGGTCTGTTAATAATAGAGTCTGGATCAGACAATCCAGTGATTGACATCATGAGCTTCGATCCACGCAATTGGGATACGATGACGTGCCTCAACCAAGTCAGTGAGCCTGACCACCCGATCCCGTTATTCGCCTCTTACGACGAGCATAGTCGCATTTTACGGCAAGCATGGGTTGCTTAAGACTTATTCTACCCCGGATCTTCACGGGTCCCTACATAAGTATCAACAACCCATAAGCCTTCGAAAAGGCCCTTTTCGCCTCAAAACTATGAGTGAGTTCGGTTTTAACGCCGCCTTTAACATTATTCCAGTTGTATCACGGCGTCTTAGCTTCATGTGGGAGGAAATCCCGAAGTGATGCAGGTCTCCGACGTTTACCACTTCGGCGAAACCCACGAGCACGGGTATGGTGCTGACAAACCTAGATACATAATCGGGGCGAACCGGGAATCGAACCCACATTCATAGGTTTCTGGTGTGTCCAAGGGACGCAACTCTGACGTCTGGGGCCACCCGTGCCCCCCCCCAATAATTTAAACAAACATCAACCGATAGTTCTGAATAGACTATTTGAATGTTGCCTTTTACATTGTATTATACTTTGAAATAACATTAGCCAGTGCTCTTTTAGCAATTTCAAATTGACTGCCACCTTTTTAAAATGGAAGTACAAATTGTTAATTTCCTCTTCTTTTGTAAATGAGTGACTGGCCCTCATATGAAACTGAGTGATCATAGTTTATGATGAACGCTGTACAAGAAACCTTCTGTTCAACATGCTTCAACAAAAATGGCAGCTGCACAACTGAGAGCATTGATGACCACTGTAAGTAGTGGACATAGGAACATGTTTCTTCAGAGGAGTACACATGGCGACACCAGGTATTTACGATGTGATCAATACGACTAGGACTCTGATCTCATCAACAGTCACCTGTAAGCCATTTGGCAGCACCGACCATGTGTCAATGCTACTTCACCTCGAATAGAAGTGAGTATGGTTTTACGCCGCTTTTAGCAATATTCCAGCAATATCACGGCGGGGGACACCACAAATGGGTTTCACACATTGTACCCATGTTGGGACTCGAACCCGGGTCTTTGGCGAACGCTCTTACCACTGGGCTACCCCCCACCCCCAAATGTTTTCTTAATATTCCCCAGGATCGAACTCGCAACCTTCATATCTGTAGACCGGTGAGTGTACCACGAGGCCACAGAGGTGTTGATAGGCCACGCTGGTTTTTAGAATGTCCTTTTCAAGATCCGTACGCCAGCAACAGATATTTTACGCGCGTTTCCTAAGGTTCATGGAAAGTATGTTCGAAACATAAAAATGTTGATAAATGTTGTTTTAAGTATATTAGTGACAGAGCATGCCCTGGGTGTTGGGAGAAACCGTGGGGGCTTCGCCCCCTTGGTTTTTCCCTTTCCCCAGGGCATGCTCTGTCTACCAAAACCGCGTAAGCGTGTTTCCTCCAATACATAAAACATGTCACAGACGATTTATAATGCACAGTGATATATTACAGCGCATAGTGCTATATTTACCGTGTACAGAGATATATGACTTTGATATATTTACAATGTACAGTGATATATTGCCAGTACAGTGATATATTTACCATGTACAGAGATATATGACTTTGATATATTTACATTGTACAGTGATATATTACCAGTACAGTGATATATTTACCATGTACAGAGATATATGACTTTGATATATTTACATTGTACAGTGATATATTGCCAGTACAGTAATATATTTACTGTGTACAGAGATATATGACTTTGATATATTTACATTGAATAGTAATATATTTACCATGTACAGAGATATATGACTTTGATATATTTACATTGTACAGTGATATATTGCCAGTACAGTGATATATTTACTGTGTACAGAGATATCTGACTTTGATATATTTACATTGAATAGTAATATATTTACCATGTACAGAGATATATGACTTTGATATATTTACATTGTACAGTGATATATTGCCAGTACAGTAATATATTTACTGTGTACAGAGATATATGGCTTTGATATATTTACATTGAATAGTAATATATTTACCATGTACAGAGATATATGACTTTGATATATTTACATTGTACAGTGATATATTGCCAGTACAGTGATATATTTACTGTGTACAGAGATATCTGACTTTGATATATTTACATTGAATAGTAATATATTTACCATGTACAGAGATATATGACTTTGATATATTTACATTGTACAGTGATATATTGCCAGTACAGTGATACATTTACTGTGTACAGAGATATCTGACTTTGATATATTTACATTGAATAGTAATATATTTACCATGTACAGAGATATATGACTTTGATATATTTACATTGTACAGTGATATATTGCCAGTACAGTGATATATTTACTGTGTACAGAGATATCTGACTTTGATATATTTACATTGAATAGTAATATATTTACCATGTACAGAGATATATGACTTTGATATATTTACATTGTACAGTGATATATTACCAGTACAGTGATATATTTACCATGTACAGAGATATATGACTTTGATATATTTACATTGTACAGTGATATATTGCCAGTACAGTAATATATTTACTGTGTACAGAGATATATGACTTTGATATATTTACATTGAATAGTGATATATTTACCATGTACAGAGATATATGACTTTGATATATTTACATTGTACAGTGATATATTGCCAGTACAGTGATATATTTACTGTGTACAGAGATATCTGACTTTGATATATTTACATTGAATAGTAATATATTTACCATGTACAGAGATATATGACTTTGATATATTTACATTGTACAGTGATATATTACCAGTACAGTGATATATTTACCGTGTACAGAGATATATGACTTTGATATATTTACATTGAATAGTAATATATTTACCATGTACAGAGATATATGACTTTGATATACAGTATTTACTTTGTACAGTGATATATTGCCAGTACAGTGATATATTTACCGTGTACAGAGATATATGACTTTGATATATTTACATTGTACAGTGATATATTACCAGTACAGTGATATATTTACCATGTACAGAGATATATGACTTTGATATATTTACATTGTACAGTGATATATTGCCAGTACAGTGATATATTTACCATGTACAGAGATATATGACTTTGATATATTTACATTGTACAGTGATATATTACCAGTACAGTGATATATTTACCATGTACAGAGATATATGACTTTGATATACAGTATTTACATTGTACAGTGATATATTACCAGTACAGTAATATATTTACCATGTACAGAGATATATGTCTTTGATATATTTACATTGTACAGTGATATATTGCCAGTACAGTGATATATTTACCATGTACAGAGATATATGACTTTGATATATTTACATTGTACAGTGATATATTACCAGCACAGTGATATATTTACCGTATACAGTGGTATATGCCCGGTGCAGAGTCTAGAATAAGATTGATTTTCTGTATTGGTTAATGTTACCGAATTTTCTAAGGCCACAGACAACAGCTGCACCAGTCTTATTGTTCAGGCATTCTTCAATAGCTGAAAAGTGTCGCATTACAATGATATCGCAACATGCTGTATCGGACCCATTTTAACATATATGTTCCTCGAAATAAAGTTGTGTATAAGGTCAATAACCTTTCACTCTCCTTATTAAAGAGTTGAAAAGTGACTGAGCATTGGCTGAGAAGGGGGTGAGAGTTGAATGGAAGTGAATATTTGATGTAATATATGCTGGGGTCAGTATGGAGTCTATATAGTGAAGTCTTTTATTTGTACTAAGGCCACTGGCCCATATACAATACATACATTTGAAATAGCGTGGCACACGAAAAAAAGTAATGTCAGGTAAACATTTACAGATTTACAGGCTTTTCATAATTACGTCTTCATTCATAGCTGTAATACAGGTATTTACATAGTTTTCCAAGTAATTGTTTACATAAGGATGACAGCAGCATTTTAAATTTATGCATATTTGGATTATGGCAAATAGTTGTTGGTAAGTACAGTTGACTAATATCGTTGTAATATTCACATTTTAAAGTAAAATGATATTCATTCTCTATACTTGATTCACATACAGGGCAAAGCCGTAAACGTAAATCAATATCAGTCCATCTACCTTCGTTTACCTTAAGTCTTAGTAGATCGGCTCTAAGCCTTATTATAACATTTCGATATTTTGTTTCAGCAATAATGGAAAGGTATTTTTCTGGTTCCAGGAGATTTTAAACTCTTTATACAGGATGTACCTAGAACTAGCCTTCATAGTACTATTCCATGATTGGTAGAACATATTTATCAAAACGTTTTTAAAACTATCAATGAATGATGGTTTGTCGCCAACATCTTGACTGAGCGAAACAACTCCAAATCCATGAGAAAATAATATGGAACGAATAGAAGAAGCATAGTTATGATGGCCACACGTATCGTTATATACAAGCATATTATATATATATATATATATTTGTACAGTCTACCTGCTATACTGTAAAACGTGAAATTAATGTGTCTCCAAAAGAATGCGACCGCTGGCCCCTAACCAAAAATGCGACTCAATATGAATGCGACACCCCCTCCTCTCGAGCATCAGTGGATTTATATCTAAACAAAACGTCCTCTGTCAGGTTTACAGGAGAATCCTCACATTAATCCAATCACACACCAAATAGCACCGCTTATTAGCGCTGAGTAGAGTACTTCAGCTAAAACAATAAGTGGCCGCTGGCTCGTGTCGGCCTTTGATGCAGTCGCAAAGAGCAAAGACACCGTGTTGGGTGGTGTCTGTTTGGACTTGCAGGTGTCATAAGTGATGACATGAGTGAGTAGAACGCTTGTCTTCACCCCAGCAGTATCAATTCACAGGATGTAATTAGTGTTTGAATGACATTGTTTACGTACTTGTTACAAGTGCTGCTCAATAAACATTGATGTGGAATACATAGTTGTTTGTTTTCAGCGTATGTCTAAGTTGGTATTTCTGCTATCCAAAATGTCTTATTGTTGATATAAATGCGATGTTTAATAGTGCGAGCAAAACCGTGTGCGAAATACGCTGCAGTCGGAAAGCGCACGTTAAATCTTCTATATCAGTCAGTGCGAGCAAAGACCACTCGCATTTTTCGCATTTAATTCACGTTCGCGTTAATTTCACGTTTTACAGTATCTGATCGATACGAACAGTATAGAAATGTCTTAATAAACATCGATAAACAACTGAAGGTCTATTGTGAACAGATGGTTGCAAGTAACTGATCCAAAGCAGACTTATGCCAGTGTGTGGATCGTGCGTACACATACCAGCACGGGCTGAAAGAAACGTATGTGCAGATGTGGTATTTAAAGGGCTATTGACCAAGTTCACCGCTTTTATATGTATATACACGCTCACAGTTACCGGAATGTCGATAAACACCGGGGTGTAATCCCATGATCAAACCTCAATGATGATGTTTATCGCTCAGAGAATGGACATTTCTTGACAAGCGCAATTTGCGATACTTGTCATTGCTGAAAGTAATATTCCTTATCGACAGAATGGTTTGTGTGAATGGCTTTTGTTCACTTCGTAAGTATAAGCAGCTATCTTCGTTCGTTAATCATCGCGATATTTCGTGCTTCTATTTCAAGTGTTATCACTTGCATGGGTCACAGCATTTCGTCGACACAAGCCCCAATTTCGACTGGGACTCATAATTGGCAAATGAACCAGTTAAGGACGCTCCGATCTCACCTTTTACGTGGCCAAAACCTGCTATGATATTTATTGAAGCGCCGATCTATTTTATATTCATGATGTATATATTGTATGTATACTCATTTTAGTATATAAGTTGGTTTTATTATCATATCGTCTCTCATAAGTCGTTTTACGACTGGCCGTAAGTTTTAAGCATGTTTTGATTTATATGTATACTGTACAATGTACCTTATGGGTGAGACGCAAATGAATTATTGTCTGTCTGTCTTGTCTGTCTCTGGGAGACCTATCATATAACTCTCATTTATCAAACTTAAACCATTGAAAAGTGTCAACAAGATAGCATTCCTTATTTCAAATGTTATCTGATTCCTAACATATTGCTCTTCTGTGAGTTTATATCAATCAGCCCAAATAAAGTTAAATGTCATATTGTCGACAGTAAAGTTATTGTTTGTTGTTTTACGCCGCACTCAGCAATATTCCAGCTATATGACGGCGGTCTGTAAATAATCGAGTCTTGACCAGACAATCCAGTGATTGATGTCATGACCATCGATCCACGCAATTTGGATCGATGACATGCATCAACCAAGTCAGGGAGTCTGACCACCCGATCCCGTTTGTCGCCTCTTAGGACAAGTATAGTCGCCTTTCACGGCAAGCATGGGCCTACACCATACCTTCACGGGTCCGTCCCGAGTTTGAAGTTCAGTTACAACACTTTTCTCTTTAGAGAACCATAGTTTTAACAGGCAAAGCTAAAGACAGATCGAGCTTGTTAAAAGCTTTGTCTGGCAGACTGTGCGTCTGTGTCGCATTAAAATTTAAATGTTCATCTTAAAGTAGTAGTCCGAAGTAAGTATGTTTATTTTGCAATATATCTAACATAACACCACCACATTTTAAAACTGCGACAATTCTCGGTACCCAAGAGTTACGAAAATGCACAATTTTCGACTGCGCCTGATTAACAAGAATCTTTTGTTTGATAACACCACATATAAATACAATCTAACAAAACTTTAATGTCAGCTTTTTCATCGACCAAAAGCACAAAATAGTCAGCGTACAGGAACGCTGGCTTTAAAACACCAAAAAAAGTTATTGGCAAAATGTAATTTTATAATCAATTTTCCTGAAAAGAAAATTTGTATCACCATATCAACACCTATGCAACAGATGTAAGTCCGATCCATTATATGTTTTCAATTAGAACACTATCCATCACATTTAAATCATTATTACAGAAATGTTGTCAAAACTAACAAAGGAGGCTACTATGGCTAACAGATCCAGTGTGGTACAGTGGTCGATGTGTAGGTGAGTGAGTGAGTTGTGTTGAACGCCGCTTTTAACAGTATTCCAGTTACATCGCGGCGTGTCAGCTTCAGTATATTTTGACAAGCCTATCAACAGGCTGACTGTCGCCTCACAATTGACACCTGTTACTGCAACCAACCTCGTATTGAATTTAACACTTCAATTTCAGGGCATTAACAGTGTCGAAACGATGAGCTCTCAATGGTAAACGCACCTAGTAAACAGATGGTTCTTGTACTAACACATGTTCAATTATGTTGGAACGATGGACATTTTGAACTGTGCGACTTTGAGATGTATGGGAAACATGAGCCCTGCAAGCATTAAGGCGATCAAGGTAAAATAAATTCAAGTGTAAACTGTCATTTCAGGAAAATTTATAATTTTGTTCAAATTCAGTTTCCTTTGTTCATTGTTTCTTGTATCATCTCTGTGTAGCATATTCGCCGTGTCACCTACGTCTGATCAATTAATATTATATTTCAGCCTGTTTAAACTATCGACGGTTTACTGTGATTCAGGTGGTGCAGAGATGAAAGACAAGATCCATACCGGGGTAGATCAAATCAGAGGTCACACCTAGACCCAATCCTACATATCTAGTACTGGTGCAGCAGATGTCACAGTGGGATATTTATACCTCGTATGTACAACCGCAGCAACACAACTGTGGACATGGTAATGTTCCCTTCTTTCAGGAAACTGTCTGCTGTTCTACTAGGAGTAACAATTGGATTAACGTTGGTGACCATTTGTGTTTTGATCTTTAAAACAGACCAAAATGGCATTCATTTCGTCTCGTCTATTATCAACACTGTCAATTCACAAGCTGTACATCCACGAGAGGTACAAAATCTGTCGAATGACCCACACGAAGACGTTCAGAAGTCATGGGGGCAATACCTGTCTGAAAATGTCAAATTTGAGGACCTGCATCTTCATAAAGGTTAGTTTCAATATCACATTATAATATGCCATCTGGGTTAACGGGTTTGGTTTAATACCATTCTGAACTGGATTTCATCTATACCACAGCTGAATGTAACCCCGATATAACGTAGATATGTGAAATATCTTAACCATATCTTAACCACTTTTTGACATTCGTTATCTCAGTAAAGTGCTGACGAACCAAGAATCTGATTGCCAAATCGAGTTCACGATCAGCGGATCCTAATTCGTCAAAGGTATGCAAATGTGCACAATGAATTAAGGGACCCTATACCACATGTTCTTGTTTCAGTATTTATCTACATGTGTACATCGATAGAGTGAGTGTATGAGTGAGAAAATGTAACGCCGCTTTGAAATTAATTTCAGCTATATCACGGCGTGTCAGCTGGATATGACAGGAAAGGCCAAAGCGACGCAGGTCTAAGACATCTACCATATTGGCATAACCTCCGAGCACGGGTATGGTGCTGACAAACCATGACACATAATCGTGAGGAGTATTTGAGTTTCGAACACACGATCTTAGGTTTCGGACACGCATAAGGGACGAAATTCTGTATTTGACGCCGCTTTGAACAATGGGTCGGTTATATCACGGCGGAGGAAAGCCCGAAGTGATAAAGGTCTGACGCGTTTACCACTTTGGTGAAAACCACAAGCAGCACGGGCGTATGAACTGGAGTCTAGTTGCATTCACACAGTGTAATCGATCTTGCCGAGTTTCTCTTATGATATGTGTGTGTAATTATGTTAAGTAGATGTTATATGTATGAACACAACACTTACCATAATCATAAGACGTAAACCATTGATGTAAGATCGTAATGTATCCTGCACGCTTTGAATTTAGTCAATGTGAAAAGAAAATATACACGCCAACTACCAGTATTCAGTATTATGAGGAACATTTATTCAACATTTATCGAACATCAACATAACGATATGTAACATTAATATATAGGAAAAGTATTCAATGCTATCGATTCAACACTTTGAACTGTGGCTCCTATGTCTATGGCTGTACTTAAACAACCACTGGGCAATGACGTGTGTCACTATTTTCCCATCGAATTGTCTCATCAACATATTTTCAAAAGACAATTTTGCTCAACCTCTCCAACATACATACAGAGTATTTGCTGCAAAACCAAACTTAGAATCAATATAACATACCGTCATGCACACACGCCCACATATCGTCACGTTTCGTTTCCAAAGCATAATTCTGTTCAATACGTTTTGAACATGCACTGAACTGGTGCCTGTTTCTACATAACAGTTTCTATAAAATTAATGTTGCCCTTCAAATGAGGGTGGTTAACTCAACAACCGTATACGCGTGTATTCCGTGTTACAAACGGTCCTCAACTACCAGTATGTTGATGCAATGCCGCAACCTAAGGCCATATAATTGATCGGGTCATACGTGGCTGCTTATTTGACCGTGTGACATCAGGTTAACTAGTCCATGCTATCATATAGCTATCGAACGAAGTATCATGCATCACTTCAGAATTTGCCTTTTTATGGAATTCTGTTTCGTTGAAGTTTCATTATTTACAGTTTCGAGAATAAACTACCAAGGAAGATTACTATCGGATGAACGTCCACTGAAAGGTTGAATAGTTTGATAAGAAGGTATTATAGAAAAAAACCAAACATTTAAAGACAGGAGGATACCACTGGTCTTATCGACCGCCTCCGTGGTCTTGTGGTAGAGCTGTGGTATACTGTGTCTGAGTGGGGTATTTATGTTAAACTGCAGCATGGTATCACATTGAGCTAGCACTATAAATCGGCATCAGTACAAGCAACCACACACACATACACATGCATGCACGTCGCTACATAAGTGCAACAATCTTACGCGACGTTAAACCCAATTTCACCCCACCTCACTGGTCTTATTATGAACAATATACTCTGCCATCATTTAGTTACGAAATATGTTCTCACAAGCTTAGTTACTAATCATAATTTTGATTGGCATCTAATAAAGATAATTTAATGCCATTTAGGAACGCAAAAACGTCTTTGAACATATAAATGCACAGAAAAAGAAGTTTATTTCAGTATAAAGGCCACAGGCCCAAGGACAATATAGATGTGTTATATACAAAGTGGTGGTACAATATCATGAGGTACAGAGTGCAATTAAAGTAAAAATTAGAATTATAATAATGAAGAACGTAAAGGTAGGACATCTTTTATGTATTTAGCACATACTGACAAGGTTTCAATGTTAGAAGTTCGTAGTAAAGTTCTGAGGGAGTGCTCGTTTTTTAAAGTTATTGTTGGGAATATATCTGTCTTAAAATATCATAAGTTGGGCATACTAACAAAAAATGTAACTCATCTTCGATAATATTTTTACAATAAGGTCAGAATCTAAGGTTTCCAGGTACACCCTCCGGCGTACCTATATTTTTCATAATGTATAATTCTCTAATTCTTAATAATGTTAAACATCTCCCTAGGTCCCTGTGGTGTATATGATACAAATATGGTTCAATTGTGAAAGTTGACTTTATAGTGGAGTCTAAATCTAAATTTGAATGCTCATTTAACCTTGAAAAATGAGATTGAACACAACAGTCTTTAACTCTTTGTTAAAATTCTAAAAGAAATAAATTAATATTACCGATACTTTGATTATTGCATTCATATTTAAAACTATATGAATAAAGTAATTTTGTAACATTTGAGGCCAATGTAACTCTGACTTGCAGCTGCTCGTCCAATCTTCTCAACATGTCATAACATTGCTTTGGATATCTAGTACCCGATAATGCATACAAGTTTACACCAATAGTTAATGCATCTGGAGAATGAATCGCAATATATATTACACCGACCACACTCACTTAAAACAGATGCAGTAGTATAAGATTTGCCAACACCTAGAACATATTTACAATATTTTACATGTAACTTTTCCAATGCCTCCCATTTATGACAACCCCATACCTCGGGTGAATACAACAGCATAGGTTTTATTTGAGAAGATTTTTTAAGTTCGATTGCAATTGCTTTACTAGCTTTATTAATTAGTATTTGTTTGACCGTGACAGTCTGTTTGAAAGTATGATACCAAGCAATCTTAAGTATACCAACGTTGAGGAACACAAGGATTTCAGTTTTCTTGAAATCAACTTTCAAACCCCACTTTGAACAAAATGTCTACAATATATGTATTTTCTTTTGCAAACTAATAACACTTTCAGAAAACAGACATAAAACATCTGCATATAGTAATAAGGGAAATCTTAAAAGTACAAAAATACCTCTCCCACCATGCTGCTGTAATTCATCTTCAAGTTGGTTTAAAAGCATACTAAATAGAAGTGGACTTAGAATACAACCTTGACGTACACCGCTTAAACAATCAAAATATTCGTAAATGCAAACATTTGATGTTTTAACAGCTGATGTTGTCGTAGAATACATATCACGAATTATATTAAGCACTTTGCCTTTAATATCTTGTCCTATGGGAGCAGTTGAAGCATAAATAACGACTTTCCCCCAATTGCTACAATGTGAGAATCACATTCTGGCTGTCTGTTGGGGAGGGTGGGATACCCATGACCTCCCATGACCTCCCATGACCTCCCATGATCTTGCTGAAATATTGCTGAATGCGGCGTAAAGCCCTACTTACTCACTCGCTGGTGTTTCTCGCCTATATATAGCTGCAATACATCAATCTACCACTCTCACTGTGTGATGTTATTTCACGAAATAGCTCAAACAGGAATAACTGATTCTTTATTTATTTTAACAGATGATGATGCCATATCCAAGGCTCTGTATCGAAAGGAGCGTGTACTCTGCTGGATTATGACGTCCCCTAAGAATCTGGATGTTAAAGCACGTGTAGTTCGCGACACATGGAGCAGGCGCTGCAACAAAGTGCTCTTCATGAGCTCTGTGACGGATCCAAAGTTCCCTACAATCGGATTAAACGTGTCGGAAGGTCGGCGGCATTTGACAGCCAAAACGATGCAGGCTTTCCGTTACATCTACGAAAACCACTTTGATGATGCTGATTGGTTCATGAAGGCTGATGATGACACATATGTTATTTTAGAGAACCTCCGGTACTTTCTGACGTCCCAAAACAAATCCGAACCTGTATATTTTGGCCATCATTTTAAGGTGTACGTAAAACAAGGGTACTACAGCGGCGGAGGGGGTTATGTGCTGAGTAAGGAAGCGCTGAGGAGATATGGGGAGAAAGGTCATGACCCCAGTATATGTCGACAAGATTTCGGCCCGGAGGACTTAGAATTCGGCAAATGTATGCAAAAACTAGGGGTGAGGACAGCCAATACTCTAGACGCCCTCGGGAGGACCAGGTTCCACTGTTTTTCCCCTGAGGCACACCTGTTTGGTGGCTACCCAAAGTGGTATTACAAATTTGATAAAAATGGTGCTAAGAAGGTAAGACAAACTCAAAATGTTTTCAAAATCTTCGGCACGAATAAGAAAAGCATCATATCTGAATACAAAAACGAACAAAACGGGAGTAATTATTATACATGTACTTATATCCACAGGTCTGGAGTATGTATACTTGTATATTCACCAATTGAGAGTATGTAAGATACCTATATATATAAAATATAAAATATATAAAAGTAACTGTGCTTCATATAAAGTTCAACATCCCCCCCAGGTTCCTTTCAATCATCTGGTGTCTTCTATGCGCGTGTCTTCTATTCCTTTTAAACCATGACACTCTATATTGTTTTGCTATAAGGTATCTCGATGTTCTCTTATTTTTCTAGTATTTCTTGCATTTCGACAGTTCATAAGTGAATCTGGTATTCACAATGTAAGATCGAGGAGCGAAGTTCCTCTATCTTACATTGCCGATACCCACTTGCCTCTGTCTTAGTTCCTCGACCATAACCTCGGAGTCATGCTTATCCGTCACATAGACAATTCCCTTCCACGTATTTAAGCACCTGAACTAGAAATAAAGGAGACCAGTGAGGCCTCATTTCATATTTAGACCGATGCATAGAGATTCAGAGTTACAAAACACTCTCCACAAGACTGTTTGACAAGATGGATGACTTCAACTTTCCAATTGTCAACTTTGCCTTTTTGTCGAGCAATATTCCCGCAGTTCAAGCCCTTGGTGTATGCGTTCCACAAAATTTTAGGTACAATCGAGCATGTTCTTTCAACCAATATTTCATAAAAGGATCATACGACCTTTGCTCAAAAGATGTTTGTTCAAGGTTGCAACAGTAAGGGCCCCATGAAAAGGTTCAAAATTGCGTGGAGGGCATTTTCAAATGCGACGCATCAGTGACAACAAAATTCCCTAGTTTGACTTGCAACATATGTTCCCCTGTTTACTCGTAAGAATTGGAACATATGATTGATACACGTCCTTGCTTTATTGACAAAAGGTATTTTACGTTGGACAATAGTGAGGACAGGCATCACTGTGTTTGCAACATAATGTTTCCGTAATTTGTTCAGGTGAACAATTGACTTGCCTTTGCATGTGTTTGTGACGGATGCCACTGGTGGAGCAGGATATGCTCACCTTTTCGCGGACACCTGGTATCCTCATTCATAAACGCATGCTCATGACATCGTCGAAATCGTACAGTAGACTTGAATGCAGAAAGGGTTTCGTCCCTTACATTTACGATAAAATATTGATCACGTGACCAATATTTTGTTTTTGTTTTTTCATTAACATTACATTTACACCAATTTATTTGAAGCACAGTTTTTTTTTTCGGTGGTATGTAGCCACCGGTCAATAGTACAGATTTCCTCCCAGTTAGAATTATTTCGTAATCGAGTATAATGTTAATAAGGAGATAAGGAGGTTTTTTTAACTACGAATCGAATAGCTAGAACCATGCCCATTCTTGTTTCGCTCGTATGGAATGAATGTATGCGTTAGATTAATGTTTAACTGGATTAAACTTTTCATAAAAACGTATATTTTTGAAGGGCACAGAGAGCATCTCCGACTACGCCATATCCTTCCACTACGTGTCCCCAAAGAAGATGCGCGCTCTGGAGTTTTACATCTATCACTTACGACCGTATGGCATTGTGTCAGGAACCCAGGAGCTCAGCAGACAAGTGGACGTGAAACCCGGAACTCAGGAGCTCAACAGACAAGCGGATGTTAAACCCGGAACTCAGGGGGTCAACAGACAAGCGGACGTTAAACCCGGAACTGAGGGGGTCAACAGACAAGTGGACGTGAAACCCGGAACTCAGGAGGTCAACAGACAAGCGAATGTGACACCCGGAACTCAGGAGCTCAACAGACAAGCGAATGTGACACCCGGAACTCAGGAGCTCAACAAACAAGCGGATGTGAAACCCGGAGCTCAGGAAATCAACAGACAAGCGGATGTGACACCCGGAACTCAGGAGCTCAACAGACAAGCGAATGTGACACCCGGAACTCAGGAGCTCAACCGACAAGCGGATGTGACACCCGGAACTCAAGAGCTCAACAGACAAGCGGATGTTAAACCCGGAACTGAGGGGGTCAACAGACAAGCGGACGTTAAACCCGGAACTGAGGGGGTCAACAGACAAGTGGACGTGAAACCCGGAACTCAGGAGGTCAACAGACAAGCGAATGTGACACCCGGAACTCAGGAGCTCAACAGACAAGCGAATGTGACACCCGGAACTCAGGAGCTCAACAAACAAGCGGGTGTGAAACCCGGAGCTCAGGAAATCAACAGACAAGCGGATGTGACACCCGGAACTCAAGAGCTCAACAGACAAGCGGATGTGACACCCGGAACTCAGGAGCTCAACCGACAAGCGGATGTGACACCCGGAACTCAAGAGCTCAACAGACAAGCGGATGTGACACCCGGAACTCAGGAGCTCAACAGACAAGCGGATGTGAAACCCGGTACTCAGGAGCTCAACAGACAAGCGGATGTGAAACCCGGAGCTCAGGAGGTCAACAGACAAGCGGATGTGAAACTCGGAGCTCAGGAGCTCAACAGACAAGCGGATGTGAAACCCGGAGCTCAGGAGCTCAACAGACAAGCGGATGTGACACCCGGAACTCAGGAGCTCAACAGACAAGCGGATGTGACACCCGGAACTCAGGAGCTCAACAGACAAGCGGATGTGAAACCCGGTACTCAGGAGCTCAACAGACAAGCGGATGTGAAACCCGGAGCTCAGGAGCTCAGCAGACAAGCGGATGTGAAACTCGGAGCTCAGGAGCTCAACAGACAAGCGGATGTGAAACCCGGAGCTCAGGAGCTCAACAGACAAGCGGATGTGACACCCGGAACTCAGGAGCTCAACAGACAAGCGGATGTGAAACCCGGAACTCAGGAGCTCAACAAACAAGCGGATGTGAAACCCGGAACTCAGGAAATCAACAGACAAGCGGATGTGACACCCGGAACTCAGGAGCTCAACAGACATGCGTAGTGGCACGCGGAACTCAGGAGGTCAACATACATGCGGATGTGAATCCCGAAACTCACGATGTCAACAGACATGCGTAGTGGCACGCGGAACTCAGGAGGTCAACAGACATGCAGAGTAACAAAGAGGACGTCATGTGATTGATGTTCCATTATGTATTTTGCATATACACATGTATTCGGTGTTCACAAAAAATATTACGTGGCATTGAAACAATTGATCATCTATGATGATGTAATAAAGCCAAATGATAAATCTGTATTATAAAGATAACCCAAACTGGGAGATTATCAGGTGGAATAACTGTTTTGTTGAGAAAGGATTTTGTTAAATACATGAAATGGACTAAAAATACTAAGAGGTGCATATTTATTTTATTTGACAAGACTCTATTTGGTCTTACATAAGGTGTTTTATATTCCACAGTGCATATTCACCCTGAGAATTCAGCCAGGTATAACCATACTGGATTAGAAAGTAAAAATGGTATTTCCCTTTTTCAAGAAGATATTCTTGATATACTGTTGGATATAGAAGGGGACGTCATATCCTTTTTCGGTGTAGCGTTTAATGCCCGCACAGGCAATGACCCGGACTATGTTGAAGATGACATTATTGAACACATTCAGGGCTATGAACACAACCTTATGGCCTATGTGCTTGATCATTTTCGTATCAGGCGATGTTCATGTGACACTACTGTTAAAACTAGAAAGTAGCATTAATGATCTGGTCTGCTCTCAAACACTTGAACGGTAAAAGACAGGTTTATAAAAATGACATAAACATAGATACCTGGTATAAACATTTTAGAGACTTATTTTCTTTTGACAATAACAGTGAAGATTTGCAGGAAGACATCGAAATAGACAGTGAGGAGGCTAGTTTAGTAGCTGATATGTTAGATTTTCCTTTCACTTCAAGTATACAAAGATTGAAAAAAGAAAATTCTGGTATTTAAAACGTAATCCCCGTTTAAAACGTAATTTTCCCAAAGATTGGTCAGTGGGCATTATCATTCCTCTTCACAAACAAGGTATTGTAAATGATACCAATACCTACAGAGGCATCACATTATTAAGCATACTGAGTAAAATATTCTCAGATATCATTAATAGAAGATTAGTATTTTCGGCTGAATCATTTAAGAAAATAGATGAGGTACAAGCTGGTGTTAGAGAGGGGAACTCAACTATTGACAATTTCTTTGTGTTACATTCCTTTATTCAACGTTATTTATTAAGTAAAGGAGGGACACTTTATGCGTTTTTTGTAGATTTTTCTAAAGCATGTGACTCAGTTAACCGTGATAAACTTTGGGCCTTGCTTTAATTACGAAGAAGAGTATGCAGCAAGATGTTGAAACTATTATCAAGTATCTATGAACAAGTAAAGGCTTGTTTAAGAAGTAATGGTAAGTACTCAAGATTTTGAATGCAATGTAGTCGTTCGACAAGGATGCATATTAAGTCCTTGTCTCTTTTCTTTCTTTATTAACGAGCTGGCAGAAGAAATACAAAGCAATTGTAAAGGTGGCATTCAGCTACACCCAGATATTGTTAAAATATGTTTGCTTCTGTTTGCCGATGATGTCGTAATGATTTCGAGTACTGTACCCGGACTTCAAAGTCAGATAGATGTGCTGGAGCAATTTTGTGAACAATTTGGTTTAAGTGTTAACACAAAAAAGACCAAAGTTATTGTATTTAAAAACGGCGGAATGTTATCAAAAAGGGAGAAATGTTTGTACAAAGACAGTTATCTGGACGTAGTTACAAGCTATAAATATTTGGGAGTAAATGTTTCTATTAAATTGTCTTCGACTTTTCATTCAATACAGGCTGCAACACAAGCAAAGAAAAAAGTCTCTATGGGATCCTTAAACGTCTCAGACCGATTTAGAGTGTAAATTATAATTATTTCTTTTTAAATTTGACACAAAAATAAAACCAATTCTACTAGGTTTGGGGAGTACATCAGCTAGAATTGATTGAAAAGGTGCATGTACATGCATGCAAAAGATATTTAGGAGTAAAGATAAACACCTCCAATGTAGTCATAAAGTACTGGTTAAGGCTATTACGGATGCAAAATGATAGGTACCCCAAAAAGTGTTATGAAATGATGGTATTGTATGACAAAAATGGAAAGCAAAACTGGGTTTCTTCAGTTAAAAAGCTCATTAATGATTTAGGCTTTGGTTCTGCTTGGCAAAGTCAAAATGTAGATTGTTGTGAACATTTTGTGAAATTGTGTACACAAAGGCTCATAGATACGTCCTTACAACAGTGGTATTGTTTGTTAGCTTTATCGTCAAAATATCAGTACTTTAGTTTGTTTAAAACACATTTTATAACTGCAGAATATCTTTTGAAACCACTCTTGTACAAATATAGAATTGCATTTTCTAGATTCAGATGTTCGTCACATGAATTAAATATTGAAACGGGAAGATATTTCAAAATCCCAAAGGAAATTAGATTATGTAAAATGTGTAATCTACAGCTAATAGTGGATGAGTACCATTTTCTCATTTGTCCATTTTACCAGAATTAGAAATGATAAGATGAGTGACTTAAACAGGTAGAAATGAATATGTCCATCCACTATCCACAAAGTTATGTACTATAGGCCTATGGCCTTTCAGTATTTCTGAAATAAAGATTGACTGATTGATAAATCTGTATTTACTTCACTGAGAAAAGGATAGAGAATACAATAATGACAATAGAACTTTTACACTGTCATTGCGAAGCCTATTCCACACGTTGCAGATGGAGCCCAATCATACAGATTGGCCTGTTTCGGAGACCACATTAGAATTGAGCTGGTTAGCTAATAAAGGGAGAGCAATGTGGCAAATAACTGATACCTTTGAATTTAACAATGTCGACAAACGGCATGTAGTTTAAGAAACTGCGAGGCTTATCACGAGTTTGATGTGATGAGTTTGTTTGCCTGTTTATTTGTTCGTTTGTTGGTTTGTTGTTTAACGTCGCACTCACCAAGATTCCAGTTATATGACGGCGGTCTGTAAACAATCGAGTTTGAATTTCACTGTAGGTTGCAAATGAAGCTCCGGGCATCAAATACTCAATAACGCTCACAAACACATGTTTGTTAACTCCACCTTTGATATACAAAGTATGCCGCCAACGTGAGATCCTCATTCATTTACCATAACATTATTACTACTGTGTAAATAATGGAATAAATGGAGAACCACAAAAAAATTAACACGTTCTGTTTTTGTGCCGACTTAATTTGTTCTGTCCTACGGGGACCGAAAATGGTGCTGCGTGACTGGAGGGTGTCACGGAAATAGTGTTGCGTGACTGGGGGGTGTCACGGAAATCGTACTGTGTGACTAGCGGGTGACACAGAAATACAGCTGCGTGACTGGATGGTGTCACGAAAATGGTGCTGCGTGACTGGGGCTGGTCACGAGCATGGTGCTGCCTGACTGGGGGGTGTCACGGAAATGGTGCTTCGTGACTGGAGGGTGTCAATGAAATGGTGCTGCGTGACTGGAGGGTGTCACGAAAATGGTGCTGCGTGACTGGGGGTGTCATGAAAAGGGTATTCCATAGCTGGAGGGTGTCGTGGAAATACAACCAGAATGTTCACAGTAGTGTGTCAGCAACGTATCTATATACAACCAGAATACCCACAGTTGTGTAAGCAACGTGTCTGTTTTCACGTAGAATATCCACAGTTGTGTGTCAGCAACGTGTCTCTATACAACCTGAATACCCACAGAAGTGTGTCAGCAACGTGTCTTTATACAACCAGAATATCCACAGTTGTGTGTCAGCAACGTGTCTCTATACAACCTGAATATCCACAGTAGTGTGTCAGCAACGCGTCTCTATACAACCAGAATATCCACAGTAGTGTGTCAGCAACGTGTCTGTATACAACCTGAATATCAACAGTAGTGTATCAGCAACGTGTCTATAACAACCAGAATATCCACAGTTGTGTGTCAGCAACGCGTCTCTATACAACCTGAATATCCACAGTAGTGTGTCATCAACGTGTCTCTATACAACCAGAATATCAACAGTAGTGTGTCAGCAACGTGTCTGTATACAACCTGAATATCCACAGTTGTCTGTCAGCAACGTGTCTGTATACAACCAGAATATCCACAGTTGTGTGTCAGCAACGTGTCTGTATACAACCTGAATATCCACAGTAGTGCGTCAGCAACGCGTCTCTATACAACCTGAATATCCACAGTAGTGTGTCAGCAACGTGTCTGTATACAACCTGAATATCAACAGTAGTGTGTCAGCAACGTGTCTGTATACAACCTGAATATCCACAGTAGTGTGTCAGCAACGTGTCTGTATACAACCTGAATATCCACAGTAGTGTGTCAGCAACGTGTCTGTATACAACCTGAATATCAACAGTAGTGTATCAGCAACGTGTCTGTATACAACCTGAATATCCACAGTTGTGTGTCAGCAACGTGTCTGTATACAACCAGAATATCCACAGTTGTGTGTCAGCAACACGTCTGTATACAACCTGAATATCCACAGTAGTGTGTCAGCAACGTGTCTGTATACAACCTGAATATTCACAGTAGTGTGTCAGCAACGCGTCTGTATACAACCTGAATATCCACAGTAGTGTGTCAGCAACGCGTCTGTATACAACCTGAATATCCACAGTAGTGTGTCAGCAACGTGTCTGTATACAACCTGAATATCAACAGTAGTGTATCAGCAACGTGTCTATAACAACCAGAATATCCACAGTTGTGTGTCAGCAACGCGTCTCTATACAACCTGAATATCCACAGTAGTGTGTCAGCAACGTGTCTCTATACAACCAGAATATCAACAGTAGTGTGTCAGCAACGTGTCTGTATACAACCTGAATATCCACAGTTGTCTGTCAGCAACGTGTCTGTATACAACCAGAATATCCACAGTTGTGTGTCAGCAACGTGTCTGTATACAACCAGAATATCCACAGTAGTGTGTCAGCAACGCGTCTCTATACAACCTGAATATCCACAGTAGTGTGTCAGCAACGTGTCTGTATACAACCTGAATATCAACAGTAGTGTGTCAGCAACGTGTCTGTATACAACCTGAATATCCACAGTAGTGTGTCAGCAACGTGTCTGTATACAACCTGAACATCAACAGTAGTGTATCAGCAACGTGTCTGTATACAACCTGAATATCCACAGTTGTATGTCAGCAACGTGTCTGTATACAACCAGAATACCCACAGTTGTGTATCAGCAACGTGTCTATAACAACCTGAATATCCACAGTAGTGTGTCAGCAACGCGTCTCTATACAACCAGAATATCCACAGTAGTGTGTCAGCAACGTGTCTGTATACAACCAGAATACCCACAGTTGTGTATCAGCAACGTGTCTATAACAACCTGAATATCCACAGTAGTGTGTCAGCAACGCGCCTCTATACCACCAGAATACCCACAGTTGTGTGTCAGCAACGTGTCTTTATACAACCAGAATATCCACAGTAGTGTGTCAGCAACGTGTCTCTATACAACCAGAATATCCACAGTAGTGTGTCAGCAACGTGTCTCTATACAACCAGAATACCCACAGTAGTGTGTCAGCAACGTGTCTCTATACAACCAGAATACCCACAGTTGTATGTCAGCAACGTGTCTATAACAACCTGAATATCCACAGTAGTGTATCAGCAACGCGTCTCTATACAACCAGAATATCCACAGTAGTGTATCAGCAACGTGTCTCTATACAACCAGAATACCCACAGTAATGTGTCAGCAACGCGTCTGTATACAACCTGAATATCAACAGTAGTGTATCAGCAACGTGTCTATAACAACCTGAATATCCACAGTAATGTGTCAGCAATGTGTCTGTATACAACCAGAATATCCACAGTAGTGTGTCAGCAACGTGTCTCTATACAACCAGAATATCCACAGTAGTGTGTCAGCAATGTGTCTGTATACAACCAGAATATCCACAGTAATGTGTCAGCAATGTGTCTGTATACAACCAGAATATCCACAGTAGTGTGTCAGCAATGTGTCTGTATACAACCAGAATACCCACAGTAGTGTGTCAGCAATGTGTCTGTATATAACCAGAATACCCACAGTTGTGTATCAGCAACGTGTCTATAACAACCTGAATATCCACAGCAGTGTATCAGCAACGTGTCTGTATACAACCAGAATATCAACAGTAGTGTATCAGCAACGTGTCTGTATACAACCAGAATACCCACAGTTGTGTATCAGCAACGTGTCTATAACAACCTGAATATCCACAGTAGTGTGTCAGCAACGCGTCTCTATACAACCAGAATATCCACAGTAGTGTGTCAGCAACGTGTCTGTATACCACCAGAATATCCACAGTAGTGTGTCAGCAACGTGTCTGTATACCACCAGAATATCCACAGTAGTGTGTCAGCAACGTGTCTGTATACAACCAGAATACCCACAGTTGTGTATCAGCAACGTGTCTATAACAACCTGAATATCCACAGTAGTGTGTCAGCAACGCGCCTCTATACCACCAGAATATCCACAGTTGTGTGTCAGCAACACGTCTGTATACAACCTGAATATCCACAGTAGTGTGTCAGCAACGTGTCTGTATACAACCTGAATATTCACAGTAGTGTGTCAGCAATGCGTCTGTATACAACCTGAATATCCACAGTAGTGTGTCAGCAACGCGTCTGTATACAACCTGAATATCCACAGTAGTGTGTCAGCAACGTGTCTGTATACCACCAGAATATCCACAGTAGTGTGTCAGCTACGTGTCTGTATACAACCAGAATATCCACAGTAGTGTGTCAGCAACGTGTCTCTATACAACCAGAATATCCACAGTAGTGTGTCAGCAACGTGTCTGTATACAACCAGAATACCCACAGTTGTGTGTCAGCAACGTGTCTATAACAACCTGAATATCCACAGTAGTGTGTCAGCAACGCGTCTCTATACAACCAGAATATCCACAGTAGTGTATCAGCAACGTGTCTCTATACAACCAGAATACCCACAGTAGTGTGTCAGCAACGCGTCTCTATACAACCAGAATATCCACAGTAGTGTGTCAGCAACGTGTCTGTATACAACCAGAATACCCACAGTTGTGTATCAGCAACGTGTCTATAACAACCTGAATATCCACAGTAGTGTGTCAGCAACGCGCCTCTATACCACCAGAATATCCACAGTTGTGTGTCAGCAACGTGTCTTTATACAACCAGAATATCCACAGTAGTGTGTCAGCAACGTGTCTCTATACAACCAGAATATCCACAGTAGTGTGTCAGCAACGTGTCTCTATACAACCAGAATACCCACAGTAGTGTGTCAGCAACGTGTCTGTATACAACCAGAATATCCACAGTTGTATGTCAGCAACGTGTCTATAACAACCTGAATATCCACAGTAGTGTGTCAGCAACGCGTCTCTATACAACCAGAATATCCACAGTAGTGTATCAGCAACGTGTCTCTATACAACCAGAATACCCACAGTAGTGTGTCAGCAATGTGTCTGTATACAACCAGAATACCCACAGTAGTGTGTCAGCAACGTGTCTATAACAACCTGAATATCCACAGTAGTGTGTCAGCAACGTGTCTCTATACAACCAGAATATCCACAGAAGTGTGTCAGCAATGTGTCTGTATACAACCAGAATACCCACAGTTGTGTATCAGCAACGTGTCTATAACAACCTGAATATCCACAGCAGTGTATCAGCAACGTGTCTGTATACAACCAGAATATCAACAGTAGTGTATCAGCAACGTGTCTGTATACAACCAGAATACCCACAGTTGTGTATCAGCAACGTGTCTATAACAACCTGAATATCCACAGTAGTGTGTCAGCAACGCGTCCCTATACAACCAGAATATCCACAGTAGTGTGTCAGCAACGTGTCTGTATACAACCAGAATACCCACAGTTGTGTATCAGCAACGTGTCTATAACAACCTGAATATCCACAGTAGTGTGTCAGCAACGCGCCTCTATACCACCAGAATATCCACAGTTGTGTGTCAGCAACGTGTCTTTATACAACCAGAATATCCACAGTAGTGTGTCAGCAACGTGTCTTTATACAACCAGAATATCCACAGTTGTCTGTCAGCAACGTGTCTGTATACAACCTGAATATCCACAGTGGCGTGTCACCATCGGCAGTATGTCTCTACATGTGTTGAAATTTAATTCTGACAGTAGCGCATCAGCAACACTTCTGCATATTGCCCCGTATATCTGTTTGTCCCATTAAGCAAGTCTTGTCATGACACAATAAGGTCTCTAATATTGCCATATGATGTTTATTTTCGTATCTTGCTGAATTTTGTGATAAATATAAAAATGGTTCAAAGTTCTGAGTTCTGCTCGCAGTGTTCTATATTCTATACACTCATCTGTATATTACCCGACGATGGTCCATACATTCAACGATAAAACAGTTTATCAAGTCATGAACCTGGACGTCACTTGCAAGCATGTCATTGGAATTAATTAGGTTTCACAGTACAACGCCTGTTGTTTCAACAACACTTGATTTCATGCAGCAGGTATTAGCAAAGCGAAATAACAACGGAAACGCGAAAGTTAATCAAGGCATCGGTATTGTCAGAACAAAATTTTGAAATCTTTAATGGACCACACCAGATAAATGAATAATATATTATACATAACCACACAGTTTTAGGTTTACAATAAAAGACAATACAGTGGGTCAAATAGTGTCATCAGCAATAAGTAATAGGCTCTGGAATTAATGTCAGTGAATCTTCAGAATATTATCAACTTGCTGAATGTCTTGAAAGAGAGTTGTTTCAGTTCTTCAATAGTGATGGAAGCTGGCAGAAATTCTGTGTTTCCAAATAGCTATACCGCAGATTCGAAATAAATCAGATCTCGAAATGCCCCCTTGTCACTCCAAATACAGGCACATCCAGCCTTCTAGAAAGTATCAAGATCAAGCCTGCACTGTTCATGTCTGACCAGGACAGTACTTCGTAGGTTCTGACCAGTTGTTCAATCATTTGCTGCAACTATAACAATTGCAATAGGCTTACCAATATTACTAGCACACAACATTCTCCCCTGAAGAGAAAACTTGTTTTATACAACTTCAAGGATAAAGGATAAAATAGAATCTAAGGAACAGAACATAGGGATGTCAACTTCTTTATTATGAGAAACACAACGTTTCGGAGTATATGCTTACTCCTTCATCAGGTGAATGAATGCCATTAGGCAGAGAGCATATATATGTACATGTGAAGACAACAAGATTAATAAGACAGAGGTCCGATAGGCTAATCACCTATCAGCGCCAATCATATGTTGGCTTCCTTTGCTAGCTTTTACCCTTTGTTATTTTCCACCTTTTGTTATCTTATTAATTTTGTTGTCCTTACATGTACATATATATGCTCTCTGCCTCATGGCATTCATTCACCTGATGAAGGAGTAAGCATTAACTCCAAAACTTGTTTTTATTCAAGTGTAGAGTATTTTCTTTCTGACGCTTGTCAGAAATGTTTTTGACAAATCTTCCTGTAACAAAACAAACTGCAATTGAAGGAAAGCTATGTTTGCGCTTGTATATCAATTTAACAGCAATTTACTTAAGTTTATGTACTTGTGAATATTTTCGAAAATATTTTTATTCCCAGACAATATTCAAATATTCCCCGTTTAATGTCCACTTTTCTCTCAATACAATAGGTCCTCCTTTTCTTAAAATCACAATACTTTTCTTATCTAAATTTAAATCAAATTTCTATTTATTCTAGTATACTGATAGAATAGCCAGTTGGTTAGGCGTGTCGGATATAGTACAGATTACATCATTCGCAAATAGCTATGCCAAACATTATTTATGTCAGGAAATAATTGGACTTCTGTTTTCCAAAAAGTAAAATTTCATTGTATAATTCATGGATGAAGAATAAAAATAGCATAGGATTCAATAGACATTCTTGGCGTAGACCGATTGGACAGTCGAAAAACTCAGCAACAACGTCGTCACATCAAACACATGATTTAACATTTTGATAAATTCATTTAGACATAATATACATTTTGCCATCCAAGTTGACATTTCCATAATCTTCTTCTGTCCACAGAATCTTTCTGAAGTCCAAAAAAAACAAACACATAATTTAAACTTATTAATTTGATAGCTACTTTTGCAATTACAGAGTGAAATTATGGTCAAATGTGGAATAGCTTTCCTGAATCCATCCTGCACTTGTTCGACCACTGAATCAGTGTATTATTGATAAGTCTGGTAGATAACTTGCCTAAAATGCTTTTCAGAGAAATACCCCGATAGCCATCAGGATTCTTCACATTTCCATGTTTATGTGGGGATGGTAACTGGTTTCGGAAAGAACCTTCATCAATGATCAGTTGAAACATCTCACAAGAAATGGTACAGAGTTGGGGAGAGAATATTTGATAATTTTGGATGTATTTTGATGGACACAGGGACATTGAGCAGTCTTAAGGTGGGAAATGTCGTCTTGAATTTCTGTAGCTGTGATGGGTGATTCTGAAATTCGTACATGTTGGTCTACATCATCTTTAGTGTGAGATTGCTTGCCAACATCTATAAGCAATTAGAATATTATACGGTGCTTCAGATAAAAATAGATTTTTAAAATGTGCTAGGCATTCAGTATTTGGTTTATAGGCATTCTCGATTTGATATAAAGGAATCTTTTTTCATCACTTGTTCACGAAATATCTGGGGCACCATATTCTGGTGAAAATATTTTCCTCTCATCTTCAACAGAATATTGGTAGTAGAAAACCACCGTGTTTACAAGATCTTTGTACAGCGTCGCGCTCGGAGAATTAACAGTACTGCTCGACAGAAAAGTGTTCTCATTTGAAGAAGAGGTATCCCAAAGTGAATGGCCCATGAAGTATCAGCAAGTTTCATAATTATTGTTTGAAATCTCCTGGGAGATCGTGTTAGCCATAGAAAGAGTCACAACACGTAAATGAAATATACCTGGAATTACTTCCTGAAATGATTCGGTTCTCTTTGAGTGAGTTCGTTGGGTTGAGTTTAACAGTATTCCAGTTGTATCACGGCGTCTTAGCTTCATCTGGGAGGAAAGCCCGAAGTGATGCAGGTCTCATTCACCACTTCGGGGAATCCCACGAGCACGGGTATGGTGCTGACAAACCTAGAAACATAATCCGGGCGAACCGGGATTCGATCCCACAATCACCGGTTTCTGGCATGCCCAAGGGACACAACTCTGCACAGCAATTGCGGCGCCTTAGACGACTGGGCCACCCGTGCCACCGTTTCTCTTTGAAGTGCTTGGTCTTGGACTTTGCTAAATCATCAATCACCAACAAGCAAGTAAAAACTTGGAACTGGTAGAGTTCTCTTGACATGTTCACTCCAGTCGACACCAAATATGTGTTAATGACATCAGAAATAGGCTGGGACTTAGGGTAAGGCACAGGGTGAGGTTCATGAGTGAATTTTTTGAGTGTATGTCAGTCTACATATATCATTCAAAACTGGCTTTCACGAGACGTTTTGTTCTGGTAATGTTTTTGGTTTGTTTTGACAAGTACACTTGCATGATTCACCAACAATGACCCAGATGGAATAATCTTCATATTCAAACAACTATGTCACTGTCTGGGTGCCTTTCATAAATCTGCCCACAAGGCTACATTAGAAACATACATATCTGCCCTATCAAAGCGGTAGATATTTAAGATATTTACTTCAGGCACGTACAAGCTCCTGTCCCTTATAGCAAAGGCTTATTGTCACTGTTTGAAAAGCGCAGATAATGGTGTTCATTTAAGCATCGTGATCGTTTACCAAACTATATAGCTGTACCGAAGGTTTAGACTTAAATAAACCACGCGTCTGTCAAAATTACAGCTTAAAACAACAAAATGTAACTGTAACTGTTAAGTGTTTTGTATGAGACTGCTGTGAATGTTCTGCATGAGATTGCTGTGAGTATTTTGTATGAGACTGCTGTGAGCGTCCTGTGTGCTTACCTGTTTGTATGCTTTGGGTGGGATTTTAATGTGGATGTGGGTGTGGGTGTAGTTATATACAAAGTTATAACTATTTTTTCTTTTCTATATTTCAAATGTACCATTATGTAATTAGTGTCTCGTAGGCCAACTGGCCGGGTGCTGTTTTTTTTTAAGTAAATGTCTATGTCTATGTCTATATATTTTGTACTGCAGCATGTGACACTCTAATAAAACTATTTTCTTTCTCTTTCTTTCTTTCTTTCTCTGTTAATACTGTGTGAGTTTCCACCGCTTTCCCTCTAATTCCTTCTCTAGGACTGTTCGTGTAGAAGTTTATTGGTACAAAAGACCCTTTCGTGTGTCAAGAGTGGTAAACGGCAGTGTTGTGTGAGAGGCTATTCCTGTAACCTATGTTGTTGTTTGGGGTCTTTTCATGCACCCCTAAACACAAACGGAAACATGAGATTGAATATGAAATGATCAACATTTTGATCATCATCATGTTCTGTGATGTCAAACATCACAAATAAATTAAAATGTTTTATAGATAAAACGGATAGAATTATCATGAAACCGCCCGCGTGTCATAACAATTATGACCCCCGTATGTAGGTTACGTCCTATTGAAGTTCAATAGCGACGTCATCTGGTTTTGTCTCTCACGTATCCACATTTTTAAAATTTGATCAGTGACATTCGTTGTGTGTTGATAGCAGTAAATGTTTCAAAACCGATATTGTTATTAATTTTCAGTTGACAAATTCCTTCCATTTCAGCTATAATAATGGTAACGCTATTTCTCAGGGCATTTTCATTTGCAGAAGCCCTCCTTCTTTTCAGTAAGTGTAAGACCTCCGGCTTCTGCACATAATACTGCCCTGAAAAATAGCGTTACCCTTATAATAACAGGTTTTCACCACCACGTTGTCGTGCAAACATAATACCTTCTTCATACGGGTGAGTGAGTATGGCTTGATGCCGCTTTTATGTAAAATATCATGGACGGGGACGCTAGAAATGGGCTTCACACATTGTACCTTTGTAGGGAATCGAACCCGCGTCTTCGGCGTAACGATCGAACGCTTTTACCACAAGGCTACCCCTCCGATCTCCCCACCTGAATACACTGGATATATAAATAACTTATATAACAGTTTCATTTTCAATTCTACAAACTATAATACTGTGAGTATTAACATTCATCATCGCTTGTCAAGGTCACTAAGATGTCCCCAGCTGGAACTTGTCACACATAAACACGGATTATAACCAAGATATGTATCATCACTCACGACTGCCTCAACAATAGCGACAATCCAGACTTATATCCCTGCACTCTCCAGAGCGTGCTCTCCGATCCTCTAGTGGAACTCTACTGTATCAGCCTGTCTACTTTTGCTATGTCTGATCGTGCCTTCTCCTTTTGCAGTCCACAGTTATGGAACTCTTTGCCTTTGAATCTGAGGAACTCTGCTTCTAAGGAAACGTTTAAGTCTCTCCTCAAAACCAACTTCTTCACTTCAGCTTTTCAATAGATCTCCTGATTGTTGGCATATGTACATAGACATTACTTTTTAACTTGCAAGTGAGCAACTGTCGATGGATATTAGGCACTTTAGAACTCTATTGTTATTTTTATCATTATTATTATTATCATTATCATTATCATTATAATTATAATTATAATTATAATTATTATTATTATTATTATTATTATTATTATTATTATCATTATCATTATTATTATTATTATTATTATTAAGTCTGGTCGCCCTTGACATAGAACCAATGAACTGGTTGAGAGACTTTCCAACGAAACATGAACCTCGAAGACAGTTATGTTGTAAGGGTTTGACAAGGTGAGCTTTTGAAATGTATGGCGAACATGAAACCCGCAAGCATTACGATGATCAAGATAAATGCCTCAGTGTAAAACGTCATTTAAGTTTTGGAATACATGTTATGCTGATACGAACCATTTACCATTTTGTTTCAATCCAATTTCCTTGTTGTATCATCTCTGTGTAGCATATTCGCATAATCGTTTGTTGTATTTCAGCCTGTTAAACTATCGACGACATACTGTGATTCAGGTGTTGCAAGAGTTGAAAGACAAAATCCATACTACGCCTACCGCTGAGGTTTGACATAGATCCAATCCTATATATTGAAGTACTGGTGCATCAGATGTCACAGTGGGATATTTATAACGCGTATGTACAACCGCGGCAACACAACTGTGGAAATGGCAACGTTCCCTTCTTTCAGGAAACTGTCTGGTGTTCTACTAGGAGTAACAATTGGATTAACTTTGGTGACCATTTGTGTTGTGATCTTTACAACAGACCAACATGGCGTTCGTTTCGTCTCGTCTATTGTCAACACTGTCAATTCACAAGCTGTACATCCACGAGAGGTACAAAATCTGTCGAATGACCCACACGAAGACGTTCAGAAGTCATGGGGGCAATACATGTCTGGAAATGTCAAATTTGAGGACCTGCATCTTCATAAAGGTTTGTTTTAATATCACATAACACGCGTATGGTGCTGAAAAACCATGACACATAACTGCGAGGGGTATTTGAAATTCGAACACACGATCTAAGGTTTCGGACACGCTTAAGGGGCGAAATTCGGGATTTGAGGCCGCTTTGAACAATGTGTCGGTTATATTACGGCGTGTCAGCAACCTTTAGGAGGAAAAAGGGGCGGTCGGGTAGCCTAGTGGTTAAAGCGTTCGCTCGTCACGCCGAAGACCCGGGTTCGATTCCCGACATGGGTACAATGTGTGAAGCCCATTTCTGGTGTCCCCCGCCGTGATGTTGCTGGAATATTGCTAAAAGCGGCGTAAAACCATACTCATT
This sequence comes from Haliotis cracherodii, assembly GCF_022045235.1. Classification (NCBI taxonomy): domain Eukaryota; kingdom Metazoa; phylum Mollusca; class Gastropoda; order Lepetellida; family Haliotidae; genus Haliotis; species Haliotis cracherodii. Next base: position 4,135,177 of record NW_027266272.1, on the reverse strand, counting down.
TAGGAGGAAAGCCCGAAGTGATAAAGGTCTGACACGTTCACCACTTTGGTAAGAAAAACCACGAGCAGTAGTATAGGTAATGGGGTTCTACCGCAACCCCACTGGAGTCAGATTTATATACCTATACTGCTACTACAGATGGCATTTTTATGCAGAAATGATGATGCAATTTAACGATCGTCATGATTCGTATTAAAAGAAACATCAATATTAATTAATAATGGATAAAATTTGCTATAGCCAACGAGGATATTGGAAAGGTATAGGAGCAATAAAAATAATAGCCACTGCGGTTAAGGTATCTAACGATGTGGCCAAGGATTGGTTAAAGAAACAAGCCATGTGGCAAATATACTTACCGGCACCGCGTTATATCCCAAGGAAGAAGTTTGATATTTTTACAATGAAGTTCATCAGGCTGACCTCTTGTTTCTTCCCCATAATAAGGTAAGACGCAAAACGTACACTACTGCCTAGAAGTTCATTCCCGTTACACGCATGGGCAACGCGTTACGCAACCCGTGTGCACCCCGTTGGTTACTCGTGTGGAACCCGTCCGCCACGCGTGTGATACCCGTGTGCAACGCGTTGAACACGGGTGTGCACCCCGTTCGTCACTCGTGTGCAACGCGTGTCACACTCATTAGAAGGGGAACAAACTTTTGACCAAAGGAGGGCCCATGTTTAGCTGAACCTGGAGGTGGTAACAAGGAGATAACCTTTTGAATTCCTGACGAAAAAAGTTAATACACATTTTATTATATGTACTTGCTGATGTCTCATTTTTAGATGTGATTTTGTTGGAAAATATGAGTACTGATGTGGCTTCTACATGATGTTTTGCGATGGTGTTAAGAGAATACATGATCCTGTTAAATGTTATTGCTATTCAAATGTTTTTTTTGTGATTTGACATTAAACGTAGTACGACTTTCAGTGATCATGTTTATGAGGTTTGGTGGGGGATTGTTTTTATTGGACCCTAATTAATTAATGAGAGTAGGTTATATCATGGAGGATACGCTTAATAGTTTACAGCTTCTTGGTTTAGATGTTTATAATGTCTCACCGAGAGATTTACATATTATTAAAAAGAATAACTGATTAGTATTGATGGTGAAAGGTGGCATAGTGCCTTATGGAACGATTCTGCTCAGCCTAACGGTAATAAACTCCGAACATTTCGATTATTTAAGAACACGCTCCATACTTCCTTTTATGTCTACAATAACTGGAACAGGTCAAACCGTAGCTGTTTAGCTCAACTTCGTTGTGGCACTCTTCCGTTAGACGTTGAAGTTGGGCGATTCTCTCGCCCTATAACACCTCTGTCAGAACGTACCTGTAAGTTTTGTAACTCAGATAGAGTTGAGGACGAAACGCACTTCAGACCTTCAGACCTAAGATATAACTTATTCCATCAAACGTCTTTAATTAACCTATTGTTTGTGGCTATGACTCCTACTGACCAGCTCGCCTCTTTAATGCAATGCGATGAATTATCGGCAAGCCTTGCCGCTTTAGAGAGCCGGATGTTTCAGCGTAGAAAACATTTAAATAATTACAGTAACTAGTAATATGCCATAGGCACGGGCGCACGCCGTCTGTCTCGCATTGCTATGACTGTTGCACATGTAGTTGTATCTATCCACCTATTTTATTTACCTATATCTATCCAATCATTTACTTAATGCGGGATACATGTCGCGCGCCCGTGCCTCTTACACGTATTACACCGTGTATTTTAAAGGTATTTGTTTGTAACATTTATGTTTTTAGCACACTATGTGCTTTTATTTGTACTTATGAGATATTTGGTGTCCCATAGGCCATATCGCTCGGATGATATGCAATAATTGTTTTTAACTGTTTGTCCTTATGTATGTATATCATGCGACACCTCAATAAAATATTTTCTTCTTCTTCTTTCGTGAGGGAGAGGGTTCTGCTGATTTCCGTACCACGGGAAAAGACCTGTAGACGTGAGCGCGGGGTCGTGTGTAAGATGGCCGTTGCATAATGGCCGCCAGGAGTGGTAAACATTGAGCTAAAGCAGTGTTGCTTTCACGGGCTTGTTGAATAAATTCACAGCGCTGCTGTCCATATATCTTCTACTTGATCCTAGATACATCATTCTGGCATTTACAATATATATTTTTCAACGTACATTAATGGTTTACTAGTCATATCTTTTTGAGTATTTGTCAATTGTGTTGAGCTTACAAGCAATAATTGTAATTTGGGGTGACATATAAATATAAAACTTCTCATTTTAAACATGGAGTAAGTACGATAGTAAATGATAATATTAAAATCGCATTAAAATACAATGATTACAAGATTCATATGTAACCCTAAAGCCTGTGTTCCACATCCATAGCCAGGAGGAAAGCTGCTGACTAAACAAAAGGAAGAAGCTTGCCCTTACATATATGTAGAGACATCATCGTAATATGACTATATATGCAAATGTTACGATACTGTACCTATCCTCACGAATTATTAAAGAATGGACATAAAGTTCACGGAGACGAAGGCTATAGATACAATACTATATTTGATTTTTTAGATAATAAAGTACATCATTTGATAATAAATTCAGTTCTTGATATCTAAAACCCGATTTGCCATATTAATAAACATTTTAATAATAAAACAAAATCAAAAGTGTGATATAAATTCATTCTTTAGTATCTATAAATGAATTATTGATATCATATAACGAATAAATAGTAAAAAAAGTATATTGTTCTTTGTGGATTGTATAAAGTAACGCGATTACATCACGGCTATAGTGTTAATTGCTAGTCTTTTTTCTGCACAATCATTTCTTTCATCTTATGAAAAACTGTTTAAAAAATCGCAACTTATAATTAACCAAGGTAATAATACTTACCTGACCTGCGTTTATATATCTCTCTGTCATTATTATCGTTAACATGTGTCTACTTTTAAGTGTATATACTTATGCCACACATCGTACTGATTAAGGAATAACGTCTTTGATAGGCATTTAGAAGTTGGAGTACTAAGTAAGGATAAGAAATTTATGGATGAACAACTTCTTTATTACAATTAAGAGCGACGTTTCGGTGTAGGTTCTAAAACCGTTATCACTTGCTTGATAACGGTGATAGAACCTACACCGAAACGTCGCTCTTAATTGTAATAAAGAAGTTGTTCATCCATAAATTTCTTATCCTTACTGATTAAGGAATGACAAATCATCGTAAGATATATGTACTCCATACAGATGCAGCACAACGGTACTTTGATTCTATTGCACAGAAAATCGTTACCCCGAGTTACTGTGTAACGGTTCACCCCTTGTTTTCAGACGTGTCATTCAGACAAATAAGTCAGGTGTGACAGTTATCACAGTTATCACAGCAGTTATCACAGTTATCACAGCAGTTATCACAGTTATCACAGCAGTTATCACCGGTTATAAAGATTTGATAGAACATGCCGACTGACATTCTTGATTGGTCAGTGATTAAGACAACAGATCAATACACACGCTTCCTATTCAGTATGTACGTATGATTACATAGCCGTGTGTATGCATGGTATGTTTGGCTGTATGTATGATTGAATGTATGTAAATTTGTGTGTGTGTGCGTGCATGTGTGTAAATGTATGTAAGCCTAGATTACAAAATAAATGCTTCGGTCGTTTGAAGCCAGAAGGCAGAGGTATTCCCGGGAAAGAAGCCTGCTATCGCAGTTGGTCACTAGACCTGAAACTACTCGCAGATTTGTTTTTGAATAACGCGAATGGAGCAGAGTAAGCTTAGGGATTATCGGCTGTTGTGTGAAAACAATGCTTCAGAAAGATCGACGTTCTGTCCCAATGAACAAACCTACAGATTACGGATTGAACGTCAAAAGTGTCTGTCAGGTTTCTTAATGTTTAATTACTTTTGCTGGAGAATATGTTTCTTGTACAAGCGCTATAAAACATGTTAACATAAAAATATACGAATGTTGAAGCTGGGCTTCACTTCAGTTTTCCTTTATCTAGCAAGCCCCTCATACTGAAAAACAACCGGACTGTTCATATTACTATATCCTGCAATCCTTTACAATCTAACAAAGCTATACATTACTAATATACTAGGGCTTAATTCTATTTATATTTAAAACTGTCTCCCTCTGTAACAAAATCCACATGTTCTAGTATTATATTTGATACATCAGTATTTACATATATATTTGTAATTTATAGTCAACATATGTACCTATAAATCTTTACTATACTCAAAAATGTAATGTAATGTAATACATTAACACCCCCCCCCCCCCCCTGCAATTAAGTATTGTGGTTTATATCTATTAAATAAGCATATTATTTATTATTCAACCCCACCTACCCCGTCGACGAAATACACGACTGTGACGTTGACGTAAAACCTAAAACTTGATGATGATAATAAATGAATGTTAATGCAACAAGCGTTGAGTGTGAAGATATATTGAATACATTTGACACATTAACGTATTTCAACAAGCGTTGCGCGTGAAGATATATTGAATACATTTGACACATTAACGTATTTCAACAAGCGTTGCGCGTGAAGATATATTGAATACATTTGACACATTAACGTATTTCAACAAGCGTTGCGTGTGAAGATATATTGAATACATTTGACACATTAACATATTTCAACAAGCTTTGCGCGTGAAGATATATTGAATACATTTGACACATTAACATATTTCAACAAGCGTTGCGCGTGAAGATATATTGAATACATTTGACACATTTACGTATTTCAACAAGCGTTGCGTGTGAAGATATATTGAATACATTTGACACATTAACGTATTTCAACAAGCGTTGCGTGTGAAGATATATTGAATACATTTGACACATTAACGTATTTCAACAAGCTTTGCGCGTGAAGATATATTGAATACATTTGACACATTAGCATATTTCAACAAGCGTTGCGTGTGAAGATATATTGTCAATGAATACATTTGACACATTAACATATTTCAACAAGCGTTGCGCGTGAAGATATAGTGAATACATTTGACACATTAACATATTTCAACAAGCGTTGCGTGTGAAGATATATTGAATACATTTGACACATTAACATATTTCAACACCTTTTTTAACTGTAAAATTAGATACATTTAAACGTAAGTAGCAGATAACCGTTGAAATTAAAAGGTCTACAAGAAGATTATTTCTTATAATAGAAGGTCCATAAGGGTATTTAGTATTTCGTTATGAAAAAATAGTTCTCTTGATATTCAATATTGGACATTTCCCCACACTCAACTTTTTGTTTGTTCATGGTAAAAGTTAATAGGAGGAGGTTTGGTGGGGGACTAGAGGTATCTTTTCAGAGGGTGTTCTTCTGGCATTACCCACTATTTACTGGAGGATATTGTAAATAATATGGACTGTCATGTTGTCTGACTACAGATAGGATTTGTTATCTTAACAATCACTGGGGGTTTCACATTAGAGGTGATTTTTACAATTTTTTACCCTTTCTTTCTCTGTGTGTAATTCTGATGGAAAGAAGTCACTCAACCAGTTCATGCATTCCATGGTAAACAACACAGATCAGACTTGGTTAGAATCCGTGTTTATCCGCGACAACTACCCACTGGTGACATTGTAGTGAACTTGGGAAGTGGTGATGCTTTTTTATATTCATATTATTATAATCTGTCAAACTGTACATAAATGTGTGTGTGTTAAATCATAAAATTCAAAGGGACTGTTCCCTACACCCATCGATATCATAATGAATGAACATTAGTTTATTGTATGGATTATGTAAAGCTCTCACTAAGTATGTGTTTTACGATTATACAGTCATATGCAACTATTTTCTTGACCAATGTCGCGTTCTCGCGTTCTCCGGCCAATTACCTGGACAGTCATCTGTTGGCTCGGTCGTCTGAGGCGTCGCAATTCGCTGTGTAGAGTTGCGTTTCTTGGGCGTGCCAGAAACCTATGATGTTGGGTTTCGTCCCATTTGAAGCTGACAAGCCAGGGTATAACTGAAATATAAATAATGTTAAAAGCGATGTTAAGCCAAACTCACTTACTTATTCAGAGCCATGCCGGTCTCTGGATATTGGAGGTACTTTTCCAGTATAAGATGTCTATCATGTGGATGTCAAGGCCGCAGTGAATTATTAGTTAGAGTTTGATTGAATTTTAAAATACATGGGAGACGGAACGCATTTTATTTTTAACATTTTATTGTCTTCTTATCGAACTATTTAGGGCATCTGTGTACAATTACTGTCGAAGGGTGCGACTCACATGTATCATGCGTGTTCAGTAGGGCTACGTGTACGGAGTAGGAACACACATATTAGCGGTATTTTTATTTCTAGGTACTTTGAGGCAATATAATAATGTAAGGCGGGATGTTTTGTAGTTAGGTGGGAGACGATGATAATGTATTAATTAATTTTGTATGGCCTAAAGTAGCAACTATACTGTCATGTAAAAACATCTGACAATCTTATTTTAGCCGAATGCTACAAATTGGTCTTTGAGAAAGAAAGAAGCATGACCACCGAACTGCTAACGTACGCATACGCCTTGACCTTATGATATTACGCATGCGCACGGACAGCGTCTAAAAAACGAGAACGTGAGAAAATGAAATGTCGCATTCTCGCGTTCTAGCGATTTCGTCTTTTTGTGAATTAATTTGACAAGTCGAGATTGCGAGATTTTGCATCATGTCCAAATCGCATTCTCTCGTTGTCGACTTTTGACAAAAAGTGCTATGTATCAAAAACACGAGAATGCAAGATTCTCGCGATCTCGCATTCTTGCGATCTCAACCTTTGGAAAGGAGCTAAATATGCCAAAAACACAAGAATGCGAGATCGCGAGAACGCGAGATTTGGACAAAATATTGCGTTCTCGCGATCTCGCATTCTCGTGTTTTTGGCATAGTTAGCTCGTTTCCAAAGGTCGAGATCGCGAGATTGCCAGATAGCAAGAATGTCTCTTACAGTATTCCATAGGTAATACATGTCATAATTTGACAAAATGTATTGACTCAGAGCATTATTGTTAATCACAGCGTATAGACTCGGCATGCAGATGAACTCATCAGCGCATTTTTACACTGTTAGACTTCTTCTCAGTTTTATTTGCACGGATCACTATGGAATCTTGGAAGGGACATTGTCGCGTTGTCGTATTGCCGCATTGACGCCCTTACAAAAGCAAGCAAAACGTGTCAAAATTAACCAAAGCGCGACAATTCGACAACGCGACATTTTGGCCATTTGTCGCATTGTCGTATTGTCGCTCTTTGAATAATCTTTTTCTATATTTTACAAAAGGGCGACAATGCCGTAATGTGACATTTTTCAATGTTAAAATATGTCTCGTTGTCGCGTTGTCACCCCATCACAAATATGTTTAAAAGGCGTAAAGTTCAGTTAATGTTACAGTTAGGGAGCGGTAACCAAGTTATATCCGTCGTAGAAGTGCAACCTGTCCGTCCGCAAGTCCATGACGTTTTATGGTGAGCTCTTCTCTATAAGTGCTTAGTGTTCAACTCCCGGTCCCAAACACGTTGTACCTCATCAACAATCAACATTCCTCTGGTGCAGTGATCGTCCGGAAGATCTTACTCTTGACCGTATCAGACAACTGATGAGTGCACGCCTGACCTGTGACCTCGTTGCAACCCTCATGAGGTGTTTGCCGAAGGGAGAGGGGTAGAAAATGTGTGCTTCAGCCCAGCGCGGAGCTCGCGACACACTGTATACTGCATGTGTTGCTGATTTGCGGAAAAGCTACAACTTTCAAGATTCAAGATTCAATTTGCATTTATTTCATATACAACAGACCGCCGCCATATATCACTGGAATACTGCTGAGAGCGGTGTTAAAACAATTTGTTTTCATAATGGAACGCTGCAGTCATTTAAAATGGAACCGTATACATGTGCAGTACCAACTCAATCACTCTGTTTCCAATATTCAGCAGCAAAAATATATATTAACCAGCTGTGAGGAGAGATATAACATTTTTATAAGCAGTCAAATAGGGATGATAAAGGACCCCTCGCTGATTAGGTTCTTGTTTACTTAAGAGCAGAGTTGGCCATGTTAGATGATATAACCAAAATTCAGGAGCTCCGGCGGGGGGCAAACTGGTCTTGTTATTGTGTGGTATGAGCTGTGACATAGACCCAAGAGAATAAAGTAAAAAATGAGACCAACGCAAGGTTACAATGATTGGGAAAAACTAGATTTCCGCAACTCCAGCCTGAAATTAAGAATTGTTCTGTCCTCCTTTTTAATTTTTTATTTTTATTTTGTAGACATGGATAGACCAATCAAGAAAGACATTGATGGAATATTAATATCATATGTCACCAAGGATCCAGTAAAATTCATCACACAATAACATATTAGTATTTGATATTCTGAAAGGCATGATCAGGTTCATGTTCACTGTAGTAATGTACATACTAGTCAACTTGATTATAATGTTTATTAAAGCGCAGAGTGGCATCAACGATTACTATATGATATCCTCACTTGTCATCGATGTATTGACATCGAACAATGGACGATAATTCGAAATTCTTATTCCAGCTATAAATAGCTTCAAAAGGGACAGAACCGGTGTCAGTAAAATATTCGTAGTTAAAAATATGTATCAACAAAATATAATCTAAAGGAGCCAAGAAAAATATTGCTTTATTAATGCTTACTTCGATGGATAGAATTGAGGCAATCTGGGCTTGCCATATCGTTCTAGACTTGAACTGGATTCCTTTTAAATGTATTCTCTATGGTCTGGGAGACGTACAAGGGTGTCAGTATCGCATGGATAACTGACGTTTGGGAGAATCCAGATGGGGCCAGCCTGGGTCAGTGTAATCGGATATCTTCTGGAGTTTCAGGTTTGGGCTTTTTGCTGAATAGGACAATGGCTCACGAACAAGGGCACAATGTAGAGATTAAAGCATCACCACCTCTGTTTATATCAGATATGTTATTGTGATTTGAAATCTCTTGTTGAACAATTGCGAGTTATTGTATACTCTGTATTCTTTTGTCATGGTAGAATATATATTTTCTATGTTGCTTTTTGAATTATCCACAAAAAATGAGAACTACAATTTAAACATCTATCTGGAGATATACAATAATACCAATGAAGGGCATATCTGAAAAATGGGACTAATCGACTAATATTTCTTTCTTAAACACTGTCAGTTATAGGCATTCTAATCATTATATTATACTTTGTATAGTTTAAAAGTTGAGAAATATTGCATTTCAAATCATGGCAAATTGTGTATCTTTCTACGTTATAATTTCTGCAATAAAACCTTAACATCAGATAGTGATATATACGAATATGATCTATACTGTGATAAATGAATGATTAATTTCGTATTATGAATGAAATAAATTGAAATATAATAGTGCAAACAAATTATTTTAATCTGTTCGTGTGAGGAGGTAACAAAAGATCGAGGCAACTCACTAACGTAACAATTTGTGAAATCAAATATTAAAAGTTTAGGAGTTTGAACATGTGCATTGAATGACAGACAAGAAAGCAACACAATGATTAAATTATGAATCAAATCATTTTATAAATAAAACTAACTATATAGAAAATAAAAGTTTAATTTCTCATTGTTGGAAGGTGTTGAACAATAGTTTTTGTTTGATTGTTTGTTGTTCAACACCGCACTCAGCAATATACCTGCTATATGACGGCGGTTTGTAAATAATCAAGTCTGGGCTAGACAATCAAGTTATTGACATCAAGAGCACCGATCTAGGCAGTTGGGATACGATGACATGCATCAACAAAGTCAGCGAGTCTGACCACCCGATTACGTTAGTCGACTTCGTACAAGCATGTGTTGTTGAAGGTCTTCACGGGTATTTTTTTTAATAATAAGGTACAATGAATTTCTGTATGTGTCCATAATAAGTGTGTATAAGTAAATGGATAATATATCCATACACGCCAATTAAATGGGTTAGACTGCATATTGTTCATTGATGAACTCTTTTACAAGTCTATATTTCAAGACATGTATTTGATATTCATAATAACTCGACAAAAGCTACACAATGGCGACAAAACGGTACCAGCATCACAGATAAATATAATACATTTTTGAACATGAGATACATATAATTACTTTAAAGTTAAATCATTTATCTAAATAGTAAATTAGAAGGATTAAAACTATACACTTCCGACATTTTTCGTATTTTACAGAAAAAACCCAGCTGTTAAACAATAGTTATAAAATGTAATAAAAAGGAACCAAGAGACTTTCTTCATTTTGCCAAATTTTGGGCTGTATTGGACATATTTGTTTCGGACATATTTATGTCATTATTTCAAATTAGAATGATAGCACATCAGGAAAGCATGGCACTTTAATATACGTATCTTGTTAGCCCAATAGTGTTTTAAGTAAGAGCAACATGTATATCGAGAGTAAAGGTTTGGTGCGTGACTTTTCACACATTACTATCAGAAAGTGTCCATAATCTGTTTATCGGCATTTGATGACATAAGGAGATTCATGCGGGTAAATACGATTTACTTCAGAACTAGTATAGATTACTGTATGTTATTAACAGAACTTTGGATTTTGACAAGCTTGGTGCTCTGGGGGTTATTTGGGCGGGTTCAAAGGATTCGGGTCCTGGCTTGGGCTTTGTGTTGGACGTGTAGACGACATTTCCAGCTTTGACTTATCTATGACCAAAATTATGTCTGATGCAAATTTCTATTTTGACTTGTTAAATGTGTTTCCGTGCCTTTTCGGGTGATCAATTGTCTTGCCTTTGCAAGTGTTTGTGGCGGCCGCCACTAGTGGATCGGGATGAGTTCGCCTTTTTGCGAGCACCCAGTGTCATCATTTTTTATGGTGAATAATGAAACATGCTCCTGGTGTTGTAGGAATAACGCACTAGGCGCTACTTTTGGCTTTCTTGTGATGATTGAACGGCTTATGTCGTTTTTATGTCGTGATAAACATGTGACATAATGTCATTGTATATGGTCAGTCGTTGATAGCCCCACTAGGGTAACCACTTTGGGTTCCGGCGGCGCGCGCATCCAAGATGGCGGCATGGCCGTTACCGGGAGGCGTGCGCACCTCCAAGAAGGCGGCACATCTGTTTCCGGGGAGGAGAGGTGACAAAAAAAAACGCTCGTACAATATGAAAAGATCAAAATTGAAAGAAGCGCCTGCAAAATCCGTGATGTTCATTTTATTTCTTTTTATAAAAAAAGGAAAAGAAGGGGTGGTGGTGGGAGGGAGGGAGGAATGAGAGAGGAGGGAGGAGGAGGGAGGCGGGGAAGGAGGAAGGTGGGAGGGAGGAGGGGAGGGTGTGGCAGGGTGTGTGTGTGTGTGTGTGTGTGTGTCGATGGCATGTGGAGATGACTGAGAAGAGCTTATAATACACAGTCGACGACCCAGCAACTTTGTTGCTAGGTTGACGTCATATCGGCGAAGGATCTTGCAACAAAATTGCACAAATGACATCATCAGGTATGGTGATGTGATTGTAAACTTTGAGGTGTAAGGCTTCGTTCCACAAGGCGATCGTATTGACAGTCGTTCGTCTAAGTTACAGTAGGTGTGTGGCGATCACCTTAGCGCTACGATCATGTTGTGGAATTCTTAAGGTGTTGCCTGAATTCTAAAGGTGAATCGATATGCACAGACATGGACGTGGTGTAGGAATGCAGGAAGCGGTCAGATGTCGCACTTGTTTTGTTTTGGTTTTTCTCTGGGATGTGCATGGCGATTTCCATCCTGCAGACAACATAACACTTGTGTTTGTTCAACTTTTTAATCCCCTGCTCACATGAACCAACACAAAAAAACAAAAAGTCACAGGATTAGGGGCGTCCCTGTGATTTTTGTGAACATGAACGTATGTACACGTATGTGAACGTATGTTCACTCCTTAAACGCAGTGAACAGGAACTTTGCACTTGGTCATTCCTAAAACGCAGTGAACGTATGTACACTCCTCAAACAGGAACGTTGACAGTCAGGTGATCGTAGGTTCAGTGAACAAGTGTCAGGTCAGTAAGGGCAGAAAGGTTGGTTCTTTTGATGTAGGGTACACGTCTGGGCACTCAGTCGAAAGGCAGGCATCTCATCCACAGGAACAGAGGTAGACACTTTGGTATGAACCATGCTAATACCGTGGCATCATTCTTGGCGGTGTCCTTCCAGTCCAACGTATCTAACACTTGATTAAAAGTCCACACAGGCACGCGATAGGTCAGCATGTAGAGACAGTACACGCCACATAACGTGATGTATCCATGTTGTAAGGGGCGTGTATTCCATCGTTGTTGAATGTGACCCTTTCGATTCAAAGTCTCTTTAAACAGAGGTAATAAATACAGTCCATAGCTGACGTCCACCTCCCACTGTTGGTGATCCAGATGCAGAGGATAAGGCAACTTGATTTCATACGCATTGATGGTGTTGTTTGGATAGATGTCCATGGAGGCATCACTGGGCAGGGTCATGTAAAAGTCTTGTTTCGAAAAAAGGGGGCAGCCATGATGACGTGAGCTAGGGGAGAAAACTCTGGGTGGATGAGATATCAAGTTGAAGTTTTCTGGTGGGTGGGGTCGTCGTGGGTATGCCTGGTGAGGCAGCCAAGGTGGGTGGTGGAAGTATGTTTATCATCCAAAACTGGCTCCCACAGGAGATATCGCTTGGATGAGATCAAGCAATATCTACACTGTAGATATCGCTTTTGCGATATCTACACTGTAGATATCGCTGCAATGAAATTACATCACAATGCTTTGCAGACCATTGTGACATCACTGGTTACCATGACGTCACAATCAAATGACATCACTAATGGCTCTGCTACTGAAGCTTTTTGCAGTACTTTTTACACTGAAGACACTGCTAATTACTGTCTACAAATTGAAAAAGTTGAAAGAATGATGTTGGATGATAAATAAAATCTCACCCTCGTGTCTTTTGATATCAAATATATCAACACTCGTTGATAAAAGTGGCAAAAATCCTCGGCAAGCCTCGGATTTTTCCACTTTTATCAACTCATGTTGATATATTTGATATCAAAAGACACTCGGGTGGGATTCTCTATATCCCAAACAATTGGAGAGCAGGGCTGTCCACAACTGTTTCTCTCTGTGATCCAAGGCCAACTGTACCATGCTCATGATGATCATGCCATATATCACAAAGATCTGAGCAAAAAACACGACTTCACTGCGTGGTAAAGTCATGCCAAAACAACACAAAGGTGAGTGTCGGTGCTGGTGATGACGTGGTGCAGCAAGGGGAGGTTGATTGGTACCCACGGAGACTGAGAGGCTTCTCTGCAGAGGTGGCGGTGGTGTTGATGGTTCTGTCATCGCGTGTGTCCACCCTCTGAATGAGTCTGAGAGACAGCATGCATCTTACTTTATCTGTAAATGATCTGCAGGGTTCCACGAATTAAAACTGGCAGGATAGCCAGTCCATTTCACCAAGACCTCTTCTTGACCCTGTTCCGGTCCTGGACGACTTCACGCGATTCACGTCTGTTTTCAAGATGGGTTGTATTTCCTCAGGGTAAGAGGTTCCTTTGAGGACTTCACCATGATCATCTTTGATCCAATACACAGGAGGTGTTCTCCCTGTCACCAACCGGTCCACCGTAAACAGTTCGGTGGTCCAATTGGGGAGATAACCTTTCTCAAAGGTGCCTTTGGTTTTGTTCAGACATACACGGGTGCCCGGCAGTAAAAGAGAGGGGGAATCTTGTCTTGGGGGACGACAGTCTTTGTGTTGTTATTTTCTTTTTGCACTGCTGCCGTTGTTGTTGTTCCTCCATGTAGTCTAACACCCGAATTTCTGACAGGGGATCTCCTTGGAGGACATCCACAGGTCACTGAACAATGGTCCGATGCACATGAACAATGGTGCGACTTGACCAACTGGGGTAAGACTTTCAAATAATGTCTGGACCCATTCTGTGTAAAGTATCACCACATTTTATTTTTCAGAGTCCTTTCAAACCGTTCCACCATGGCTGGAAAAGGCGGTTGACAAATTCTCTGCCTGTGCCTTTGCAAACTGAGCAGGGAGTCGGCCTTTGGTTTGTTGCATCAGCAAGGTTTGAATACCTTTGGTCAAAGCAGAACTGCTTTTGGCCTTCAGGGGTTGCACCCATGCCATCTTTGAAAACACATCAATCACACACAGTAGATATTTGAATCCTTGGTTGTCATCTTGAAAGGCAATCATGCCACTCAAGTCTGCTTGCCACAATTCATCGACGCCTCCCACACGATAGTGGTCTCTTGGAAAGGAGCGTCGGGCTGGTTTGTGCAAGGTGAAGGTACTTTGGGTTTGCAACCAAGGCTTGATTTGACTTTGCAATGGCATGGTTTTCTTCTTGCTTTTACTAGTTCTTGCATCTTGAGTGTGGATGCGTGCTGCTTTCCACAAAGGTTGCCAGCCTCCAAATGTGCAGGATGTTCAGGATGAAAGTAGGTTTTTTTTCAACCAGGCCAGGCAAAAGGAAGTAGGAAATCCTTTGTTTTGTTTCCCTGCAGCAGCAGAGGGAAGAATGCGCTGTCGTGTCTTGGTGTGTCGCTTCATTTCTCTCAGACTGATGCCACTCGGTATATGAATGGCCTTTTCATAGAGAGGGGGGAGATTTGTTTTCTTAGGTGGTGCTAAAGGGTATCCATGAACCCCGCCTGTTGATGAATCTGTCCTGTTTGGTACCAGATGGAGGTGGGGTCATCAACCATGGGGTTGGCATCTCATCTTCTTCTTCTTCTTCTTCTGCTTGTGGATCCAGCTGCCGCCGCCTCCTTCTTCTTCTCTCTTTGTGACTTTGCGGGGAGAACTTGGGAAGGGGGAACTGGCTAGTGGGTGTTTTTGGTGTGGCGTGAGGATGGTGTTGTTGTTTTTGCTGCTTCTGCATCCATTGCCATCGTTGAGGTTTTCCAATCATTTTATGAGGGACATGACTGTTGGCCAAATGGTGACTCAAAATGGTCCAACCTGCAGGCCCCACTTTGGTTTTTCGGTGACGCACTAAATCGTTGATCAAGTCCACCATGTGTGTGCCAGGGACAGGTGTCGCTTCCACGGTCAGGGTTCCCTCTGGAGTCCAACTCAAGTTGGGATTGTTTTGAATCCTTGTCAACAAATTCACGGCTTTACTGGACATGGCTTTAGGGACACTCATGACCACTTCGTCTAACACTTGTTGAGGAGAGGCAGGTCTGCCTGTGGTGTCCATCGTTGATGGTGATGGCAGTGGTGGTGGTGGTGGTGTCACTTTGGGTTGTAGTGGTTTGATGGTGTTGTTGTTGTTGTTGTTGTTGCGTTGTTGGCCCTGCAACTCTTGCATGCGTTGCAACAGTTGGTTGTATTCTTGTTCCCGCATGTGAAAAGGCTGCTGTGACCTCTGCATCAAGGCGTCCATCTCTTCCAAATTTTGGGGGCCGTTTCTTTTTCAAGAGAGGGTGTGTAGTGTCTGACGATGACGTTGTTTGGTGGCCTGTAGACTTTGCCATGTGTCTTCAGGCACCAACACCATCTTGCATGCATACTTCATGGTGGCACACCACACACTGATCCCAAACTTCCTGGTGTCAGACCATTTATTGTCAACTGTCAAGATTCAAGATTCAATTTGCATTTATTTCATATACAACAGACCGCCGTCATATATCACTGGAATACTGCTGAGAGCGGTTTTAAAACAATTTGTTTTCATAGTGGAACGCTGCAGTCATTTAAAATGGAACCGTATACATGTGCAGTACCAACTCAATCACTCTGTTTCCAATATTCAGCAGCAAAAATATATATTAACCAGCTGTGAGGAGAGATATAACATTTTTATAAGCAGTCAAATAGGGATGATAAAGGACCCCTCGCTGATTAGGTTCTTGTTTACTTAAGAGCAGAGTTGGCCATGTTAGATGATATAACCAAAATTCAGGAGCTCCGGCGGGGGGCAAACTGGTCTTGTTATTGTGTGGTATGAGCTGTGACATAGACCCAAGAGAATAAAGTGTAGGAATGCAGGAAGCGGTCAGATGTCGCACTTGTTTTGTTTTGGTTTTTCTCTGGGATGTGCATGGCGATTTCCATCCTGCAGACAACATAACACTTGTGTTTGTTCAACTTTTTAATCCCCTGCTCACATGAACCAACACAACAAAACAAAAAGTCACAGGATTAGGGGCGTCCCTGTGATTTTTGTGAACATGAACGTATGTACACGTATGTGAACGTATGTTCACTCCTTAAACGCAGTGAACAGGAACTTTGCACTTGGTCATTCCTAAAACGCAGTGAACGTATGTACACTCCTCAAACAGGAACGTTGACAGTCAGGTGATCGTAGGTTCAGTGAACAAGTGTCAGGTCAGTAAGGGCAGAAAGGTTGGTTCTTTTGATGTAGGGTACACGTCTGGGCACTCAGTCGAAAGGCAGGCATCTCATCCACAGGAACAGAGGTAGACACTTTGGTATGAACCATGCTAATACCGTGGCATCATTCTTGGCGGTGTCCTTCCAGTCCAACGTATCTAACACTTGATTAAAAGTCCACACAGGCACGCGATAGGTCAGCATGTAAAAACAGTACACGCCACACAACGTGATGTATCCATGTTGTAAGGGGCGTGTATTCCATCGTTGTTGAATGTGACCCTTTCGATTCAAAGTCTCTTTAAACAGAGGTAATAAATACAGTCCATAGCTGACGTCCACCTCCCACTGTTGGTGATCCAGATGCAGAGGATAAGGCAACTTGATTTCATACGCATTGATGGTGTTGTTTGGATAGATGTCCATGGAGGCATCACTGGGCAGGGTCATGTAAAAGTCTTGTTTCGAAAAAAGGGGGCAGCCATGATGACGTGAGCTAGGGGAGAAAACTCTGGGTGGATGAGATATCAAGTTGAAGTTTTCTGGTGGGTGGGGTCGTCGTGGGTATGCCTGGTGAGGCAGCCAAGGTGGGTGGTGGAAGTATGTTTATCATCCAAAACTGGCTCCCACAGGAGATATCGCTTGGATGAGATCAAGCAATATCTACACTGTAGATATCGCTTTTGCGATATCTACACTGTAGATATCGCTGCAATGAAATTACATCACAATGCTTTGCAGACCGTTGTGACATCACTGGTTACCATGACGTCACAATCAAATGACATCACTAATGGCTCTGCTACTGAAGCTTTTTGCAGTACTTTTTACACTGAAGACACTGCTAATTACTGTCTACAAATTGAAAAAGTTGAAAGAATGATGTTGGATGATAAATAAAATCTCACCCTCGTGTCTTTTGATATCAAATATATCAACACTCGTTGATAAAAGTGGCAAAAATCCTCGGCAAGCCTCGGATTTTTCCACTTTTATCAACTCATGTTGATATATTTGATATCAAAAGACACTCGGGTGAGATTCTCTATATCCCAAACAATTGGAGAGCAGGGCTGTCCACAACTGTTTCTCTCTGTGATCCAAGGCCAACTGTACCATGCTCATGATGATCATGCCATATATCACAAAGATCTGAGCAAAAAACACGACTTCACTGCGTGGTAAAGTCATGCCAAAACAACACAAAGGTGAGTGTCGGTGCTGGTGATGACGTGGTGCAGCAAGGGGAGGTTGATTGGTACCCACGGAGACTGAGAGGCTTCTCTGCAGAGGTGGCGGTGGTGTTGATGGTTCTGTCATCGCGTGTGTCCACCCTCTGAATGAGTCTGAGAGACAGCATGCATCTTACTTTATCTGTAAATGATCTGCAGGGTTCCACGAATTAAAACTGGCAGGATAGCCAGTCCATTTCACCAAGACCTCTTCTTGACCCTGTTCCGGTCCTGGACGACTTCACGCGATTCACGTCTGTTTTCAAGATGGGTTGTATTTCCTCAGGGTAAGAGGTTCCTTTGGGGACTTCACCATGATCATCTTTGATCCAATACACAGGAGGTGTTCTCCCTGTCACCAACCGGTCCACCGTAAACAGTTCGATGGTCCAATTGGGGAGATAACCTTTCTCAAAGGTGCCTTTGGTTTTGTTCAGACATACACGGGTGCCCGGCAGTAAAAGAGAGGGGGAATCTTGTCTTGGGGGACGACAGTCTTTGTGTTGTTATTTTCTTTTTGCACTGCTGCCGTTGTTGTTGTTCCTCCATGTAGTCTAACACCCGAATTTCTGACAGGGGATCTCCTTGGAGGACATCCACAGGTCACTGAACAATGGTCCGATGCACATGAACAATGGTGCGACTTGACTAACTGGGGTAAGACTTTCAAATAGTGTCTGGACCCATTCTGTGTAAAGTATCACCACATTTTATTTTTCCTTTGAAACCGTTCCACCATGGCTGGAAAAGGTGGTTGACAAATTCTCTGCCTGTGCCTTTGCAATTGAGCAGGGAGTTGGCCTTTGGCTTGTTGCATCAGCAAGGTTTGAATACCTTTAGTCAAAGCAGAACTGCTTTTGGCCTTCAGGGGTTGCACCCATGCCATCTTTGAAAACACATCAATCACACACAGCAGATATTTGAATCCTTGGTTGTCATCTTGAAAGGCAATCATGCCACTTAAGTCTGCTTGCCACAATTCATCGACGCCTCCCACATGATAGTGGTCTCTTGGAAAGGAGTGTCGGGCTGGTTTGTGCAAGGTGTAGGTACTTTGGGTTTGCAACCAAGGCTTGATTTGACTTTGCGATGGCATGGTTTTCTTCTTGCTTTTACTAGTTCTTGCATCTTGAGTGTGGATGCGTGCTGCTTTCTACAAAGGTTGCCAGCCTCCAAATGTGCAGGGTGTTCAGGATGAAAGTAGTCATCAACCATGAGGTTGGCATCTCATCTTTTTCTTCTTCCACTTGTGGATCCAGCTGCCATGAAGGAGGTGGGGGTGGGATCTCATCTTTTTCTTCTTCTTCTTCTGCTTGTGGATCCAGCTGCCGCTGCCTCCTTCTTCTTCTCTCTTTGTGACTTTGCGGGGAGAACTTGGGGAGGGGTAACTGGCTATTGGGTGTTTTGTGGTGTGGCGTGAGGATGGTGTTGTTGTTGTTGTTTTTGCTGCTTCTGCATCCATTGCCATCGTTGAGGTTTTCCAATCATTTCATGAGGGACATGACTGTTGGCCAAATGGTGACTTAAAAATGGTCCAACATGCAGGCCCCTCCTTGGTTTTCCGGTGACGCACTAAATCGTTGATCAAGTCCACCAAGTGTGTGCCAGGGACAGGTTTCCCTTCCACGGTCAGGGTTCCCTCTGGAGTCCAACTCAGGTCGGGATTGTTTTGAATCCTTGTCATCAAATTCACGGCTTTACTGGACATGGCTTTAGGGACACTCATGACCACTTCGTCTATCACTTGTTGAGGAGAGGCAGGTGTACCTGTGGTGTCCATCGTTGATGGTGATGGCAGTGGTGGTGGTGGTGGTGTCACTTTGGGTTGTAGTGGTTTGATGGTGTTACTGTTGTTGTTGTTGTTGTTGCGTTGATGGCCCTGCAACTCTAGCATGCGTTGCAACAGTTGGTTGTATTCTTGTTCCCGCATGTGAAAAGGCTGCTGTGACCTCTGCATCAAGGCGTCCATCTCTTCCAAATTTTGGGGCGTTTTCTTTTTCAAGAGAGGGGTGTGTAGTGTCTGACGATGACGTTGTTTGGTGGCCTGTAGACTTTGCCATGTGTCTTCAGGCACCAACAACATCCTGCATGCATACTTCATGGTGGCACACCACACACTGATCCCAAACTTCCTGGTGTCAGACCATTTATTACTTTCCTCCAAACAAACAGGCTAGAGCAGAACCAATAAGAAGACTGAGTCCTAATAATCCTCCTCGTGTGGAAGAAGTTTACGTTTCTTGCTTAGAGGTACTTGAGCGTGTTCATGACTTTATCGTGTCGATGAAAGTTTTGACGTTGAGTCGTGGTCATGGGAATATTGCCAGCATTCACCACACATTCACAAAGGGCACGGATGAGATCTGTAGGAGCATGTTTGAGAATGGCTTTGCACATCGCTGGAGCAGCAGCACACAAATGTCACAGAGCGTGTTTCTGTTTCCTGAGGCACTGAGACATCTTTCCTGCATGGAGGTGTTAGCCTGAATGAGGCACCTGATCTGCAGCTTCTCTCTTTTATCAGGCAGTGGCAGGAGGGAGTTGCAACTGTTGATCTGCCTTCTTGGACTTTCTTTTGGTCAGCATGTGCGCCAATCGTTTGATGAGATTTTCATGAGCCTTTACTTTTGGCTTAGTAGTCGTTGTTGTTGTTGTTGTTGTAAGTCGGTGGCGCCTGGTGTTACCCTGTTTGAGGAGTGGTGCTTGAAGATAATGTTGCCATTGCAACAGAATGCGTGTCAAGACCCCTGCAAGTGTTTCACTACCACTGCGTTCATCCATAGGCAAACGTGGATCAACAATTTTAGTCAGGGTGTCATTATGTCTCTGCAACCACGTCTTATGTTGAGCTTTCAATGGGATGTGTCCTGCTCTCAGGTTCCGCACAACACTCGCAAACCACTGCAAAAGCCAATTTCTTCCTTTGACGGCAAGGTTTGTCGCATCCCTTGTTGGAAAAATAGACGGTCTCTTGTCTTTTTTTTTCTTTCGTGGGGACTTCTGCTGCTGCAGACGTTGAAGGCGTTGAAGATCGAGTGGTGGCGAGGGTGCTGATGAGGGAGGTCATTATTGTTCCTGACGATGCTTGTTGAAGGGTACCATCGAAGAGTAAGTCGGGCCTGGCGGGGACTTCTGCTGCTGCTGCTGCTGCTGCTGAGGTTGAAAGCGTTCATGGGTACCAGTGAAGAGGGAGACGATCCTGGTGGTGAAGGAGTCTTGTGAAATGCAGAGGTCACAAGTCCCTGTAGCAATGAGGTGGAGACTGTCATTGACATCATTCATCATCTCTTTTTCTTTGTTCTTTCCCTTCATTGGATGAACCTGTTTCCGTCTTTGCCCCATGATGGATGTAGGTCAACTGAAGGAAGGTCAGTGGGTTCACCTGCTTTTATGAAAGTCTCTACATTTCATAGGTTCGGCACATACATGAGGGGCATCTCGGATCTCCAAAAACAGGCAGGCGTGTACGCGATGGTCTTACAACTTGATGGGTTTCAAGTCCAAGAACAGGTTAGTCTCTCGGGTGGCGTCTTCATAGGCTTCACGCAGAAGGGTGTTTCAGATGACGATCCTGTTTTTCTTCTCCTCGAGTGGGCATGACGATTCACCCATAGAATTCAGGCAACACCTTTAGAATTCCACAACGTGATCGCCTCGCTAAAGTGATCGCCGTACACCTACTGTAACTTAGACAAACAACTGTCATTGCTCTGCAATACGATCGCCTTGTGGAACGCAAGTTCCTTCGCCGATATGACGTCAACCTAGCAACAAAGTTGCTGGGTCGTCGACTGTGTATTATAAGCTCGTCTCAGTGATATATCATCTCCACATGCTATCGACACACACACACACACACACACACACTGCCACACCTCCCCCCTCCTCCCTCCCGCCTTCCTCCTCCCCCGCCTCCCTCCTCCTCCTCCCTCCCTCCCTCCATCACCACCACCGCCACCACCCGTTCTTTTTCTTTTTACAGGCGCTTCTTTCAATGTTGTTCTTTTCATATTGCTTTAAAATATTTACACGTACTTAAATTATGATGACTCCCTGAATAGAATCCGACCGCGTCATTGCCAGATAAATCCATTTTTATGAACAGGAGGGTTTGAATTTGGTCTTTCCCGCATATTCTCACACTTTTCTCGTGATTATATGTACCTTTTCTCCCAATAGCGATTGTCATTTCGCTCTCACTTTCGGATGCAATTGTTCCGACATTGAATTGATCTACATTTCCCAGCTACATCTATTGGGAACAACTCACAAGACACTTCCCTCTCACAAATTACGTCAAATTTACGACGTCCTCAAGTTGCGAGTGCATATTCGAATCTCCATAAATGAAGTCATGATAGAACAATGTTTTATCGTGATATATATATCGCTTCTTTCTTCTTTGTTCTTTGCGATTTATCGCGTAGCTGTCTTGGTTTTTGGACAAACATAATCGTCTATAACGGCAAGCATGGGTTGCTGAAGACCTATTCTAACCCGGATCTTCAAAGGTCAAGTGGGAATCAACTGATATATTAAGATAAAATATAACTGGATTATATGTGCTGTTTACATATCAAAGTTTGCCAAATTCTTACAAAATGTTTTGGCCACAGCAAGGCCACGTATTCACAACTTATTGTGGTAGGCACAGTATAACTCATGCTCCTGGACTGAGGGAGGGCCATACCTCCTTGTGGGTCACCTGCTTGGCAATATAGGACGGGAAAACTGCAGGGGGTGAGGGCAGTTAAGTTGATGGTACAGACAGATAACAGAGATCACTTTAAAAAATGTGAAACCTCATTCCACAAAGGAAGAGGCGAAAGCTGAAACTTGGTGAGATTTACAGAACAAAGGCAGTTATGTTTAGTTTTCTACTGACTCTCGAGGATACATCTAATAAACCAATTAATGTGTGTATGTGTTAGTGTGTGTGTGTGTTAGTGTGTGTGCGTGCGTGCGTGCGTGTGTGTGTGTGTGTGAAGAAGAAAAATAAAATTGTACAGCATAAAAATGGCTACGTACTTCGGGTAAATATGTAGAATGCCCAGCTAGTATGACCTTTGAGACACCACATTTTCAGTCATTGAAATGCGTAAAACATTTTGTGAGTAAAAGAAAACACTATAAGTGAACGAAACAAAAGACATCAGTACAGGCACATCCAATCCCCCAACCCTAAGTCTGCATGTATCAATTCTCATACCTGCCACATCCTCAACCACTTAACTTACTTACGCAATCATCTCACTACATGTTCGCCAACCCTCGTATTACAACGCACGCACGCATGCGCACACACATCACATTCATCTCCCCTTTATCCCTACAACCATCTCATTATGTCTACGTCAGCCATCATGGATACGTGCGCATGCTTACACCATCCCACCATTCCCGATATCCATCGAACTATAACTACATCTGCCTTCATGTATCGGTATTCGCGCTTACATACATACACCCTCCTACCATTCCCCTACATCCATCGCACTATAACTATAACCGCCTTCATGCATCCGCACTCATGTTCACATTACACGTTTAAAATATCGTCAATATTTTACAATATGTACATATTCAATATCAGCAAACAGGGAGTATTATAACGCAATAGATTTCATCCGTCAAGACAACACAGAAAGAAGGGCACTCTGGAATTTTACAATGGCATCAGAATGCACTAAGACGTTTAGCTGGTCAGGAGGTGAGAGCGGAAAATTACGATAAACTTCACTTACAGATCTCCATTACGAATATCTAAAGTGTGAATAAAGATCAAAGCTTGCTATATAGTGCACTTCATCCCTTCAGATTTAGCAAATTCCTTAGCTATAACATTTATGTCTAAATGCTCATGTAGACAAAGACCCAAATGTTTATAGGCATGACCATATTATATTCCAAGCAAATATCTCTACATTTAAAAACAAAGCTAGATAGAGGCTTTGAAGGCATTAAGAAGTGATACACACAAGGAAGAAAATGTATGGATGTCAACTTCTTTATTATGAGGAACACAGGGTTTCGGAATAAAAACTTACTCCTTCATCAGGTGAATTAACGCTATGAGGCAGAGAAGATATATATGTACCTGTAAGAACAACAAAAGTACAAAGACAGCAAAGGAGGAAACGTAACAAGGGAAGCCAACAGGTAATTGGCGCTAATTACCCCGGCCTCCCGTTTGCCCATTGTCCATTACCAATAATCCATAAGATACGTTTTGGCTTTAATATGTCCATTGATAATCAACCATCAACGCCTATTATCTGAACCCTAAAAAGTACGAGAATCTGTACTTTATTGAGAAAGTGTTATCCAAATATAACATTTGTTACATTTGACCCCTTTCTTAATGGCATTGTGTGTTCGAAGCTTTCGGCCATGGGAGCCGTGCCATTTTTCACTCGTCAGAGGGGTACACAAAGTACTTGATCTAGACTAACAGTTGTCTGACTTTTATTTTTGGTAGAAGCATCGGTTGCTGGATGAGATCGCTGACTTTGTGTGCTGGTGATTGGGTGCCTCACTCACAGTGTAGGTTCAAATCCCGGACGGGACTCAACCAAAAACGTACGAGCATCTGTACTTTACTAAGAAAGTGTTATCCAAATTATAAAAATTGTTGTCAAGAAAGCATAATAAATGTATATTCGTATCACAGAAAATTACGGACATTGATAACGATTTGAAGGAGTTTCATAAAGCAAGTCTTTCATTTGTCATCTGAAATAACATCCCATCGTGCACTTGTTTCCTACTCAAGTTACCAAACACACCCTGTTTACACACTTTCAAGATATACATTACGCTGAGGAGAATTTACGATTATACGTCGATACGTCTAACTGCTGGCCTGGTTTGTTTGTTTCGTTTGTTTGTTGTTTAACGCCGCACTCAGCAATATTCCGGCAGTCTGTAAATAATCGAGTCTAGACCAGACAATCCAGTGATTGACATCATGAGCATCGATCTACGCAATTGGGGTCGATGGCATGCATCAACCACGTCAGCGAGCCTGACCACCCGATCCTGTTAGTCGCCTTTTACCACAAGCCTTTTCGCCTTCTACGGCAAGCGTGGGTTCCTGGTGACCTATTATGCAATGTCATATTTCTTATCGCCAGAGATCACAGGTGTGATACCAGTCTCCCTCAAGGAGACGTCAGATTAAATTCTTTGCCTCGTCAATGCTTCGTCTCGCCCAAACTGGTAACTGGTACCACTAGCAACGGTACAAAGACTTACAATGAGTCAAGCCTCCGTCAATCGATTTCCATTTTCTTGCCTTAAGAAAGCACGGTTGATTGTTTGATTGATAGATTGTTTGAGTTAATTGACTGGTAGATTGATTGAATAAGCTGATTGAGTTGTTTTATTAAATTGTTTGATTGAGTTGTTTTATTGAGTGATTTACTTGTTATATTGATTGTATTGACAAACTCCGGTCCCATCTGCAGAACCTTGGTTAGCAATGGCACAGTAATTTATGAGAGTTTGTGAGTGAGTCGGATTTTACGCCGCCTTAGCAATATTCCAGCAATATCACGGCGGGGGATTCCCTATGATATGCAGAGAATCGAACCTGGACTTTCGGCACGAGGAGCGAACGCTTTTACCACTAGGCAACGCCAGTTGCCTTGATCATAAAATAAATATATGTGTTTTTCTAAAATTTGCAATCAGGGATAATGTTTATCACCACTGTAAAATGCAAGGATATAAGCATATCATCACCATCACCATCACCATCACCATCACCATCGTCGTCACCATCATTATCATCACCACCACCATCAGCATCAGAATCGCCATCGGTATGGTTATCACAGGTATATACCGTACTCCACACAGAGATTAACGAAGGGCATCTGTTTGATCAGGTTTTTTTTAAATATCTATATTAGCTGTTTGTCAGTATATCGAGTTTCTGTCTGTGCAGAAAAATACCAAGTCGGTCAGCTGTGAACACGGTTCTTCAGCATCGGGCATCAGCTGATTTTCTTACGTCCTTGACACACAAAGACCTCTTGACATGATGTAACTTACCAGGGAAAGGGGATAGTCGGATTGCAGACACGAGGTGGATGTCGTCCAAATAGCGTTACGAACTACCAGAAACCGTTCCATAGATCATGCTTTCTGTCTAGGGAACTATTCATTACTGCTGTACAGTATCAAATATATTAGAACAGAAAAAGAAAATAACGACACCAGTTCTCAAACTGTTTAAAATTGTATTCCCAGGATATAAATGCACAACCGGGCAAACGAAAATGCCTGCCATTCTAATAGCATGTGTACAGTGAAATTGCGATCCCCGTGTTCCTTAAGACGCCATGTGCACGTCACCTGTTGTGAGACACTCATTGATGTGATACATGTAGTATCGCCTAAGATACCAGAAGCAAACATATCTCCATCGAATAACCATTTTTAACCAAACATGGGTGTATACTTACTTTTGGCCGGCAGTTTGCATATTGAGGTGTGTGTGTGTGTGTGTGTGTGTGTGTGTGTGTCGCGCATGCACAGAACGGTAAATTTGGACAAGGCATTAAGCAATCCGCATGCGCAGAACGATTGATTCCAGTACTTCCGCTAAGCGCTTCGAGTGCAGCGTCAAACTCGGGCCTGTAATCTAACACACGAGAACTTACCAATGAAATCTGAGAAGTCGGAATACCGGAAGACGCTGTTGCTTGATTGACAATGCGACCACCTTAGTGGATTTACTGGTTTTTTTACCATTTCTTTAGCTAAAATATCACTTTCTTCTTTAACATTTTTTTGTCCACTGTATGGTACACCTAGACCATGGCTAGCTCCTTTAATACGCAAATCTTTACCCGTAGAAACATTAAATTCATTTCAAATCCTGCGGTAATGGGGCACTAATTTCTTTAAGTGTACGTCTAATCTGATAGTACACGTGAAATAATAAAACAGACTTATTTAGTACACATCCTAGGGCATTAAGATATACACCACATCCTGTTGTGGAACACCATATGGCAAAGTTTAACTGGTTCTGCCAAAATTGCATCGGATTGTGGAACCAATCATGCACCATTTTATCGCTAGTTGCCGTGACCCTGTATTTTTCAAAGATATCAGCGAATTTATCCAAAAAAATAAAAACAGAGGCACTTACGAAAATCGACTGATTAGTAATGTAAGTTGATTTCATATATAAGTTATGATATAGTATCTTTGTATATTTTATATGTATGTTACACTCCCGGGAATAACAAATGGTCAGTCTATTCAACTGCTTCACACTATCGATAACTCGGCTGGTCAACTTGAAGTCGCTATCTGCGATGTAACGTATTACCCGCGGTGGACCAATATAAATGCTGCGAGAAATAATAATATGATACAACTAATTAATATTGACAATAGAAAACGAACTCCCATTATTATACCTAATGGGTATTACAGCGTATGCTCACTCAATGATGAAATTTTTAAGCCTAATGGAGTTAGTCTCACACAAAATGAATCGAATGAGATGCTGATTTTTAACACTTGAGAAGATGAAGTACTTCTTGCCCCGGACATAGCAGAAACACTTGGACGTAGTAGAGCAGGAGTAATAATACAATCCAACACAACAGTGTATGGAATTGGATTGCCCGATTCAGTTCACATCCATCTTGATCAGATAAGTACAACGGATAATATTCAACTCGAAAGTCCTTCAACTCTGCTTAGAGCCATTCCAGTCAAAGTTGAAAAATATAATAGCGGAAAAACGGAATCTTTCTCATCATTACAATATAAAAAAAATAAAGCGGGGTATTATGTTTGACCTCAAAATTTCTGTATTAGATGATAAACACCAACATGTACATATAGGATACTTGAGTGTAACACTCCATATTATAAATAATGGTTGATTCATTAGGCCCTGGAACACATAACCTTAGACAATGTAATACAACTGCGCTTTCCGATCTCGGAGACACAGAAGGATTCGGTAAACCCCGTAGCGATGGCAAGTTATGCGCTTTACACTTACAAGATAATGTATACAAGCGGAAAGAAATTACATTTCATTTCAATTACATGATGTTGACGTTAGTAGACTCAATAAAAACACTTCGTGCAATCTTACTCGCAATGATGATAATAAATGAACTATGGTCGAAGCAAAAATCGAGTGGCTACTGAATATTGTCATTGTCCCACCGTATAATTTAACTAAGATAATAAATAGTGGGATCGTACTCGGGGCTTATATCCCGTCAAAACGAAAAAGTGTGTTAGTCTCTCCCCTGCCAGAAAACCCAGGTCATATGTTAGTGAGTGATCTGGCAGTACAAAATGTTAGTTTAAATTTGGTTACTGAATTCAATTATATAAAACAGAACTTGAATGCCATGCCTGCTCTTTCTACAATTATTATTGAAGTCTTATTTGGAGATGCACCTGAAGATGCCTTCAAAATATTACCAGGTCTATCAATTAAATGGCTTAAGAAACACGAGCGTCAACGTAGCATTATTATAAATATGGAAGTATCATCCGTTGCAACCCTTTTGGGGGAGTCCAAATTATTAAAGGTGATAGCATTTCTCTGACTAAGATATTTATGCCGTATAATTTACATTTAATAAGGTTGATGTATACTCTCAAAACATTGAAGCAAGACCAATTAAAGACTATTATATGATATAATAATATACACTATGGGTTCATATCCGGCGCTCGATGAAGTATCTGAAAACAATGGATACTGTTGATGGATTTCGATTACATCAAATAAGTGACATAAAACATCGAATAGAGACTCAGACTTGGATTGTATAAAAAGTATGGCAGAGCTGTGAATGCTCTCGACAGAGCTGACACTGCGCTTGTAACGGCTGGCAGGACACTCGGTGTAACCGGTGTCGGTTTATTATCAACTATAACCGCCGCGCCTATCGTACTTGGTATGGAAGTAGCCGCCGGAGTCTCAGGGCAGGCAGGAAAAGCGATAAAATATATTTGTCGTAAGTTGCAAAAGAAAGCATTAAAACATGATAATATTTGGATACTCGCCGAAGCAAAGCTGAACAGCATTGAGGATCATATTTCAACAGCACTGGCTGATTGAAAGATATCCGAGGAGGAGTTTCGTTTAGTGTTGTCAGAACTTACCAAATACAATGCAATAAAGCCGGAGATTTGATCCAAATATCGTAAGACCAGTGGTATTAGCGAAGACGAGAAAAAAAAAATCATAGAACAGGGGAGACAATTATTCCGTGCCAAAATCAAAGAACTGGTTGGTGATCTATAATAGATCTAGATTGCTTGATCACGTTGGATCACACCACAATAATATAGACGAATGCTTACATAACCAAATACGGTCATCAACTGTTTCATTCCAATTTCGAAAAAGGGTATATAGTCTGGTCTCCTAGTAAAATGAACGAAGAACTTAGTAAAAATGTTGAATATCACTTTGTTTAAAATAATGGTATGCGTATGAGTAAAAATAATAGAGAATATTTTCATTACAATTTAGTTTAATCTCATTACGATCGTTGAATCGCACCATCATTTTTGCATAAAGATTTGTAGTAGCAGTGTAGGTATATAAATCTGGCTCCAGTGGGGTTGCGGCAGAACCCTCATTACCTATACTACTCGAGCAGCACGGGCGTTCGAGTCTAGTTTTATTCTCACAGTGTAATCGATCTTGCCGAGTGTACTCTTATGATATGTGTGTAATTATGTTAAGTAGATGTTATATGTATGAACACAACACTTACAATAATCATAAGAATACAACCATTGACGTAAGATCGACCTGGGATATATCCTGTACACTTTGAATTTTATATGAAAATAATAAATAGACACGCCAACTTTTCAACATTTGTAGGGCGTCTAGTCAACATAACGATATTTGACATTCATATATATAATATATAATCAATATTATTTTTGACCCCGATTCAACATTTTATACCATGGCTCCTGAGTCTTTGACTGTGCATAAAACACTTCTTGTCAATGATGGAACTTTAATGATAGAACATTTCACGAAATCCCATCAATTTGTTTTGTAAATAGATTTTCACAAAGAGAATCTTGCTCAACCCTTCTATCATACATACAGGGTATAGGCTGAGATACCAAATTTAAAGTCAATGTAACATACAGTCATACACACACGCAAACATACTGTCGCATTTCGTTTCTGGAGCATAATATAAAACATATGTTGGACTTCAAATGAGGATTTACTTTTGATGAACTTTGATTGCTCATCAAATATCATACATGATACAACCCTGTTTCAATATTTACATTTTCGTTAATGATATGCTATCAAGATTACTATCGAATGAAACGTTTTGTCTAGGTTTCATCATTTAGTTGTTCTCACAAGCTTAAGTTCTAACCATAAGTTTGATTGGCATCTTCAGGTAAATTTTATATGACAAAATCATATTTAAAATGGTTGTCGATCACTTGGCGTCTTGATGTTTCTGAGATTTCTTCATCTAACCTATCCGCGCTGTGATGATGCTGAGAGATGAGGCTTCACATGTGTGAGATACGAGGACGTAATGTATCTCATATGGAAGGAACCCACATGCTTCTGGGATATTGTGATATCTCTGAAATATGGTGGCGCTAAAGATATCTTATGTACGAAGGCGCTATTTGTTTAATAGAGACACTTAATATATCTGAGAAAAGTTGAGATATCATTGCTGAATGGGGCGTTAAGCCCTACTTACTCACTCACTGCTATTTCTCGCCTATATATAGCTGCAATACATCAATCTACCACTCTCACTGTGTGATGTTATTTCACGAAATAGCTCAAACAGGAATAACTGATTCTTAATTTGTTTTAACAGATGATGATGCCATATCCAAGGCTCTGTATCAAAAGGAGCGTGTACTCTGCTGGATTATGACGTCCCCTAAGAATCGGGATGTTAAAGCACGTGTAGTTCGCGACACATGGAGCAGGCGCTGCAACAAAGTGCTCTTCATGAGCTCTGTGACGGATCCA
The DNA here is from genome assembly GCF_022045235.1 of Haliotis cracherodii. Lineage (NCBI taxonomy): Eukaryota > Metazoa > Mollusca > Gastropoda > Lepetellida > Haliotidae > Haliotis > Haliotis cracherodii. Next base: position 4,104,470 of record NW_027266272.1, on the reverse strand, counting down.
AAGTTCCCTACAATCGGATTAAACGTGTCGGAAGGTCGGCAGCATTTGACAGCCAAAACGATGCAGGCTTTCCGTTACATCTACGAAAACCACTTTGATGATGCTGATTGGTTCATGAAGGCTGATGATGACACATATGTTATTTTAGAAAACCTCCGGTACTTTCTGACGTCCCAAAACAAATCCGAACCTGTATTTTTTGGCCATCATTTTAAGGTGATCGTTAAACAAGGGTACTACAGCGGCGGAGGGGGTTATGTGCTGAGTAAGGAAGCGTTGAGGAGATATGGGGAGAAGGGTCGTGATCCCAAATTGTGCAGCCGTGATGGTGGCTCAGAAGATGCAGTATTTGGCAAGTGCATGGAGAACCTAGGGGTGAGGACAGCCAACTCTACAGACGCCCTGGGGAGGAGCAGGTTCCACTGTTTTTCCCCTGAGGCACACCTGTTTGGTGGCTACCCAAACTGGTATTACAAATACGATGCAAATGGTGCTAAGAAGGTAAGACAAACTCAAAATGTATTCTGTGTTTGGGGAAATATTTAATTTCAGATATGTTTCTCCCGTGCTATACCCCTTTGAAAAAAAACTTTCGTGGCTGTTGCATCAGGTAAACGTTCTGATCATTCAATAAGCTTCGAGGTTTCAGCAGTTTTTGTACGAGCGAAAGAAACGTGTAGAGCAGAGTATGTATAATACCGATCTATATCTGGTCAGTAGTATGTATAATACCGATCTATATCTGGTCAGTAGTATGTATAATACCTATCTCTATCTGGTCAGTAGTATGTATATCACCTATCTATATCTGGTCAGTAGTATGTATAATACCTATCTCTATCTGGTCAGTAGTATGTATATCACCTATCTGTATCTGGTCAGTTGTATGTATAATACCTATCTATGTCTGGTCAGTAGTATGTATATCACCGATCTCTATCTGGTCAGTAGTATGTATATCACCTATCTGTATCTGGTCAGTAGTATGTATAATATCTATCTCTATCTGGTCAGTAGTATGTATATCACCTATCTGTATCTGGTCAGTAGTATGTATAATATCTATCTATATCTGGTCAGTAGTATGTATATCACCTATCTGTATCTGGTCAGTAGTATGTATATCACCTATCTGTATCTGGTCAGTAGTATGTATATCACCTATCTCTATCTGGTCAGTAGTATGTATATCACCTATCTGTATCTGGTCAGTAGTATGTATAATATCTATCACTATCTGGTCAGTAGTATGTATATCACCTATCTGTATCTGGTCAGTAGTATGTATAATATCTATCTCTATCTGGTCAGTAGTATGTATAATATCTATCTCTATCTGGTCAGTAGTATGTATATCACCTATCTGTATCTGGTCAGTAGTATGTATAATATCTATCTCTATCTGGTCAGTAGTATGTATATCACCTATCTCTATCTGGTCAGTAGTATGTATAATATCTATCTCTATCTGGTCAATAGTATGTATATCACCTATCTGTATCTGGTCAGTAGTATGTATAATATCTATCTCTATCTGGTCAGTAGTATGTATATCACCTATCTCTATCTGGTCAGTAGTATGTATAATATCTATCTCTATCTGGTCAGTAGTATGTATATCACCTATCTGTATCTGGTCAGTAGTATGTATAATATCTATCTCTATCTGGTCAGTAGTATGTATATCACCTATCTGTATCTGGTCAGTAGTATGTATATCACCTATCTGTATCTGGTCAGTAGTATGTATATCACCTATCTGTATCTGGTCAGTAGTATGTATATCACCTATCTGTATCTGGTCAGTAGTATGTATATCACCTATCTGTATCTGGTCAGTAGTATGTATATCACCTATCTCTATCTGGTCAGTGGTATGTATATCACCTATCTCTATCTGGTCAGTAGTATGTATAATATCTATCTCTATCTGGTCAGTAGTATGTATATCACCTATCTGTATCTGGTCAGTAGTATGTATAATATCTATCTCTATCTGGTCAGTAGTATGTATATCACCTATCTGTATCTGGTCAGTAGTATATATAATATCTATCTCTATCTGGTCAGTAGTATGTATATCACCTATCTGTATCTGGTCAGTAGTATATATAATATCTATCTCGATCTGGTCAGTAGTATGTATATCACCTATCTGTATCTGGTCAGTAGTATGTATATCACCTATCTGTATCTGGTCAGTAGTATGTATATCACCTATCTCTATCTGGTCAGTAGTATGTATAATATCTATCTCTATCTGGTCAGTAGTATTTATATCACCTATCTGTATCTGGTCAGTAGTATGTATATCACCTATCTCTATCTGGTCAGTAGTATGTATATCACCTATCTGTATCTGGTCAGTAGTATGTATAATATCTATCTCTATCTGGTCAGTAGTATGTATATCACCTATCTGTATCTGGTCAGTAGTATGTATATCACCTATCTGTATCTGGTCAGTAGCATGTATATCACCTATCTCTATCTGGTCAGTAGTATGTATATCACCTATCTCTATCTGGTCAGTAGTATGTATATCACCCATCTCTATCTGGTCAGTAGTATGTATATCACCTATCTCTATCTGGTCAGTAGTATGCATAATATCTATCTCTATCTGGTCAGTAGTATGTATATCACCTATCTGTATCTGGTCAGTAGTATGTATAATATCTATCTCTATCTGGTCAGTAGTATGTATATCACCTATCTGTATCTGGTCAGTAGTATGTATATCACCTATCTCTATCTGGTCAGTAGTATGTATAATATCTATCTCTATCTGGTCAGTAGTATGTATATCACCTATCTCTATCTGGTCAGTAGTATGTATATCACCTATCTGTATCTGGTCAGTAGTATGTATATCACCTATCTCTATCTGGTCAGTAGTATGCATAATATCTATCTCTATCTGGTCAGTAGTATGTATATCACCTATCTGTATCTGGTCAGTAGTATGTATATCACCTATCTCTATCTGGTCAGTAGTATGTATAATATCTATCTGTATCTGGTCAGTAGTATGTATATCACCTATCTGTATCTGGTCAGTAGTATGTATATCACCTATCTGTATCTGGTCAGTAGTATGTATATCACCTATCTGTATCTGGTCAGTAGTATGTATATCACCTATCTCTATCTGGTCAGTAGTATGTATAATATCTATCTCTATCTGGTCAGTAGTATGTATATCACCTATCTGTATCTGGTCAGTAGTATGTATATCACCTATCTGTATCTGGTCAGTAGTATGTATAATATCTATCTCTATCTGGTCAGTAGTATGTATATCACCTATCTGTATCTGGTCAGTAGTATGTATAATATCTATCTCTATCTGGTCAGTAGTATGTATATCACCTATCTCTATCTGGTCAGTAGTATGTATATCACCTATCTCGATCTGGTCAGTAGTATGTATATCACCTATCTGTATCTGGTCAGTAGTATGTATAATACCTATCTGTATCTGGTCAGTAGTATGTATAATATCTATCTCTATCTGGTCAGTAGTATGTATATCACCTATCTATATCTGGTTAGTACTAAACCTCTTTATCATATAATGTCATTCTTCAATTCTGTGCTTGAAAATCGCTTCACTTCACTCACAAACATTACCGAAACATTGCGAGCTTTCCTGGAATGCGCGCATTAATATTTATTACGTCACAGGGTAAGTGATGTGTCCGTCGGACAGTGACAGTAGCCAATATAGTTCCAACTGAAATCTGTTTCTTATACAGTGGCGAAGCAACATATGCGCAAAACAACAATTGTTTTAACTTGCCTTTCGCGACAATCCATCGGTCTGTCGGCTAGAGTAACTGCCGTTTGTCAAAGGGAAGCTACTCTAACCCTAGTCTATGAGACGTCACGGCCACGTTCAGACGTTGTTTACAGTCGGCCTGTTCTGTCATAACGTTAAGAAGTTCAGTCAGATGTATACACAGCGCCAAAACGAAACAAGGTAACAATTCATACATATTTCGGCAAAATCCAATTATTTTTATTTGTGGAAAAGGTTTCAAGCCGCAGAGGTCTGCACGCACAGATATGGCTACTGATCCCGATTGGCTAGGCCTAGTGGCCTCGCAAAATTGTTTCGAAATTTATATCTCCAAAGTTGCCAAAACGTATAAAATGCCTTAGTTACGTCGAAGTTCGACACTGATTTTCAGTATATAAGACTTTTTTTTTTTATAATTGTAGCAGTTATCCCTGTAGTTTATTCAGATTCCCGATGGTTAATTCTGACTCGATCGCCGAATGACAAGTGTGACGCCATGTTTGTTTATAAACAGTGAAAGTAGTCCCTACTTGACCTTTAATATTTGCATCTCTATCCGCATATGACCCCAACGGATATCGTTTTTATCCGTTGGCTTAACCTGCCGAGAAACCTACCCATTATATGATAAAATATTTATATCCACAGGTGAGGGTTATTACAATACTTCTATTCATCGATCGGGAGTATATATACCTATATCCACTGCTCAATTTGTGAGGGATTTTCAAACTTCCAAAATTTTCTTTTATCGTTATCTTGGTTTGTGAGTTGGATGTGACATAGCAGCTCTATAGTATTTCAAATGTAGACTTTGTAAATAATTTATCTTTATTGATGAAGCTTTAATATTGTGATAGTATTACAAGGTAAAATAGCGTTTTGTCCTACTATATATTCCCTTATGTGTAATTTATTGCAGTCCATAGAATATCAACTGAACTGTGAACTCATTGATGCAGCTGACAAATGTAGCTTCACCCTGAAAAGATATATACAATTACAGTCTACAGTTTGCTTGTTTTGGAATGGACTTTTTATTTGCTAAGACAAACATTGAACATATATCCTCTGGGATAGAAGTATTTTATAATTGAGCATATTATTAATGTGATCATGAGTTTTAACTATGAATCACACTTGACAATTCTTATTCCGTACGTATAAGATGAATGTTTCGGTGCAATTATGCATGAGCGTCACACAAAGTTTTATGGAAATGTTATTTCAGGGCACAGAGAGCATCTCCGACTACGCCATATCCTTCCACTACGTGCCCCCACAGAAGATGCACGCCCTGGAGTTTTACATCTATCACTTACAACCGTATGGCATTGTGTCCGGAACCCAGGAACTCAACAGAAAAGCGGAAGTGAAACCCGGAACTCAGGAGGTCAACAGACATGCGTAGTGGTACCCGGAACTCATGAGTTCAATTGACAAGTGGATGTGAAACCCGGGACTCAGGAGGTCCCCGTTACGTGACTGCTGTGTCTTGTTCGACAGCAAAATTCTAAAAACAATATTACATTTGATTATATATGTAGCTGTGGTGAGGACACACTCTCCGAAAACAATAGTGGATTTTCGAAAATAACTGATGATTACAAAAATACAAGGAGGTCTCAAGTTGTGGATATGAATGGTTAGGAAAACAGGGAGGACTAGGTGTGACATGACAACCAACAGAACATGTGTACTGTGTATTGTGAGAACGGTGTATTGTGAGAACGGTGTATTGTGAGAACGGTGTATTGTGAGAACGCAAACAACCGAGAAAGGCGACATGGGTGTCAAACACTGGTCAAACATTGTTCAATAAGATTTCAGGACCTTTGGAGTTAATGTAATTGTACATATTTGCAAAATTTCTAGATCACTTGGTTATATTTAAGTCGGGTCTACTGTCGGCATGGATGCACATGTTGCAGAAGTCCACACATTTAGAAGTCCACACATTTACATCTAGATCTGTATCCAAACCTGTTCATGATCCTGGCAGGTGTAATATGCTATGTACGCCTGTGGGCGGCGACACAAAACCAAATTAATGATATTAACATGTGGTCGCATAACATTTTGAAAAAAGTGGACAGTTTACTAATTCAAACCTTATATCAGACTGTAATTGTTTGATAGTCAAACTGGAAGTCGACCGATGACAAAGTAAAACAAGTTATGGATAATACATTCCTTAATATACATGTACATGTACTTAAATATGCGTATATCAGATGTGAGAAATAAAACATTCATTAGCGGGGCGGTCGGGTAGCCTAGTGGTTAAAGCGTTCGCTCGTCACGCCGAAGACCCGGGTTCGATTCCCGACATGGATACGATGTGTGAAGCCCATTTCTGGTGTCCCCTGCAGTGATATTGCTGGAATATTGCTAAAAGCGGCGTAAAACCATACTCACTCACTCACTTTTATTAGAGGTAATTAAAGTATCTGGAAAGTCTACACTTTCAAGTGATCTTACTCACGTTTGGCACGCATGAAATAGGGCTTTGCTTCGATGGTTCAAATGTGTCACCATAGTTCCGTTCATGACGTCATACAGGCATCAATGTCCATTCAAACCGTTTAAAATACATTGGATACATTGGATATATAACTACTCTATTCATTGAAAGCATTCAAAAGCCTTGCCTGTGAAAACATCGATATTTTGATAGGCTACGCTTTGATGCATATAACAATGGCCGCCAAAAACCTGATGAGAAATGTATACGATCTACATAAGAACAACAGTTTATCGAACATGGTGAATTCTTTTTGGGAACACACACAATGCATTAAAAACAAACATGAACAGCTGCGTATCCGCGGACGTATTCAATATATCCAACTTTAGCGTGGTTGCGTCGACAACCAGGATCATTTCTAGTAGAAAGACATCACGGTAATGTGTCATTCAAAATAATTTTGCACTAAATGTTTGTCAGGAAGTACTTCATTTATTATTGTGTCCTTCATTTCTGGAGAAATATCAATAATTATAATCATATATCAAATGTTTCACTGTCATAACGAAGTCCCATTCACTGTCTGGGCTCCGTGCAGAGGGGGCAAGGGCCCTGGGCTGATGAGGAGCCTAACCAGCCTGAATGTGCCAGGATAACCCAAATACTCTTTACCGAATTTTTTATTTTAATCTGTACATAATAATAATAATAATAATAATAATAATAATAATAATAATAATAATAATAGCATCCCTTTAGTCGAGTTTTGACAAATTGTGATTGTGGTATTGCCTAGGAATATCCTTAAAACGCTGCTTTTAATAGTAGAAGTATGATTCACAAAAACCTAACAACTTTCTAAGTATCCAGCTTTCGGGCAAATCAGTCAGCAATTAGATTTTTTGGTTACACCACAATAACCACATTTTGCTTTGAACGGTCTCGACGACTGAAACAAAGAAGAATGACCACCCTTGTTAGAACTCGAATTAACCACAACAGATTCACTACCACTATGTCCTGTAAATCTATATTTGTAAGAATTTTAAAAGTACCCTGACATTACGCTTATGAATGAGTGAACGAGTGAGTATGGTTTTACGCCGCTTTTAGCAATATTCCAGTAATATCACGACAGGGGACACCAGAAATGGGCTTCACACATTGTACCTATATCGGGAATCGAACCCGGGTCTTCGGCGTGACGAGCGAACGCTTTAACCACTAGGCTACCCGACCGCCCCCTTATGAATGAAGACATAACTGTCACTCAGTCACCGATACGTTTTTTAATGTGACAATATTTTGGTTCTCCAAATGCACCCTATGACCTCCTCAAGAATAACCATTTCTCTCAACTTGGTATAAGTTTCAACAATACCCTCTGCCTTGGACCACTTGTCAGACAAACACTGAATTCAAAACGCATCCCATTTCAATGTGTACTTCACACTGCAGCCAGTGTAAGCAAATCCTCATTATTCGCCCTCATAATCTTTGCCAAAGTTGCTTTGTTTACGTGTGTCATGATGAGTCATCCAAACTCAAAATAACAAAGTAACACTCACAATGGGAGTCTACAGTGATATCCAAATAATGCCAACCTGGTCATAAGAAAAGCACCATAAAATCCTGGAATAGGCTTAATTAACGAACACACTGCGCCACATATGCTATAGTAATGTCTCACCCACAGATGCGCCAGATTAAGATTAAAACAGATTATGAGCGGAATGATTTCGAAAGAAATGCATTAACGCGCATGGAAAAAAATAAACCCACTGATAGTGTCATGAATTATTAATACTAGGCAATAACAACCAAGCTAAAGCATTTGGTTTCAAGTTTTGGTTTAGTTTGTTGTTTAACGCCGCACTCAGCAATATTCCAGCTATATGACAGCAGTCTGTAAATAAGCGAGTCTGGGCCAGACAATCTTGTGATTGACATCATCAGCATCGATCCAAGCAATTGGAATCGATGACATGCATCAACCAAGTCAGCGTATTGACCACCCGATCCCGTTAGTCGCCTTTTACGACAAGCATGGGATGCTGAAGACCTTTTCTACCCCTGATCTTCACATGTGGGTTTCAAGTAATCAATACACACAGCTCACAAAACGTATTTTGGGAACATTATATTGGAAAAACTGGTATGCAACTAAAAGGCCGCATGCCTGTACACAGACAGCAAATTCGAGATCCAAATATACACATTGATGAATGCGGGAGAGGCTATTTTACTGTCTTGATTTATGAATTGTTTAACATTGATAACATTTACGAAAGGAAACAGAATAGATACTAAACAAAATTCAAACAATAAAACAATAATTTTCAAAACATTCAAAGTATATTTGTGAAATCACAATGTCAATGTCTAAAAATAACGTCAAATAGGGACGGTATAATCATATGACAATTTCTTTTAGGATATGCACATTGAACCAAAACTAATGCCACAATCTAAGTTTTCAAATAAAGAATGAATTTTGATCCTTTTATAACATAATTGTTGTCACAAACATCTGTTTGCTAGTGTCAGTAGCTATAACAGAGAATGCTCGACTCACCAAAAGAAATCACTGAGCTCCACACCGTCGTGTATTGCTTCGGGAAATGCAACCGCGCCGCCTCATTGAATTTGCTAACGTGAGGCATTGTCTTCATCAGCTGATGAACGTCAACAAATACAACTTCAATCCTTAATGGAATATGTGAATTTCGTACTAGATGCCAACTAGACCTATATATGCATTTGTGAAGCTAGGAACACTAACAATAACACCTGGACAGTGTTTAATGTGTGATGAGGAGTGCGATGACATAATAAAGCACCAACTGCTATGTTGTACAGCTTTAGCTGAGGCAAGAAACACCCTCTATGAGCATCTATTTGACACTTTAAACCTCGAACAATACATGTGTATTGAGGACTGTGCAGCTGACGAAGTACAACTTGTGACATTGGCATAACCCCTGTTGTAGAGGATATGGGCCCTGACAGCTGGGCTGAATTCATATATTCTGTATTACGAAACATAAGCTCCTGAACCTGCGATCAATGTTCTATCAATAGTCAGTATATCTCATACCAGGACCACGACATGTAAATATTCAGTATTGCCTATTTCTCTGCATAATGTTCGTGTAAATATGCTGTGTTAACATGATTCCAAATGTATATCACTCTCCGAAATTAATGGAGGAAATAAAGATCATTTATTCATTCATACATATACACGTACATACACATATATCCGTACGTATTCACGTACATATACACAAACATATACATATACATATACACATACATATACACGTACATATACATATACATATACATATACACGTACATATACACGTACATATACACGTACATATACACGTACATATCCACGGACACGTACATATACACGTACATATACACGTACATATCCACGTACACGTACATATACACGTACATATCCACGTACACGTACATATACACGTACATATACACACACATATACACGTACATATACACGTACATATACACATACATATTCACCTACACGTACATATACACGTACATATACATAAACATACACGTACATATACATATACACGTACATATACATATACACGTACATATACATATACACGTACATATACATATACATATATATGTACATATACATATACACGCACAAAAACACGTACAGATACAGTCATACATATCCACGTACACGTACATATACACGTACATATACACGTGCATATACATATACATATACACGTAATATACATATACACGTACATATACATATACACGTACATATACATACACACGTACATATACATATACACGCACAAAAACACGTACATATACACTGTCATACATATCCACGTACACGTGAATATCTGTACACGTACATATACACGTACATATACACGTACATATACATATACATATACACGTACATATACATATACACGCACAAAAACACGTACAGATACAGTCATACATATACACGTACATATACATATACACGTACATATACATGTATACATACACATACACTTACATATTATACATATGCACGTACATATACACATATGTATTCATATGCCCCCATCCAAAGTGAAAGGTGGCTATACCCTGATGATAGTAGTTTAACAGGAAGGTAGTTCCATGATGAAACTGTGATCGGATATCTGATCGTGTAGATGAGAGATTTATATCTGTTGACGTCGATCCTTAGTGTGTCCTTGCTTGAATGAACAATGACGAAATATGAATGCTGACAACACCGAAGCCTTTATGCAAACGCACATGCGACGTAAGCTGAATAAACTATTACAGTAAACATGCATGGACAATTGTCTACTCCCCAGTAAACAGCAAATAAATGTCTTATTTTGGAAACAAAAAAGTTCAGTTCATATACTCAAAACAGAAAGTACCCTCATTGTCAGACCATTCACTCATGTACCCTTGTCATCGTCGGTGCCTCAAGGGTATAAACATCACATGTCTATGTCGTCGTTCATGTTGGTTATGTCGGAGATTTAACGAGCGCTTCCGTTCGAACCAATTTCGTCGTTTAGCTGAAGTTTATGAGTTGCGTTTTACGCCGCTTTTAGCTATATTCCATCACTATCAAAGCGGGGGACAATAGAAAAGGGCATCACATTGTAACCATGTGGGGAATCGAACCCGGGTCTTCGGCGTTACAAGCTCTATGGCTCTATTACAGGTATATAAGTGATAGAACCCAACATGATCAGTCGCTTCTTTGTACAATGCACAATAAACACATCTTATCAATCAACTTATTGACATAACCAGCTTTATCCTCACTTTTGATGTGTGAAGGTGTGTAACAGATGATCGTCGATGTGTGAAGGTGTGTAACAGATGATCGTCGATGTGTGAAGGTGTGTAACAGATGATCGTCGATGTGTGAAGGTGTGTAACAGAAGATCGTCGATGTGTGAAGGTGTGTAACAGATGATCGTCGATGTGTGAAGGTGTGTAACAGATGATCGTCGATGTGTGAAGGTGTGTAACAGATGATCGTCGATGTGTGAAGGTGTGTAACAGATGATCGTCGATGTGTGAAGGTGTGTAACAGATGATCGTCGATGTGTGATGGTGTGTAACAGATGATCGTCGATGTGTGAATGTATGTAACAGATGATCGTCGATGTGTGAAGGTGTGTAACAGATGATCGTCGATGTGTGAAGGTGTGTAACAGATGATCGTCGATGTGTGAAGGTGTGTAACAGTTGATCGTCGATGTGTGAATGTGTGTAATCGCATGACCGTTGATATGTGAATGTATGTATTCTAGTGACCTATGATGGGTGAATTTGTGTATTTGGAGAACCGTAGATTTGTGAATGCGTGTATTCTAATGACCGTTGATATGTGAATGTGTGTATTCTAATGACCGTTGATATGTGAATGTATGTATTCTAATGACCGTTGATGTGTGAATGTATGTAATCGCATGACCGTTGTCCTGTGAATGTGTGTATTCTAATGACCGTTGATGTGTGAATGTATGTATTCTAATGACCGTTGATGTGTGAATGTATGTGTTCTAATGACCGTTGATATGTGAATATGTGTATTCTAATGAGCGTTGATATGTGAATGTATGTATTCTAGTGACCTATGATGTGTGAATGTGTGTAATCGCATGACCGTTGTCCTGTGAATGTGTGTATTTTATTGACCGTTGATGTGTGAATGTGTGTATTTTAATGACCGTTGATATGTGAATGTATGTATTCTAGTGACCTATGATGTGTGAATGTGTGTAATCGCATGACCGTTGTCCTGTGAATGTGTGCACGTATATTCTAATGATCGTTGATGTGTGAATGCGTGTATTCGGAAGACCCTTGATGTGTGAATGCGTACATTTTTAGAGTAGGAACCAAAATGCACTGTGGCCCTTTTTGCATATTATTTGCATAAATGACATCTATATCGTTTCGTCGATAAGTTTTTTAAGTGTAGCTACTTAGAATTCTGTGAAAGGGCCGAAGTCAAGTTCTAAAAGGTCCCAAGTCCCTTTGCTAGATTTCGGCCTTCTAAGCTTCTATGTGGTAAATGGCGGTTGCAGAAGCGGTTGCCAAGTTTGCTGCCAAAGTGATGTGTCGTTTTACTTGAAAGAGCTCTCATTTATGTCAGCGGGTAACTCGCGTTACTTTTGTAACGATAAAATAATGCTTTTTGATCTTGAAAGAATGCATTTTATTGAAGGTAACTTTTACAAATGGCATAAATTACGGACTTTGGCCCTTTTTCCTCACACCAAAATTACTGTATTTCAAAGTACATTTTTTAATACACAATGTTTTCAAAACATGTTTACAGTTTGAAATGCCTTAACATCGGGAAATGTGCAAATGGTGCAAATGACGTATTAATTTTGCCTTTATAGCATTAATAATATTATTATTGCTTTGTTTTTTACTTTGGCCATTTTGGCTCTCACAAATCGGTCAGAATGCTTTTATTATTATGCTTTCAGATTAACTTTATAAACAGCCGAAACAACAATAACAATCTCTTGGAATGTGAAAGATTAATCAACCTAGTACAGGAACGTTTATGTCATCTTCTGCATCCCTTCATGGAAGAAGGGACAGTGTTTTCGTGAATGGGCACTGGAAGTTTGTGACTTCAATGGCGACCTTTTGTATCTAAAAGACGAACGCAGGAAGAAATGTGTTTAAGTGAGGTTTTCTTGAATAACTTCTACAATGTCTTCTTAAAGATCCACTGTTGTTGAAGCTGCAGAATTGTTTTATTGCCTTCTTGATGATTATTCATCTGATTCAGCGGAGAACTGTGACTCTGACAATTACGATGAGAGTTTAATATCTGAGACGACTTTGCCTCCTGCTGTATTGCACAGTGAATAGATTGGTAAATTTACTGTAGCGGATTTACAAGATATTTGCCGTCAAGAGCAGTGGCAATTTGGTCTTGGCACATCACTACCTTCTGCAGAAATGCCCCATGAAGTAACAGAAGTTGCATCATTCAATCATACAGAGAAGACTCATGTAGTACCTGAGGTTGGATCATTCAATCATACAGAGTGAGTGAGTATGGTTTTACGCCGCTTTTAGCAATATTCCAGCAATATCACGGCGGGGGACACCAGATATGAGCTTCACACATTGTACCCATGTCGGGAATCGAAACCGGGTCTTCGGCGTGAAGAGCGAACACTTGAACCACTAGGCTATCCGACGGCCCCAATCATACAGAGATGACTAATTAAGTAACAGAGGTTGCATCATTCAATCATACAGAGATGACTCATGAAGTAACAGAGGTTGCATCATTCAATCATACAGAGATGACTCATGAAGTAACAGAGGTTGCATCATTCAATCATACAGAGATGACTCATGAAGTAACAGAGGTTGCATCATTCAATCATACAGAGATGACTCATGAAGTAACAGAGGTTGCATCATTCAATCATACAGAGATGACTCATGAAGTAACAGGAGTTGCATCATTCAATCATACAGAGATGACTCATGAAGTAACAGAGGTTGCATCATTCAATCATACAGAGATGACTCATGAAGTAACAGAAGTTGCATCATTCAATCATACAGAGATGACTCATGAAGTAACAGAAGTTGCATCATTCAATCATACAGAGATGACTCATGAAGTAACAGAGGTTGCATCATTCAATCATACAGAGATGACTTATGAAGTAACAGAGGTTGCATCATTCAATTGTACAGAGATGACTCATGAAGTAACAGAGGTTGCATCATTCAATCATACAGAGATGACTCATGAAGTAACAGAGGTTGCATCATTCAATTGTACAGAGATGACTCATGAAGTAACAGAGGTTGCATCATTCAATCATACAGAGATGACTCATAAAGTACAATGATACATACATCAAACAATGAAAATGAAATAATCATATTATGCTGACTTGATGTCTTCGAGTGATTCAGACGAAGCAATTAACATGGATATCTCATTCTCTGTGTTGTAGCAAGATATTGAAAATACAGCATCATTTGATACTGAAATTATTTGAAAACAGCACCGGATGTTTGGTGGTTCGCTTAAAAGCAGTATGTCAGAGACTGATGATGGCGGCGAATATCACCCCAGTAACTGTCCAGAGGATAGTGTTTGTTCTGAAGAATATAATCTTCATATAGTGACCCGACTTCTGATACTTAGTGTCCTGTCGGTGGAAATGTTGGTGATGACAATTCTGTTTCAAATGCAGATTATGATGACCAACATGTGCCTCATGTGGTGAGCACAAATGGCAATCAGGAACCCACTACATGCAAAATAAAACCTAGGAAAAGAAGTAGAAATCTAAATGATTGCAGTATATGTGAGCTTACCAGAAAGCAGCTTCGTCGCTTACAACATCACACAGGGGATAATGACATCAAAGGCAAGCGAATTGTGAGAAGCAGGCAAAAGGAAAATACCATAGATGATTCTGTAATGAATTAAATCAGGCAGTTTATTCAAAGTTTCCTTTGTCGTTCCTCCCATTACTCACGCAAAAAGAACCCACATAGACGCTATGCACCAGGTGAATGTAGTTAATGTTTCTTGAAAATCACGACAGATCTGGAACAAAAGCTGCACTTGGCGGAAAGTGCTACAACAGCACATACAAACTGTGGCTTTTCCGTCGGGTATTCAATACTAACTTTAATCTGGCATTTGGTCCAAGATCTGACACTTGCGAGACATGTGACAGACTAAAGATTCAAACTTCTGACACAGAAGGTTCTTCTGATTCACAAGCGAGAACAGAACAGCATCAACACCATCTCAAACTAGCTGAGGAAGGTTACACTTCCTGGAAAGCTGGTCATGATACTGATGAAGCAAAATTGTCGTGGTCAAACTATACACAGAGGCATGGAAGTCCATCATGTAGTATTGATGCAACCAACCTAACGATGTTCATGATTTTAATTTGTATGCATTAAACGTTAACGCCTGAGTCATGGAAGTCCATCATGTGGTGTTGATGCAGCTGATGCTTACAGTGTCGACTGTCAACAAAACTTCCCAGTTCAATGCAGAGCTTCGATGAAGTCGAGTTAACAAATATTCAGCATAGACAGGAAACTTCCATGGCCCGTGATAAAGTGGATCCCCTCGCCATATGTTTACTTATTACCCCATGGCGTCACTGGCGTGGCTGCTGCACACAAACGAGCCAATAATTCAGTTACATAACCGAACCATTAAAAAAATGCTAAGATTTGCCAATATGGCAATTTTTCACTTACCTATGGCCGAACATTTAGGAGCGTTTAAAGAACAGTATGGCTTTAAATCCTGTCATATAAAATTTAAGGGTATTGAAACAGAATGTACGATTGTTGCATACGTGAGATGATAGATGAAAACGAACACCATATTTACCCATCTCTGTTATAAATGTTCATACTCACTTGTGTACTCTTTTATTTCAGGGGCGGTCGGGTAGCCTAGTGGTTAAAGAGTTCGCTCGTAAAGGCGAAGACCCGGGTTCGATTCCCGACATGGGTACAATGTATAAAGCCCATTTCTGGTGTCCCCCGCCGTGATATTGCTGGAATATTGCAAAAAGCGGCGTAAAACCCTACTCACTCACCTTTATTTCATGATCTTAGTATTATATGCAAAACGTTTGGCCGCCAAGTGATACGTACATTTGTGAATGTGTGTGTGTGTGTGTGTGTGGACTGGTGTGAGTGTGTGTATGTGGTCTGGTGCGTGCGTGCGTGCGTTGCGTTGCGTTGCGTTGCGGTGCGGTGCAGTGCGGTGCGGTTTGTGTGTGTGGTGTTTGTGTGTGTGGTGTTTGTGTGCGTGGTGTTATGTGTGTGTGGTGTGGTGTGTATGTGCGCGTGGGTGTGTGTGTGGTGTGTGTGCGTGTGTGTGATTATGTCTGCATCGTCTAAACATACTCATTATCTTTCGAACATTACAGATCGTTTTTAGCTTCAACAAAATTCGAACACGCGCTGTCATGTCACTGGGTTGTCTGGTTCACTATCACTGGATTGTCTGGTTCACTATCACTGGATTGTCTGGTTCACTATCACTCGATTGTCTGGTTTACTATCAGTGGTTTGTATGGTCAAGACTATCTTTCGAACATTACAGATCGTTTTTAGCTTCAACAAAATTCGAACACGCGCTGTCATGTCACTGGGTTGTCTGGTTCACTATCACTGGATTGTCTGGTTCACTATCACTGGATTGTCTGGTTCACTATCACTAGATTGTCTGGTTCACTATCACTGGATTGTCTGGTTCACTATCACTAGATTGTCTGGTTTACTATCAGTGGTTTGTATGGTCAAGACTAGATTGTTTGCAGGCCGCCGTCGTATGGCAGGTGTACTGCTGTGCGGCGTTAGACAACAAACGCTAACTTCTTATACAAATAGTAGCGGGGGCTACCGATAGGGCAGGACATGATCAACCTTTTCGCGTTATCCGCATCTATTCATACAATTTTCAGCACTGATTATTCTCAGGCGTTAACGTTTAATGCATACAAATTAAAATCATGAACATCGTTGGGTTGGTTCCGGGACAAAGACTGTATTATTAACAGATATTGTTCCACGATTACGTAGCAATGTGTTACAATGGCAACTGTATGATAACCGGATACACGCACACAAATTCTCACGATTGACATTCTCGGTGACTCAAAGGCAAGATCTAGCTCGCCCTGTACAACGGGTTACGATGGAGACACTGTCATCTGTCACCGCTGTCATGATGACGGCTTCCCGGGGAAGCTCACGACTACATACGTCACGGAGACGTGTGTTATCTTCAGACAGGTATCTGGGTTAACCCACACATTCCCTATCCACGACCGTCTGTGTTATCTCCAGTCGACGTGGCGACCTGGCCTTGGAAGCCCAATAATACACCAACACACAACACGAGGGACTAACCCAGTAAGTTTCGGTAAGTTTTTTACGCTTCCTTATAAAAAACGTGTCTCTACAGAATTTTTTGTTGAGATAATGGGAATTTAGTAGTATGTTTATTAGACTGCGTGTTCGTAACAAGTACAATGTAGTTTAAATATGGTGGAAAGCTAGGCATGTTACTAATGCAGCTTAGTAAGGAAAAGACGAATCAGGGAGTGGTCATTTGTTAAAGGGGGAAAGAGGAGATTATGGAGGTCATGAATAAATTACACAGCGAAAGAAGGTGTGGAGGGGGGAATGTACAAATGACAAAGATCTATATTTTATTTGAAGATTTTATAAATTTAAATGTTAATAAGTGACAGAGGAAGAGAACATATGGATGTCAAATCCTTTATTATGAGGAATACAGTTAGTCTTTTATTATAGAAGGGGGAGGGGCATGTAAAAATACATAAACTAAGAGGTTCCGTTATGATACAGTCCTAAGACTACTCTCACCGCACCCTATCCACCCTCCCTACCCCCTATAATTAATAACCAGTCCATTTGCCACTAAGCATTCATTGCCTGCTTGTACAGGCAATGCGTTGTATTTTCCCTTTTCTTGACACCGATGTGAAAGATATGTGTATGGAGTTGTCGTTGTTGCTAGGGGTGTCGTTTGAGACCATGCCGTTCCAGGCTACCGTCGTCTAAGATGTTAGTGTGTCAACATACACCGTGGGGAGAGGGCAGCGTTACACAGAGGACACGGCTGACACGCTCGTTGTGTTATCCCAGCTATTACAACGTGCTGGATGCCTGGGTGATGTATTGTTGTCACAGGAGCACCATCCAGCCACAAATAGCTAGCTAAACACTGTCACACTAAACACTGTCAGCTGAAATGTAAATAGGATTTAGTTATAGTCGCAGCGGAGTAAAATAACACTTTTGATATCCATCTGGTTTTCACACCTCTCTCTCCCCACCCACCTCCACGCCTCTACAGACACACGTACCATCACCATAACAACATTCACGTGACTCACCAAAGGATTATTTGTGCTCTTGATATATCACAAAACATAACATTGACTCTGATCATTGTCTCTCTCCTTATTGTCTCTCCTCATAGCATTGTCTCTGATCATTTTCTATCCCTCCATACATTGTCTCTGATCATTTCCCCTCCATACATTGTCTCTGATCATTGTCTATTTCCCCATACGTTGTCTCTGATCATTGTCTATCTCTCCATACATTGCCCCTGATCATTGTCCATCTCTCCATACATTGTCTCTGATCATTGTCTATCTCTCCATACATTGTCTCTGATCATTGCCCATCTCTCCATACATTGTCTCTGATCATTGTCTATCTCTCCATACGTTGTCTCTGATCATTGCCCATCTCTCCATACATTGTCTCTGATCATTGTCTATCTCTCCATACATTGTCTCTGATCATTGTCTATCTCTCCATACATTGTCTCTGATCATTGTCTATCTCTCCATACATTGTCTCTGATCATTGTCTATCACTCCATACATTGTCTCTGATCATTGTCTATCTCTCCATACATTGTCTCTGATCATTGTCTATCTCTCCATACATTGTCTCTGATCATTGTCTATCTCTCCATACATTGTCTCTGATCATTGTCTATCTCTCAATACATTGTCTCTGATCATTGTCTAGGGGGCACGGGTGGCCCAGTCGTCTAAGGCGCCGCAATTCGCTGTGCAGAGTTGCGTCCCTTGGGCACGCCAGAAACCTATGATTGTGGGTTCGAATCCCGGTTCGCCCCGATTATGTTTCTAGGTTTGTCAGCACCATACTCGTGCTCGTGGGTTTCACCGAAGTGGTAAACGTCTGAGACCTGCATCACTTCGGGCTTTCCTCCCACATTAAGCTGACACGCCGTGATATAACTGGAATACTGTTAAAAGCGGCGTTAAACCCCAACTCACTCACTCACTGATCATTGTCTATCTCTCCATACATTGTCTCTGATCATTGTCTATCTCTCCATACATTGTCTCTGATCATTGTCTGTCTCCCCATAGCAGAATGGCTTCTGCCATATACGTTACTGACAACAAAGCCTTCGTGATCACTATTTACCCCCCTGTTTCTTGCATTATCAATAACGGATATTTATACATAGTTAGGTTGAATACCTGTCAAATGTTTTTGTATAAGAACCCTCGTTCTTAAAAAAGAGAGTGTTGTGTTCGTTTTTTTAAGTTTATTTCAGTTGTATCTGCTCGTTCCAAGACATTTTAGAAATATAATTATGTATTTATGATTTATATGTTTTGATACAAATGATATATTCATTATCTGTGCAAACCTCAGAAATCCTGGGCGGGTAAATGAGATCAAGGCATTTCCACTGTTACATCGCATACTAAACATGAACGTGATATCAAACATGTTGTGGGCTGAAATCTATATGTAATACAACTTTGCGTTGGTCCGGTGTAACTGTATATTCAGTGTTGAACCATATGTGATGATGTCGAACACATTCCATATTTTTAAAGCTCACGATGTCTGCAGCGGGGACACATCGACATTGTGTGTATACTTGTGTACAGCTCATCCTCTCTATAACGCCCACCTGCAGCCACGCGCTTGAGAAATGCCATATCTCAAACTCTGTGTACACAATACGATTTGTCGCATGGTGATGTGGTTAAGGGGTTTTACGCAGTATTTGATGATAATAAAACTCCGTCATTGGTTTCACCTGCATAAATATAAAATCTTCGTTTTTAATCATGTACAAGAAGTTAAGAATGAGTTTCACGTAATAATAGACGGGTTACGGTCAGAGAAATCACCGTAACAGCATCAGTTCATGCCGACGGCAACATCCATTCACGTCTTCGGTAACAAAGACTGTCAGTGTTCAACCCCTCAGGCCCGTCTCTGACCGGCTGGTAGGCGTTATGACGTTAACAGGTATGAAATACTGGGGTTAGTGTCATTACCTTATGTTACGTAATAATTGCAGTTAGTGGGTCAATGACGTTCTGATAAATGGCCATGAACCCTGTGGCCTTCAAGCTCCTAACAGCGAAACGACGTCGCGTAATGGGGGATTGCCTAAAGTTCGGCCCGGGCCGGGCCAAGACGGGCCAAAGTTGTATTGGCTAATTATCGGCGACCATACCTACATATCATTGATGCAATACACACACATGACATTAATGAACAATCACCAACCAGGAACGTGCACCATAATTGAGTGATTCAGAGTAAATCGCTTTCAAACCAGAATGTGGGGCTGTGTGTAAGCGTCGCTGATCTAGGTAACATGTAAATGGGCAATCGTTAAACGAAATAGGATTTCAAACGTATCAAATACTTCTAGCTATCGTGATACAAATTTCCATCTGTCGGCATAGCGTTTACATTTATAGGGCAGTACTATATCTAAGTAAATACCACTTAATAATGCCACTGTTCATCGTGTTTAAAGCAGACACGTTGGTTAAAGTAGACCTCTTCTCCCCATACTCTCAACAGTCTCACAAGTGTTCGGTCCGACTTGGCACGGGCTATCAAAATCAACTTTAAACACACAGATGTATCATCAAACGTGTTTACATCTGTAGATTAGTATTTTATCTACCTATAAAACACTTTCTAATGTCCCAGGTCGCGTTATTTAAAGGAACAAGGTGCTCAAAGTGAAGCCCTTTTCCCTCTACATTCTCAACATAGTCTCCATCAAAAGTGTTTGGCTTGTGTTGGGTCCGACTTGGTCCGGGCTGTCAAGATCAACTTTAAACACACGGATGTATCATCAAATGTGTTTACATCTATAGATTAGTATTATATCTGCCTTTATACTACCTTATGGCACAGATCGCGGTATTTAAAGAGAGTAAGGAGCTCAAAGTGAAGCCCTTTTCCCTCTACATTCTGAACATAGACTCTATCAGAAGTGTTTGGCTCAATTCTCATATTGTTTCCACACCATTATAATACACTTGTTTTAAAATAAACTTGTTATAATGGGCTTTTTCTGTATGTTGAATGTACTTATGTGTTTTGCACTTATTGTGCATATATTTTGTAGTTTGTTATAGTGTAATATAGCCACTGTTTCTTCATGGAATGTTACGCAATACATATCTCATCTTAAACATCTTTGTTGTATGATAGTTTGTTACAGTTGTGTACGGGGGCACGGTTGGCCAAAGTCGCCTTATGCGCTGCAATTCGCTATGCAGAGTGGTGTCCCTTGGGCACGCCAGAAACCTATGACAGTGTGTTCGAATCCCGGTTCGCCCAGATTATGTTGTCAGCACTATACCCGTGCTAATGGGTTTCACCAAAGTGGTGAACGTCTAATACCTGCATCACTTCGAGCTTTCCTTCCACATCAAGCTGACACGCCGTGATATAACTGGAATTATACTATTCAAAGCGGCGTTAAACCCAACTCACTCACTCACTACTCTTGTGTACGGTTCCGTTTGGTTAACTGGGTTTGTGTTGTGTTTACTTCCGGCTTAAATTTGAAGTATGTTCAGAAGAATGTTACTATGTTCAAGCCAAACATCGTGAATATATCATGCAACCGAATTATGTTTAGGAGAATAATTGCAAATAATCTCTGCGGGAAGTTAAAACAACTGTCAATACAATAAACCATGCAGAACCATAAACCGCCGTATGAAACGGTATGAATCATATTTTACATACAGTGAACTACTTGAAACAGTGCTCAAATCTGCACAGCAAGCACCATACCTGTGATTGTGAAGACAACTTATTACAAACCCGTTGTTTTACATGTGTTGTTTATTGAACAAAGTCATGCTTCATAGAAACCTGGGATTTAATCGTGTTGAACAATAAGTTGCAATAGCAGTGTGAAGGGAGAACGACTGAGTGCGTTACATGCTTGAACTTAATTCCTCCCTGGAACCATTCTCGCTGGCTGCCTGAATAACATACGATACATTGCAGAGGTAGTGCGCATAGGGGTAGTCACTCACTCTCAGTGTTACAGCTTGAATAAGATACGATGTACAGCATTGCAAGGTCACGCGTGATAAAGCTCTATACTACGCATACAGCTAAAGGAGATAATCGCTCAATGCGCAATAGGTAGATTTGTTAGTAAATTTATTGAACCTATTAAAGTCGATATATTTAATTTGATATCATAGATACAAATATAAAATTTTGGATTCCGATAGTCACATGTTGTCGTTGTACAAAGGCATTGAAAACTGTTCATTGTCACGTCACATAAGGCCACACGGGTGCGCTGAACTCAGTATCTCGTGTGACCGCCCTTGGCAGCAATCACGGCTCAATCACCAGCTGTCAATATACAAAACAGAATAATACACCAAGCTGACAGTTTTCATGTAAAGATTAAGTATTTCTAAGCAAATTAAAGATACATATATCTAGATATTGTACAAATCTTTAAATTGCTTAGAAATACTTAATCGTTACATGGAAACTGCCATCTTGATGTATTATACTGTATTGTATATTGACAGCTTGTGATTAATTGTTACCAGATGGCTCCAGCTGGGGTAGCAGACGACACACTTTCCAATAATGGGAAACAGGGTAAAGATATGAGTAGGCTGTTATCATCGAGCAGACGACTCACCAGTCTAAGATATATTGAAAACACACACACTTAATTCTCAACCTTATCTAATGTTAATTCAACAATTTATCATATACTTAGCAGTGGGATATTCTGTTAATAATCTCTCATAATTCTATTGAATTGTTCTGTACATTCTATCAACTTTTTTGTACAAAGCTGTTTTATGTATGTACAGAAGGGAGGCATTAATAAATTATTGTCTGTCTGTCTACAATGTATACCGTACAATTAAACAGATTACACACAGGAGCTTTTATTTGAGCTCCTTGTTTTCTTTTAAATACCGCGATCCGAGACACTATGAACTGGTATTTAGGTAGACATAATACTTGTCTATAGATGTAAACACATTTGATGATACATCTGTTTGTTTAAAGTTGATTTTGACAACCCGGGCCAAGTCGGACCCAACACAAGCCAAACACTTCTGATAGAGACTATGTTGAGAATGTAGAGGGAAAAGGGCTTCACTTTGAGCACCTTGTTTTCTTTAAATGCGATGTACTGTGACATTAAAAGGGGTATACAGGTAGATATAATACTAATTTATAGCTGTAAACATATTTGAATATACATCTGTGATGTTTAAGTTGATTTTGACAGCCCGGGCCAAGGCGGACACAACACTTTTGACAGAGATTTTCTTAAGAAAATACAATAAACGTGCTTGACTTTAACGGACCAGTTTTCTTTAAATACGACGTACTGTGACATTATAAAGTGGTATATAGGTAGATAAGATACTAAGCTACAGATGTAAACACATTTGATGATACATCTGTGTGTTTAAAGTGGATTTTGACAGCCCGGGCCAAGTCGGACCCAACACAAGCCAAACACTTTTGATAGAGACTATGTTGAGAATGTAGAGTGAAAAGGGCTTCACCTAGAGCACTGTGTTTTCTTTAACTACCGCAATATGAGACAATAAAGTGGTATATAATTAGATATAATACTAGTCTTTAGATATAAAGAATGTTAGGAACTTTAGAAGTGCTAGGACAGTTCTTAACACGTGTCGTGTCAGCCCTATGACATTCGCGAATATCCACTTTCAGAAAACATTCTGTGTTGGTTTAACATGAATTAGTAAAGGTTGATTAGCGATGCCAAACACGTTAATTAATGAAAGAAGAGTAGTCAAAGCACTGTCGTCCCTGCCCTGCACATCACACCCCTACACGCTAAGGTCGATGAGAAACTTTCTCATCAAAGAAAACACACAGTCAAGACACTGACTTTTCTACCAGGACTCACGGTATGTAGTCATAATTATCAGTTTATTACATTGTTGAAGATGCATTTTGATTCAAACTCAATTAAATGAGCAAAACTGTACGTTTGTGGACATTTGAGATCTGCCTAGATATGCACGTTTCGTTTTATTATTCTGCAATCCATTTTTAGTATTACCCGTTGGACCGGCTAGGCCCGACTTTTCTTGGCCCCACATTTAGGCAATCCCGCGTAATGTATATTAACATTGGCTGTAGATGAACGCGATGCACAGGGCCTAGATATATGCGAATTTTCCTCGTCTGCAATCCCCAATGTTTTGTTGTCATCAGGATCGAATCTTTTTCGGTAGTGTAGTTCCACGGAGACGGGTATTAGTGTGCCTGTTGTGCGCTTGCACGTTTCAAACAGAGCAAAGGTCTGGCCCCGCCATTGTGGATGAGGTGCGGGATAATGCAGACTGGCCATACATGTATCACATGTTGTTGTTTTGTTTGATTGTTGTTTAACGCCGCACTCAGAAATATTACAGTTATATGACGGCGGTCTGTAAATAAACTGGACTAGACAATCAAGTGATTGACATCACGAGCATCGATCCACGCAATTGGCATCGATGACATGCTTCAACCAAGTCAGCGAGCCTGACCACCCGATCCTATTAGTCGCCTCTTGCGACAAGCATAGTCGGATTTTAAGGCAAGCATGGGTTGATGAAGACCTATTCTACCCCGGATCTTCACGGGTCGTATCCCATGTATGTTTGGCAGTGTAAAGTGATAACTGTAGACAGCTTTGCATGTGTCAGGCCCCTCGGACGGCGGCTTGGCAGGATGGCTGACAAACGCCTCTAAGATGCCGCTTGGCCATTGCTATACTATCATTATTATGTGGTTGCATTTACATTGACATCCCAAACCCAGTGTTGTGAGTGAGTGAGTTGGGTTTAACGTCGCTTTTAACAGTTTTCCAGTTATAACAGTTATATCACAGCGTGTCAGCTTAATGTGGGAGGAAAGCCCGAAGTGATGCAGGTCTCTTACCACTTCGGTGAAACCCAGTGTTGTGAACCCACTGATGGACTGTGTCTTTGTAGATCAACAGATATCCAAGACTATTTCACCCAGGATACTGAGTATGGTTTTACGCCGCTTTTAGCAATATTTCATGAATATCACGGAGGGGGACATCAGAAATGGGCTTCACACATTGTACCCATGTCGGGAATCGAACCCGGGTCTTCGGCGTGACGAGCGAACGCTTTAACCACTAGGCTACCCGACCGCCCCTTCACCCAGGATACATAACGGAGTCTAAGATCTCGGTACCTCTCTCAGCTAGGAATGCGATTCTATTCTATTCTCCTATTAAAAAGAAGAGTCCTCCAGTAAACCACATTATGCTTGGAGGATTTAGTTCTAGGACACGTCCTCCCCGATCACCATTGCCCCATTACTGCGATTTCTTTTGAAATGTTGTAATGATCACTGCATAAAAGACCTCCTTTTCAGAAATACCTTCCCTCACATCATTAAATGTATCATTACACGGCGCTCTGACACGTTGTCAGATATGATAGAAAGTGCCCAGGTAGAAGCGGACATTCACAATGTGTCTGGTAAGGAGGGTATTTGGTTTGTCATTTCGTCCCTCAAGGTTTAGCTTGGCAGAATATTTGAGGAACAGTCCAACAAATTATTCGTCGCAGCACCCCCTCCCCTACCATTGGCATTCCCCGACCCACCCCAGTGCACCCTGTACACGCACACACATACACGTGCGTCCGCTGTGGACTGTATCATCTGAACCCCCAGGAGTGTCGTCTCACCCCTCCGTCAGTTGTACCTCCCCTCACCATGCAGTACATGATTGTCGTTAGAGGCGACTAACGGGATCGGGTGGTCAGGCTCGCTGACGTGGTTGATGCATGCCATCGACCCCAATTGAGTAGATCGATGCTCATGATATTAATCACTGGATTGTCTTGTCCAGACTCGATTATTTACAGACCGCCATCATATAGCTGGAATATTGCTGAGTGCGGCGTTAAACAACAAACCAACCAACCTCACCATGCGGTACATGCTTTCACTGTGAATTTCTTCACTTTACACTTTGTATTCTGTCTCTTGTTGCGACCCGTGAAGATCCGGCGTAGATTAGGTCAAATATGTATAATAATAGGTATAGGTAGAATAACCCATGCTTGCCGAGAAAGGCGTCATGCTTGTCGTAATAAAGCGACTGACGGGCTCAGGCTCAATGAATGGTTGATGCATGTCATCGTCTCCCAGTTGCGTGGAATATTGCGTCATATAGCTGGATATAGTGCGGCATTAAAAAGCAATCAAAGGAAAGGTTGTTGCATACGACCGTGTACATATTTCTTGTCGCCTGTACCCACGCCCGCCGCCTCCGTGGTCTTGTGGTAGAGCGTCCGCCCGGAGAACGGAAGGTCCGGGGTTCGGCTGCGTCATACCAAAAGACGTTAAAAGATGGTACTTGTTGTTACCCTGTCTGGCGCTCGGCATTTAGGGGCTAAAACAAGGACTGGTCGGCTCGGAGTCAGTGTACTGTGTCTGAGTGGGGTATTCATGTTAAACTGCGGCATGGTATTTCAGTGAGCTAGCACTATAAATCGGCATCAGTCCGGACTAGTACAAGCAGCCACAAACACACACACGTTCATGCACGTCCCTATATGAGTACAATAATCTTGGAAGCGACGTTAAACCCCATTTCACCTCACCTCACCTCACCTCACCTCACCTCACCGTACCCACGCCCCGTCCTGTAGTTATGCGCGTTCCTTATCCATGCGTGACTAAGCTGACATCACATGCTGTGAGTGACGATCTACATGTCAGCCCAGGTTAGAAGGCTCTCTGACAGGTTGTTACTTATGCCAGATTCATTCCTAAATGTACTTTTCAAATGATTACCTGACTTGACAATGCCGGTCGTAAGACCGGGGCTATGTAAGTCATTATTTTCTGCAGGATTTGGTTATGTTTGTGTGTTGGCTGTGTCAATATGTTTATCTCTGTCTTTCATCAACCACTCAAAGATGTACCCCTTCAGGAATGGAAATCTAATATTCGTGAAAATCATAAACTAGAGTGAGTGAGTGAGTGAGTTGGGTTTTAACGCCGCTTTTAACATTATTCCAGTCATATCACGGCGTGTTAGCTTAATGTGGGAGGAAAGCTCGAAGTGATGCAGATCTTAGACGTTTACCACTTCGGTGAAACCCACGAGCACGGGTATGGTGCTGACAAACCTAGAAACATAACCGGGGCGAACCGGGATTCGAACCCACAATCATAGGTTTCTGGCGTGCCAAAGGGACGCAACTCTGCACAGCGAATCGAGGCGCCTTAGACGACTGGCCCCCCCGTGCCCCCCGTGCCCCCCATAAACTAGAAGTATACAGTAATTAAACTATCTCTAAATATAGAAAACATATCTCTTCTTCATTAAAAAGCTTCAAATTTAAACAGCTGCATGAACCCTGGAGAACTGGTTGTTGTGTAGTTCCTATGAATTGAGTGGTGGTCGGGTAGCCTTGTGGTAAAAGCGTTCGCTCGTCCCCAAATGGGTACAATGTGTGAAGCCCATTTCTGGTGTCCCAGCCGTGATATTACTGGAATATTGCTAAAACCATACTCACTTACTCACTTCAAATTCACAAATGCACTTGGTAGATTTAGATGTTGAAGTTACAATTTACACAGAGACGGGCAGGTGGGAACATATTCCTAGAGAAGAACGCCTGTGTCGTTAGCATCATTCCACAGCAGATATCTCCGTTGTGGAAGACGAAAAACATTTTCTGTTTGCTTGTCCAAGGTATATCAGGTACAGAGTAAAATATCGACAGCCATCTTACATTTACTTTTGTATTAATACTGTCCTAAACATGTGTGACAGAGAAAAGAGGGATAGGAAGTAGCAGCTTTTTTAATATTTCATTTTTATCCAAAGGAATAATTGGACAGAAGAACGTTATTGAATGTATTTTACTGAGAATAAATTTGTTTCATATGAATGATGTTTCAAACACAGCATATCACTTTAAGCCACTTCATAAAGGTATCTATAAATGTAAACATTATGTAATGTAATCAGGTAACTTCCGAGAGGTTAGCACTATGATGTATTTTATACGTATTTATAATGGCAGTAACGATAATGTATTATTATGTATCACAAAAACTGCTTGTACTGAGAATTATGGACTGAAAGACCTACATTCTTTATAAATTATGTTGACTTAGACGATTCTCTTTTAGGTTCGAAATACCAGGGTGATAGTGTCAATAGCCACACTGTGCGACAAATCGTTTGGTGTGCACGCGACTTCAGAAATTGCCATGAACCGACCGAGTCAAGTGGCTGAATGCCTGCTTTGCCCTGTTCGTCAGTCCAGCGCGTACAATTGTCGCGAAACGACTCGGGAAGTTAGCAGTCAAGTTATAAACATGGTTGTGTGATCCTAATTTGGATGCATCTTAATACATTCGTCGTTGAAGTCGGGACACTGTATCGGCGAGGCAGGTAAGCGATGCTTTCACAGTTGAATCGTAACTCCACAGCTTTGATAAACTTGAGGCATTACCGACGGTTGGATAGCCCTATGATAACACTACAGACATATAGAACTGCCACAGCCCCACATAGCGGGCCAGGTCACAACGTCAGTTCGGAGCCGGGATTACGGATTAACTGATAGTTTGATAGTAAACTGTGAGCACCAAGGGCTGATGCCGGGTTAATTGATGAGGATGTATAGACACCATTGATGAGACCAGTCGCACGTTTGTTATACACGTGGAAATCTAGACGCCAATGTAGGTTTTTATTTACTCGATATTTTCTCTCGTCATTTCACTGCTTATTTACCAGTGTAAAGTATACCTACATACGTTTGTCGTCCAGACTAATGTTGAAGTTAATTATGTACACATATCCCACAATCGTGGTGCAGCCTAATGTTACCGAATTACCAAGAAAAACCGATACTGCTCAACTCCTGGTAAGGATACTGTGCCAGCCGACACGCTTACGAAAGTCGGGAGACGTGTTTATGTGAAATTTTGTTGATTTATGCAAGAAACGAAGCTTAACATGCGTCAGTTCCATGGCCAAATCGCATCCTATTCGCTCGACAACATCTCCAAACACCTAGTCATATGTATCACCTAATGACGAATATACCAACTGAACATAATTGAACAAACACACGAAGAGATGTCTCAGTTTCACAACTTCCGAGGTCGGAACATCAGAGCGTGGAACATATTTTCGTTATTTTTCATAAATATCACAGAGCATACATTTTTTAAATATTTTTAACAAAGGAAACATGTAGACTGTAGCCTATCAAACAAGATATACAGGCATGTTGATATACATAGAGGATAAATTATTTCATTACAAATGTAAATCCTTGAAACGTAAATTCTCCCTACCTAACACACAGGGACGGTTCACCACCCCTTGTATTTGTGACTTAAGAAGTAGTTTCGTGTTTGCAAAATCTAAAAATATATATATATATACAAGTATTAAAATTTTTATTTAGGGTCACTATAATTCTCTATCATGCATTTAGATGTGATTATATACAAAATCACATTTTAAAAAAATATTCTTGAAATCCAGTGCCGTAGCCAGCCCAGGAGGGGGGGGGGGGGAGGGGGGGGGGGGGGGCAGTTGCCTCCTTGGATTTTTTTTATAGAAAACATTTTTCCTTGTGAAAGTTAACTTGAATAAGAAATGAATAATCTTATTTGCCTCCACTCACACGCGCCCACTCGCACGCACGCACGCACGTACGCACGCACGCACGCACGCACGCACACACACACACATTTCCCAAGCTGAAGTTTGCTCCGACTAGTCTGACAGGGCCTGTACACGATAAGAGCTACACACACACACATACATATAGTATGTTTATATCTTTATACACAAACACACGCATGTATACACATACCACATACCTCCTCGACACTGGCAACACTACATACATACATACATACATACATACATACATACATACTAAGAAGCATACATCAATCGCAATGTTTTGAACATAATTAGTAATTATGTTATTATGAAATAAGTAATTAGTGTCCAGCGGTGTAAAGCTGTTAGACTAGAGAGTGTATTACAATACAACAGTATACACCGCCTCGGCCTACTAGACACTTATGGGTGAGGTGAATGGGGTTTAACATATCGTTCAAGACTATTGCACTTATGTGGCGACGTGCATGCACGTGTGTGTGTGGCCGATTATACTAGTCCAGACGAATGCCGATTTTATAGCGCTAGCCCACTGAGATACCATGCCGCAGTTTAACATGATTGCCCCACTCAGGCACAGTATACTGACTCCGAGCCGACCAGTCCTTGTTTTAGCCCCTTAATGCCGAGCGCCAGGCAAGGTAACAGCACGTACCATTTTCTAACGAATTTTGGTATGACGCGGCCGGGGATTAAACCCCGGACCTTCAGCTCTCCGGGCGGACGCTCTACCACTAGACCACGTAGGTGCACTTTAAACACTAATGACCGTGCTACGGTCAAACTGATAAAAAGCCATGTTCAGAGCTTCAATGTCACAGGACATGTTACCAGTACACATGGAAGAAACTACTTCATAGGCCAGCGAACAGCGACCCCCTCACATGACCGGAGTCAATTTGTTAAGGCATGACAGATTAACCACAGTCACATGAAATAATCGGGCGCTCCCCAACTCCCCCCGAACAACATACATCACATATGTTAAACTACCCAAGTGGTATAAACATGAGATGTTACAATGCATTATAGATGAGTTAATATTTTCGGTCATCAAGTCTCCGCTTCAGCATGTTGTGCAGGAGTGCAGCTACGGCGGCTGATCTTATATTACTCCCGGTATAGCTGGGATGTATATCGTGATTGATTGATTGATTCATTTGATTGGGTGGTTGGTTAGTTGGTAGAACACATGCTAATGACACAGTCGGAATTGAAAATGGACTTTACATTTGGCAAAGAGTTCTTACGATTATATATAGAAAAGATTTTGTCGTTTATTTTTTTAAAAGGTACAAAAACGTATTTGACCTGTTATGTTGTTTGATGTATTTTTTAATTTTGATAGGTTATTGTATTTTTTATTGTAATTTGTATTTCCACATAAAAATAATTTTAGAAATGTATACCTTTCCAAACGCGTGTGTATATATTAGGTTGATAATACTTGGTAACAGTGTAAATGTATGTACAAATAGCATGCATTAACAAAGAGTATTAATATCTGGAACGATGTATGTATGTATGTATGTATGTATGTATGTATGTATGTATGTATGACTGAACACAAATAATAATGCATGTCGGCCATCTTCAGAAAGGAAGAATGTCACATGAACATCCAAAGGCTTTTTAATTGTTTGCCAAAATGAACAGGAGAATATTGTACAGTTGTAGGGGATTTATCTGAGCCCAATGGGCCGGGGAGTGATCGAGACATGGGTAAGTGTTTTGGACCGAGTTGAGGAGACTGACCCGAGGGCTGAAAGCGCTCAAGAGTGAATTTTGAAGATATTGATTTTTGCATGCAACAACCGGCCTTTGTTCTCGTAAACGCCAGGGTCAATTCAATTCATGTCTTTATCTGGTCAAGTACCGATAAGTGTTTTCTTACCCCTGGGTCATGGCCATCGGCTAAACAATAAGGACAACTATTGTTAGGCAATACTGATATTGTTTTCTTATCGCCTACTTCGCGTCGTCAACTTTATCAGTATAAGGCAGATATCATATATGGAAATTACATCAGAGAAATTGATAATATCTCACGAGTAGAGCTGTGGTGTATGTAACTCCCTGGAGTTTCAGTCTCGGGCACACTTGCTTGAATAAACCCAAAGAACTCACACTCTGTCCACTCAAGGTAAGAAACGATTGCATTTTATTCTTATTTTATTTCTTATTTCATTGACATTATTGTCATAGATGTTATGTTAGAGTTGAGTTTGAATTCGTATTGCTGTCTTGTTCGGCTCAATCCAGCCGTGAAGATCCGGGGTGGAATAGCTCTTCAGCAACCCATGCGTGCCGTAAAGGCGACTATGATTGTCGTAAGAGGCGACTAAAGGAATCGGGTGGTTAGGCTCGCTGATTTGGTTAATACGTGTCATCGTATCAAAATTGTGTGGATCGATGTTCATGATGTCAATCACTGGATTGTCTGGTCCAGGTTCGGTTATTTAAGAACCGCCGTCATTTAGCTGAAATATTGCCGAGTGGCGTTAAACAATAAACACACTGTAAGGCTCAATGTAATATGTAGCACTGTAACGGCTATGTCTTAATGGCCGCCATTAATATATCATTTACCGTTTAATGCTTATGAAGTACCTAATGCTATTTATGCGTGTTGCGTCGTGGGCTCCTCCAGTTCTTATATGTCCTTAAATACAAGACCAGCATTCCTTTACTACATTTCGAAATCCACGATTATATTCCCACATTATTTCATATGAATTAAAGTGTTTCATTACACTTGCTTGAATAAACTCAAGGGACTCCCAGGTCTCTTCCCCTGAGTTAAGACTAGCCCCCAAATAGCTAATCCCCCATATCCAGGCCTGACGGTATTTTGAATGTCACACAAAGCTGTCTTTCTATAAAACGTCTGCGCAAGCCTCGCTTACCTGCTGAAAGAGATTCCATTGAATGTCAAAGGCGAAATAGCAGTGAAAATTATATGAATGGATCACAGAAAATCAATGATGATACAGTTATTCTCGGAAAGCGTAAGCTGGGTAACATCGGAAGGAAACATTTTGCATGGTGGTATTTGAATTATTATCAAAGTATTGTCTGGAAAATTTATCTCTCAAACAATCCGAGGTTATACCTGAGGCAAAATTATTTTTAAAGTATTGTCTGGAAAATTTATTTTTTAATCAAACGAAGTTGAACTGTATGTCACACACTTTTTTAAGAAGACAGTCAACGTTGTGTTTAAGGGTATGAAACTCTTGTATAAACATGTGAAATGTAGCAACCATGTTAGCTATGACTGGCGTTCTGATACACTTATCTGATGTACGCGAGCGTCAACGTGATATTATGCCATGATACGTTCTGCACGTTAAGGGGTAGTTTAAGAGTCGATTTAGCCCTGATCGTGTGTTAATCAATAAACCAATCTGCCCGAGCTTAGTCCCGCTTTAAATATATTCAACACATGCTTCCAGTGACTATGTCAGTTCGTGGTTTATAGCAGTAATAACTACACGCAATGTCACATGTTTCCATGACATTCGTGTCACACGTGGGGAATGTATTATATGTATTATATTAATATTATTGATGTTGATTTTGTAGTTTCCAAGACATTAAACCTCCATTGATATAACTATTTGAAAGAGTCGTACCGTTGCTGCAGTTTGATGCCTGCTAATACGTCTAACCTTTTGACATCCCCGATTGGCCGTGTTAGCGATATAATATGCATTACATTTTTATGGCAGAACTGATAAAAAATATTATGGAAATGGCTTGTCGCTTTTATTGCATATTACAATAACATATTCATATGAACTTCATCAGTAACCACCTAATAACAAATGCAATTAATAGTGTAAATGAATTACACATTTTGGATCCACGTGTCGTGAATATTTAGTTCAAAAATATATTACCGGTTGATATGTAAAGTGACAGACAATCAGAGTATGAAAAAGAAAATTACAGTTAACATACATACACATTCTGGCAAATACCAGCGCTATCTAGTGATCAACTATATCATGAATTTAATTTGATTTTAACGCGTAAATACCGTTATCTTATATGATTGAGCCTTTATGCCATATTTATTGAAATAATACAGTATGTAAAATATGCAATAATCTCATCAATTCCAATGTGAACGGTTTCTGTTTGGAGGTAAACGCGTTAGAAATACAACTTGAAGTTAGATACTGATAAATATCATGATCAGTTGATTGTCAATGCACCATTCGCTTGAAAAAACCCGCCGCTTTTTGTAATAACCCTGTAGTTGAAACCAGACATATGCTTCACACATTGTACCCATCTGGGGAATCGAATCGAGCCTTCGGCATGACGAGTGAACGCTTTAACCGTGAGAAAATGGTTTGTGATAAACTTTCAAGCACAACGCCATATTCATTTTGTGGTGTTTATCTTTTCCAAACATCTGAACGTAATGAAATATATTAAAACATGAAATTGTGAGGTGAAATTTAGAGCACAGACTAATCTTAATCACTTATATTTGGAGTCGTCATATAGCTGGAATATTGCTGAGTGCGACGTTAAACAACAAACAAGCCAAACCTAACCCAACTTATATTTGGACAACTTACACCGTATCGATCGTGATATGTTTCACATCATTTATGTTTTTGAATGAATATGCTTTGTGAATTATTCATTATGATTGCCAATTAATTTATTAAGGCGATGGGGGCCCGGTCATCTAAGGCGCGGAAACTCGCTGTACAGGGTTGCGTCGATCTCTGGTTCGAATCCCGGTTCGTGCCGATTATGTTTCTAGGTTTGTCAGCACAATACCCGTGCTTGTGGATTTCACCGAAGTGGTAAACGTCTGAGACCTACATCACTTCGGGCTTTCCTCCCACATTAAGCTGACATGCCATGATATAACTGGAATAATGTTAAAAGCGGCATTAAACCCAACTCACTCACTCCTTGACTTTTTCCCTAACGCCATCACAAACGCTACTCATAAAAGGTCAAGAATGGCATATTTGATTACCTCTCTCAAAGGGTGAGTAGGGTATGTTACAGTGGTGATATTGTCACATACGTCAGAGTATATATCACAGCAGCAACTGTCAGCTTGACAGGGGTGTTTGCTTACTACTACATTGAAGGAGGAAAATCAATAAACATCAACCAGTGCTATTTTGTTGCTTGAAGGGACGCAAGCCTCGGGCCAATAGGCAATCTTATTGTTTGCCTGAAGGGTTTTAAAACATCACTTTGTTTGTCCGGTAACTTAAATTGTGAGATGTACATCAATCTGACAGATAATGTTTAACCTAATTACATCAACCGTGAAGATTATAACCGCAATACGGCTCACACACTTTGAAACCTATCCTGGTTGCACAAGGGTAGTGTATCACACGTGGTAGAATATGTATTAACAATAAAGTGTTGAAGCTAGGACTCAGCTTGTATATGTGACAGTTTGTTCTTTATTTGGTGCCGAGCAATATAATATACAACAGCACAATTAGTTGTATCAATTTTGTAGGGTCCTCGAACGTAACCAATATATTTGTTAGTAAATGTGCTTTTCATGGGAAGATGTTATTCTGTAGTATAAGTAATGAGATCCTATAGTACAAAAGTGAGTGAGTTTGGTTTTACGCCGCTTTTAGCAATATTCCCGCACTATCAAGGCGGGGGACACCAGAAATGGGCTTCACACATTGTACTCATACTACATATAGTACTATAGTACAAGAACCATGTCTTGATAACTAGTAATGTCCATAGTACCCGCGAAGACCCGGGTTAGAATTGATGTCAGCAACACAAGGATTGTCGTAAGAGGCGATTAACTGGAAATGTCATGGCAATCCATTTTTGTTGATCGATGATCATGATATCAATCACTGGGATGTCTGGTGCAGACTCGATTATTTACAGACCGCCGTCATATAGATGGAACATTGCCGAGTGCGGCGTTAAACAACAAACAAACAGACACACAAAACACAGAGATATTTCTCAATGTCAAGGCTGGATCCTCAGAGCGTATAGCATAGTTTCGCTTTGCACAACTTGCAAAATTAGTTTTAAAGCATTGGCTGGAAAAAAACAATCCGAGGTTTACCTGTACACCATTGCACTTCATCTAGAAGATAATCAAAGTTGTGTTTAGGGTATGAAACTTGCAATGACTACCTTTTGTCTAGAACATAAACCTTTTTTAAAGCATGTGGGGGCACGGCTGGCCCAGTCGTCTAAGGCGCCGCGAATCGCTGTGCAGAGTTGCGTCCCTTGGGCACGCCAGAAACCTTTGATTGTAGGTTCGAATCCCTGTTCGCCCCGATTATGTTTCTAGGTTTGTCAGCACCATACCCGTGCTCGTGGGTTTCACCGAAGTGGTAAACGTCTAAGATCTGCATCACTTCGAGCTTTCCTCCCACATTAAGCTGACACGGCGTGTTTACTGGAATAATGTTAAAAGCGGCGTTAAACCCAACTCACTCACTCACTCTTTAAAGCATGTAAAATGTAGCAGCCATGCTATGACTTGCGCTCTGCTACGTCGTATCTGCTGTACGCGAGCCCCAACACGATATCCTGTCATGATACGCTCAACACGTTCAGGGATAATTTAAGACTCAGTTCAGCTCTTATCGTGTGCAGGCCCTGTCAGACTAGTCGGAGCAAACTTCAGCTTGGGAAATGGATAAGGTAAAATTATACAGAGACTGTTAGTTACTTGATAGCGAGGACCGGGTCACACTGAAGCACTTACAGCTAAGTACAACCTAGAACGACAGGCATGCGTGAATGTATGTATGCGGGTCATGTGTCGCATGTCACTCTGACCTTCGTTGCTACTGTCAAACTGTCCTACCACGCCTACCACTGTCTACTTTACGCAAATGTACAAAGTTCGTGACTCCGTGTGTGTGTGTGTGTGTGTGTGTGTGTGTGTGTGTGTGTCTGTGTCTGTGTGTGTATCTGCACATATGTGTGTCTGTCTGTACGATTTTCAGCTGGCCTCGGCTGATTGGTTGGTTGGTTGGTTTGTTTAACACCGCACTCAGCAATATTCCAGTTATATGACGGCGGTCGGTAAATAATCGAGTCTGGACCAGACAATCTAGTGATTCACATCATAAGCATCGACCCACGCAGTTGGGATACGATGACATGCATCAACCAAGTCAGTCAGCCTGACCACCCGATCCCGTTAGTCACCTCTTCCCCGGATCTTTACGGGTCGCCTGTACTTTTGTTAAGACATCAAGTAGTCGACAACGGATGTCAGGTGGTGCAGGTCTATTTCCAAGTCGTATCTCAATGTTTGTGACAGCCTTTTGAGTCTACATTTCACAGCATTCCAGGTCCATGTTTCTAATTTTCTCTGCATCATACAGGGGCGGTCGGGTAACCTAGTGGTTAAAGCGTTCGCTCGCCACGCCGAAGACCCGGGTTCGATTCCCGACATGGGTACAATGTGTGAAGCCCATTTCTGGTGTCCACCGCCGTGTTATTGCTGGAATATTGTTAAAAGCGGCGTAAAACCATACTCACTCACTCTGCATCATACATTGCAAATTGAGTTCGAACCCCGGTTTATCCTGATCATGTTTCCAGTGTTGTCTCTGCCAATCTATGCTGATGGGTTTCACCAAACTCTTTAACGTCAAAGCCTAGCAATATTTCTGGCCTTCCTCCAACATCAAGTTGACACGCCGTGATATAATTGGAATGCTGTTTACATTGCATGTGGATATTTGCACGGTGCCCTGACATTTTCTGTCAAGTTTTACGTCTAGGGGAATGTCGACAGGACTCTCTGTCCTCCACTCCGAGGCCCCGCTGAACGTCAGGGCCATTGTTTTTTACGGAATGAAGGTTTGGTTTGGTTTGTTGTTTTACGCCGCACTCAGCAATATTCAAGCTATATGACGGCGGTCTGTAAATAATCGAATCTGGACCAGATAATCCAGTGATTAATATCATGAGCATCGAAGACCTATTCTACCCCGGAGTCTTCACGGGTCCACGGAATGAAGGGTTACGTAGGTAGATGTTCCCCTACTTAAAACATCCGGATCTTTGTTGTAACAAATAGTGATATCATAAACCGTGACTCTCTGTAGTGTTGACGCTGTGGGAGTCGTCCTACTTACTTACTTACTTTGGAGATTTAACGTGCGTCGTCCTTGCGTGATACACGTAGAATATGTTGTTTTGTGTCGTCTGTTCGATCTTCGGCCACGTCATACCAAAAAGACGTTATAAGATGGAACTTGTTGTTTTCGTGTCTGGCTCTCGGCATTAAGGGGCTAAAACAAGGACTGGCTCGGAGTCAGTATGCTTTGTCTGAGGGGGCGAATTCATGTTAAACTGCGACATGGTATCTCAGTGGGCTGGCACTATAAATCGGCATCAGTCCGGACTAGTACAAGAGCACACACACACACACACACACACACACACACACACACACACACACACACCGTCGCTCTATAAGTGAAATAATCTTTGACGCGACGTTAAAACCATTTCACCTCGCCTATATTGTAACAGGAATGTTTATGGTAATAGGATGTTACCCAACATTACTCATATTATGATCTAAGTCGTTAAATACTGTATAAATATTTGAAGATATTTATTAATTAATTTCACACCGTTTTGTCATCCAACAAAAGTTGAAAACATCCACTTGAGTGTCGTAATAAAATATAGTTCCGCCCGTCCTGACAGGCGTACATCAATGAAATATGTTCATTAACATCAATAATTAACTGTCAAAACTAAGGGACACTTTAAACAATTACAATGATGTCACAGATGCGTTTTGAATATGTGTTTAATGCAGAAAGAACATTCTCAAATGCCTCGCCATGTGTCAGACTTGACACAGACTGAATATTGATCACAATACACAAGCACACCTCTGCACGTGCAACATTCGAGGTCTCACGTGCAGCACGACATTGTTTACCTCAGTCTCACTTTTTTCGCGTCTTCATTCTTTGACTTCACAACCGAAAGCCACAAGACTGTGTACGTTGAACTGTCGCCGAGAAGAGGTGGTGCGCGGAACGAATTGTGGTAGGAATGAGTTGTTTGAACTCGACCTCTTCGACCAGAAAATGATGTATTGGTGAATGTGATCCTTTACAAACGGTTGCCAGATCGCGTTTATCCTGTAGATTGAATTTGGTCTTCAATAACGCAATGTGCTTTTTATCGGGTTGTTTTATGAATCATTATGTCACTATGTGTAATACCAACAAGTACACATTGGTCTGTCACCGATCGGCGTATATCATTTACAATTTAGTATTTTCAATAGCACTAATTTCCGCGGAATTGTGTCTGTAGAAATTGTTATCAATGATATTTGAAAAGGACGACCAAACAACTGCACTGGTCGTAGAGAAACTGATTTGTTACCATCGTGAAATGTTTCAAACCGGATGGTGGACGTCAATTAAGGTTTAGATAGTAAGATTGTCATACTGTGAATCGATCTACTTTAATTCCTGACATTATTGTTCAACACACAAACGTTCCCTACATAACAAGGTTGTAGCTGTTCCCACATTGACATGCAAAGGCCTCGAATAACAAAACCATTATATGTAAGCATCACTACTTTAATTGTTTGAACAACCCGTGAAGATCCGGGTCAGAATAGGTCTTCAGCAATTCATGCTTGCCTTAATCCTTTGATCCTTACGACATTTGTCGTTATTTGTTTGTTGTTTAACGCCACACTCAGCAATATTACAGCCTTATCACGGCGGACTGTAAATAATCGAGTCTGGACCAGACAATCCAGTGAGCATCACATGCGATGACATGCATCAACCAAGTTCGCAAGCCAGATCCCGTTAGTCGCATCTAACGACAAGCATAGTTGCCTTTTACGGCAGGCATGGGTTGCTGAAGACCTATTCCACCCCCGCCGTTATATAGCTAAAAACGGCATAAAACAATACTCACTCACTACAATTTAAAGTCATCGTGACCCGACGGGGTGGATCGATGCTCTTTCTATCGACCAACACCACCAAGCGCACAGGGTTTCCCGCCAAAGACTCAGTTATTTACAAGATGCTGTGAAAAAGCTGGATAATTGTTGCCTTTGGCGAAAAAGAGCATCAACATCTTTGCACGAGTCTTTTTGTAGGCTTCTAAATTGCACGCAGTCCAGATCAGGTCCCTCGTTCCCCAATATGCATCTTCCACTTAATAAATAGCCTTTTTCCTCAGGACCTTTTCAAAACTCTCTCGGCCCACATCCCATCATCTATATATC
This sequence comes from Haliotis cracherodii, assembly GCF_022045235.1. Classification (NCBI taxonomy): domain Eukaryota; kingdom Metazoa; phylum Mollusca; class Gastropoda; order Lepetellida; family Haliotidae; genus Haliotis; species Haliotis cracherodii. The sequence goes on along the minus strand of NW_027266272.1, from coordinate 4,064,284 downwards.
CAGGCCTCGCATTTCAGTATACGTACACCAGAGAAACTTAAGATCTGTTAAACTCCCCGCCTACACTAACCCCTGAATCCTACCCATGTTTCTCGCGAATCGCCCCTAATTGTCCTTAGCGAATTTGATTTGCTACGCTACACATTGTAACGTACCAATCAGAATGTGAGTTACAAACCATATCAACAACATGACAATCCGAGTTATCTCCCTTACCCCTTTGTCGACGTTTGATTGGTCGGTAAAGTGTCAATGAAACTAGTTTTATCATGTCCTAACACGCGTGAAATTAATCAAGGGTTAGTTTGGTTTACCGAAATGCGAGCACCAGAGGATGGGGACATTCCTGCTGGAGATTTGACTATCTTTTTTCTACTTCAAACAGCGGCCGAAGCTTATGTTTTATAAACATCAACGAAATTGAGTTTTTCCCACTATTTTATCGTTGCAGTGAGACGAGCATGCGGCGGTGATGGTGATAGTGATGGTTATCATGTTCCACTGATGCCCTGATGCCCTGATCAGATGAGGACGCAGACGCCATTAGTCAGATTTTGCCGATTCAGCCACTGAACGGATTATTCCCCCCCCAAAAGACGTCATTTCACGTGTTTGTGGTGTCACAAATTGACGACCTTGTGCTTAAGTACCGTGAGATATTGTTCAGTATTTTCTAATTTTCCAAAATGGCGTTACGGCTGTCCGGTTTGGCGCAGGTTCAGTTGTGGATTGGTATCACCATCGGACTTGTTGTCGCCTTTCTGGTCACCAGCATCAGCCGAGTAGCTCCAGTCACCAGCTTCGGGTTCAGTGCCGACCATCTGAACCCCAGACACATTGAACAAACCGTTAACACAATGCGTGCCACGTCGGTACATGGAGCGCCCGGTGACCCGGTATCAAGTCCACAGGGAGAGAATCTTCATGAAGAGTTTGAGAAACACGTGGAACAACATAAGGCCGGGAACGTCAAATTTGAAGATAAACACGTCCATCATGGTAAGTATGAAAAGCGAGTGCATGAATGTCGTGTAAACAATGTTTGCAACTAAACCAGTTCGGTCCGTATGTAATCTTCTAGGCCAACTAAACCAGTGATTGATATGACCACCCACGCTCCGGGCCAACTAAACCAGTGGTTGATATGACCCCCCACGCTCCGGGCCAGTTAAACCAGTGATTGATATGACCCCCCAGGCTCCGGGCGAGTTAAACCAGTGGTTGAAATGAACTCCTACGTCTCTGGGCCAACTGAACCAGTGATTGATATGACCCCCAGGCTCCGGGCCAGTTAAACCAGTGATTGATATGACCCGCATGCTCCGGGCCAGTTAAACAAGTGATTGATATGACCCCCAGGCTCCGGGCCAGTTAAACCAGTGATTGATATGACCCCACGCTCCGGGCCAGTTAAACCAGTGACTGATATGACCCACACGCTCCGGGCCAGTTAAACCAGTGATTGATATGACCCCCAGGCTCCGGGCCAGTTAAACCAGTGATTGGTATGACCCCACGCTCCGGGCCAGTTAAACCAGTGATTGATATGACCCCAGGCTCCGGGCCAGTTAAACCAGTGATTGATATGACCCCACGCTCCGGGCCAGTTAAACAAGTGATTGATATGACCCCCAGGCTCCGGGCCAGTTAAACCAGTGATTGATATGACCCCACGCTCCGGGCCAGTTAAACCAGTGACTGATATGACCCGCACGCTCCGGGCCAGTTAAACCAGTGATTGATATGACCCCACGCTCCGGGCCAGTTAAACCAGTGATTGATATGACCCGCCTGCGCGCAGTTGTTTCAACAACATACTGGAGGGAAATAAATTTAACACAGATTCTAACCGGTAAATAAATTGTACAATATATTCTGAAGAAATGGGTGGTTTGTTCGGAATATGTCTATTGCTGACTAGCCAGGCGGTGAGGGACGAAATATTCTGACAAGACCAAACCTCATGGTCTAATCTCCCTGATCCGTTTACATGTACTCATGACATGGCCAAGACTCGGCAACGCACGCTATATGTCGTGTCACGATAAGAAGCCGCTCAATAGTTTCAGATGTATCGATATACAGTTGCCTATAATTATCCTCACTTTGAGACAATGTTGTGGCAGGCGGTATCATGAATGTGCATAGGTTTTCGAGTTTGTATTATTTATGTAGTGTTATCGGACACTGTCCAGTTTAACCAAAGATATTGCCTGACGAACGGCTTGATATCAAAGGTTATCGTATTTTCAAGTAAAGTGCGCACCCAAGTATAATGTTTCAGGTGATTAAATATTTTTGAAAAAATCAAATTCGAGTATTATGCGTGAAAACTATTATATCGTATCCCCCGGCGAATACAGGTTAACGAACAGCTGATAACAAACCTGGTGAATACAATTTTTTAAATTGAGATAACACATCACTAGATATGGGTTTGTTTTTTCCTGTGATAAATATGTAAACAAGTCCAGGCTGAAATGGGAACACGACACGCCTAGTCACCGAAGCCACCGCAATCTGCTTTCCGGAGTTCCGTCCCTAAGCGTTGCGGAAATCTGTGATCGCGGGTTCTAATTTCGAATTCGCCCTGATTGCCTTTCCAGATGCCCGTGCTCTTGTGTTTCAACATAGTGTTAACGACAAACATCAGGATTATATCGTGCTTTCTTCTCGCATAAAGCTGACGCGCTGTGATCTGAGGTGTCAATGCAGCGCTAGGGAGCACGAATGTGCAGAGTTGCGTCCCTTTAGCAAACCAGAAACGTATGATCCTGGGGTCGAATCCCTGTTCGCCCCGATCATGTTTCCTGATTTGTCATTACTAAACCTGTGATGGTGGGGTTCACCAAAGTGCCAAGGACCTGCATTACTTCGTTTTTCGCTCCTTCATTTAGCTGGCACGCCGTGATATGACTGGAATACTGCCCAAAGTGGCGTATGGTCACTAGACCACAATGGTCAGCCAGGTGACTTAAGTGATCATCGAGGCTCACACAATCTCAGCCCACGAGATACATCTCCCCCCCCCCCCCCCCCCCCCCTTCTCCCCAATCGGGTTGATCGAGGCTCAATTGGACGTCGACCACCTCCGTGCACTGGTCTAGTCGACACAGCGTCTGCCCGGAAATTGGGTTCGATCCCCGTCGGCGTCATGCCAAAAGCTGTTAAAAAATGTTGTTACCCTCCCTGGCGCTCGGGATTTAAGGGCTAAATCAAGGACAGGTCGGCACGGTGTCTAAGAAGGGTTACTCATGTTGTATTATTGCTTGCTACATGTTTCTCAGTGGGCTTACACCCCCAAAACGGCACTAGTCCGTCCGCACGAACACACGCTCGTCGCTAATCAGGACAATCATCATGCATTCACGCACGTCGCTCTGTCAGACAGACGGAAAAAGTTAAGTTACAGTAAGTTAGTTGCATTAAGATTTTAAAGAAAGCTGACATCCAGCCATATAAATTGCTTACGAGACACTTAAAAACTCTCAGCAGCATAACTTATATTATTTTAAATATTCATATATCATGTATACAACATGTGTCTATTAAACATAAGTGATAAAATACATGCTGAAAGTTTAACACGTCGCAATATAAGTGCGATGATCTTCAAGGCGACGTTAACCCCTAGTTTACCCCACTCCACCCAAATTGGCGTCTCTGGACCAACCGGGCGGTCGCGTAGCCCACTGGTTAAGGCGTCCGCTCGTCACGCCGAAGACCCAGGTTCGGTTCCCGGCATGGGTACTTTGTGTGAAGCCCATTTTTGGTGTCCCCCGTCGTGATATTGCTGGAATATTGCTAAAACGGCGTAAAACCATACTCATTCACTCTGGATCAACCCAAATTCTCCCTGGACCAACCATTTGCTAGGATTGTCCGGATCCTCCTTTCAAAGATAGCGGATGTATGTCTTGAAGCTGTTGCCGAAAGATATGTTACCGTATATCTTCTGTTACTCTGATAGTACACCATAGATAGCATTTATTGGAACACCAATTAATCAAGTTGTTTTATTACTCTTCAAAATGTTTATGTATTCTGATCGATCATATCTATTGGAGGACAATGATTTATTTAACATAGATAGTCTAGATCTGTACTTCCTCGTTGCTACTATTCCTCGCAAGTGTGTGTGTGTGTGTGTGTGTGTGGGTGTGGGTGTGGGTGTGTGTGGGTGTGTGTGGGTGTGGGGCCCCAAGCCTTGGCAAGGGACGTACAACATTCATTCAAGAAATAACCGGTAATTCCCCGTTGCTCGTTGGTAAGAAATTACATTTAAAACTTAAAACGTATTAATTGTCAACCCTCTGGTGAATCACCATTTTAAGCTTTGTTTAGATGAAGTAGTGTGATAAATTTGTGACGGCGTGAATAATGAACATGACGTCACATCGTTTTTCAAAAAGTAATTAGTTTTACGTCATGTCGCGTCATCTGACCAATCGGCTTTGGGAATGACTAAAATGGAAGTTTTTACTCTAAGATGGGTCCTCCTTTATCGGTGATATTGAATGGATACCCTACCACACATTAAATTGTTCAGGTCGTGATAGCAGTCGGTTGTCAACTAAACAAACGCGTTCTTCTCGACACATTAAATATGACAAAATACTGACAGCGTCTGATATTGCCGTAGATCTGTCTATTTATCTGTCTATCTATTTGTCAACCCCTTTCTTGAAGCAGAAGGTACAACATTATCTTTCGCGCGAAGTCCTTGCAGTTATTTTGCCTATTCTTGGTAGCACAAAAGCGGCGTCAATGCAGCAGCGTCGTGATTTGTCCCCTTATATTCACACCCACATTTATATAGGTGTGTAATCAGTATATAGTTGACCTCGCGTGTCTCCGACAATCAGAATTTGATTTACTGAATTGATGGCTGTTTGGCCTCTCGATGCCATTCAAAGTGGTCTGCAAGTAGTATTTCTTAACGCTTTGTGTCAAGAATACACCTCAATAGTGAATCTATACAATTCTGCAATTCCGCTGTGCAGCTGAATACCCTACTGTGACTAATTGTTATGGCGGCGCGTCACACACAGTACCTAGAACCTATGATCTAGAGTTTGTAACATTACACGTCAATGGCCGAGGAGATAGGTATGAACTCTATCTCTAGTATCGTTAGACAACACGAATTGTTTTACGTGTTTTAATGGTATCTTCTCCCTGAAGATTTCATTGAAAACCATCGGAAAACAATTCCCGTTTTGTTATAATTATTTGTATATACATGTGCTACAACCCACAAAATATAACCATCTTTGGATGAATAATCAAAATGGAAATGTGTTGCCACCTGTTGTTGCCTCATTCCCGCTCGGATCATTCCAATGGCTTCATGACGCTGTGCAGCTGTCAATCTTGGCATGATTTGCTTTTGATATGCTCGTGTCTGCGCCTGAGAAGTAATTTTTGAATGACCACAGATCATGCTTTCCAAAGTGATATATGGACGGTGTGCCCTTATATCTATATTTTCTCCGTGCACAGTTTCTTAATGTGACTAGTATATATATATATCAAATACACTTTACATATCAATGGCGACTAACGGGATCGGGTGGTCGGGCTCGCTGACTTGGTGGATGCATGTCATCGTATCCCAATTGCGTAGATCGATGCTCATGAAGCCAATCACTGGATTTTCTGATCCAGACTCGATTATTTACGGACCGCCGTCATAAGGCTGGGATATTAGTGAGTGCTGCGTTAAACAACAACAAGAAAAAGTTGCGTGTATCATGGAAAGATAAAAATATCATCTCCCAAAATGGTGTAGATACAAGCTATGCAAAGTTATAGTCAGCACCTTTAGTAACACGTGCTGCAACTATTGAAATAGAATCTCAACGCTGTCTTACGATAGAAATACGATTGCCCGAGTCAGCCTGATACACACTCGCTCAAGTAGGAATTTACTACTGGCTTGTTCCAGCATGAGTTCTAGTTTCCACACTCGTCTCACAAGATTAGGGCTGTAGGTACGTGAGTGAAAACACGTTAATGTTAATGCCAAATTGAGTGAATTGTGTTTAACGCCGCAATCAACAATTAGAGCAATGTGACAGATGCTTGTAAAATAGTGGAACCCCCCTAATACGGACCCCAGACAGCATGAAACCTTGCCTGCCAGGCCACATTTCCGTGAGACGAAATATGCACTACATAGAGTTCTTCATCTATCCGAAAATCTGGTTTCCGGATCCGAACACTGAATTTGAATTACCATCAGTGAAACTACACAGTTATATTTGTTGTAGCCTGACTAACATACACCCACATTGATGTAGCCTGACCATCATACGTCCACATTGTTGTAGCCTAACCATCATACGCCCACATTGTTGTAGCCTGACCATCATACGTCCACGTTGTTGTAGCCTGACCATCATACGCCCACATTGTTGTAGCCTAACCATCATACGCCCACATTGTTGTAGCCTGACCATCATACGCCCACATTGTTGTAGCCTGACCATTATACGTCCACGTTGTTGTAGCCTGACCATCATACGCCCACATTGTTGTAGCCTGACCATCATACGCCCACATTGTTGTAGCCTGACCATCATACGCCCACATTGTTGTAGCCTGACCATCATACGCCCACATTGTTGTAGCCTGACCATCATACACCCATATTGTTGTAGCCTGACCATCATAAGCCCACACTGTTGTAGCCTGACCATCACACGTCCACATTGTTGTAGCCTGACCATCACACGTCCACATTGTTGTAGCCTGACCATTATACGTCCACGTTGTTGTAGCCTGACCATTATACGTCCACATTGTTGTAGCCTGACCATCATACGCCCACATTGTTGTAGCCTGACCATCATACGCCCACATTGTTGTAGCCTGACCATCACATAGCATTTAGATATCCGTAAATTCACTTATCTGGATAATAATTTAGAAAACGGATGTGTCCATATATGCGAGGTTTCACTAAGTCGATTCAGACGCCATACACACACGTGGTATGAGAACAATGACACTAAATCAGCTTATCTATATTTATACACAGTCATAATTAGAAAAGGGGAAAATATTTATTTGAGAAGCAAGTAAGTTGATGTCCATAGGTAGTTTTAGTTTCACTCTATCAGGGCGATCTTGGGTGGGCCAGCCGTCAAGGACACTGCAATGCCCTGTGCAGAGTTGCGCCCCTTGGGAAGAAGATCAAGGCCGGTACATTTGCGTTGACACCATCAACCACGTGGCAGCCTGATACTATCGTGAATGTTGATGCAGGGGTTGATATGGTCGACTCCAGCTTGAAATGATAATTATTCTCTCCCTAACGTTTTTTTAAAAATTATCTATTATTCTTTTCTCAGATGATGACGCACTCGCCAAGTCCCTGTTTGAGAAGGAGCGCGTGTTGTGCTGGATAATGACGTCACCACAGAACCTTGAGACGAAGGCACGTGTCGTACGTGATACGTGGGCTAAGCGTTGCAACAAGGTTATTTTCATCAGCTCTACAACAGATCCCAAGTTTCCAACAGTTGGCTTGAATGTCGCTGAAGGTCGAGAACATTTGACAGCCAAAACTATGCAAGCCTTTCGGATTATCTACGAGAAACATATAAACGATGCTGATTGGTTCATGAAGGCTGACGATGATACCTATGTTATTTTAGAGAACCTCCGGTACTTCTTAACGTCACAGAAGAAGACGGAACCTGTATATTTTGGCCACCATTTTAAGACAATAGTGAAACAAGGGTACTACAGCGGCGGAGGGGGATATGTGCTGAGTAAGGAGGCGTTGAAAAGATATGGGGAGAAAGGTCATGACCCCAGCATATGTCGACAAGATGGCGGCGCGGAGGACGCAGAGTTCGGCAAATGTATGGAGAAACTGGGGGTGAGGACAGTCAACTCTACAGATGCCCTGGGGAGGAGCAGGTTCCACTGTTTTGACCCCGAGACACACCTGTTTGGTGGCTACCCAGACTGGTATTATAAATACGATGCGAACGGTGCCCAGAAGGTAAGCACATATTTATCAATATCAAACATTCAGAATATATAAAGTTCTATTTTTGGAGGAAGGTAAACATGTCACCGAAAATTGGGTGTTTGCAAAATTGACAGTCCTCGAACAATGTCAACACACACACACCTACCCACCCCCACCCCCACCCAAAAAAGAAGAAAAATGCGATTTATGTTACAGTCAATATGTAAAATGTAATTCATTTAGGCAATTTACAACATGTCTGAATATTTTAGTCATTCTACAGATTGACTGCAAAAATCTGTCCATTATTTTGACAGATTGATTAAACATTAAGAGTGAGTATGGTTTTTCGCCGCTTTTAGCAATATTTCAGTAAATATCACGGCTGGGGACACCACAAAATGGGTCTCATATTACACCCATGTATGGAATCGAACCCGGGTCTTCGGCGCGACGAGGGAACGCTTTAACCACTAGGCTCAAAATTATTATGAAGTTCGAAATGGCTTAAAACATCAAAAAGGACAAATTATGTTCGGATTAGAAGCCCAAAACTACAAAGAAGGATCACGTGTTCTTTCGTTTTCTTTTAATCCCGCCATTTTTAGCCACTGGGTGATGAAATTTAACATCAAAATTATTTTTCAGTCAGCTTGTTAGATGGCTGAAATATTTAGGCGGTTTGAAAATTGCCTAAGTGAAAATTTCAGTTATTTTACACATTGACTGTAACACCTATGGAGTGTGACTTATGCACTTAAGCATGAAGCCTGTTCATAACAACATTTAAGTAAACTGTTAGTTTACAAATGACCAGGAAAGATCAATATCGTTAGTACACGGCTAATACACTGTACGCGCAGACAGGGTCGTGTGGAATTGATCTTCCAACACACGTCTTTGTCAAACGTGTTGGCCAATACACGTCGACCATGTCGATGTTATCTGAAATACTGTCGTCACAGCAACTGGCAACTGCAAATGTCACGATGTTAACGCCAGCTGAGACGATGACACCGAAGTGTTTGAGTGCAGGGTGGGATAATATAAACGAATCGAGTGCTTCTGTGAAGAAGGTAGTACTTCACTTCAGCTGTTTGTCTTGTTGCCAGATTCGTGGTCACGCAGACATTGATCTGTATACATATACCATGATTTGAGTGTATGCCACGTACACGTGTATCGTCGTCTCCAACGACGTCCGAGTGGCCCCCGTGGGGGATGCCGGGTTAGAATGTCCCCATCAACCTATGCTGGTAATGGACCAGGAAGTGTTGTGTACGGCATTAAACAACAGATTAACAAACAACCAAACAACCCCCCGAACAAAGACGTCGGGATGTCTCTGAAATATTGTTAAAAGGGGTATTACATCAATTTACACACACGCAACAAAGTATGTAACTTACATATAATCAATCGGACCCCTCTCGTGTCTATTGCTCTGGGTAGAATGTCTGTCCGGAGTTTTGGTTCCATTCCAGGGTGCGTCATTCCAAACGGTGTTCAAAGATGGTATTTGTTGTTTCCCTGCCTTGAGCTAGGCATTAGAGCGATAGAACCAGGAATGGTTCAGAGCCGGTGTACTCAGCATAATATGGGTGTCCATGTTAAATGGCGTCATGGTGTTGATGATGATAGCGTTGTTGACGAGCGCTTCCAGGGGTGCCGATATCGCACTCGGGGTGCGTCATGGTGTATCAGTGGGCTGGAACTAAAAAACCGACATGCGTCCGGACTTGTACAAGCAGCCACTGGAATATTACTGGAGTACTGTTCAAAGCGGTGTTTAACCCAACTCACTCATTCACCCCACATGACCGCCTCCGTGGTCTAGTGGTAGAGCGTCCGCCCGGAGAGCGGAAGGTCCGGGGTTCGATCCCCGGCCGCGTCATACCAAAAGACGTTAAAAGTTGGTATTGTTGTTACCCTGTCTGGCGCTCGGCATTAAGGGGCTAAAACAAGGACTGGTCGGCTCGGAGTCAGTATACTGTGTCTGAGTGGGGTATTCATGTTAAAATGCAGCATGGTATCTCAGTGAGCTAGCACTATAAATCGGCATCAAGCAGCAACAAACACGCACACGTACATGCACGTCGCTATATAAGTGCAATAATCTTAGACGCGACGTTAAACCCCATTTCACCTCACCTCACCTCACCTCATCATTCACCCCACCCCACCCCACCTTTATGGCCATGTTTGGTTATGTTTTGTTGCCATGGCAAGCACAACTTTTTCTAAAATCAGTTTCCTTCAAAGTTATGGTAATTATTTCAGGGCACAGAGAGCATCTCCGACTACGCCATATCCTTCCACTACGTGCCCCCACAGAAGATGTACGCCCTGGAGTTTTACATCTATCACTTACGACCATATGGCATTGTGTCAGGAACCCAGGAACTCAACAAACAAGCGGATGTGAAACCCGGAACTCAGGAGGACAACAAACATGCGTAGTGGCACCCGGAACTCAAGAGTTCACCAGACATGCGTAATGGCATGATATATTTACTGTGTTCTGTGGAATAGGTCGAAAGCAATAACACTGCTCGTTGTACCCGGCAGTATCAACTACAACGATTTAGTTCATGGATGTTCGATCATGGTACAAATCTGTGATTGCTAGCTTCAACATACACATCGGTTGTGCAAGTGTGAAAGACAATAGACTGTACAGCTTACATGAACGAGTTTGCTCAACAACCAAAGCAATAAAACTAGTCACATGTCGGAAACTATTGGACATTAAGTACACCATGACGTTCTGTGAGATCTGGCTTTGATTGGCATGAGGCGACTAACGGGATAGGGTGGTCTTGGTTGATGCATGTCATCACATCCAATTGCGTGGATCGATGCTCATGGTGGCAATAACTGGAATATTACTGAGTGTCGTGTTAAGCAACAAATAAACAAATCTTTTTGGTAGACGATGAGTGAACTGGTCAGTGTTGGACTGGCTGTTGACGGTGTTTGTCTATCTGACTTACGGACTCGGTCTTGTCCCGATAACGTCTGTGTGACTTTCAAAGCCATTTCAACATTTTCAGGATAATGTTGAACCCTGGTGGTCCGATACTGGGTTTATCTGTGTGACCGAGCCAAACCCAGTGCGTAACCCCGTGACGTCATGTCTGTGCCTTCTGTTCAGGAAAATATATCGATGTATTTATTTTCTATATTGTCTCTTTGGGTGTACTTAAGGGTCTGCTAAACACTCGAGAGTTGTGGCTTAGCAATGGATTACACACGCAGGACATGCTGCAGTACATTTTCACATATACAGGCACAGGGTTGTGTCCCTCGTTGGTGTTAACTACGATATTGCGCTTCAGGGAATCAATCACAGTCACAATTACAAATGGTAATACCGTATTTCCTCTATTAGACGCTCTATCGTCTATTAATTTCGCACAAGCCGTTTTCACGGCGCCTTTTGAGTCACGGCGTCTATTCTGTTTAAATCTGACACAGTAGCAACTCACATCCTTACCGATTCCCAAATTCTACTGTCACACACACGGTACATTTGCAGGACACGGTCATCATCAACCACCAACATATCACATAATATACAGTAAACTACGGTTATAACGAACACGCTTATAACGAACTGACGGATATAACGAACCTACTTTTTGGTCCTGACTACTTGCTGAAGTCATGCGGTATTTGTACTTATAACGAACTACGGTTATAACGAACTAAAGTTTGTAGTCGCTTTGAGTTCGTTATAACCGTAGTTTACTGTATTTTGAAACTCGACGTCACGTCGTGTGTTGAAATAGAGGAAAGACGGTATTTGTATTTTCACTAAAACAATCCAAATACACTTGCAGTAAGTAGATTTACATGTATTGTTATTGTTAGAGAGACACCCTGTCACGTCAGTGGTTGCCATGATATACCAGCGGGAGTGGTGTTATATAGTGAGATGGGACCAACGCTGCGTTATACATTATTGCGCATATGTTGCGACTTGTGACGTTGGGATTGACAATGGCGATATTAACATTTAATTACTGTAAATCTCAAACATTTGTTTGAAAATATGCAGATGTATGGTGCCGGATAAAGGGAATAGTTATTGGAGTATGAAGTCGTGACAAATTATTGACGTCATTTCGTCGATGCGCTAATAATGACACTCATTTCACACAACATTTCACACAAATCTGCCAATGGAACTTTCTGTGCGGTGTTTCAGCCTCCGCCTACGTGCATACGTAGATTAATCAAAACCTATTTCCAGTATAGATTGTATTGATAATGACATTTTCCCATCCTCAAAATTTCCAGGGCTCGCATTTCGGTAAAACCAAACTAACCCCTGGATCCATTCCCGTGGTTCTCGCGATCTCAAATTACCCGCCCTTGATTTTGAAACCTGGGCTTTTTGCTATTTTTTAGTAACCTTTCAAATTATTTCTTCTTGCATTTTCTTAGTTAGCTTGTTGAATGTCAGACATTATTTATATTTTATTCATGTAAAATGGAGGGACAGTTAATTTGTGTATTAAATTGTCGCATTTATTATTCAAACAATTTTGAGGCTCTTCCTTTCCTGATTATTAAAAAAAATACTGCCTTCACAGGGAGAAGAGAGAATTATCAGCTGATCAGATAATAATCTGAAAACGGGGGACTGAATGAGATAAATGAAATTTAGATTTAACAAAATAAGTTAGGGATCATTAATATTTTTATAAATATTTTTATGGAATTCTGTGCCCAGTCTTCACTATGGCAAAATATCCCTCAAGATATTCGTGATCCCTAACTTATTTTTGTTCTGCATATATTCCAAAGTGATATCATTTCAGGGAAATGATAGCAGTTGCGCGTACTCATGTCATGAAACATTATTGGTGTGATTGTTTTACGAGAGTTTAGTGATGGAATCAATTGAATGAATTTACAAATGTATGTTAATTGTTTATTTTGTTATTCTGAAATAAAATCAGGTAATAATTTGGGACAATTGTGCTTTTTTATACCAACGTAAATTAGTATTAATAAATGTATATAATATTCAAAAATACATATTGACAATGCAGTTGCCATAAACACATGTAGACGTCGCCAATAGAGATATTTTATATCTTCAGAAATATGCATTATAATCACGTAGATTGTGATAATCATGCCTCGATCGGGTTGTTCAGTGACTGATATCATGAGCAAATATCTTACACTGTCGGGATACGGTGACACGAAGTCAACCATGACCCCAATCCTGACCACCCCATCCAATAGGTCGCCCAGTTGGAGGAGAATTGGTAGCTGGGAACCAATGCGTACTCTGAATCTCCACGGAGAGGAATGTATGGGGCACTCATGATAACTGTCAAAAGAAAAGTCGGTCTAGGTCTTCCCTGTGCATAGTAGCATCCCCCTGCCATTTACAGATGCGCCAATCGAGGTTCGAATCCCGGAATTGCCCCAATTAGGACCCTTGTTCTCTCAGTGTACTTGTTGGTTTATCTTTGACTTCCAAATTTGACGTATTAGTAACAAACATGCTTTGCGATGCAATTCCATATTTTGATTTGAGCCATATGTTCCAAGTGTTTTTCAGTACTTGCCTTTGCATGTGTTTATGACGGGTGCCACCGACGGGGTAGGATACGCTCTCCTTTTCATAAACTCATGATATGATCGCTATTAGATTTTGATTCATAAACACATGCTTATTATATAGTCGGAATCTTACAATGGACCATACAAACATAAGGAATTTGTTTTTTCGCTTTCCCAATTACAACAAATAGAGAGTAAAAGTCCGACGATCATTGCTGAAGAAACGCTGCTGTGAAAATATATGTTGCTTCTAGGAGAGAACGGTCGGTATCATCTGGTAAGAAAGGTATAAGTGTCGTCTGTTTGCACTTCTGGTTTTAAGCGGAAGTGTTGTCAGAGCGAGACTATTAAGAAAGTCAGGGTAAATCAGACATCGTGGTAACCCCACTCACAGGGTTAGCTGAATGTACATCTCGGGGAGAGTTATTTGAACACATATGTTATTCCAATCTGGCATCCAGATTAGTTCTTATCTTGTATTATCACCTGTAAACACCGGAGGTAGCCAGACACGCCACTTTGCACTATCCGTTTCCTAAAGCTTTGAGTGGGCACGGGTGGCCCAGTCGTCTAAGGCGCCGCGATTCGCTGTGCAGAGTTGCGTCCCTTGGGCACACCAGAAACCTATGATTGTGGGTTCGAATCCCGGTTCGCCCCAATTATGTTTCTAGGTTTGTCAGCACCATACCCGTGCTCGTAGGTTTCACCGAAGTGGTAAACGTCTAAGACCTGCATCACTTCGGGCTTTCCTCCCACATTAAGCTGACACGCCGCGATATGACTGGAATACTGTTAAAAGCGGCGTTAAACACAACTCACTCACTCACTCCTGAAGCTTCGGCGGAGGGCGGTTCCTCTGTCACACACCGCAAAATCACGAGACACACGAGACACATGGGACCAACATCACTCGTGGCCAACTGGAGTCATTCAGGAGTCTTCTTACACTACACGGAAAGGGAGTGGTGATGAATGATATACATGAGGCGAGCGGAGTGTTATGCTCGCTCACCGGAAGACAATAATTAAGTGATGCCCAGTTTGAAGCCGACTCGTTACGTCCTGACCTTCCGGAAAGCCTACTTGGTTGAGATACTGAAGATTACAACAATGATACGGAAGTTTACAACAATGACTTAAGTTCGTTTATTCAGCGCCAATCCTTCACGGCGGAGCACATTTCACAGAGCGTGGTCATTGTGAGAGATTTTACGCGCGCTTTAAATGTATGATTGTGCTCTTGTCACGACACTTTGAGAACGGACGAGGCACTTGTACATATGAACCACTTCATTTACATCTGTCGTCAAACTGTATTTCACAACCTGAGAACACAAGAACATACATATGAGAGGCAGCATGAATTTCGGAGATTAAAATCTAAATTCACAACTATATTCTTAAAGTTGTTTGAGCAAGGCCTAAGTAAAGCTCTCCAAACGTTTTCTGGTAGACACGTTGAGGACATTTCCGCATTTGACGCATAAGAGAACGAAATTAAGTCCGATTCAATTACCTATTTTGTCTCGTACCATATGTTCCCGTGGGTTGTTTTGAAGGTTAACGTTTGACTTGCCTTTGCATGTGTTTGTGACGGATGCCACCGGTGGGGCAGGATACGCTCACCTTTTCGCGAAGATCTGTCATCCTAACTATGTGCTAGTGATTTATAAACAGACGCTTAATATAAAGTGGTCTTGGCATATATATTGTATTGAATACGATCATTATGGAAATGTTTGGGCGCTTTTATCTATAGATGTACCCAAAGAAAAGAAGTACAGTGATGAAAAATTTATATTACTCTTGGGACCCGGCCACGTAATGTTGATCTCTTGAACAGGGAAGCAAGTGAGGCGAGTATTGGTGAGAGACTGGCGAGGCGAGACTGGATTATTTACAGACCGCCGTCATGTAGCTTGAATATTGCTGGCGAGGCGAGACTGGATTATTTACAGACCGCCGTCATGTAGCTTGAATATTGCTGAGTGCGGCGTTAAACAAAAAACGAACAAACACACACGTAATCAATCTCTTTCTGAAGGATGTGCTCCTCCATCGATAAAAGAAGTCATCACTACTCCTCTCTCCACAGACCAGTATCAGATCTCGCCTACACATCAAAGCTTGCTTAATGTGTTGTAGCATCAAGGATCAACTGGAAGCAAACATGGTGTATGAAGCTATGCAATCTGCGTACAGGGAAGGCCACAGACGTGAGAAGCATTAGTTCGTGTCCAAAATGACCTTCTCATAATCATCTGTCTGGAGCTGGCTGAGAAAGTCCCTCCTGGTTATCATCATTGACGACTGTGTCATTAAGAAAGCATAGAAACCTCGCAATTTTGGTGCTACATCTGATTCTTCTCTCAGCCTGGAAACGCAGGTAAAATGATGTGTCATCGGGCATATTATCCCATCAGGAATCTAGGTCTAATAAGGAAGCACAGAGACAGACCAGCAGCAGCAACTCTCATTCAGGCACATGCTATCTCTCTGGATTACTATAAGGCTATGCTTTATGGCCACCCCGAACATCTCACCAACAAACCACAGCGAGTACAAAAACCATCAGCACGAGTAGTTATTCGCCAACGAAAGTTTGAACACATCACACCATAATATTAAACGACTTCCACTGGTTGCCGATTCACCAGCGTATTGCGCTCAAACCACCCGTGCTTGTGTTCAAGGATCTTCACGGACCTTCCTACCTCAGACCTCATACACAAATACCAGCCCCTTCTTTCACTGAGAACAAACATGTTTATCTTGATGCCTTCCAGGACCAAGACATCTGGTGACAGGACCTTGCCAACAGCAGGCCCATATCTGTGGAATAATCTACCTTTGCAACTTCGCTCAAGTCCCGTGAAGATCCGGGGTAGAATAGGTCTTCAAAACCCATGCTTGCCGTAAAAGGCGACTAACTGGATAGGGTGGTCAGGCTCGCTGACGTGGTTGATGCATGTCATCGTATCCCAATTGCGTGGATC
Source organism: Haliotis cracherodii (assembly GCF_022045235.1). Classification (NCBI taxonomy): domain Eukaryota; kingdom Metazoa; phylum Mollusca; class Gastropoda; order Lepetellida; family Haliotidae; genus Haliotis; species Haliotis cracherodii. The sequence continues at coordinate 4,047,721 of NW_027266272.1, read as the reverse complement.
GATGCTCATGATGTCAATCACTGGATTGTCGGGTCCAGACTCGATCATTTACAGACTGCCGTCATATTGCTGGAATATTGCAGAGTGCGGCGTTAAACAACAAACAAACAAAACAAACAAACATTCGCTCAATTCAGGAACTTGCAACCTTTAAGAATCCATTGAAAACATCTCTTTTTGACCTGGCCTATGAAGTGTAGATACGTGATCAATTTTTCTGTCAGTTAACGGTTAAGTGAACTTAGAATTATAGTCAGTTTCTGACACTGATTGTAAATTTGGACATAGATTTAAGTAGATGTTTCTAAAACTACAACTGAAATTACGTAAATGCACAAACATTAAAACACAAATATATGAAAATGATATTTTTTACAATAATCATAATCTAATTATACAAGTATCTTCAGCTCTACATCTCTACAATGTAAACATATAAGTATATTTAAGCTCTACATCTCTCGAGTCCAATCATACACGTATATTGAGCTATACATGTCTTCAGTGTAACTTTACAAGTAGATTAAGCTCTACATTTCTTCAGTGCAATTATACAAGTATACTGAGTTCAACATGTACATCGTTTCATTGTCAATACAAGAAGTGTATTAAGTTCCATATTTCTTCAGTCTTGTCCCATTATTTACAGTCATGATATTGGAATATTGCTGATAGTGGCATTAAGCAACACACGTATACAGAATTGCAATGTGTGTGTATTGTATTATACTTAACACGAATGGATCTATCTATTTGTCCTTCGTCTTTATACTATTTACTTCAGAACAGACTATATCTTCATTCCAGATTGTTCTGTCAACGTACAAGGATCTGGGTTAGAAACAGGTTAGAACAGACAGTACAGGGATCTGGGGATAGTACAGGGATCTTGGTTAGAACCAGGTTATAACAGACAGTACAGGGATCTGGGTTAGAACCAGGTTATAACAGACTGTACAGGGATCTGGGTTAGAATCAGGTTATAACAGACAGTACAGGGATCTGGGTTAGAACCAGGTTATAACAGACAGTACAGGGGTCTAGGTTAGAACCAAGTTATAACAGACAGTACATGGATCTAGGTTAGAACCAGGTTATAACACACATTACAAGGATCTGGGTTAGAACCAGGTTATAACACACAGTACAGGGAGCTGGGTTAGAACCAGGTTATAACAGACAGTAGAGGGATCTGGGTTAGAACCAGGTTATAACAGACAGTACAGGGATCTGGGTTAGAACCAGGTTATAACAGACAGTACAGGAATCTGGGGACAGTACAGGGTTCTGGGTTAGAACCAGGCTATAACAGACAGTACAGGGTTCTGGGTTAGAACCAGGTTATAACAGGCAGCACAGCAGTCATACCATCACAGATAGTCAGTACAGGGGATGTGGGATGCAGACATACTATTACAGACAGTCAGCACAGGGGATGTTGAGGTGCAGTCATACTAGCAGAAACAGTCAGAACAAGGGATGTGGGATGCAGACATACTATCACAGACAGTCAGTTCAGGGGATCTGGTCTACAATCCTACCATCACAGACAGTCAGCACAGGGGATGTTGGGTGCGGTCATACTATCACAGACAGTCAGCACAGGGGATGTGGGGTACGGTCATACTATCACAGACAGTCAGCACAGGGGATGCGGTGTGCGGCCATACTATCACAGACAGCACAGGGGATGAGTAATGCGGTCATACTATCACAGACAGTCAGCACAGGGGATACGGGGTGCGGTCATACTATCACAGACAGTCAGCACAGGGGATGCGGGGTGCGGTCATACTATCACAGACAGTCAGCACAGGGGATGTTGAGGTGCAGTCATACTAGCAGAAACCGTCAGAACAAGGGATGTGGGATGCAGACATACTATCACAGACAGTCAGTTCAGGTGATGTGGGGTGCGGTCATACTATCACAGACAGTCAGCACAGGTGATGTGGGGGGGGGGGGGGGGGGGGGGGGGGGCGGTCATACTATCACAGACAGCACAGGAAATACGGTGTGCGTTCATACTATCACAGACAGTCAGCACAGGGGATGCGGTGTGTGGTCATACTATCACAGATTTTCAGCGCAGGGAATGCAGGGTGCGGGCATATTATCACAGACAGTCAGCAAAGGGGATGATGGGGGCGGTCATACTATCACAGAAAGTCAGCGCAGGGGATGCAGGGTGCGGGCGTACTATCACAGACAGTCAGTACAGGGGATGCGGTGTGTGGTCATACTATCACAGATTGTCAGCGCAGGGGATGCAGGGTGCGGGCATATTATCACAGACAGTCAGCAAAGGGGATGATGGGGGCGGTCATACTATCACAGAAAGTCAGCGCAGGGGATGCAGGGTGCGGGCCTACTATCACAGACAGTCAGTGCAGAGGATGTGGGGTGCGGTCATACTATCACAGACAGCACAGCGGATGCGGGGTGCGGTCATACTATCACAGACAGGAGATACGGGGTGCGTTCATACTATCACAGACAGTCAGCACAGGTGATGTGGGATGCGGTCATACTATCACAGATAGTCAGCGCAGGGGATGCGGGGTGCGGGCGTACTATCACAGACAGTCAGTGCAGAGGATGTGAGGTGCGGTCATACTATCACAGACAGTCAGTGCAGGGGATGCGGCGCGCGGTCATACTAATTCAGACAGTCAGCACAGGGGATGCGGCGTGTGGTCATACTATCAAAGACAGTCAGCGCAGGGGATGTGGGGTGCGGTCATACTATCACAGACAGTCAGTGCAGAGGATGTGGGATGCGGTCATACTATCACAGACAGTCAGTGCAGGGGATGTGGGATGCGGTCATACTATTTCAGACAGTCAGCACAGGGGATGTGAGGTGCGGTCATACTATCACAGACAGTCAGCACAGGGGATGTGGGATGCGGTCATACTATCACAGACAGTCAGCACAGGGGATGTGGGATGCGGTCATACTATCACAGACAGTCAGCACAGGGGATGCGGGGTGCGGCCATACTATCACAAACAGTCAGCACAGGGGATGTGAGGTGCGGTCATACTATCACAGACAGTCAGCACAGGGGATGTGGGATGCGGTCATACTATCACAGACAGTCAGCACAGGGGATGTTGGGGTGCGGTTATACTATCACAGACAGTCAGCACAGGGGATGTGGAGTGCGGGCATATTATCACAGACAGTCAGCACAGGGGATGATGGGGGCGGTCATACTATCACAGACAGTCAGCACAGGGGATGTGGGTCGCGGGCATACTATCACAGACAGTCAGCACAGGGATGTGGGTTGTACACGTGTACAGGAATGCTGTGCAATCAATCAATCCAAGTCGATCACTCGAATAAAATCCCTCGCTCCCAAAGCTGTAAGGGTGTGGGTAGACTAACTCCTAATAGAGATACTTTTTTATATATACTGATCGTAGATGACTGTAGATCGTGCAAAAAGAAAATTTTATGCGTCCACGTTTAGCTATGTCCAGCCATATTGGTTTCACACATGGGCCGGGCTCTCTGATGTGATATAGCCACAAGGATATACTCCATAACGGCATGTGCAAAAAGAGACAAAAGCACGAATATAGACTGCGAGGTGACCCTTTACATATACAGTAAACTACGGTTATAACGAACACGCTTATAACGAACTGACGGATATAACGAACTTACGTTTTGGTCCCGACTATTTGCTGTAGTTATGCTGTATATATGCTTATAACGAACTACGGTTATAACGAACTAAAATTAGTTGTCCCCTTGAGTTCGTTATAACCGTACTTTACTGTACACAAACTGATGTATACAAATAGACATGTATACGGAAAAAGACGAATAACAAACCACATGAAGTTAGTTATTTGTTACCGCGAATAGATCCCAACCTCTTGTAACAAAACATGCTATTGTATGTGCAGTATTACTTTTTTAATTACTCATTACATGTGTTTTTACAAATATAGGATATCAAAGGATATGCGCAGACATGCACACATAACCTATACACTGGTGTTGAAAACAACACACGAAAAATGGTGATTTGTAGATCTGTTCAGCAAGCCTCTAAATTAACGTAGACTCTATGAACTGAAATTATTTCATTAAAAAGGTAAGTGGCTTTTGATACATGATCGGGACATGTAGAGAGTCTGCTCGAGCACCTCTTTGCGGGGGGTGGCACCAGTCTGAAGAAATCTGGACTTGCAAAACAACCATAGACTTGCATGGGATCTTTTGGATCGCTGGCTTCACGGTTAGATAAAGCTTAGTCTCTGAAAATATATTATTTTGATAGAAACAAGCAAATGCATTTACTTTGAAAAGGAGCCCTAGTGAGATGGAAATTTCAACCCAAAACAGTGGGAAATCTAGGCTTGCTGAATATAGGGCTACACCATTACAGTAAGGGCTGGGTGAAAGGGAAAATAATATGGTCCACGGACTGTGAGACAGACTAACGAGCCACGTGCTTTTTGCCGTCTAAATATTTCGGGGTAAGCAAATCGAGCCATCTGAGACAGTGACTCCACGGCTGTTTGCACCCACCAGATACCAGTCACTACTGTCACAACTTCTCTTTCCCAGAAAAAAATTAAAACGAGAAATGTCGGAAGTGTATATTTCTGACCCTACATAATTACTATTTAGAGTAGCATTATTATGAATATCAAATCACAATAACACATATTTTTTAAAACAGACGAATTGTGTGTTGGTAATGCTCTACATTAACAATACCGAAAGTAAAATAACCCTTTTATTCCATCACTGTGCCCTAGCTTGTTCTATTATGCCAACAGTCCAAACTCAAGACTCAGCAACATATCCGATTACACTGGCCCAGGCTGGCCCAAGCGAGATTTTGTCGGTTCTCCATGCGATACCTAGTCTGTCCCCTAGTCTTTTGCCATGACTGTGGAATACATATTTTGTAGGTATTTACTTAAAGCCTAGGCAAGTCTAGATCAAACCAACCAAGCCTAGTTTGCTTGATTCCAAAACAGAAGAAGAGGAAAGGTTCTTTCGAATACAAAATATACTTAGTTTAAAGAAATGTGTTCATTGACTAAGTGTTAGTCTATCTGTCTCCAAAGTCATAGAGAATAAATTTGAAACAGGTTCCAAGTCAAGAATGATTTCCTAAGTTCTGGTCCTAAAATCAAACATTGTTCTGTGCTCCATTTGGTTTCTATTGAGTAGATTTATAATTTTAACTACGAAAATTGTATTTATCGGATGTTGATTGATTTCCGATGTGGGTATTCAGAGATAACAAAATAATATGAAATATATATAATTTATGATGTCAATATTGTATTCAATTCCACACATGACTGTACACAACATTTACATATTTACCTGTATACGACGGCTACATGGGCAAGTATAACGGTAAACACAGACTTGTCTTTGTTTAACATATTTGTGTGTTAAAACTGTTCGGGCAACTATTTCTAACTATTTCCTGAATAAAATATTATTTAAAACACATATATGTGCTTATAAGCTTACCTCTTGCTAAACTGTGTGACCCGGTCAATATCAAAGAGCTATGACAAAAGAACACACAGGCATACAAATATTATTCAGCGTCATGTGACACCAGATGGTGTTTTCAAACAATACTCATGTCGCATACAAAGAAATATGAATCAATGTTGGAGAATAACCCATTTCGATTTTCCAACGAAACAAATTCCAGATGTAATCAGTGATAAAGCAATTGTTGCCTCAGGTGAATATATGAAGTGATGCCGAAACGGTAAGCTCTTGTCCTTTGCCACCTGGCACCACGTGAATATACCATGAATGAAATGTATTGACAGAGAGTATTATATATATAAAAGCTGCAATATATACTCACACGCAAAAGAAACGCAAGTCGAGTATGCAGTATACATGTTATTTATTTTCAACAGTAAAGACAAGAAATACTCATAGGGCAAGATTGACAAAAATTTGACTGAAGACAGTTTAATGGATTAAAAGGCAGATGACATCATTGTTTTTTTCAAATGTTAAGGGCTTACAGAGTTTCGGATCAATCCCCAAAATGTCAGTCAATACTTGGTGTGATCACCATTAGCTTTGATCACTGCACACATCTCCTGTACATTGAGTGGATCAGACGATTTGTGAAGGCCCATTGTGCAGACGCCTTTTCATCCCACAAGTGTTCGAAGGGGTTCAGATCAGGGCTGAGGGCTGGCAACGGTAGAACCCGGATGTTGTGTTGTTGCAGAAAGGCCATGGTAGCTCTTGCAACATGGGAACGAGCTTTGTCCTGCTGGAAAATTGGTTGTTGATGTTGTGCAAAAAATGGAACAACGTGGGGTCTGATCACTTGGACGATATACCGCTGAGCAGTGACGCCGTGTCCCCGACCTTGACCAACATTCAGAAAGCACATGGGTCAAAGGCTTGATTAAGTCCGATCCCTGCCCATAACATGACGCTAGGTCCATCCTATGGATCCCTTACCAAAACGTTTCTGTCAGCGAAACGATCACCTCGACGCCGCCAAATTCTGACTCATCCGTCTGCATGGGAGACACAAAAGCGACTTTCATCAGAGAAGATGACACACCTCCACTAACGATGACGCCAATTGTGATGACCCTGTGCCCACTGAAGTCGTGCTTGTCGATGCCGTGGTTGGAGAACAGGACGACGTGCTGGTCGGCGACATCTAAGTTTGTTGGAACGGATCCGTCGGATCACAGTGTTCCGGCTAACGTGTCGATTACTAGTATGTGTTCCTATGGTCTGTCGAGCACTTTCACTTGCAAATAGGAACGGATGTCGCTGGTGTTGACGGGTGCATGATACCCACATATTCATTGAAATGATGCGTTTTGGCGATTCGTTTTTTATGTTGCGTTTTTACTCGGGGCTTCCAAAATGCAACCAAAAATATTGATAACACCATCAGGCTTCACTACATGCTAAAACTCGTATCAATTTATGGTTTCGTGTTTGTTACCTATTTGCTTAAACCATTTGCGTTTCTTTTGCGTGTGAGTATATATTTTACATAATCAAGTGGTGGGAATTTGCTGGGATGAGAGCAGTTATTGTGACGCTGAAGTTACCAGGGTAGGTTCCATTTACCTGTTCTGGAACTTATACAAGACCATAGCAGCTGGTGCCAGCTGATGATTAATCTCCATCAGATGACAAGCAGCTGCAGGCGACGCATTAATAATCCCACAAAAAGAGAGAAATACAAACATTGACACAAACATTAACTCCATTCATCTTTTAAGTTTCAAGACAATAAACTGCGCTTAAGATTGTTCACTTTTCTGAGATTCTATTGTATTTAAACACGTAGCGTCCTTGTTTCGAGCTATATTTTTGGTGTGTATTTTCCTTCATATCAGCAATGTGTTTATAACCAACCATCCGAATCTAGCATGGTTTTGTATGGTTAGGTCTACTTTTGCCTACAGGGAAGTTTGCCAACAGTCATATAATTGGTAAACACTGCTAGTAATGTGTATATAGAAACTATAAAGAATAAAATATTTTGTGACTTAACGTTGAGTAGTGGATAGGTGAGACAGTTATTGATATGATATTAATGAATGTAACTGATCTGAAACAATAAATAGTTATAGGAGATTTACATAAGAAACTGCCCTCCTGAGCAGATTCCGATGGTTGTTTAGCAACACAAGACCACTGATCATACCAAACACAAAGATTAAGAAAACAGGTTCATTATTTAAGCTACAATTAATTCGAGATAACATAAAGGGAAATAAGTGTAGTAATGTGTAAACCCAATGTACCAACTGGATTTCGAAGGATTTGTGTGTAATGTGAAATTCACTGGAGCTTGATGGGATATGGGACTTTCTAAGTTTAATTTACTTACAGCAATAAATTGTCCTTATATTGTTGTGTGATCTCTCTTTGTTATAATTATGTATTCTGCGTTATGGATCCACTCGTACCAACTCTTTTTTTTACCGCCATCCTGGGTGGGTCGGCAATGTAAATGGAGGGGTAAACTTGAAATTGCATACATCACTGGTGCATAAAGTTGTTTTGATAACACTGTTGGCGAACTGCACTGATGACGCCCTATGTATTTCATCTTGAAGATAGTTAATTACAATTACAAACAATAACAAAAACAATGTTGAGTGTAAGTAACTAAAACAATCAAGTAATAATAGTCCATTCTAATCGCAATAAGCAACATCTCTAATTTCTCAAGATTTACTTTCATTTACTGTTGTAACTAGTGCATGGCGGAGGGATACGTGATGTCAATAAACTTGGTTATGGTTTAGTTCTTGGGGCGTGTCTGAATTGAAATGACAGTTCAGATATCCTAAAACTGACTTGTCAGCAAGTCTCGCTGCTCTGCGCGGGGTAGATACCAGAGAGAAGCATGCCACCGCAGCCAGAAATACGACACCTACTACTACCTCCTGAAGGAAGCCTTGGGCATCACGTACGTCAGGGAACCGGCGCAATGTGATTGGTCGTTAACATTTGTAAAAGGCGGATGAAATGAATAGTTTTTTCGACTATTTTCTGCTTCAGAAACTCGACGTTTTTCCTTACACTCTCTGGACGCTCACCAATTAATCACTTTTGATGATTTGTTGGTCGTTTTTCCGTCCATTGCCCACGTACGAAAAGGAAACGTTTTTGTGTTTTCAGTGTGAAAGGCTAGTATTTAGTCCACATTTGCCGTACTTTCGGTGGATAACTTCGAGATTTCCCCTGTGTGTAAAGCTTCATATCTCACTTCTATTAGTCAAAATCGGTAAAATCTTCTTATCAAATATTTCGAAACCCTGTCTGGCAGCTACATTGCGTTTATCCATTTAGGGTTTTATAGGAATTAAAGCTTTGCTGCCCTGTGATGAAAGAGTAATACATGCCTTTGTCCAAACCATATTGGTGTCATCATTAATCCCAAATATTTATATGTGTGAACAACTTTTATTACTGTAACAAATGGTTGGAATAGAACGTTCTTAGTAAAGTACAGATTACTCGTATTTTTTGGTTTGAGTCCCATCGGGAACTAGATGGTGGTCTAGATCACGTACTTTGTGTACCCCTCTGACAAGTGTAAAGTGGATGTGAAACCCGGAACCCAGGGCCTCAACTGACATGCGTAGTGGCACCCGGAACTCAGGAGGTCAACAGACATGCGTAGTGGCACCCGGAACTCAGGAGGTCAACAGATATGCGTAGTGGCACCCGGAAGTCAAGACGTCAACGGACATACGTAATGACATCAAGACACATTACAACACGGCTGCAGTGGTGAACCTTTTTTGCAGTACAGCGTGTAAACCTATTTGCTGTTAAAACAGAATTTCTGCACTTGTACACGGCAGCCGTAGTTCAAAATTGACATATCGTTTTCGGTTTCAACTGAATCGGTAAATGCGCTATGGTATCATTGGATTTTCTGGTCCATTTAAATGGTTGTGCGAATTGTGTGAGTGACGGGTCCTGTTTACCGTTTTCGCGGACACCTGGTGTCATCACTCATTTTCAGTGATCCATTCATACAATTTTCACTGCCTTTTACTAGGACTAACGAAAACAAACTATGTTTAGTGTCGACCAAACGCAGCCTACGAGAAATCGGCCATTCCCTCTTTCCTCGTTTATGCAGACAGGAGCCCAGTCCAGTTCTAGCAGCTGACTACATGTACTTCCAGTATCCACAATTGAAAAATAACACTATCAATTAATAAAATATAATATTTATTTTTAAATTCTGTGTCAGTGAAAGTAGCTGTGTGCCTACTGCTCGTGGGATTTCTGAATTCCGACCTGGTGATAGCTGCTGTTTATATGTGCTTACCTGACCTGGCCTTTACTGTGGTATTATGAGTCTGAAGAGCAGGGGTTATGTGAGTGTTAAACTGGATATGAGGTTGGTGGTAAATTGGTTTGATTTCAGGTCGAATGGTTTAAGCTGATCATAGTTAACCCTGAATGAAATATTTTACGTCACTTCAATAACTCAGATATGATTAGATACACCATGAAATATGAGTAGATACACCAAGCGATATGAATAGATACACCATGAGATATGAGGAGATACACCATGAGATATGAGGAGATACACCATGAAATATAAATAGGTACATAATGCGAGTGTGGATTCATGCCGCACTCACAACCAGGTCAAAATCACAAAAACTGCAGCACGATTCGCTTCCTGAAACACTTACCTTCAAATGTGGGTAGTTATATTTTCGATCGTCTAATCAGGCTGGAATCATCGAGAGGGACGTTTGTCCGCCATTGCTGAGCGCAATAGTGGATAAAATATCTTTAACGATCTTGTGTCCAATTCCATGTAGACTCGTGAATATCCGAGGTAGAATAGGTCTTCAGCAACCCATGCTTGCCGTAAAAGGCAACTATGCTTGCCGTAAAATGCGACTAACAGGATCGGGTGGTCAGGATCGCTGACTTGGTTGATGCATGTCATTGTATCCCAATTGCGTGGATCGATGTTCATGTTGTAAAATACTGGATTGTCTGGTCCAGACTCGATTATTTACAGATGCTGGAGCATATAAAGTGCCATGCAGATTTGGAACGGGGATATAAGAAAAACGGAGAGAAAGGGTTACGGCGGCTAGTTGATATACATTTTGTGCGTTCTCTCTGTCCTGTATATCATACAGAGTAAACTTCACATTATTAACTCTCTAATTACAAGATATCTTGTGAGAAGGATTAATCTTAACTTTTCTAATATTTGGAAACCATTCTGAGTCACTTTCACGTCAAACGTGCAATAAGTTGTGTTACACACATTCCTGTAGTTATTATTAACTCTGAATTGACGGACAAAGACCATATCCTTCGTTAATTGCCATGTCTTGCAAGGTGCCTTCGCTCGGCAAGATATTGAGGTCATGAGATGATACAAAGCAAGTCATTTGCGAGGTGTTATATTCTCCTCATGCAGTTCATATATATTGCGAAGATACATTCAGAGACATATATATATACCTCCAGACGGAGCTACGTGATATTTCCACAGATATGGCTGAGGTCACCTTCATACATATGTGTGGAGGCACGACCACAAATTGTTGGACCCTGATGTATTTAACTTGACACTTCGTGAAGGTAACAAGGTCATTACGACTACAAATACGTTCATACCCTATTACTGTTTTTGGTGCATCACTGTTCGCGACGATGCATGGAATACAGCAGCATAGAGATGTCAGGAACCAGTCTATGTGATAGGGCACTTGTCGTTAACTAGCAGCTTGGTCAGCGTGACATTGGTAATAAAAAAACATGTAAGTGTGTGAGTGTTTAGAAGTTGTTCTATCTTATGCCCAACGAACATAGGCCATAACATACCAGAAACAAGGGTCATAGCAACTCTAATGTTTTAATCCTTTCAGAGGTTTCATATGGACAGTGGTCGGAGGGTTGATACTTACGGGCTAGCTCATGGAACAACTCATGTGTATTTCCATTTCTGATGGTCAAGTGCTCCCTACATCTGCCTCACATACAGAAACACACACACACGCACGCATGCACGAACGCAAACGCATACACTCATACTTTTTGGGCAACGTTCTGTATCTGTAGCCCAGCTACTTCAACACACCCTGAAGCTATCAATTCAAAATTTGACACACCCACCCCCGTATCCTATCCCTAACCGAAAGATGGTACTTGTTGTTGCCCTGCCTGCCAGTTTGTTGATTTTCACGTCTTCAGTATAGGGTGGTACAGTTAACATAAATGATTTTGGCGAACACTCTGATTTCCATCTTCCAAAGTGGTACGAACATGATATAAATTCAGCTGATAGATCAAGGAAACCGAATCATTTTGATTGCACAGACGGGACACCGGCAGCGCGAGTGACCGACTGTCAGTCCCATATTTAAAGCGCGGCGCGAATGTGACTTTTCAAATTTTCATATAGGTGTCCTTCGTACTAACATGGCGCTTGAATTACCATAAGTTGAAGAATTTCTTTCAAAAGGATCTTGAGTGTCGGTGCTGTTTTGTTTGCAAACACAACTGCAGGCGTATGTTGTTAATGCGTATGCATAGAAATGTCAACAATGCCCATATTTGGGCATATATCAATATTCATGCACAACCAGATTTTGCAACCGGTTTCAGTTTGGTCTGTAAACGAACGAAAGTTGATGAAGGTGGATTGGTAATAACATACCATCTGATTCACACATGTATGTAACTTCCAGGAAGCAGAGTCTCAGACCCAACCTCAGAGAATGCTGTTTTGTCACTCTATATTTTGGAGAGGGTCGCTGAAAGCCTTTCACAAAAGGAGCATGCACTGTGCTGGGTGATGCCTTCATGATGGCCGACACAAAAGCACCTGTCGTCCGTGACACGTGGTCCAGGCGCTGTGCCAAGGTCATCTTCATCAGTTCAGAGACGGATCCACTGTTCCCTACAAAATGGACTACGAGTTGACGGGCACCGGAAACACTTGACGATGCAGGCTTTCCGTTACATCTACGAAAACCACTTTGATGATGCTGATTGGTTCATGAAGGCTGACGATGACACATATGTTATTTTAGAAAACCTCCGGTACTTTCTGACATCCCAAAACAAATCCGAACCTGTATTGTTTGGCCATCATTGTGATCGTTAAACAAGGGTACTACAGCGGCGGAGGGGGTTATGTGCTGAGTAAGGAAGCGTTGAGGAGATATGGGGAGAAGGGACGTGATCCCAAATTGTGCAGCCGTGATGGTGATTCAGAAGATGCAGAATTCGGCAAGTGCATGGAGAACCTAGGGGTGAGGACGGTCAACTATACAGACGCCCTGGGGAGGAGCAGGTTCCAATGTTTTAACCCCGACATGCACCTGTTTAGTGCTTATCCAGATTGGGATTTGGTATACGGTGCTGACGGGGCGAAACAGATATGAGTGAGTAAGTTAGTTTGAGTTGAACACCACAATTCGTTGTGCGGATGCGTCCCTCATGCGCGACAGACACCTCTGATCATTGGTTAGAATCCTAGATTCACCTTGATTGTTTCTAGGTTTGTCAGCACCACACCTGTTAATCGTTTAATTATAAGACCAGCATCACTTCGGGCTTTCGTGAAGAGGATACGATACAGAAAAAATACTGTTTAAAACGGAGCTAATAAACACACTCAAACTTATATTTGTGATCGATGAAGTGTGTATGCTTCATACGTCACATAGATGTTGGATGAGAAATGAACAAGTAATAAACAAGTATGTCAGAAATAATTAAGTGATAAGGCCGAACAACAGCTTATGCTGCTGGAGACATAAATTGCCTGATTGAAATTAACCTCTATACCGGTATACTGAACACTATCAAACGAATATATATGACCAATCTTATACATTTTCTTGCTCTGCCTGTCTTTGGTCTTTGGACAAACCAGAACCCCCCAAATTGATTCTATCAACAATTCCTGTTATTCTTGAGAAGGAACACTTAAAATCATTTGATATTTTAAGGTTTAAAGTGTGGTAAATATATTTAATATTTTATGGAGGGGGCGGTGTGTGTGGAGTGAGTGAGTGGTTAAATCGCTGCTGTCAACGTTTCATTCCCAATTGCTCTGCGTGTTGGATTGGGTGGTGGTGGGTATGTTTGTTAGAGACAGAAAGTTGTTCGGTCACTGCTTCAAGACATTTTTCACTACGTATTCTTCAGGACGCAGTTTTTCCAGAACTTCAGCATGTCCAGGTAAAAATATTGTGTGTAAAACATAGGGGAAAATAGTGTTTTTCAAGTTTGTTTGAAACAATATGAGATGTTCGACCCCTACGTTGTGGCATATGTTTCAGGGAGCCGAGAGTATATCCGACTTCGCCATATCCTTCCACTGAGTCGCCCCTCACCGCATGTTATTGCTAGAATACTACATCTACCATCTCCGACCTTACGGTAGTGGGATCGGCCTGCAGGACATTAACAGACACAGCTAGTGACACACCCCGTGCACCTTCTAGTACAGGCAACTGGTAACAATAACACTGAAATGAAACAGCTGTTGTGCCTTTATATATTATTTCGAAGTATTTGCAGAACATATAATATTACTATAACTCTACTATTATTTTATAGGTATAATAATTATTGGCTTGTGTGTGTCTCCCATCCTTAGTGCCAGTGTTCGCGACAATGAACCACGCATGCCCAGGTTACATCATTGGCTAGTTATTACCTACTGACTACGTTTACCGGATACAACAATACCAAACAAATGCAATGTAATGCATTACGTATGTATGCATTAAGTCAACACTGGTTTCTGCATTGCTATATCTATGTATGGGTGACGTCGGCACTGGTGTCTGCATTTCATTACAATATATGTTTATCAAATGATATTAATGATACAGTATTGAATAAAACCAACTAGAAGCAGCATACTGTCCCAGATAATGATATTATCATATCAAGATCAAAGGTAAGTTTATTGTTCATTAAAATACATGATGTATTGCTAAGAACACCATCCTCTTGATTTCAAGACAACAGAAGTATACAGACAAGAACAAATTATCCGTTATACTGAACAGAAAGTCGAATTAGAACTGGAACAGCACTGTATAACACAGGGTAAGGCACAGTCAAAGAACATCCTTTACCATGGACTGTGAATTTCTGATGAGTGCTTCACAAACAAAGAACCTTGCCTGTTCGGTGACCATCAACATGATATTTTGAGAGAACCAGAATTAAAATTACCATTTAATTGGTTCATGTTTGGATTATCTTGGATATCGCCAGCAAGCCAACGTGACGCAGAGACCATAACAGCAATGCATGGTCATATAAGGATAATACTAATGTGTCAATGAATTCAGTCATGAATCAGAGGAACAACTCTGGAGCAGATATACCGTTGAGCATCCTCCATCACCCGCACAATAAGCACCATCGTCTTGCATGGCCCCACACGCACCGCGCAACACTATTTTATACTCCTTTCTGAAAGACCGAGTGAAGAGATGAGTAACAAGCATTTCAACGAAAGGAAAGAAAATGTAACTCTGAAGTTTTTACAGGTAAAGTTTTCTTCAAAGTCATTTCTTTAAGCTAATATGTTCTCAGCCTCATTATCGAAGGGTCACCTAGGAATGTAGTAACAAGCATGACATTACAGTGGCTGTAACACACTGACATCAATGTAGTGAGTCAAACGTAAACATATGCCAACAAGTTAAAAGATCTGAGAACGTTGACAACATTATTAACAGTAGAGGAACACGTTGTCACATTGATTGGGTATTTCAATATAAATGGACAACGACTATTAAAATCAATGAATATTGCAAGATTGAAGGTGGTGGAAAAATCTACTAAAACACACGCCTGACCGCAACTAGTGGTTAAGCCCATGCACGTGCAATACATGCAAAGTAGCAGTTCATGTGGGTATAAATGGCTCATGCCAAATGCAAGTGAACTACACTCTTGGGTTTGGAAATGCGACGTTTTTTGAATACTTTTATCTCTTTTTGTCTGCGTGACCCCTCACAAAATTACGCTGTTTAGCTTTAAACTGCCGGGAAAAAGAAAACATTTACCCACGTTTAATGATGGCTATAAAAGAAACAAACAAGAGATAGTGACATGATGATGATGTATTTGATACGGGTATCGTGGTTGTGTTTTGGACCTTAAGTTGTCAATGTTTCGACGTCTGTTTTCACCCTAGTAACGTTTCGATAACGTTTGTAATGATTTGGTCAAATCCAGTTTCAAGTGTATACTTTGTTCGCCCAGCAGTTTGGTTTAAGGTTTAAGATTGTTTTTGAACCTGAATCAATTGTACAGACACAAATGATCGTTGTTAATGTATTCGTAAAAATGTCCCATGTACTCCTATAAACATATTCGCCTATGTTCGTGAGTGTGAATTTCCATCGCTTTCGAAAGTGGCATTGTACATCCATTATGTTAAAAAGTACAATATTGAAATATATGTCAAGCAATATACACGTATCTTATACATAAATGCATGCGAAGCATGGATAGGGCGTGACTCAATACAAACACTTGATACACAAATTTCATTCTTTTGTTTCTTTTGTTTGAAAATTGTACGGGGATTGAGTAAAGTCTATTTTTCTGATTTTAGGTTTCTTTTCTTTTTTGGCCTTTTCCTTTTTAACCTTCCTAATTTTTCTGCGTTTCTTCACGACTTCCCCTCCTTCTCCCATTGCGTCTGTCTCCTCTCCTCGCTCCATTAATGCAACTGCAACATCGCCAGTAACCTCATCGTCCTCCTCCTCTTCATCATTTTCTGTTTCATCTTCATCTTCCTGCATTTTCTCATTTTCTTCATCACTCGCTTCTGAGTTATCTGGCACTGTTAGGTTCTCCAGCCCTTCAGATACTTCTGGGTGAGGCTCCTCAATTGTCACGTCCGGTTTGAGTTCAGAGGTCGGAAGTTCCCGAGTGTCTATGTCCTCTGATACAAATCTTGAATCAGATTCCGAACCTTCCTCCTTGTTAGTTCCAGCGTTGCTTTCTTCTTTACCAGAATTATATATGTTATCATCATTATCCAACGAAGGCTCACCTCTTACCTGATCTGCAGTTTCTCTAAGAGACCTGAGGCTGTCACCTTCTACCATCCTCATCTCATCGTCTCCAGGAGATTCCACGTCAACTTTTTCTTCATCATCTACATCACCAGAAAGGCCAGACGGTTCATGTCTCATTCGGTCCAGGTGCGGGCCAGGGCCCATGCTGTGTCCGTCCTTATTATCATCTCCTTCCTCAAAAGTGTCCTCTTTTACATCTTCCAAATCATGCCTCATTCGGTCTGGGTCCATGCTATGTTCGTCCTTATTATCATCTCCTTCCTCAAGAGTGTCCCCTTTTACATCTCCCAGATCTGGCTCTCCTTCGATATCACTACCTGTGGTAGGTTGTGTTTCCGTGTCCTCTTCTTCTCCAGCCGTGTTCACCTCTTCTGGCATTACTGGATTGGCATCACCTTTGTCATCATTTGACCCATCCTCGGTTTCATCTATCTCCTCCCCTCCCGTTTCAATAAGAGTTCCCCCTTCATTCCCATATATATTCGTGGTAACGTCACCAACCTGGTCATCATTTTCCTTATCCTCCAGGTCTATAATCATATCTGTGGGATCTTCCTCAAATGGTGCATCTTCTTTCAACTGTTTCATGTGACTCCCCCTCCCCGATTTCTCCAGTAGTTGAGGAGTCTTTCTTGGTATTTCCTTTGTCCCACACACTGAAACAAAAAGCAAATGGTATGACGGTGAACACAGAACCTTCTCAGGCCAAAACAACGTGTTATTGCATTCATTCTCCAATGAATAAATATAGTAAGCCACACCCACCGACGCGGACTACTGTCATCACTACGCACGGAATGTCACAGAATTCTAATAATGACTACTGTCGAGTGAATTCCCTTTCTTCTCACCGGTGTCACCTATATTATCAGTCCTAGTAACATTCCAGTGCTACTTTTCTGAATCAAACATACCAACAACAAAACAATACTGTCGTCTTTCAACACTCACTGCATCAACACCGTCGTCGCACAATCTCATGTCTTCGGGTTTCATTTCTAACTCGCATTTTTCAACTACATGATTTGTAACAGTTGCAGCTTTTTTCTTCTCGCCTCTTGCCTTTATTGACAGGTCCAATTGACAGGTCCGTTACTACTTACTTTGAGAACATGTCAAGTTATGTGCATAAATTAAACAACCACCAGATAGATGTCAAGCCACAGTATGTATCTCTACGCCTGGAATGTATATCAATCTCGTTATATTTGTCTGCTTCGATTTACATATTTGCTTCTGCTTAAACTATTGTTGATAACACATGTTTTCGTTTCCGAATTTAGTCATAAGGATTGAGTGTGTAATTATTTCTGTTCGTTGAGGTATGAATCGAAAAACCGACTTAAGCATCCACTACGCGGATTCAAACTGTTTGCACATCGTTTCTTGAACTCATACCTCGATGAACCGGAGTAAATACTCGGTCAATCCTTAAGTGAAAAGGACACAAAATATGTACCTTCATCACAGCCAATGGGATCCTTCCTAACCGGCACCACGGTAGATTTCTTTTCTCTGCAACCCAAAACATGTCAACATATGTCTATTTCCAATACAAATAATGAATCTAACGGGAATTGCTGAATCACCACACCATCTACATACTGACCTCAACTCACGTACAGGGTCATGCTTAGCATACGAAATTCCCGGGACACTTTAGTTCAGAAACATAATATCATCATCTTCACACATCTTTCATTTGACAGTCATAGTCCTAAAGACTCTTATTGTGATATAGTGACAGGAAAGTTACCCTCCGAGTTTTTTACAGACATAGAACATGAGAACTCCGCCAAGAATTGCTCCCTGGCCGCCACATGCTGCCATGAGAAGTTTGGTAGTCATCGAGTAGGCTGGCATGCATACTGGAACAGATTTGGATAAATGTTAGACAATATATAAGATGGCCAATCTAATATGGATCTTCATGTGCAACCGCATAATATTGTCAGGTTTCAAAATTATGAGTATATCATTCAGAAACGAAAAAAACATTGTATGCGATGTCCCCTTCTCTATCTGGGCTGTGGATACAAAATCTGATAGGATGTTCTTACATGTGACATTATTTGTTTGTTTGTTATTTAACGCCGCACGCAACACTATTCCAGCTATATGATGGCCAGACAATCCAGTAATTGACATCATGAGCATCGGCCCATGCAATTGGGATACGATGACATGCATCAACCAAGTCAACAAATCTGACCACCCGATCCCTTTAGTCGCCTCTTACGACAAGCATAGACGCCTTTTATGGCAAGTGTGGGTTGCTGAAGACCTATTTTACCCCGGGGTGTGCGGTGCTAGACAAACATTCAACCTTCCGCTCGTAACATTATTAAAAGACTTGTTGGATGTGGATTGGTATGGGCCTACTGGCTTGTTTTCAATTGACAAAACATTATTATCCCTCGAGAAAGTCTCAGTTTATGTCAAACAGTTATTTTTGACAGATTGCAATATCTGCTCGTCTGAGGTTGAAGTGAGGGGAAATGAGGTTGAAGTGAGGGGAAATGAGGTTTAACGTCACGTTCAAGAGTATTCGCTTACATAGGAGCGACCTGCATGCGTGCGTGCGAACGTGCGTGCGTGCGTGTGACTGCTAGTCCTGACCCACGCCGGTTTTATACAGCTAGAGCACTGAGATACCATGCTGCAGTTTAACATGAATATCCCACTTAAATACCCCAGCCAACCATTCGGTTCAAGTTGAATTCGATGAGTTCAGTTAAAAGTTTCCTGTTAACTAAATCAAGAGCAACTGCTATTTCAGTTAGATGTCGACACTAGCTCTGGCTGCTATGAGACCTTGCATGTTATTTTATTACCCTCTGTGTAGGTTACGTTAGGTCAAACAGCTTTCTTACATTGGGCCTTTGGCTTTAACCCTGGATTCAGATCCCTCATCTGACTGGAGGTGTCTCCGGAAAGATGTTCTGCCATCTTTGTTGCCACCCTTGGTTTTATGAGATGGTTCATGTTTGACTTTGATGCTTTCCAATCATTTGAATGTGACGTATCAGACTTTGAGGTAGTTCCACATTTCTTCTGTTTTAAAACTACGTACGATGTTGATAGATCCAGATTTGTTTTTGTGTTGTGAACAATCAAATGAACTATGTTTGGTATTGAGGTTTGGCTATTGTACGTTCCTGAAAACACGAGTTGCCAATCCCTCATGTTTCTGATGCTAAAGAATGGCACCGATGCACTGTCTACTCTAACAGTGTGCCAAGTGTCCATATTCCTCATAGTGAATGTAAGGACAGACCGCCCTTTGTCTGTCAAAGATGGAGCATCAATGGTGTAAAGACGTTTGTCAAAATCAGGACCAAGGGGAGATAAGGCAGTATTGGAAACCGGTTTGCTGTTGGCGGAGAGAGATGACACAGAGACCGACACCGTGGCCTTGACTTTGTGCTTCCCATCTGAGACCACCACATTGACAAGAAGGGACTTCACCCCCGTCAGGGAGTTCTTCACGCTCACAGCGCCAGTGAGGTTATCCATTGATAATAGATTAAAACCATCCTTCCCTTCAGCTGAAAGTGAACAACATTTCGTTTAGAAATTCTTATCATCAATAATAATGGTTAATACTGACACGTTGAAGTGTTTTAATACGTCAAATAACCCGTCAAAGCATTCGTTATATCAATATTGAAATGTTCCGTCGCGTATGAAGCAAATGAATTCATCTTTATTCATAGAAAATGAATTCCCGAATCAAAGTACTAATAAATAATAGATAATATACTAATATATATACGTTTGTGTCATTCCAAAAACACGACACATGTATTAATATACACGTTATTTTTTAACTCAAACATCAAAGGAAGTCGTAGTCATAACATTAGACTTTTAATGTTAAGATATAGTTCCTGGATGTATTATTACCTCTACCTCTATTTAAATGTTGATATGCCAAACATCTTAAAAGACTCATTACCAGTTTGTATTGCTGCGATGCTATACACGAGAGGATCATCTCCCACATCTTCATCTGTAGCAGCCAGATTAGCAATGACGCTCCCTGTGGGTGCGGCAGAGTACACATGGATGGTATCCAGCTTATCAGGTCCACCTGCACGTGCCGAGTTCCAGCGAGGAGGGAACTCATTAACAGGGATGACCTGAAACCATGATATATGTCTAAACTGAAATACAGAAGAAAAGACACACACTGACTGTCAATATTAATCAAAACCAACAAAACGATTTCAGCTCATATCAGATATATAAATTAAGTCTTTCAGCGCAGTTCATGCCAGAAACAAACTATGTACCTTCAGTATTACACAGGTGAGCTGCGGTCAAACACACAGAGGGTATGAAAACAGATTTACATTGAAAGTCAACAGTTTATCACAACCGCCGGTGGCAGCTCACTCAGTATATCGAATCAGTTTCATTGGCAGTGGTAAAGCTTGTACCCTTCTCTTCGTGGAAAACGTAAGCCACCGGAAGACATTGAGAACCTGTCTCCTATTCCAGCTGCTGGAATCTGTAGGCGACGTCTGAATTTTCTCCGCAAATAAGATGTTGAATGGCAATGGAGAGTGTGCTGGACATTGCGATACGTCAAAGCTGTGGTGGCTAAAGACGTTCATGGTGATTCTGTCGGTATTTGGTCTGGCGTTGTTCTGTTGGAAATGACCCCCTTTCTCTATTGTTGTAAAGGGACGACCACTGGTTGCAATACCTCGCCCCTGTACCACCCCAGTACCACCCCTGTATCACCCCTGTATCACCCCTGTACACCCCTCAGATTTACCAGGTACGGTGGCGTCTTCTTTGCATGCCGGTAAGTGTCGTTCGCCTCGATGAATGATCTTTATTTCCTCCATTAATTTCGGAGAGTGCTATACATTTGGAATCATGTGAAGACACAGCATATTTATACGAACATTATGAAGAGAAATTGGCAATACTGAATATTTACATGTCGTGGTCCTGGTATGAGATATACTGTCCATAGATAGAGCATTGATCGCAGGTTCAGGAGCTTATATCACGTAATACAGAAGATATGAATTCAGCCCAGCTGTAAAGGCTCATATCCTCTACAATAGGGGTTATACCACCTAGCAATGTCACAAGTTTGACTTCGTCATCTGCACAGTCCTCAATACACATGTATTGTTCGAGGTTTAAAGAGTCAAATAGATGTTCATAGAGGGTGTTCCTTGCATCAGCTAAAGCTGTACAACATAGCAGTTGGTGCTTTATTATGTCATCGCACTCCTCATCACACATTAAACACTGTCCAGGTGTTATTGGTGCATACATTGGTCTAGTTGGTATATTGTACAGAATACAGATATTCCACAGTCTATGAGGTACAAGCTTACTGTGAATTTTAATAAATCTGTTTAATTCAGGGTGATCTCGCAGATTCGTGTGCGGTGGCGTCTTCTTTGCATGCCGGTATGTGTCGTTCGCCTCGATGTCAATATACCCTAGGCTTTAACAGGTTGAACCTCTTCTCTAGTTACGAGCTGCCAACGTCGCATAGTCTTCGCCCAGCACAGGCTATTCATATGATGTTGCCGGATCAGAGACGATATGCTGGGATACCGTCATCACGCAGTCGGCTAACCACTGTATTCCTGTTGACCTAATGTTGTTAGTGACGATGATGTTTGTCGCCATCGTCAGAAACCTGTTACGCAATGTTCGCGCAGGTGCTGATCTTGTCATGGGTCTCCCACGTCTGGGACAAATTTACCTTCTTTTAAAGACGTTCATGTTTTCAACTAATTGTTCATTGTCTATTCTTTGACAGAAGTGATATCCTTCACATCTGTCGCTGACGAAACAATCTTTCAGTTTTAGGGCATGTCTAAAGATTACCAAGATTTCAAAGACTCTCGTCATAAGACTCTCGCTCAGAAGTTGTTTGATCAAGGTTACAACATTCAAGGCCTCAGTAAAGATTTCCAAAAGTTTTATGGTAGACACGTGGAGGACATTTCCAAATTTGACGCATCAGTGACAAAAATGATGTCCGATGCATGATTTTGACTTGTACCATATGTTCCCGTATCTTTTGCAGGTGGACAATTGATTTGCCTTTGCATGTGTTTGTGACGGGTGCCACCGATGGGGCAGGGTACGCTCGTCTTTTCGCGAACACCTGGTATCATTGCTATTTGATAGTGATTCCTAAACACGTGCTCATGATATAGTTGGAATCGTATAATCGACTCTGTTTTCAGCAGACATTTCTATTGGATATGGAAAGGGTTTTGTCGCTTTATATCAAGTGAGTGAGTGAGTGAGGTTTTACGCCGCTTTTAGCAATATTCCAGCAATATCACGGCGGGGGACACCAGAAATGGGCTTCACACATTGTACCCATGTCGGGAATAGAACCCGGGTCTTCGGCGTGACGAGCTAACGCTTTAACCACTAGGCTACGCGACAGCCCCTTTATATCAAGGACCACTATACTGTATAACCTATCTGTAACAGGTTCTTAAATGAACGCTTAGTCTCTGAAAATATATAATTTTGATAGAAACAAAGAACTCCATTTAAATTATAAAGGAGCCCCAGTGAGATGGTTTCAATTCAGGCTTTTGCATTACGGAAGGGGCTTGACGTACGTGACACTGATGTGGTTCAGGGACTGTGACGACCACCGTCCCCGTGCTGTGCTCACAGTGACAAAAGCCGTGAAGACCCAGGTTTGATTTGCTTGTCGTAAGTCAGGCTCGCGTGTCAGGCTCGCTAACCTGGTTTACAGTTAAACGGCGAGCGGCGTTCAACAACAAACAACACAACAACAAACTCACAGTGACAACAACTGAGACACTGACCTTGAGGTTGACATGGATGTATGTTTTCCTTCTAACTCTCTTGGCATTGTCTTTAACCAGGACGAAAAAAGTTGTGACGTCACACTGACTCGTGTTCTCCCTGTCCAGGCCGTGAGCACGTGCGACTAGCGCCCCCTCCCGGACAGTGAACGATGACATAACCCACTCCTCACCAAGAACTGTGTATGTCAAGTTCCCGTTTTCTCCATCATCCATATCATCGCAGATCGTTGTCAGATTCATCAGGATGATATCTGAATATTTATAGGACATTAAACTGGTCT
Organism: Haliotis cracherodii; assembly: GCF_022045235.1. Classification (NCBI taxonomy): domain Eukaryota; kingdom Metazoa; phylum Mollusca; class Gastropoda; order Lepetellida; family Haliotidae; genus Haliotis; species Haliotis cracherodii. The sequence continues at coordinate 4,023,990 of NW_027266272.1, read as the reverse complement.
TTATCTGACAAAGTACATATGTTTTGTCAGTGGCATAAGAACGATAATTAGCCAAAACATGTTTTTCATTCAAATATTATCATGCTGAAACTACAGAAAGCGTCAGAAAAGACGTTTGCTCTGACGTATTTTCCCTTACATAAGTATGACGTTATTTTTATTTCATATGCACTGCATATCATAATGTCACTCGGAATAATATTATTTCACTGGCCAGTTACGAATCAGGTGGGGTGAGGTGAAATGGGTTTTAACAACGCATCCAAGATCAATGCACAGATGATGCGACCTACATGCACGTGTGTGTCATTTGAATATGACGTCATGATCCAGTGATGTCACCAAGGTCTGCAAAGCAGTGTGCCGAAATTTCATTTCAGTGATATCTCCGAGGAGATAACGTTTGATCTCACAAAACGATATCTTCTCTGGAAACCAGTTTTTGATGATAAATGGTCAACAACAGCCTTATTTCAGTTCACGCACACAAGTACATCTGTGATCACTGAACGTTAACCGGTATATGTTTTATTGAACATCGTTGTCATGGTAACTGACCGTCTTGGTTGTTTTCTTCAATACTCTGGTTATGATAGTCCAGTTTGCAGACAGGAGAATTGTCGTTTATATCCAGGACGTTGAGGTCAAACATGGCACTGACGGTGTGTCCGATAACGTCAGTTACTGTCAAGGTCACATTTTTTATATAAGTCGTGCCTTCTGGTCCATCTCGGTCAAGTCGTTTTATGACCTTGAGATGGCCATTACCAGTAGCTTCAAATAGGGTCGATGCATTTCCTAAATAATAGAAAGGGCAAGGTTATACCAATTAAAAAGTTTGTTCTTTGAAAAAGATGTTTCATCCATGATACTAATCCAAAGAATAATTCTTACAAGCTTTTTATAAGATTTGTCGCGAGAGCTTGGGATTGGAAACGTATAGACTTGAACTGTCGTCATCAATGATAGTACGGAAAGGACGTGATATCACAAATACAATTCACACATTCAGATACTCCTGATAACAATGTGGTTTGTTTTGTTTGTTTCTTTGTTATTTAACGCCTCACGCAGCAATATTTCAGCTGTATGTCGGCGGTCTGTAAATAATCGACTCTGGACCAGACAATCCAGTGATTGATGTCATGAGCATCGATCCACGCAGCTGGGATACGATGACTTGCCTCAATCAAGCCAGCGAGCCTGACCACCCGATCCCGTTAGTCGCCTCTTACGGCAAGCATAGTCGCCTTTTAAGATCTATTCTATCCCAGATCGTCACGAGTCGATAACAATGTGACACAAGTCCATTAATTTGTTACCTCGAGGTTATATGTGATGTTATATATACCTTTGTATAAGGAAAGAGTAAATGTGTCTTCGCCATTGTTTGCAGTAACACGCCAATTACAATATTGCTTCAAACTGCCTTTTTGGCGAGTAAAACGAGCGTTCGGGAGTACGGGCGAACTACTAAGCTACACTATGATATATATATATATATATATATATATATATATATATATATATATATATATATATATATATATATATATATATATATATGTATATATATATGTATATATATATGTATATATATATATATATATATGTATGGATAAGGAAGCAGTCGATAGAAAGGGGTATAGATTATTGAGTGAGTAGGTGTTAACGCCGCCATTAACAGAATTTCAGTTATATCAGCGTCGGACGTCAAAGGTGAGGTGAGGTGAAATTGGGTTTAACGTCGCGTCCAAGATTATTGCACTTATATAGCGACGTGCATGCACGTGTGTGTTTGTGTGTGTGGCCGCTTGTACTAGTCCGGACTGATGCCGATTTATAGTGCTAGCTCACCGAGATACCATGCTGCAGTTTAACATGAATACCCCATTCAGACGCTGTATACTGACTCCGAGCCGACCAGTCCTTGTTTTAGCCCCTTAATGCTGAGCGCCAGACAGGGTAACAACAAGTACCATCTTTTAACGTCTTTTGGTTTGACTCGGCCGGGGATCGAACCCCGGACCTTCCGCTCTCAGGGCGGACGCTCTACTACTAGACCACGGAGGCGGTCCGGACGTCAAAGGAGGGTTGGTACACTATCATAAACGTCCACACCTGTTGAATTACACAATTTTTTAATTGTGTTCCAGTCAAAATACTTTCATAGATTCATGTCCATCGGTTTATTCCACAACCTACACACTTCGAGTTATCCGAGGTTCGGCAAAACCAAAAATGACGAACAAAAGAAAGAATGAATATGCAGGAACCAAAATTTTACTTCGAGACAACTTAAGGTACGACACAACGGTGTTTGACTTTACATCGGACAGCGATGGAAATAGGGTAGTGCATGATTTCTCTGTTAACAAAAGTGACAAAACCCTTTCCATTCATAAGAAATCTCATAATCTCGATTTTACACACATTTCCCGCCATAAAGTACAATATGACAGTCTTTCTGTTTGACAGAACTTAGGTGAACACTTTGCTTGGACGACAGAAGCAAATAAGTTGAACTGTCATGTTATCTTCACGACTTCCGCAAGGATGTGTCTGTCATGTGACAGTCACGTGAACGAATCTAGTTCCAATATGGGTTCCTGCCAATGCTGCTCGAGGTTATTTTTGACTGTTTTGAGCCAAATGCATTCGAAATATAGAACGGTAACAATCATTCGGACAGAATTACCCTTGTCACACAGTATAACACGGTACGGCATGTACACAATTAACCTTGATAGGGTGAGTATAGTTTTACGCCACTTATAGCAATATTCCAGAAATATCACGGTTGGGGAACCAGAAAATGACTGCACACATTGTACCTATGTGGGGAATCGAACCCGGGTCTTCGACATGACGAGCGAACGCTACCCGTCCGCCCCCAACCTTGAGTGAGAACAGGAGTTGCATCTACTTAAATGGTTACATAGCCTGATTCTACACATGAAGCAATACATCACCGGACAACGAGAGTGTGAGATTATCTCCTTCGTCTAGGTCGCTGACGTTGTATATCCCGCCAAACACCGTGCCCACCGACACCTCTTCTGGGATGTCAACATGGCGGTTGATTGACAGGGATGGTGTCTCGTCATTCACATCAAGCACGGAGATGAGAACTGCCACGGATTTCCCCACGTCCGATCTGTGAGTGTATGAGTGAGTGAGTGAGTGCATTGGGTTTTAAACCACTTTAGACACCTGTCTATCTAATTGTAGTTCAGTTATAGCCTGGTTCACGACGTGCAGCTTGATGTTGGAGATAAACCTGAAGTGATGCAAGTCTCAGACGTTTACCACTTTGGTGACATCCCGACCACGGATATGGTGCTGATAGACCTAAAAATAATCAGGGCGGACCGGGATTCGAGCCAACGATAATACATCACAGCCAACTCACAGCATAGTGATTGAAGTTAAATATGTTAATTTACACTACATGTAAACATGCCTAGGTAGGAAACAAAACATCTTACAAACGTGCAGCTATGAATGATCATTCATACTTGCATGATGACACACTAAAAGGAAGGGCAATTTTGAACAGTATTTCAGTTATATCCTGGCGTGCAAATAGAGGGAAGCCAGAGGCCAGGTGGGAAATGAGGGAAGCCAGGGGACAGGTATAGGGAAACGAGGGAAGCCAGGGGACAAGGTATTGCGAAACGAGGGAAGCCAGAGGCCAGGTGGGAAATGAGGGAAGCCAGGGGACAGGTATAGGGAAACGAGGGAAGCCAGGGGACAGGTATTGGGAAACGAGGGAAGCCAGAGGCCAGGTGGGAAATGAGGGAAGCCAGGGGACAGGTATAGGGAAACGAGGGAAGCCAGGGGACAGGTATTGGGAAACGAGGGAAGCCAGGGGACAGGTATTGGGAAACGAGGGAAGCCAGGGGACAAGTATTGGGAAACGAGGGAAGCCAGAGGACAGGTATTGGGAAACGAGAGAAGCCAGAGGTATAGGGAAACGAGGGAAGCTAGGGGACAGGTATTGGGAAACGAGGGAAGCCAGGGGACAGGTATTGGGAAACGAGGGAAGCCAGGGGACAGGTATTGGGAAACGAGGGAAGCCAGGGGACAGGTATAGGGAAACGAGGGAAGCCAGAGGCCAGGTATTGGGAAAACGAGGGAAGCCAGGGGACAGGTATTGGGAAACGAGGGAAGCCAGGGGACAGGTGTTGGGAAACGAACAAGATTAGGCACAAAAAAACCACAAGTCATGGTCAGTGTGAAACTGGAATTCCAATCAACAATCAAATGATTCTACTTCTTATTTCCGTAATGGAGAAATCATCAGAATCCACATGTTTTGTGGTTTCTCCGACTTAAACCATATATGGTTGATACATAATAGCTAAAATTTTGAATAATGACCTATAGTTGTTTGTTTGTTTGTTTGTTTGTAGTTTTGAGAACTTTTTTTGCTCTACTCTGTTTATTACGATTGTAAGAGAGTGCGACATGTGTCATCTTTGAGTAATTGTGACACATTGAAATACAAATTTACTTTATTTAATGTTCAGATTGTGCCTCAATAAAGACATGTCAAGGTAGAAAGTCAAACAAATCTGCCATTTTTAATTACGCCAGAGGTTATATATAACTGACCCGCAACCATTGTCGATAACTCGAGGAAATATTCTTACAAAAGTAGATCATTCAACAGCAGATAATACGTTCTTCTACGTACAGTGTAATATCATATACGTACATGTAGATGAAAGTATCTTCTGCGTAGATGTGAGTAGTTTCATCGACGTAGATGCTAGAATAATCTACGAAGATGATATTTGTTTGGACTTTGGCTATAATACGCTTCCATAGAAACAAGAGTTGAGACGCAACATTAGTCAAACTGTGGCATCAATGCAGTAACAATGAGGGAGTTGAATGGGTATCATATCGCCATGGTGAAATTATATGGGCCCTTATTTTATACCCCTTTTAGAGAACTGTAATTGAGATTTAAAAGGATTACATAAAAAGCATCCTTTTCTGCGGATAAGCATCAAATGCTGTTTTAGTAATCAAATTTCTTAATAAATGTCTTTAATGACATGTAGGGAGAGTCTATTTTGGACATAGGAGTGTGCCCAATCACCTAAATAGAACACGTAGGCATATTGAAGCGCAGGTAATTTGGCGTGTAGGGGATATGAGAATAACCCAGAGAGTTCCCTATATATCGCTACAGTAAAATGTGAATTTGGCGCGTCTAGCACAATGGAATGCACATTATACCCCTTCTTCTTTCAACGTTAAATTAGATTATTTTTTAAAACACCTAAATACCTAGAATATATATGATGTATATTATTGACACTCGTATTTAGTTAAGATTGAGTGAGTATGGTTTTACGCCGCTTTTAGCAATATTCCAGCAATATCACGGCGGGGGACATCAGAAATGGGCTTCACACATTGTACAAATGTCGGAAATCGAACCCGGGTCTTCAGCGTGACGATCGAACGCTTAAACCACTAGGCTACCGGACCTCCCATTTAGTTAAGAGCAGGTTGGGGTTAACGCCACTTTGAAGACTATTTCAGTTCTACCATAGTATGTTAGTTTGATATGGAGGGAAATCCCAAACTTGAAACTAGAAGGTTGGTGATAGGCCCTTCATGAAACCAAGAAGACGAGAAACCAGGATCAACCTGGAAATCAAAAACTTCAAAAGAAAACATTCTGTGCAGGTCGTTGTGTAAAAGAGCTAATCAAACTAGGACCCTGCGTAGTAAAGTTGGATAACTTTCATAACGTTTTGTGAAGATTCCGGGGTAAAATAGGTCTTCAGCAACCCATGCTTGCCGTAAAAGGCGACTATGCTTGTCGTAAGAGGCGACTAACGGGATCGGGTGGTCAGGCTCGCTGACTTGGTTGATGCATGTCATCGATCCCAATTGCGTAGATCGATGCTCATGATAATAATCACTGGATTGTCTGGTCCAGACTCGATTATTTACAGACCGCCGTCATATAGTTGGAATATTGCTGAGTGCGGCGTTAAACAACAAACCAACCAAGCAAAAATCATAACGTTTTCACGATGTTTTTATTTTTTTCAGATTCCGCGTGTCCTTATCATACCTTATCATTGATAATGAAATGACGTGCCTCATCATTTTTACTTACGTTACGACAAGTGCATAATAGGTGATGGTTTCATAGTCCAGTGGTTTCTTCACACGAAGTTCTCTTCCTTCAACGTAGAAGACCTCGTGACCTTCTCCTGCTACTGACATCGTTATATTCGGGGATGATGGTGACTCACTGATCACTAGCAATGTCGAGTTTACGGGAGTCGTTTCGTTGACAGACACAATGCTGCTCCCGTCTTGCTTCGGCGAGGTGAACGTCAGAGGACGATCTGAATAATGGATAGGTATTGTTAGTTATATAGATCCAGTCTCCAATTCATATTGAAATTTATATGACAAATCTGGTAAAGTCCGTTGTACGTTTCAGACTACTTGTAATAAAAAAATAATGATACCAAGATACCAACACACAAAGGTAAATCAAGTGTACAACCGCATAAAAACAGGAGCATGTGGTACAAGTCCAAATATTGTATCGGACATCATTTTTGTCACTAATGGGAATTTTGAAGTGTTTGTAAGCTTTGCATGCTGAGAACCTTTTGAGTAAGAGTCGCGTGCATGATTGTACCTTACACGTTGAGAAACGTACACACCAAAGACTGACGCTGCAATAATATTGTTCGACATAAAGAGAATGTTGACTGTGTTAAAGTTGAAGTCATCCTGCATTTCATGCAGTCTTGTGCATAGTATTACTCACGCTCAATCTAAATCTAAATCAGATCTAAATATGAAGCAAACAAGAAGTTAGTTTTATTGGTCTCTATCATCCATAATTCAGGCGGATAAATCCATAGCGGGGAATTAGCTGTACTATATCAGAGCATCGGCGAACCTGAATATTAAATTCAATACCGCTTGGCCAAATTTCCCTATTTTGATTTTGCCAATCCCAACAGAATTGTTTTTATTCATTTGCTTCAAGAAACAGATCAACACAGAAGGGGAACATGCCTACTTCTTGCCTGAATGTCCTATTCCCCAATTTCACATAGATATTATCATGTTTAGCATTGGAACGTTATCACCATAACGTTGAGAGTTGATAATCGAAACAATGATCAATCTGAATACATTGTTGAGTGATGCCAGTTTGATCAGTTTCGACCGTGCAAGTGTGTCGCTTCTTAGTGCGATTGACCGTGTTGAAAATGTCATACTGACCTTTTTCAAATGAAAATACGGCAGGCGTGCTTCCGGTTGACGTAATCTGCAAGAAGTTGGTCATGTAGGTTCCTTTACGACCGTTCATGGTCAGAGACGTCTCTCTGCCAATGACCCTACCCTTGCCAAATTCGAACAGACCTGTTCCATCCCAGTGAAGCCAGAAGGGTTTGGCCACATTACAGTCCACGAACTTCCCAGGAACAACTTTTGTCCTAGGACACGTGAAACAGCTGTCCATTACCTAAGAACATAGGATAAACAAGTAAGACGACGGAGTTCTAATCAAGATTGATAAAATAGCTAAATATGCTGACGACAGCCTTTCCTAATATTGTTCGAAGTCAAGTTTGGTTTCCATGACAACCACATGGGAACACCTACTGTTGCCATTGCTCCCCGATGTATGCAGATAATTAGATGAAACGTGGTTGTAGGTTTTGCACCTTCTATAATCTACATTGCCAACGTCAGCATGTTCATGTTGGTGACGACCGCCTCCGTGGTCTAACGGTAGAGCGTCCGCCCGGAGAGCGGAAGGTCCGGGGTTCGATCCCCGACCACGTCATACCAAAAGACGCTCGACAATGAGGGGCTAAAACAAGGACTGGTCGGCTCGGAGTCAGTATACTGTGTCTGAGTTGGGTAGTCATGTTAAACTGCGGCATGGTATCTCGGTGAGCTATACATCGGTATCAGTCCGGACTAGTACAAGCAGCCACACACACACACACACACACACACACATACGTGCATGCACGTCGCTATATAAGTGCAATAATCTTGGACGCGACGTTAAACCCCATTTCACCTCACCTCACCTCACCTCACCTCACCTCACCTCACCTCACTACTAACAGCAGGGGCCTTGTGTTAGTTATTTTCAATTAGAAGCCATGGATTGTATATTTTTTTTAATAATTATGTTCCTTTTGTTCATTTAAGGTTCAGGCTTAAACGTTGCCTCGCAAAATAATTATTGACAATTTCAATCATCAGTTGAGTGTAAACCTCTTATAGATCAGGGGCGGTATGGAAGCCTAGTGTAGTTAAAGCGTTCGCTCGTCACGCAGAAGACCCAGGTTCGAATCTCCTCATGGGAACAGTTTGTGAAGCCAAATTTTGGTGTTTGATATTTCTGTAACATTGTCAAAAGCTGCGTAAAACCGTATTCACTCACTCTTTTGGATCTTTTTATAAGGTCTGCAGTTGTTGTGCAACATTTCAGGCAGAAAGATCTAAATGTTGAAGTTTTGTTCCAGATCCAGTTCAACACAGGCAATTTATACCCTTCCAGATACAGTTCAGCTTAAACAAAACCTATTGTCTAAGACAGAAATAATTTAAGGCACAGATACCCGTACTTACTAGTATATGCAATCTGCATTATATCAAAGAGGTTAAGAGAGAACAGATGACAATAAATCGGCTACTGCAGAGTGCACAGTTTGTTTGATTTGCAATTGTAAATATCTTAAGTTAGCAGGGACGGTCGGGTAGCCTAGTGGTTAAAGAGTTCTCTCGTCACGCTGAAGACCCGGGCTCGATTCCCGACATGGGTACAATGTGTGAAGCCCATTTCTGATGTCCCCCGCCGTGATATTGCTGGAATATTCCTAAAAGCGGCGTAAAACCTCACTCAACTCACTCAACTCACTCACTCACTCACTCACTCAGCACCCAAAGAATACTTCTGCGTGGATTTTATTTGTTTAGATATAATTTGACTGAAATGTTTAAGAATTATAAACCTCGCAAAATACCCAAATGCTGAGATGGATATCTTAGACATTTTACCTTTGAAAATCATTAAATATGTTGAGGGGTTTTCGGAACAATTCATATTAGGGGTCATGTGGTTGCAAATTCATGTCCTTCCCCAGTCCTAATTGAATCTATTTATTTTAAAACAAAATTATCCAGCAAAATATCTCTTTTCACAAACTGGTGCAGGATTGGGTGACGGTTAAATAGAAAATAGTTCTTCCAATTATATAAAAAAACAACTCGGTATACTTTCCTGTGCCCCTCGATTTAGTAAAAACAATACCTGTGACGAATTTCCGGATTTGCCTATCATGAGGAGGAAGTAGTTTCCCTGATTGTCACTGATGCTGGCGATGTCAGAGAGGACTATGACCGCATCGGAGCATGCCTTGACAGTAAATAGAATCGAATTTCTGTCCGCCACCGTGACACCCTTCTCATTTGCAAGCGAGAAAGACCCCGATTTCGATGTCGTTACCTCAATGAAGCTACCTGGAAGACAGACAATCGTGCGTGAGGAATATCGCTTAACGCCAGTCATCAATATTACAAATACATCACATACGCTATGTTGGTTGGTTGGTTGGTTGGTGTGATGTTTAACGCCGCACTCAGCAATATTCCAGCTATATGACGGCGGTCTGTAAATAATCGAGTCTGGACACGACAATCCATTGATTAATATCATGAGCATCGGTGTCGTACTTCAACGGCGTGAAACGTTGTTCATTGTGTAACGGGCTGGGCTTGTCTGGTGATAATGTGTAGAACGCCGTCATACAGCTGGAATACTGCTCGTTGCAGCCTTAAACAGGAAACACATAAAACAGAACATTATGCATGGGAATCGGTTAACCTTGTAGGGTCAAGTTCGGTGCTACTCTCTCCAAGACAACATGTGTTGTCACGTGACCTATGGCCTAAACATACGCGGCACAGCCAGAAAAAATACAAATACGGAGTTTCTTTCACATTACTATAGTTAATCTGTCATGGCATGACAATTTAACTATAGTCATATGAAAGAATCGGGCGACCTTAACTAACTTCTTTTGATACGTTTTAATAGGATTTGAGGGGTCAGCATTCTCGCAATCTTTTTACCTTATCTGTACCGTGTACTTTGCTCTGGTAAATACGTGTGAAGGGTAGGGCTGCAACAATACCTGCCTGTATCACAATGTTCTACAATACCATTCATGATAATTATCTAAATGTGTGAATTGTGCAGTGCTCAAGGATACAAAATATTCTTAGCCTTCACACAGTGAGAGATAATTATAACCTTTACCTATCGTTACAGCCTTACTAAAGCAGATATTTGTACAGAGTATTATTCAGAATCAGCATCAGTTTATTCTCAAAAACCACAAAAGGTGGTACAAGAGCATATTACAATAAATTATTATGTATATGTAAAAATAGCAGACAAGATGGCAGTTAATAACAACATGTGATTACCAAGCATTTTTAATACTAATGGACATTTTTACAATAAATCTCGATTAATTCTTTCGATCCTGTGTGTTTCTTGTTGATGGCCATTCAGTATAATATGATGATAGAAATATTTGCCTCTCTTTTAAAAGAAATACATCTGAATAAGTAGTGAATTCATGAGCAAGAGATGGAGAATTACACCATTTACAGGTTCTTTTTTTCCTTTGGTATATCTTTTTCATCGACCAGTCTAATTAAATAAATTATGATTACATGTTCGAAATCGTAGTATTGGGATTGATATTCGTTTTGACATTGGGGTGGTATACAGTAGCTCTTGTATTCAACCTCCTCCAGAAGCAGGTGGACAGACTGATGTCACGTTTGATTGCACATATCATTGTCTTGAAGACTGGACAATAGGCGAGGGATACAGATGACTTCATCTTCTTCTTACTATTATTAACACAGCTGAGACAGAGAAAGAGCGAGAGAGTTCTAAGTATTAATCTTTATCTCTACTTGTTAAGTAGGTTTTTTATTTGTTTTCTGTTGTTTTAGTTTTTTATGAAAGTCATGAAACCGGTTTTAGTGATGTTAACATTACAGATAAATATCAAATAGTCACCACCACCTTTGGTACAATTCATAAGATTTTTATTTAAAGTATATTGTAGTGGTTGGTTTTTGAATGTAGATCAAAAGATACAGCTACTTTGCTTTTATTGGAGAACTGAATGGATTTCAAAACCTATTGGTAAATGCAAAGAAAATAGTAAAAGATGTTAGTAAGTAGCATGTATATCATAAAAGGATCCAGGTTACTTCCCCCGCTCCCTCACGCCACGTCTGGATATGGAGGTTTTAATGTAACACCATGGCAACTTGTCCACATTAAAAAGTGTTACATCCACAAATATAAAAGAAAAGAAAAATAAAGCACGAAAAACAAATCCACTTACGGATGGATGTTACTTCCCTAAAGGCAAGGCTGAGCAGCCATGGGAACCAGAACATATTTCACGACAACCGGGATATTGATGATTTGAATCCTAAAAAAACAAACATAAACAGTTTATTGACAAATACATATTTCAGTGTCTCTCGTAAAGGGACAACCATTTAAAAGTCTGGACATCCTAGGCGATTTTCTTAAAACGTGAGCCGTGAAGATGTTTGTCGTAAAAGGCGACTAACGGGATCGGGTGGTCAGGCTCGGTAGACTTGGTAGATGCATGTCATCGTATCCCCATTGTGTAGATTGATGCTCATGATGACAATGATTGTCTGGTCCACACTAGATTATTTACAGACCGCTCTGATATAGCTGGTATATTGCTGAATTCAAACAAACAAACAAACATCTTAAACATATCTTTACTGAAAAATGTATTTTTCTCAGACAAAATATCTAATGGGATTGGTCGAGGTGAAATGGGGCTATAAATCATCGCGTTCAAGATTATCACCTCAATGTAGCGACATGTAGTTTAGAAATGATGCCTACACACAGTATAAGACGCCATGGCGATTACGTGTCCGATTACGATGTCGGAGAGTATTCACCCATGCTTGTCTCAAATTACCCGTACTTGATTTTCATTAGCCAATACACGACTCAGTCGAACGGACCAATCAGAATGCGAGTTACAAACCAGCGTCGGGTAATTTGAGATCACGAGAACCACGGGAATGGATCCAGGGGTCGGTGTCGTTTTTCTGTAATGCGATCTCTGGGGATATAGAGAATGTTTATGTATGGCTAAAAATGAAAACTTGTGGTGCATTTGATACAGGTATCATGGTTATGTTTCGGATGTAAAGTTTGCAGTGTTTCGGCGATTGTTTAGTTTGGATAACGTTTGTAAAATTTGGGTCTAATCTAATATTCAAGTGTTTACTTTCTTTTGCCCGGCGGTTTATAAGGCCGGGTTGCGAATAACTACTTATCTGGAAGTGTACTTATACAGATTTTTTACAAACGATTTTATTGTTCACCAACATATTCTACATAACTCAAAACTATAATGATCGCCAGAAAAAACTTTTAATGGTAATCTGGGGCGGTCGGGTAGCTTAGTGGTTAAATAAAGAAGTTGTTCATCCATATATCGTATCCTTACGAAGTTCTCCAACTTCTAAATGCCCCTCAAAGAAGTTACTTGAAATATCTTGATAATTATCTCTAATGACACAATGTTTAATCAAGCGGTAATGCGAGTAAGCCAAGAAGCCAAATATAGCATTGTCTAATCTACTTAGCACCTGCATTCAAGGTATCCTCACAAAATAACTGACATGCCAAAGTCTCTTTTCAACGTGTTTTAGTTACTTCTAATTACCTCTTGTACTAAAGATACTTAAAGAACAATATTATTAGGGTAACGCTATTTTTTCAGGGGATTACAATTTGCAGAAGCCCGATTTCTTTTATTCGCTGCCCGACAAAGGTAATAAAATGCCCTGAAAAATAGCGTTACCGTTATTATAGCGTACCTCGTGGGAGATTCGGTTTGACGTCTATAAATGACTAATCAGATAAAAAGTAGACTATGGTTGTGAGGACATTCAGCATGAAACATGAGCCGCCTCGACAGAAAACAATGCAAAGCCTGAATGCTAACCACAGGTGCAGCAACAAATACTTCTCTAGAACCACTGGAAACAGGAGAACTTCCTGTGAAACTAAGACGAGAGCAAGCAGTATTATCGTTCTGGGGGCGAACATCACACCCTTTGGTGAAAAAGATATGACAAGACACTAACACCCGAGCTGAAGCCCTAGCTCGGACAAAAATCTCACTAAAGCCATATTAGTGCGTGGACTCATCCGACGTCACAATTGTGACGATATTCAGCCACCAGAACGCCACTACAAAGGGTGACACCCTCATCAACAACGCTGCTGGTAATGGGATCCATATCCATTACTGTCAGTCAGTCAGTCAGTATTCACTGCTGAATTGGAGGCAATTTATCAAGCCCTCAAATTAATGACGGAGCTACAAGAAGCAAAGGCAGTCAGACTCAGAAGTGCACTTAAATCGATCAGGGGCAGAAACTCAAACTCTAGACCAAACACAGTCAATAACATTCTATACCAATATACAAAAGTATCGGACCAGGGACAATAGGTGGAGCTGCGTCTCACATAGATATTAATGGAAGAAAAACATCAGACACACTGGCGTAGCTAGCTCTATACTAAGCTGAGATACAAACAACAAAATAAAAGCCTCAAAAACCCAAAAATGGTAAGCCTAACGTGACGACAGTAAGATTGGCATATGGCTAAAGAAAATTCAACCCATAATCCACAAGAAGCCAAACCCATACTCAAAGGAAAGCTGAAGTTGCCATCTCACACCTCAGACTCGGTATGGGGGCACGGGTGTCCCAGTCGTCTAAGGCGCCGCGATTCGCTGTGCAGAGTTGTGTCCCTTAGGCACGCCAGAAACCTATGATTGTGGGTTCGAATCCCGGTTCGCCCCGATTATGTTTCTAGGTTTGTTAGCACCATACCCGTGCTTGTGGGTGTCACCGAAGTGGTTAACGTCTTAGACCTGCATCACTTCGGGCTTTCCTCCCACATTAAGCTGATACACCGCGATAAAACTGTAATACTGTTAAAAGCTGCAACTCAGACTCGGTATACCCATCTTGCAATCAATCTAAATTCATTGCTTACTTGTTTACTGGAATGTCAAGACTATGCCCCAGCACGGGCTCGGTTAAAACAATAATTTGAGTTTGAACCGCTATCTGAACCGTAGATCTGCTAAAGGGAAGAGATGCAATAGGGAGGCCAAACTATCTAAGGTATCTAATGAGGGAAGCCAAAGAAATGATATCAGGTTCTGGGAAACAAAAACATTTTGTCATTGCGAAAATAGAAATAATATCAACACTAAAATCCCAATATAAACTGATGTCCAAAAGAAACTTTACCAACTGAAAATATAAATTTCAGAAAAAATATAAATCTTTTTTCGATGAACTCTATCTAAAACACATAACCTAAATACAACAACAGTGTATGCAGAAAATGTTAATCGTCGGTTACATGTTTGCGAGATAAGACGCGAAAATGTGAAAAACACATGCACCACGGACAACTGCAAATACACGTGCAATAAACGATTGCAACGGCAAGTCAGACATCCACAGTGATAAAAAACACACAAAAGAAATGCCACGACTCACAGTCGAGCAACGTGAATGAGCCTTTGGTATGGTACAGATGGGAGTCACCCACGCCCATATTGCACGAACCTTCGGTTGCTCCCGTGTTGCCGTTACCAACTTGATGCAACGTTACAGACAGTCAGGGCGGACCGCTGACAGGCCAAGAACAGGCAGATCCATGGTGACCACGCCCCATGATGACCGGTACTTGCGTACCTTGCACCTCCGAAATCGCTTCCTGACAGTGACATCTTCGGCGACAAATGCCTTAGGTCACAGGGTTATTCGACAGACAGTGGCCAGGAGATTCAGGGCTCATGGAATCAGGGCTTTTAGACCATACAGAGGACAGCTATTGACAGCGCAAAATCGTCGTCTGTGATTGAGATGGGCCCGGACTGGCAGAGGGTTGTCTTCACTGACGAAAGTCGATGCTGTATGTTTAGGGCTGATGGAAGACAACGTGTTTACCGCCGAAGGGGTGAACGAACGGCGGCGTGTTGCGTGCAGGTGGTCATACCATATGGTGGAGGGAGTCTCATGGTGTGGAGAGTGAACTGTGGGCAGGAGAGGACACCGCTGGTCATCGAGGACAGACACTTGACAGCTCAGCGTTACATGGATAACATTCTTCGTCCAGTTGCCCTACCATTTCTCCAACAGCAGCCACGTGGTGTCATTTATCAGCATGACAACGCTAGAGCCCATACAGCCAGAATTGTCACTAACTTCCTTGCAGCCAACAACGTCAACGTCCTGCCGTGGCCTGCACGCTCACCCGACATGTCCCCCATGGAACACCTCTGGGACTTGATGGATCGTCGTGTTCAACGACCACACTCTCCAGGCAACCGGCAAGAACTGATCTTGGCCCTCCAAGAAGAATGGCGTCAAATCCCACGTGACCTCATCAGACGACTGACTTTTTCTGTGCGTCGAAGTGTTTTTGCGTATATTGAGGCATTTGGTGGTCACACACGCTACTAATGACTTGTTATTGAACGTCAGCGATTGTTTATGTACTCTGTCTATTGTCCATGATTATGAAAGCTCGAGTTTTGTACCACACCCAACTTTGGGGGGCTCTGACGTCATTCTCGGTCGCGGCATGATTGTCATTTTCAGTGTTGATTATGTTGATATGGATCTTCTCAATACGCTTTACTTCATGCATGTATGTTTTGTTGTTTTTGAGCAAGAGTGATTTCAAACTCTGGTAAAGTTTCTTTTGGACGTCAGTTTATATACCTACCCTACTCACACACAAGAGCCCCAAGGAGGAGGAGGTCAGCCGATAATTGCCGAGGCAGGCGAAACACTTAAAGCGAAAAAGATGTGTCTGCAGGCTTGTTATCTCTTTTTCTGGGCCCCTGGGAACTCTGTTGTACTGTTGTATTTATTGTGACTACTTACATACATGATCTTCATGTAAATACATATGTGTCTGTTGTACCAGTCGTGTCTGGTTCTGCTTGGCTAAGTTACCAACTTAAGGCAGAGCATGAAAGTTGCATTTGAGTAAAATATCATTAATTAATGTAATTTTTTGTTTCGCCTAAGCTCTTCACCAAAACATAAGTTATATTTACCGTAGTAGCCACAGGGAATACACTTATAGGGAACGTATTGTGTTGTGAGTGAATGAGTTTGGCTGTGAACATTATTCCAGTTATATCACGGCGTGTCAGCTTAATGTGGGATGAAAGCCCGAAGTGATGCATGTCTTAGACGTTTGGCACTTTGTTGAAAACCACGAGCAAGGGTATGGTGATGACAAACCTAGAAACATAATCAGGGCGAACCGGGATTCGAACCCACAATCATAGGTTTCTGGCGTGTCCAAGGGACGCAACTCCTCGCATCGAATTGCGGCGCCTTAGACGACTTGGCCACCCGTGCCTCCCGTCCGTAAGTAACCGTCATTGCCAGAGACGTGATCAACACTTTTATAGACAAAGCCCAAATTGCTTCATTCTGGTTTAGGTACATTCTCCTAAATGTTTGAGCGATGCTCAAAACACATTTCCAGTCGTGTATAAGTTCCATAAGCTACTATGATATTGGAGAGCGTGCATGGTGCTGCCTAATGATAGACTTGCGGCGCCCCCTTTGAGATACGTGTTAGATTTGGTCCCCGTAAGTGGCCGTTTAATGGATCGGGTGGTGAGTGGCTCGGTGGATTGCGTACCATCGTACCCCGATGGTATAGATGTTTGCTTAAAATATTAACCACTGCATTGTCTGATCCAGGCTCGATTATTGACACACAACGAATAAACAACAAACAATTGAACGGTGTGTTGAACATAAAACACAAAAAAATCAATAGAGTTTACACTTTGAATGAGAATTCCAGACCGCAGAGACAAACACGGTTCGAGTTTTGGAACATTGAAGACGCAACGAAAACCCCAGCGTATTATTTTGTCCGATCTGGAGTTCCCTTTCGATGGAAAATGTTTATGTATTTGGAGGTAAAAATATATAAGCAAATGGTTAAAAACATTGTATTATTTGAAGCACCAGGAGCAGTAGTAGTGTGACATAAATTCTACGGCGCTATTGACACACTTATCAACGATTCGCCTCCCTGGATGACAAAAAAAACATGGACATAAAAGAGGAACTGATGAGAGGATGCGATAACCAATTTTATACAGTTACCTGGTTTAGAACGACCTAAAAATGGAATGTTTAAAACACAAACACGAATACGTACCCTATACTTTTCTCCGACTGAGGCTTTGAGTGAAATAGCCGGGGTTTGTTATAGATGTGCGCCACAAACACCAGTGTATATGTATATCAGAACAACAAGTATCGGGTCTGTAGCAGTAACTCCACGTTAGCTACTGATAAACTGCTTCAGGATGAATAACAAGTACGCATCTTCCACGTTCCCGTCCGATGGCGAAAGCACACTGTTTCTGGTATCATATTTGTTTGACGATCCAGCAGGTGGTCATGGCGATGCGTTGTGTTGATGGTAGTTTACATTCGTCGTCAATATTTTACTAAGCACCCCCAACAAAACTCTCTTTGATAGTCGGATGAATATTTCATGAACAAACATATACTCTTTTTTCTTTTCTTTTATTTATAGGCAACTATTTTCTTTCACAAAACATATCCGTGTCATTTGGCACTAAATCTGGTTAGTATTGTTGACATCGATAACATACATATAACCCCGGGGCTTTGCATCTTAATCTTGGCAGAGTGTATTTATCTAAGAAATCGCGGTAGTTTTATATCGTACAATAAAACATTGAAGAGAGAATAAACCATGAGTGACGCAGCTACGAGTGGTTTACTTCCTGCAGTGTTTTATTGTACGATAAACAACGACCACGAGTCATTTATTTCTTATATGAGATATCAACATTATATATGTAGCAAGGCGTGGAGTCATCCCACAGATGCCATCCTTACCTTGTTGACTGGGCTATCCTCTTTGGTCATGTGGACAAGGCGTCCGACCTCTAATCCAAAGGTCCATGGTTCGAATCCCATCACGGGAATCGGAAATTTTGTGGCGGCTACACATACAGCCTGTTTAAGGGTGAGTATTAAACATTCCATTTTTAGGTCGTTCTGGTTTAGAACGACCTAAAAATGATAACTGCATAGTTTTGAGCATAGTTTTGAGCATAGTTTTGAGCACTAAGAACTATTTCTACTTTTTGATTCATACTTGATGCCAGTGGACAGACAGACTAAATAAAACTTCGATATGTAGAATATGTTGGTGAACAATAAAATCATTTGTAAAAACTTATAAACCGCCGGGCAAGAGAAAGTAAACACTTGATCATTGGATTAGACCCAAACTTTATCCAAATTAAACAATCGCCCAAATACTGCAAACTTTACATCCGAAAAATAACTATGATACCTGTATCAAATGCACCACAAGTTTTCACTTTTAGCCATACAAAAACATTCACTATATCCCCAGAGATCGCATTTCAGCAAAACGACACCAACCGCTGGATCCATTCCCGTGGTTCTCGTGATCTCAGTCTACCCGTGGCTGGTGTGTAAACTGCATTCTGATTGGTCCGTTCGACTGAGTCGTTTATGGGCTAATGAAAATCAAGGGCGGGTAATTTGAGACAAACATTTTATAGCCCTATTTCACATCGACATATCGTATTTTATTGTATTGGAGACGAATGCATTTTTAGTAAAAGATATTTCAAGATATGTGTATAAATATATAACCCGCATAAGCCCGGACTAGCAGCCACACACACACACGTCGCTCCTATTTTAGTAAGTACTCTTGAACGTGATGTTAAACCTTGAACGTGACTGTGCATTCCTCGAGGAATAACATATGTGTATGGTCATGTGAAAACATGCCAGTAGACCCATACCAATCCAGACCCAAATGGGCCTTTCAAAATGTTACGATCCGAAAATTGAATTTATTTCTAGCACCGCACACACCGTTTTTAATGTCCCATCTGAGAATATCATAACTGATTTGGTATCACAGCCCAAATGGAGAAGAAGACATCGCATACAATGTTTTTTTTCGTTATCTGAATGATAAACTCATAAATTTAAAGCCTGGCAGTATTATGCGGTTGAACATGAAGATCCATATTAGATTGGCCATCTTTTACACTGTCTAACATTTATCCAAATCTGTTACAGTATGCATGCCAGCCTACTCGATGACTACCAAACTTCTTATGGCAGCATGTGGTGGCCAGGGAGCAATTCTTGGCGGAGTTCTCATGATCTATGTGTGTAAACTCGGAGGGTAACTTTCCTGTCACTATATCACAATGAAAGTCTTTAGGAATATGACTGTCAAATGAAAGATGTGTGAAGACGATGATATTATATTTCTGAACTAAAGTGTTCCGGGTAACTCGTATACTAAGCATGACCCTGTGCGTGAGTTGAGGTCAGTATGTAGATGGTGAGGCGATTAAGCAATTCCCGTTAAATTCATTATTTGTATTGGAAATAGACATATGTTGACATGTTTTGGGTTGCAGGGAAAAGAAATCTACCGTGGTGCCAATTTGGAAGGATCCCATTGGCTGTGATGAAGGTACATATTCTGAGTCCTTTTCACTTAAGGTTTGACCGCGTATTTACTCCGGTTCATCGAGGTATGAGTTCAAGAAACGATGTGCAAACAGTTTGAATCCGCGTAGTGGATGCTACATATGTTTTTCGATTCATACCTCAACGACCAGAAATAAATACACAGTCTATCTTCATGATTAAATTCCAAGACGAAAACATGTGTTATCAACAATAGTTTAAGCAGAAACAAATATATAAATCGAAGCACACAAATATGACGAGATTGTTATACATTCCAGGCATAGAGATACATAATGTAGCTTGACGTCTGGCTTCTGGTTGTTTAATTTATGCACATAACTTGACATGCTCTCAACGTAAGTAGTCGGTCAAAAGAAAATACCATTAAACAAGGTCCATAGGACCTGTCAATCAAGGCAAGGTGAGAGAAAAAACTGCAACTGTTACAAATCAGATCAAATAGGTCAGGGAGAAGGTGGCGGTTTAAAATAACATTGTCAGTTACCACCAGATTCAACCATTAGTTTTCTGAGAACTGGAAGATGCAGCTGAAAACTGCGAGTTAGAAATGAAACCCGAAGACATGAGATTGTGTGATGACGGTGTTGATGCAGTGAGTGTTGAAATACGTATTGTTTTGTTGTTGGTATGTTTGATTCAGAAAAGTAGCTCTGGCATGTTACAAAGCCTGATAATATAGGTGCAACCGGTGAGTAGAAAGGGAATTTATTCGACTGTAATCATTATTGGAATTCTATGACATTCCGTGCGTTGTGATGACAGTAGTCCGCGTTGGTGGGCTGGCTTATCTTATTTATTCATTGGAGAATGAATGCAATATCACGTGACCATTTCAGCTAACCAGAATGCAGGAATTACATTCTCACAACAAAAAATTAGTTATATCTGATTTAAAACGAATAATACGACCCGTGTTGTTTTGGCCTGAGACGGTTCTGTGATCAACGTCATACCATTCGCTCTTTGTTCTAGTGCATGGGACAATGGAAATAGCAAGAAAGAGTCCTCAACTACTGGAGAAATCGGGGAGGGGGAGTCACACGAAACAGTTGAAAGAAGATGCACCATTTGAGGAAGATCCAACAGATATGATTATAGACCTGGAGGATAAGGAAAATGATGACCGGGTTGGTGACGTTACCACGAATATATGTGGGAATGAAGGGGGAACGGGAGGGGAGGAGATAGATGAAACCGAGGATGGGTTAAATGATGACAAAGATGATGACAATCAAGTAATGCCAGAAGAGGAGAAGACGACTGGTGAAGAAGAGGACACGGAAACACAACCTACTGCAGGTAGTGATATCGAGGAAAATCTGATTTTGGAGATGTAAAAGAGGACACTCTTGAGGAAGGAGATGATAAGAAGGACGGACACAGCATGGGCCCGGACCCGGACCGAATGAGGGCATGAACCGTCTGGCCTTTCTGGTGATGTAGATGATGAAGAAAAAGTTGGCGTGGAATCTCCTGGCGACGATGAGATGAGGATGGTAGAAGGTGACAGCCTCACGTCTCTTAGAGAAACTGCAGATCAGGTAAGAGGTGAGCCTTCGTTGGATAATGATGATAACATATATAAGTGTGGTAACGAAGAAAGCAACGCTGGAACTCACACGGAGGAATGTTCGGAATTTGATACAAGCAAGAAGAGAAAATAGAGGAAGATGAAGATGAAACAGAAAATGATGAAGAGGAAGAGGACTGTGAGGTTACTGGCGATGTTGCAGTTACATCAATGGAGCGAGGAGAGGAGACAACCGCACTGGGAGAAGGATGGGAAGTCGTGAAGAAACACTGAAAACTTAAAGGTTAAAAAGGAAAAGCCAACAAAAAAAGAAACCTAAAATAAGAAAAATAGACTTTACTCAATCCCTGAACAATTTTCCAACTAGAGAAACAAAGGGATGACATTTGTGTATCAAGTGTTTGTATTGAGTCATGCCCTATCCATGCTTCACATGCATTTATGTATTAGATACATGTATATTGCTTGACATATATTTCAAAATATTGTGCTTTTTAACATAATGGATGTACAATGCCACTTTCAAAGACGATTGAAATTTACACTCACGGGGTGTGTGTGTGTGTGTGTGTGGGGGGGGGGGGGGGGGGGGGGGGGGGTGTCATGCAGACTAAAAGAGATCAAAGTATTAAAAAAAACGTCGAATTTTCAAAACCCAAGAGTGCAGTCCAGTTGCATTTGGCATAAGCCATTTATATAGAGGTGTTCCTCTGATTCATGACTGAATTCATTGACACATTAGTAATATCCTTATATGACCATGCATGGCTGCAATGGTCTCAGCGCCAAGTTGGCTTGCTGGCGACATCAAAGATAATCCTAACATGAATTGTTGTAACCAATTAAATGGTAATTTTAATTCTGGTTCTCTCAAAATATCATGTTGATGGTCACTGAACAGGCAAGTTTTTTTGTTTGTGGAGCACTCATCAGAAATTCACAGTCCATGGTAAAGGATGGTCTATGACTGTGCTTATGCACTGTGTTATACAGTGCTGTTCAAGTTTCTAGTTCGACTTTCTGTTCAGTATAACGGATAATTAGTTCTCGTTTGCAAACTTCTGTTGTCTTGAAATCAAGAGGAAGGTCTTCTTAGCAATACATCATGTATTTTGATAAACAATAAACTCAGCCTTGGTATTGATATGACGTCACACATAGAGATGATGCAATTCAGAGACCAGTATTGACGTAAGAACTTTTACAGATTCCTGTATGTCTACCACAAACTGAAAAACTAATAACATAAGGCAGAGAGGTAATTATTACCAATAAAATAATAATATAATTGCATTAATATATACTGCAAATACTTCGAAATTATATATAAAGGCACAACATCTGTTTCATTTCAGTGTTATTGTTACCAGTGGCCTGTACTAGAAGGTGCACGGGGTGTGTCACTAGCTGTGTGTGTTCATGTACTTCAGGCCGATCCCACTACCGTACGGTCGGAGATGGTAGATGTAGTATTCTAGCAATAACAAGCGGTGAGGGGCCCCGTAGTTGAAGGAGATGGTCAAGTCGGATATACTCTCGGCTCCCTGAAACATATACCACAGCGTACGGGTCGAACATCTCATATTGTTCCAAACAAACATGAAAAACACAATTTGTTTGCCCAGGTTTTACACAAACCTTTTACCTGTATTCTGAAAAAACTGCGTCGTGAGGAATTCGTCATCAGAGAAAACAACTCTATGTCTTGAAGCAGTGTCCGAAAAGGTTTCTGTCTCAAACAAACATACTCACCAAAAATAGCAAGCATATTTTAAGTGGTCCTACTCAAGAATAACAGGAATGGTTGATAAAAACATTTTACTTGTTCTTGTATGACCCATAACTCAATCTCGTTATACAATCAATACATCGATCAGAGGCCAAAGACCAAAGACAAACAGCGCATGTTCATTTTTTAGGTTTGTCATATTCGTTTGATAGTGTTCAGTATACCGGTATAAATGTCAATCAGGCAATCTATGTCTCCGGCAGCATAAGTTGTTGATTGGCAATATTATTTAATTATTTCTTTTTGACACATATCCATTACTCATCCAACATCTATGTGACGTTGTGGTAGAAGCGAACACACTTCCTCAATCTGAAAGATATTTAAGTGTTTGAATGAGTTTATTGGCTCCGCTTTAAACAGTATTTTATCTGTATCGTATCCTCTTCACGAAAGCCCGAAGTGATGCTGGTCTTACAATTAAACGATTAACAGGTGTAGTGCTGACAAACCTAGAAACAATCAAGATGAATCTAGGATTCGAACCAACGATCTTAGGTACCTTTTGCACACATGAGGGACGCATCTGCACAACGAATTGCGGTGTTCAACTCAAACTAACTTACACACTCGTAATGACCTAGTTACCTTCACGAAGTGACAAGTTAAAAAAATCAGGGTCCAACAATTTGTGGTCGTGACTCCACACATATTTATGACGGTGACCTCAGCCATATCTGTGGAAATATCACGTAGCTCCGTCTGGAGATATATATTTATGTCTCTGAATGTATCTTCCTACTATATATGAACTGCATGAGGAGAATATAACACCTCGCTCATGTCTTGCTTTGTATCATCTCATGACCTCAATATCTGGCTGAGCGAAGGCACCTTGCAAGAAATGGCAATTAACGAGTGACATGGTCTTTGTCCGTCAATGGCACATGTGTGTAACAAACGGGTAAACTTACTGCACGTTTGACGTGAAGGTGACTTAGAATGGTTTCCAAATATTAGAAAAGTTAAAAATTAATCCTTCTTGTAATTAGAGAGTTAATAATGGGAAGTTTACTCAGTAGGATACACAGGACAGAGAGAATGCACAAAATGTATATCAACTAGCCGCCGTAATCCTTTCTCTCTGTTTTTCTTATATCCCCGTTCCAAATCTGCATGGCACTTTATATGCTCCATATTATTCACACCCTGAGACACTTGCCTTCAAATACGAGTATTTATATGTGAGATCGTGCGACAATATATTTGCTTGGAAATATTTGTTTGTTTGTTGCGTAACAACTTTACATGCTTCAGC
Source organism: Haliotis cracherodii (assembly GCF_022045235.1). NCBI lineage: Eukaryota > Metazoa > Mollusca > Gastropoda > Lepetellida > Haliotidae > Haliotis > Haliotis cracherodii. The sequence continues at coordinate 3,999,654 of NW_027266272.1, read as the reverse complement.
AAAGTGCATGCTTCGTGATCTAACGACATATGCAATCGTATTTACACTTGCCTCCAAATACGAGTATTTATATGTTATGTGCCACAATATATTTACATAGAAGTGTTTGTTTGTAGTTCAACACCGCTCTCAGCAATATTCCACCTATATGACGGCGGTCCGTAAATACTCGAGTCTGGACTAGACAATCCAATGATTGACATCATCAGCATCGATCCACGCAATTGAGATACGATAACATGCATCAACTATGTCAGCGAGCCTGACTACCCGACCCGGTAGTCGCCTCTTACAACAAACATAGTTGCTTTTACGACAAGCATGGGTTGCTGAAGGCCTATTCTAACCCGGATCTTCACGGGTCTACTTGGAATTGAACGCAAGGCCGGAAAAGATTTTTCATCCGCTTTTGCGGTCAGCAATGGCGGCCAAACCTCCGTACCCTCTCGATGATTCTAGCCCGATATGTTGATCGACAATTTTTCAATTTCGAATGGTGCATCTTCTAGTGCTTCTTATCTCATGGTGCACCAACTCTTATCTCATGGTGCATCAACTTTTATCTCATAGTGCATCTATTCATATCTCATGGTGCATCAACACTTATCTTATGGTGCATCAACTCTTATATCATGGTGCATCAACCTTATCTCATGGTGCATCAACTCTTATATCATGGTGCATCAACTCTTACATCATTAATCAATCATATAGTTTTATTGGGAAAAAGGCATATTCATGTAAGTGGAATTAAAGGAACCAAACCGAAATTAGATATACTTTTAAAATTGTTTAAAAACATATATTCAATCGAGAAATTTATTGCTATAAAAAGTACAAAAGTAACTTTAATAAAAAATGGTTACCTTTATTCTCAGCATTTGATGCATAGCTCTCTGTTGATACATGATATGTTTGAGTCTGACAGTGTGTTGCAACCGTGTTTGTTTGAAATAGGACAATGTTTGTTTCCAACCCTTTAATTTTCTAAAGAGTGTATTGTGCCATTCTATGCAATCCGAAATATGTCCTTGACGGAATACTGTATACTGTATTAATCTACAACTCTGGGAACAATAAAAAACGTTTATAAAAAAAACAAAAAACTCTTACATCATGGTGCATCAATTGTTATTTCATGGTACATCTATTCATATCTCATGATGCGTCAACTCTTATTTCATGTGCATCAACACTCATCTCATGGTGCGCAAACTCATATCTCATGGTGTACCTTATTATTTCGTCTGGTGCATCAACTCTAGTGATCCTTATAGCATGGTGCATCAACTCTTATGTCATGGTGCATCAACTCATATCTCATGGTGCATCGACTCTTATCTCATGGTACGTCTATTTATATCTCATGGTGCATCAACTCTTATGTCATGGTGCATCAACTCATATCTTATGGTGCATCGACTCTTATCTCACGGTACGTCTATTTATATCTCATGGTGCATCAACTCTTATCTCATGGTGCATCAACTCTTATCTCATGGTACATCTATTCATATCTCATGGTGCATCAACTCTTTTTTCATGGTGCATCAACTCTTATTTCATGGTGCATCAACTCTTATCTCATGGTGCATCAACTCTTATCTCATAGTACATCTATTCATATCTCATGGTGCATCAACTCTCCTCTCATGGTGCGCCTACTCATATCTCATGTTGTATCTTATTATTTCGTCTGGTGCATCTACTCTTATCTCACGTTGCGCCTATTAAAATTTCATGGTGCATCTACTTTTATCATGGTGTATCTACTTATATCACATGGTGTATCTACTAATATCTCATAGTGTATCTATTCATATCTCATGGTGTATCAACTCATATCACATGATGAAACTACTCATATCTCATATTGTATCTACTCATATCACATGGTTTATCTACTCATATCTCACAGTGTATCTCCTCATATCTCATAGGGTATCTATTCATATCTCACACTGCATCTCCTCATATCTCATGATGTAAATACTCATATCTCATGGCATATCTACTCACATGTCATGGTGTATCTGCTAGTGATTCTTATAGCATGATGTATCTACTAATATTTTATCGCGTATCTATTCACATCTCATGATGTGGCTGTTCATATCTCATGGTGTATCTACATGTATCTCATGGTGTAACAACTCATATCTTATCGTGTATCTACTCACATCTCATGACGTGTCTATTCACATATCATTGTAGAGCTACACCATCTTGAATCAACATGTACCTATCATGCATTAACCTGGTCGACCAGCACATATCTATACTACAATCACAAACCGTGATGGGTCTTGTCGTCGTCAAACCGCACCCTCGTGGCCAGGCGAGCCATCGACCTCCGCCCAGTCTCCTCTCTTCGGAGATATCCGACGTATTTGAAAAGACCAAGACTGTAGTCTAGCCGTCCATAATTCGTATCAACATTTGGTTGAGGATTCCTCACACTGATCCACACAAACGCGACAACCATCCAGACCGAGATTCCAAGCCACAACTGGTTCTTTCCCAGAACGGCGACACGCAACATAATTGCCCTTTTCCAGGAATGATGGTCACATAGACTGTATTAATATGTCGCTAGAAACTCTGATGCGTGGTATTCATTTCATTGTCATCCACCAGAAATCGATTAAAGTGATATTACTGTTGAATGCAGATTAAACAATTGAGCCTTATCTAATTGATGGGTAATATATTCATTCCTGTCACATGCCTGCTGGTGCATTGCTGACTGACATAGGTCGTCTGCTACACAACATATACTCACTGCCAAAAGAAACACAAAGCATCAATTAATGAGAAAGCTAAAATCAGTCAAGTGTTACCACAGACTGTTTTCATTATCACGATATGCTGAACGACAGATCCAAACTTTACACGCTAATCCTGCACGAGACATAGATCTATGACGTCACATGTTGTAAGTTCATGAGCATAGGTTCACACAACATACGAGTGTGTTCGTTTTTGCATCGAACCAATCTAATATCACTTGAAAAGGAGTAATTCTTCATATATTTGCAAACATTATTGTTATTCACGTTTCTTTTGTCGGTGAGTACATATTTATATTGTCATCTGCCTGGTGTAAACGCAAACAGTCCCATTTTATGGACTATCGTCTGCATTGCCACTGACTTATGTATACTCAACAACAAAAGTTCCTGTGACACCAATATTTTGGAATGAAGTCACAAAAACGCAACTGCTACAGAAAAGCATGAATTCCATGCAAAAGTTGACTTTTATGCAAGCCCATGCATTTCACTACCCAGGAATGGGTATAAAAAACATGTGCGTTAACGGGATTCCATATGTATTGTTTAGCATCGTGCTGACAACAACCACTCAGAAAAACAATAAAATTAGGCAATTATTCAACATTACGGAATGCCACGCCTGTCCGAAAAAGAGCGTCTGCGAGCCATTGGTATGCTTGAAGTAGGATCGAGTCAACGTGATGTTGCAAGACAATTTAACGTCCACAGAAACACAATTTGGTGTTCATGGTAACGTTGGCAACAAACAAATGCAGTCAGAGATCATCCTCGGAGTGGCAGGCCACGCGTAACCAATAATCGACAAGACAACTGGATTCGAACAACACACCTACGAAATCGATCCAAGCCAGCAACAGTGACTGCAAGAAGTATCCCTGGCCTTCGACGAATATCTTCACAAACTGTACGTCGTCGCCTCATATGTGTAGGGGTTGTCGCCAGAAGACGTCCCATTTTGACAGGAAACCACCGTCAAGCACGTCTACACTGGTGCAGACAGCGTCTACGCTGGACGGCCATGCAGTGGGGACAAGTTCTATTCACTGACGAGTCTCGTTTTCACCTCAGCCACATCGATGGACGGATTGGAGTGTACCGACGTCGATGTGAACGTTACGTCAATCATTGTGTCATGGAAGAAGATCGGTTCGGGGGCGGCAGCGTTATGGTATGGGGTGGGATGACAGCAAGACAGAGGACCCGCTTGATAGTGGTAGAGGGAAATCTCAATGGACACCGCTACCGCGACGAGATCATCGGCCCTGTTGTTCTACCGTTTTTGCGTCGTCATGGCCCAGGCATCACCTTTCACCATGACAACGTCCGTCCTCATATTGCTCGATTTGTTCGAGATTCTCTTCAACAAAACAACGTGAATGTCATTCCCTGGCCGGCTCGCTCCCCTGATCTCTCACCACTCGAGCACATGTGGGATGAGATTTATCGGCGCCTTCGACGTCAACCACGTCTTCTACAGACACTCCAGGAACTTCGAAACATGCTCCAGCAGATATGGACAGATATCCCCAGGACTTTGTGCGAAGCCTGGTTCATTCCATGAGACGAAGATGTGTTGCCTGCAACACGCTATTAATTTGTAAATTGACATTTTGGCATGTTCATGATTTTGTTATGCAATCACGTATTTTCTGAAGTCAGTATGACAAATTAAACCATTTGAACACTTACATGAGTCTTTTTACCGTTGCAAACCGAAATTGTTTCAGATTTGGTAAAAACATAACTTTGCATTAAATTTTATTCAATGTCACAGGAACTTTTGTTGTTCAGTATAATTAGTTTCCGCTGGTGAAAGATGTCATCGCTTGCTGTGATGATCGGAGCTCCGGACACACAAACGGTTCTCTAATATGAGCTGTCGTCTGCTTTGTTACTGACATTTTCCGACTGTGTGTGTTGTCCTCCCTTGCCTGAAAGATCAGAGCTCGGGAAACACGAACAAATGTCTTACATGAGAACTCGTCTGCTTTGTCACTCTGTGACTATCTGCGAGTTTGAAAGACAAACTCTGCTATGAGTCTTCCGAGATGTTTAGAGAAGACTCCAAGCTAAACTGCGGCCACCCAGTATATCATTCTCGGATTCTCATTAAACGTATTCTTATATTGAAAATATATTCACAAAGCACTGACCTACTTACACACAGTTCATAATTGTCTAATTATCTTTAAATATTATTTACACATTGAAATATATTCTCACGAAGTTGGTTTATAAATATCACCAAAAGCTGCAAGGCACCTGACGAGCAATGAAGCCGAGAAGATTATCAGACACAGAGTAATGCTCAAACACTGAATTAGTTGCATCCCGATGAGGAATACGTTTCGCAAACCCAGCTCATATTGCACATACTTAAATAGCCATTCACCGTGAAACTGACGCGACACACATCACACGTGTCACCAATACACAAATATGAACAAACACACACCCTCCCCAAATAGCGTTTTTTTCTAAATTCTACTTTTTGCTACAATGAAAATATCGCCTGCAGCTAGACATGCAAATGTTGACACTTTTCATGTTGTTGTACAATAATTAAGTTTCAGCTGAATTCCTTGCAATTTCACGCCCAATCCATATTCCAATCGTATATGTGGCGGCTGCTTCCGCCATTCGAGATTTCTGTGTACTTCTTCTTAACTAAGGTCAAGGTTACAATCAAACAAATACAAGAACACTCAACGACTCATATATCGTTATTGGTTTTGAAGACCGCCTCCGTGGTCCAGTGGTAGAGCGTCCGCCCGATCCCCAGTCGCGTCATAAAAGACGTTAAAAGATGGTACTTGTTCTTGCCCTGTCTGGCGCTCGGCATTAAAGGACTGGTCGGCTCGGAGTCAGTATACTGTGTCTGAGTGGGGTATTCATGTTAAACTACGTCATGGTATCTCAGTGAGATAGCCACACAAACATACACACGTACATGCACGTCGCTATATAAGTGCAATAATCTTGAACGCGACGTTAAACCCGATTTTATCTCATCTTATTGGTTTTGTTCCTTATTCCCTGGATCGACTGTACATCGACCATAGTATTTTTAGAATGGCATGTTTGCCAAATGTCGGTCATTTTGAAAAATGGCTGTCATGACTGACGTGACTTAATTAAAATTATTTTTAATCTTTGTTAGTCACAGAAGTAACTCTGTGACAGTTATGTCAAATATTGCCTCTGTCCTACCATGCAGATATATCCATAAATTGAACCTATTTTTTACAATATGTACCCGGCAGTGGGCTGCCTCTAGTTTTTTTACCTACCCTATAATTTGGGATTACGTTGTACCTAGAACTGTTTAGTAGGCTCTCCTGAACCAGGGACGGTCGGCTATCCTAGTCGTTAAAGCGTTCGCTCGTCACGCCGACCATCCGGGTTCGATTCCCCACATGGGTACGATGTGTGAAGCCCATTTGTGGTTAACCCCCGCCGTGATATTGCTGGAATATTGCTAAAAGCGGCGTAAAACTATACTCACTCACTCATGAACCAAGTGTATAGTCAGACCTTTGATGTAGAAAGTGTCAAACAAAACTCTTTTACCCGGCTTTGCTCTTGTATCATATACTCCTGTATGGTGACACATATCGAAAAAATCGTGATATCAGTTTTTTTAATTACACTCATGTTGTAAATATACATTCGTGTCAACCAACCAACCAATCAATCGTTGTTTCCTTATACTGAGGACACAAGTCTATCTACAACTAGTGCATATAGTTTGCGACCCTTTGTTGGTAGATACAGTCAAACACCGTTGTGTCAAACTTTAATGTGTCAAACTTACGTTTGTGTCGAAGTAAAAGCTTGGTCCCTGTATACTGTATACTTGACTGTGAAATACAAAAAAAACTGTATCAGTTGTGCTATATCCCTGTCCAAATCCAGATTGTGCCTCGTTGAGTTGAGATGTTACTGAATACACTTAGAAGCACAATTCCTCTATAGTTTTTTGTATCAGTCACAGAACTCAATTCTCAGGAAAGTAAGAATGATATTCAAAATCGGTTCAAGATAAGGAACCAATATGTCTGATGAAACTTTGAAAACTTCCGAAATACGTTTATCCGAAGCTGATGTCATGATATTGTTCTTTAAGTGATTAATCTTGCCAAATAATTTTGTTATGGTAATTGTGGAATCGAGAATGTCCGTTGTCACCTCGTGAAATTAAGTATGATTAAATTTGAAATTAAACACTAATCATCTTCGTTTCAATTATTAGTATTAGAAAATACTTCTTGAAAATAAATTCACCAATCTTCGAATATAAGCGAGTTCTGGGGCTGTTTATTTGAGCTCGGACTTTTTACAGCAGGCGAGAACTGTCTAGATGTGATAATACTCTCCTCCAGAATTTCTTGTTTGTAATATTCATATATCGCTTTACCTGTACATACCGTTGGTTTCGTTCCTTGCCAGGTTGCAGCTATTCAACAATTCAAGGTCTATATTCGTACTAAACTTGACAGAGTTACTGAAGTGACGTAAAATATTACATTCAGCATTCATATTTGATCAGCTAAAACTATTTGACATGGAATCAAACAATTCCATCACCAACCTCATATCCAGATTAACACACACATAACCGACCCCTGCTCTTGAGAATCAGGAATAATACCGCAGTAAAGGCCAAATCAGGTAAGCACATATAAACAGTTGCTATCACAAGGCCACAAGCAGAAGGCACACGGCAACGTTTCACATAGATCGTCACCCCCAGAGAATAACACGATTCTATTAAGAGTAAAAGGCAGTGGAAATTGTATGAATGGATCACTGAAAATGAGTGATGACACCAGGTGTCCGCGAAAACGGTTAACATGCTCTGCCCTACAGGCAGAACCCGTCACTCACACAACTCGCACAGCCATTCACATGTTTGTTGCCTGGCGCCGCACAATACTCCTGCCATGCGACGGCGGCCTGTAAACAAACCCGAACATCAAGCCATCAATGGGCCAGAAAATACAAAGATTCGTTAGCGCATTTACTGATTCAGTTGAAACCGAAAACGATATGTCAATTTTGAATTACCGCCGCCGTGTACAAGTGCAGAAATTCTGTTCAACAGGAAATAGGTTTACACGCTGTACTGCAAAATAAGGTTCACCACTGCAGCCGTGTTGTAATGTGTCATGAGGTCTTGATGTCATTACGTATGTCTGTTGACGTCCTGACTTCCGGGTGCCACTACGCATGTCTGTTGACCTCCTGAGTTCCGGGTGCCACTACGCATGTCTGTTGACGTCCTGAGTTCCGGTTTTCACATCCGCTTGTCCGTTGAGTTCCTGAGTTCAGGGTGCCACTACGCATGTCTGTTGACCTCCTGAGTTCCGGGTTTAACATCTGCTTGTCTGTTGAGTTCCTGGGTTCCGGACACAATGCCATATGGTCGTAAGTGATAGATGTAAAACTCCAGAGCGTACATCTTATGTGGGGGCACGTAGTGGAACGATATGGCGTAGTCGGAGATGCTCTCTGTGCCCTGAAATTATAATCATTGCTTTTTTAGAAACTTTATGCAGAGAAGATTAGACTGTTTGCACCCATACTGCATAAAGTTCGGAATGGAAATCACTGATATAACACAGATGATCGTATTTAGGAATGGGGGATATTTAAGAAAATATGATAAGTGATCATGTAACGGAAGGAAATTAAAGTTGTTCACGCATATCAATATTTGGGATTAATGATGACACCAAAAAAGGTTTGGACAAAGGCATGTATTACTCTTTCATCACAGCACTGCAAAGTTTTCATTCCGATAAAACCCTCAATACGTAAACACAATGTAGCTGCCAGAAATGCTTTCGAAATATTTCCTCAGAAAATTGTACCGATTTTGACTGATGGAAGTGAAATATGGGGGTTTACACACAGAGGAAATGTCGAAGTTGTCCACCGAAAGTAGGGTAAATGTGGACTAAATACTAGTTTTCAGTTACCAACGATATATATGCTCCGCCTGATTTCAGTGCCACATGACAAGTACCCATTTCAATGCTATGATATGCTCAAACAAACCTACAATAAAACATACTCAAATTGGGCGACTCGTATCTGCCTTTCATGTATGGTCTTGGCGAGGTATGGATTGCGCCAGATGTTGAATATCTCGGTAACATATCTCGGTAAGATGTCTCGTTAACATATCTCAGTAATATATCTCGGTTACATGTCACAGTAACATATCTCAGGAACATGTTTCGGTAACATGTGACAGTAACATATCTCGGTAACATGTCAAACAAATAGTATTCTTGGGAAATTGTTGTCTTGAAAAGCTTGTAATAATTGCATTTTTCTGAACTTAAAACTTGCGATGCCCATTTTTGTAAGTATATATCCTTAAGTCTTTGGCGTAAAGATACTAAAAATGAATCTGGATTGTTTAGTACACATTGATTATGCCAAACATACCCATAACATATCATTTAATAACGACTTTACATCATATACCCAATTGCGGATTCCATGTTTTTCATACAATAACATCATACTGTAACATTTTCTAGGTAATCTATCAATAGGCATTTTAAAAATCTTGAACCAATACTTGAGAATTCTAATATGTTGAAAAATGTAAAGTAGTACACGTCCACATTCACCATATACCATAACACTCGATGTAGAGTTTTTTACGCCAAGGAATCGTTTACAAGCATATAGATGGACCAGTTCAATAGTTCTGTATTCGGTATCCCCCCAGACCTCTGCCCCATATAAAAGAAATGGAGTAATTTTTATATCAAATATTTAAAAAAAGGTTTGATATGAAAGATCAGTGAAGGTTTTTAAACTAGTAAGATTCCCATTAGTATCTTTTTTGCCTGCATTGCTGCATTACTGGTGTGGTAATTCCACGATAATCTGCCTGTGAAGGTTACCCCCAGATATTTATAAGAAGTGACAATTTTTAACGGTTGTGAGTTGAAGAACCATTTTTCCCTACTTGATAGTTTATTTCCCTTTTCGAAAACTAACACTTTCATTTTCTCAGTGTCCACTGGGAGTTTACAATTAGAACAGTACAGCTCCAGTTGATCTTTCAAATTCTGTAAACCTTTTATTTGAGGACTATATTATCAGCAAAAAGCAACAGAAATATCTTAACAATGTCTGGATGCAGCTGTATACCATCCGTACAATTTTCCTTAATTTGTGCAGCTAGTTCATTGATGAAAAAACAGAACAGGAAGGGGCTAAGAATACAGCCTTGGCGTACACCAGTGTTACATGTGAAGACATCAGAGTATATTCCCCGATTTTTAACACATGACTTTACATTTTGATAAATATTGCAAAATAGTTTACACATTTTATTACTCACCCCATTTGAAAGAAACAATGACCACATTATATTTCTGTTTACAGAATCAAACGCTTTTTTTAAATCAACAAAAATTGCATACAATTTTCCACCTTTTCTCTGCATGTATTTCTGAATAATCGCATTAAGAACGAAAATATTATTCGTGGTTGAATAACCTTGTCTAAAACCTGCTTGTTCCGAAATTTTATCTAATGAATCTGACCAAAAAGTGAGCCTTTTATTAATAATAGAAATAAATATTTTGCTAAAAACACTCAGAAGGGTAATTCCTCGATAATTTTTGGTATCGGTATGTGATCCTGATTTATGTAGTGGAACAGTCACACCGATAGTCCACTCTTTTGGGAAATAAGACGTTTCTGAAAATCATATTAAACAGTAATTCAAGGTATGGAAGTAGAATATTAACAGAATGTTTAAAAAATTCTGGAATTAAACCATCTATGCCGGAACTCTTGCTTTTTTTTCAAATTGTAGATAGCTTTTTGAATTTCCTCTCTTGTGATTGGCGAGTCAAGAATTGTAACAGTTTTGTCATTATCACATGTTTCCTGATCTGATAATTCAGAGAAGGTATCATCCCCAACACCATTACCACTAAACATATTTTTGAAATAATCATACCATTTATCAATTTCAATATCATTTTTAAACTCATAATGTGGATTTAGCTTGTGGAGGGTTGTCCAAAATTCTTTCGACGACTTAATGTTATCTTCCAAATATTGTTTTTTTTCTTTTCAAGAAATATAATCTTCTTTTCCCTGCACGTGGTTTTGTAAAGATTTCTAATTCTTGTATATTCCCTTAACGACTGTAAATCTTTATCTCTTCTGAATTTGTTGAGGCATGTACATCTCTCTCTCTTTTTAGTAACTGACATTCCCAATCAAACCATTTCTTTGTTTTCTTGTCCACGCTTTCTTCATTTCGTTCCCAGCATAGGAGAGTGCTTCTCTAATAAACTCGATACTTTCATCAATATTTGTGAATACGGTATCTACTGCTTTTTCAACCAGTGATACAAACTTGTCCGAAGCTAAGTTACAAAGAAATATTTCTTCTTTATCAATTCTCTACGTAAATCTAAATGTACTTGCATAATTAATATCATTATGACCCTCGATGACTGAGTGAAGCGTACACGTACGTAAAGCCATTATTAATGGAAAATGTTGCGACTCGTTCCGTGTGTCTATGTCGAATGTTTTACAGAGTTCAAACATATGTACTGTGGAGATAATATAGTCATTTACGCTTGCCCCTGAACTACTGATGAATGTATAGTCCCCAATACCAGCGTCACTGCCACAACGACCATTCATAATATGAATATTTAAGACAGAGCATAGGTTCAACAAACATTTACCAAACTTATTCAAAATAGTGTCAGCAGAGTATCTCTTGTAAATCAAAATGGTCTATCAAGAAATCCCAAGACGAGTTATCACGCCCTTCAAGATAATCCAAAATGTCGTCTTCCACAAAGTCGGGTTCTTTTCCTGTTCTGGAGTTAAAATCTCCCCCCAAAATACATGAAACGTCATCGATCTGATTTAAAATATCCAGGAGCTCGTCTTGAAACATCAGTACACCATTTCTAGAAGTAGCACATTTATCATAATAGGTCTCGGTAACATATCTCGATAACATATCTCGGTAACATGTCACAGTAACATATCTCGGTAACATGTCACAGTAACATATCTCGGTAACATGTCTCGGTAACATGTCTCGGTAACATGTCCCGGTAACATGTCTCGGTAACATGTCCCTGTAACATGTCTCGGTAACATGTCACAGTAACATGTCACTGTAACATATCTCGGTAACATGTCACAGTAACATATCTCGGTAACATATCTCGTTAACATGTCTCGGTAAAATATCTCGGTAACATGTCTCGGTAACATGTCTCGGTTACATATCTCGGCAACATGATTCGGCAAGATGTCTCGGTAACATGACTGTCTGTGATGGTATGACAAAACCCCACCTCCCTTGTACTGGCTGTCTGTGATGGTATGACAAAACCCCACCTCCCCAGTACTGTCTGTCTGTGATGGAATGACAAAACCCCACCTCCCTTGTACTAGCTGTCTGTGATGGAATGACAAAACCCCACCTCCCTTGTACTAGCTGTCTGTGATGGTATGACAAAACCCCACCTCCCCTGTACTGTCTGTCTGTGATGGTATGACAAAACCCCACCTCCCTTGTACTAGCTGTCTGTGATGGAATGACAAAACCCCACCTCCCCTGTACTGTCTGTCTGTGATGGAATGACAAAACCCCACCTCCCCTGTACTGTCTGTCTGTGATGGAATGACAAAACCCCACCTCCCTTGTACTAGCTGTCTGTGATGGAATGACAAAACCCCACCTCCCCTGTACTGTTTGTCTGTGATGGAATGACAAAACCCCACCTCCCCTGTACTGGCTGTCTGTGATGGAATGACAAAACCCCACCTCCCCTATACTGTCTGTCTGTGATGGAATGACAAAACCCCACCTCCCTTGTACTAGCTGTCTGTGATGGAATGACAAAACCCCACCTCCCCTGTACTGTCTGTCTGTGATGGAATGACAAAACCCCACCTCCCTTGTACTAGCTGTCTGTGATGGAATGACAAAACCCCACCTCCCCTGTACTGGCTGTCTGTGATGGTATGACAAAACCCCACCTCCCCTGTACTGTCTGTCTGTGATGGAATGACAAAACCCCACCTCCCCTGTACTGGCTGTCTGTGATGGAATGACAAAACCCCACCTCCCTTGTACTGGCTGTCTGTGATGGTATGACAAAACCCCACCTCCCCAGTACTGTCTGTCTGTGATGGTATGACAAAACCCCACCTCCCTTGTACTGGCTGTCTGTGATGGAATGACAAAACCCCACCTCCCCAGTACTGTCTGTCTGTGATGGAATGACAAAACCCCACCTCCCCTGTACTGTCTGTCTGTGATGGAATGACAAAACCCCACCTCCCCAGTACTGTCTGTCTGTGATGGTATGACAAAACCCCACCTCCCCAGTACTGTCTGTCTGTGATGGAATGACAAAACCCCACCTCCCCAGTACTGTCTGTCTGTGATGGAATGACAAAACCCCACCTCCCCAGTACTGTCTGTCTGTGATGGAATGACAAAACCCCACCTCCCCTGTTTTGGCTGTTATAACATGTCTTTAATTTTTACTCAATGTGTCAGAATGTTGCAGTCAATTTGTAAATATTCCTACATCTTGTTAATTCCCGAATTGAATCACATTTTACACATTGACAACTGTAACATACATCGTAATAAAGGTATCATTGACCATTGAAAATTTCAGAGTTTCAATTCAGTACTCGTGTGCATACCACTAGGGATGCCCATTGTCTAAACAGGTCGTTTTCTTCGTAACGTCCCCAGCTCGCGAAGCGCCTTGGGCGTTGAAAGTCCATATTGCCCTTGAGAGCACGAACCTACACATATTGACCGACAAATATAGTAAAAACATTTTCTAGATCAAATTAAAATAGTTGAAATAACCTCCCTCTTTATAAATAACCAAAACCTATGTAATATCCAAATGTAAACTTCATTATTTGAAGAAAATAGAACTGTTGGATAACAACAGCCAGGGCTTCATACATTCTAAATGTTTGATAATGATAAATATCTGCTTACATTATGGGCACCGTTCGCATCGTATTTGTAATACCACTCTGGGTAGCCACCAAACAGGTGTGTCTCGGGGTTAAAACAGTGGAACCTGCTCCTCCCAAGGGCATCTGTAGAGTTGACTGTCTTCACCCCCAGTCTCTCCATACATTTGCCGAACTCTGCGTCCTCCGCGCCGCCATCTTGTCGACATATGCTGGGGTCATGACCTTTCTCCCCATATCTTTTCAACGCCTCCCTACTCAGCACATACCCCCCTCCGCCGCTGTAGTACCCTTGTTTCACGATTGTCTTAAAATGGTGGCCAAAATATACAGGTTCCGTCTTCTTCTGTGACTTTAAGAAGTACCGGAGGTTCTCTAAAATAACATAGGTATCATCGTCAGCCTTCATGAACCAATCAGCATCGTTTATATGTTTCTCGTAGATAATCCGAAAGGCTTGCATAGTTTTGGCTGTCAAATGTTCTCGACCTTCAGAGACATTCAAGCCAACTGTTGGAAACTTAGGATCTGTTGTAGAGCTGATGAAAATAACCTTGTTGCAACGCTTAGCCCACGTATCACGTACGACACGTGCCTTCGTCTCAAGGTTCTGTGGTGACGTCATTATCCAGCACAACACGCGTTCCTTCTCAAACAGGGACTTGGCGAGTGCATCATCATCTGAGAGAATAAAAGTGAAAAAAGATATTCTAATATCATTTTCCAAGCCACCCTAGAAGCCCATTGCTACGACATGGCTTGGTGACTGTTCAAACCCAACCCAACAAATAGCCAAGTCAATCACTTTTCCTATTGGTATCGGATGTATGAGGTCTTGAAACATTTAGACCACAAGGAAGCTCTAGCTGGAAAAGCGTCGAGGGTTATGTGGACACACAACGCTGACAGAGCGACTGTCTGGAGAACAGAAGGTCAGCGGTTCGATCCCCTGGCCGCGTTTTACCATCGACGTTAAAAGATGGTAATTTTTGCTACCCTGCCTGGCGCTCTTAATCATGGACTGATACCGATACTGATACCGATATTAGTCCGTACTAGTAGAAGGACACACACACACACACACACACACACACACACACACACACACACACACACACAGACACACACACACACACTCACTCACTCTCTCTCACACACACACACACACACACACACACACACACACACACACACACACACACACACACACACACACACACACACACACACACACCAGCACACACACACACCAGCACACACACACACCAGCACACCAACATACACACACACACGTCGCTATATACTTGCATGATCGTAATTGCACATACAACCTCATTTCACCTCACCTCACATTCAGTGGTTTGTTATAAGTTATCTCAGACCAATATGTCAACAGTCTTTGTTTACTTAAATCAGTAATAGGGGTTCTTTCCAACACTATACTATAAAAAATAGTGGGGTGTGCATTTTTACCTTTAGAATATATTTTAAGAATTCTGTGTGAACTTTTTCTGTCATATCTCGTTTAACAAATTCCCAACTTTCGAAACCAAATGTTAATACAGTCACGATTGTTCGGTCAAATAGTAATAACTGGCACTCTATCAGTTACTCGAGATTACGTATTCTGATATATACTGACGACATCCTGGCTGCTAGGACATTTCCAGCTAATCAGACCCAAATACTTTTATTGATCTACTTCTTCAACAACATTATCGCCAATCTTAAACACATTATTGATCGTTCTTGATCCAAATACAACCACCTCAGTTTTCTCAATATTTATATTCAACTTCCATTGTTTACAGTATTCCTAAAACATTTATATTATTTTGAAGGTCACAGGCTTTATCTGCAAGTATAATTGTATCATGTGTATATAGCAAAACAGACAGCACGCTAGTCTATACCCCTTTCTAATATCATGTTATAAGTCATGGTATATGTTGGAAAGACACCTTATGAAAAGAGAGCCCCACCAAACTTCGTATTTTATTTCTCACAAAACTGGGCTGTGGGAAAACTACAAAGTCACGCGATTTGTCCCTCAACATGACATTAATATTTTAATTTTGGTTATTAATTTATCATGTTAGCAGGTAATTGTTGACCTGCCACCCTTACCTTCTAAGAAATGTTCACGACCATTAGCCATAGTGGGTACCCTAAAAGTTATAGACAAAAGCATTTCACTGATTGTGATCAGGCGTATCTCGCTTAATTCTTGACAATATTCTTTACCACAATATTTATAACATATTTAGAAGTGTTTGATTTTCATTTGAAAATATCTTACGTTAGCAATAGTATATAAACAAAGTAACTGTACTGACGCTCAGTCAGCACTCAAAGAATACTTCTTCAATTACTTAATACACAACTACTGATGGGTATCTTTGATACCCTATCTTTGAAAATCAATAAATTGCCATTTTCGTCACAATATTGTAACATTTTAAACATGGTCATGTTATTGCCAATTTATTTCCTACCCCCGTCCTGTCCGCATTGGACCAATACATCTTTACACAAAATTACCCAGCCTCAGATAACTACTGACCATTAGTTTTAGGAATGAGCGATGGTTAAACGGAAATAATTAGATTTGACAACAGTTCCTTCACTTTTCAATTACTTACACACACCCCTCCCCGCTGTCGGGGATTCTTATGAAATGACTGCAATTACATATCTGAAAACACATTATGTGCATGACTCAGGGCAGTTGACCAACACTCACGAATCCGTCCGTCATCACTCACCGTGATGCAGGTGCCCGTCTTCAAACTTGACCTCGCCAACTTGATGTCGAGCCAGATGTGTTTCAAACTGTTCATGCAGATCTTCCCTTCCACCAGGATGTCCGAGCATGGCTCGCCATCTGCTGAACATTTGTCCTTGTCCCAGGCTCCACTGATCTGAATTAAACCCGACTCCGGTAAGTGGCCCTCCCCGACTGATGCTTGTAACAAGAAAGCCAACACCAAGTCCGAAAGTGAAAGAGATCAAAATTTGTATCCGCCTTAAAAACATAAGTTGAAACGCCGCCATTTCTGATCCACGGACTGACTTATGAATGTCGCTGCCACGATTAGTGGATAAATGATATTCCTTGTCAGTCTACTTGTGAGTCCATCAACATGTTCCGGTTACTGCATCAGCACAGATCACAGGGACAACTCAGAGCTTCAACACCTACTGGCCATACTACTTCGTGTGGGATGAAGATATAGCCTGTTCTAAAGTAAATAGTATAAAGGCGAAGGAAAAATAGATTGATCCATGCGCATTTGGAATAATACAATACACACACAATGCAATTCTGTATACGTGTGTTTGTTGTTTAATGCCACGCTCAGCAATATTCCAATATTATGACTGTAAATAATGGGACAAGACTGACGAGATGTGAAACTTGATACACTTTTTTGATTACAATGACAATATGTAGAGCTCAACATACTTGTATGATTGCACTGAAGAAATGTACAGCTTAATCTACTTGTAGAGTTACACTGAAGACATGTAGAGCTCAATATAGGTGTATGATTGGACTCGAGCGATGTAGAGCTGAAGATACTTGTATACTTAGACTGATGACATGTAGAGCTGAATATACTGGTATAATTACACTGGAGAGATGTAGATCTTAATATAATTGTTTATGCTTCAAACTCGCGTCTTCACATAGTTGAACAGTCGTTGTAAATAAATATGACATTTACAAACCTTAATGATTACTTAAAAAAATATCATTTTCATATATTTATGTCTTATAATGTTTGTACATTTACGTCATTTCAGTTGTAGTTTTAGAAACATCTACTTAAATCTATGTCTAAATTTACAATCGTCAGTGTTAGAAACTGACTATAATTCTCAGTTTACTAAACCGTTAACACTAATTGTCTTTATGCCTTTTTCGAGGTGCGAGTACATTGATCAAATAGGATCACTATCATCACTGTAAGTTCAAGTGGTACAGAGAAGAACTATGTTTCACTTAGGTTGTTACCTCCGGCATATGAGGTACAAATTGGTCCCCAAAACATTTAGGTTGCACAAATTGTAAATTATTTTATTTACGTGGTAACTATACTCAGCAACAAAAGTTCCCGTGACACCAATATTTTAGTGTATTTTTCAAACAAGTAAAGTTTGGTTTTCAATATTGTAGTACATGTATGGAATGAAGTCACAAAAACGCAACTGCTACAGAAAAGCATGCATTCCATGCAAAAGTTGACTTTTATGCAAGCCCGTGAATTTCACTACCCAAGAATGGGTATAAAAACGTGTGTTAACGGGATTCCATATGCATTGTTTAGCATCGTGCTGACAACAACCACTCAAAAAAACAACACATTACGTTATTATTCAACATTACAAAATGCCACGCCTGTCCCAAAATGAGCATCTGCGAGCCATTGGTATGCTTGAAGCAGGATCGAGTCAACGTGATGTTTCAAGACAATTTATAATTAACGTCCACAGAAACACAATTTGGTGTTTATGGCAACGTTGGCAACAGACGAATGAAGTCAGTGACCACCCTCGGAGTGGCAAGCCACGCGTAACCAATAATCGACAAGACAACTGGATTCGAACAACATACCTACGAAATCGATTCCAGCCAACATCAGTGACTGCAAGAAGCATCCCTGGCCTTCGACGAATATTTTCACAAACGTCGTCGCCTCAGATGTGCAGGGATTGTCGCCAGAAGACCTGCAAGACGTCCCATTTTGACAGGAAACCACCGTCAAGCACGTCTACTGCCATGCAGTGGGGACAAGTTCTGTTCACTGACGAGTCTCGTTTTCACCTCAGCCACAGCGATGGACGGATTCGAGTGTACCGACGTCGAGGTGAACGTTACGTCAATCATTGTGTCATGGACGAAGATCGCTTCGGGGGCGGATGGTTATGGTATGGGGTGGGATAACAGCAAGACAGAGGACCCACTTGATAGTGGTAGAAGGGAATCTCAATGGACAGCGCTACCAGACGAGATCATCGGTCCTGTTGTTCTACCGTTTTTGCGTCGTCATGGCCCAGGCATTACCTTTCAACATGACAACGTCCGGCCTCATATTGCTCGACTTGTTCAGGATCCTCTTCAACAAAACAACGTGAATGTCATTCCCTGGCCGGCTCGCTCCCATGATCTCTCACCAATCGAGCACATGTGGGATGAGATGGATCGGCGCCTTCGACGTCAACCACGTCTTCCTCAGACACTCCAGGAACTTCGAAACATGCTCCAGCAGATATGGACGGATATCCCACAGGACTTTGTGCGAAGCCTGGTCCATTCTATGAGACGAAGATGTGTTGCTTGCATCGAAACTAGAGGTGGACACACACGCTTTTGATTTGTAAATTGACATTTTGGCATGTTCATGTATTTTTTATGAAATCACGCATTTTCTGAAGTCAGTATGGCAAATTAAACCATTTGAACACTTACAGGAGTCTTTTATCTGTTGCAAACCGAAATTGTTCCAGATTTGATAAAACCTATAACTTTGCATTAAATCTTATTCAATGTCACAGGAACTTTTGTTGTTCAGTATATTATCTATAACTACAATATTGTACAGCGCTAATACACAGTAAATTGCTTTGAGTCGGAATAATGTTATGACAGAAAAATCGATCAAGTATCTACACTTCATAGGCCAGCTCAAAAAGATTTTTTCAGTGGATTCTTTAAGGTTGCAAGTTCCTGAATTGAGCGAATGTTTTGTTTGTTTCTTTGTTTGTTTGTTTGTTTGTTGTTTAACGCCACACTCAGCAATATTCCAGTTATATGACGGTGGTGTGGAAATACTCGAGTCTGGACCCGACAATCCAGTGACTGACAACATGAGCATCGATCCACACAAATGGGATACGATGACATACGGCAACCAAGTCAGCGAGCCTTACCACCCGATCCCATTAGTCGCCTTTAAGATACGCATATCGCCTTTTACGGCAAGCATAGGTTGTTGACACCGCAAACACGAAAACGTCGTATTTTTCCGTATATGGTCATTGGACGGAAAAACGACCAAAAACTCATTAAAATTGATTAATTGGTTAGCGTCTAGAAAGTGTCCGGAAAAGCGTTGAGTTTTTCAAGCGTAAAATGGACGGAAAAACGATGCTTTTTGCTCCGCCTTTTACAACTGTTTAACGGCCAATCAGATGGCGCTGGTCGCCCGACGCACGTGATGCAAAAGGCTTCCTTTCGGAAGCATTAGGTCTCGTATTTCTGGCATGCCTTGCTCTAATATCTGTCGCGGGCAGCGAGATTTGCTGATTAGTCAGTTTTAGGATATGTAACATGTTAATGGAATTAATATAAGACACGCGCCAAGAAGTCAAACCTTACCATGTACTAAGTTTATTGAGATAACATATCCCTCCGCTATGCACAGTTACCTCTATCGGATAATGGGTTGTGTTTCATTTGGTTGTAACAGTAACTAATTTTGTAATGTGAAGTTTACACGATATACGGCTTTTCCATAGGACGAGAGGTGGGTCACATGACGTTTATCACGTGACTGTATTCTTGAAATTACGTAAGCACTGACTACTTCCTCATTCCTGGGGAAAACCCTGGGAATTCCCTTGTACGAATTCATACAGAAGCGTTGCTTCTCATCATTTAGACCCTTTAATTTTATTCCGGAATGGCCTATTAAAGCTAATAGTAAGTCAAGGCACCATGCGCGTATATGATCTGTTATTATAGGTGTTTAACAAATACGGTTTGGGGCTTTAATAAAATACACTGACGCAAGTATATTCTTATCGATTGGATAATTGAATATGCTTTATTTTACATATTACATAACATCACTACACAAACTTTGGACAGTTGCAGTAACACACTACGGTGATCACATTAAACACCACTTTGAACAGTATTTCAGTTATATCACGGTGTATCAGACTGATATGGGAGAAAAATCCGAAGTGATTCAGGACATCCAATGGGTGTTCGCGAAAAGGTGAGCGTATTCTGCCACACAGGTGGCACCCATCACAAACGCATGCAAGGACAAGTCAATTGTTCACCTGAACAAAGCACGGAAACACACAATGATGCCCGTCCTCACTATTACCGAGCATGTTAATTATATTGTCCGTCAAAAACATGGACGAGTATAAACAATATGTTCCTACGGGTAGTTATGGAATACTGTAAGGATCATTCTCGCGATCTCGCATTCTCGCGATCTCGACCTTTGGAAACGAGCTAAATATGCCAAAAAAACGAGAATGCGTGTTTTGATACACAGCACTTTTTGTCAAAAAACGACAACGTGAGAATGCAACATTTGGACATGATGAAAAATCTCGCAATCTCGCAATCTCGACTTGTCAAATTAGGCCACAAAAACACACAAAATCGCGAGAACGCGAGAATGCGACATTTTATTGTCTCGCGTTCTCGTGTTCTCGTTTTTTAGACGCTGTCCGTGCGCATGCGTGATATCATAAGGTCAAGGCGCATGCGCACATTAGTAGTCCTGCACAGTGGTCATGCTTCTGCAGTGCTCTTCATTCTCCAAGTAGCATTTAGAAAATGTATGACTTGAGCTTGAAAATGCTATGTAATTTACATACACAAAGAACCATGTAGAGTAGAGTAGACTCCGCTCCCTTTGGTGCTGTTTTCTATGTACTTTAAATTAAAACCCTCAACATGCTAAACATAATTTAACAAAAGATATTGTGTACATGAATGTTCATGGATAGTGAAAACATTAAAGTGTGAGGAAGCTGGAAACAATATGTATCACTGTCAGTGAGGTCAGGTGTCGAGATCTCGCATTCTCGCCTTTATTACGGTTTGAGTCGAAACATGCAGCGCTTGCAAATCAGTATTCGCATAAACACACAATGACATGTTATAATAAACATTCTTCATTTGCATTGGTAGTTACACTGATTTATTAATTGAATTGATTGTCTCTGAATAGTTTTTGTGTACTCCAACCCTGCACTGAAGCCTGCAGCAAGGTCGGTGAAGAACACGTTCCCTTCAAACAAACATAGGCATATTTTGATAAATGAAACATCTTCCTGTCCATAAATGGAATCCCAAATGTCTACTTCGTTTGCAGAATTCGTTCAAGATAATAATACTCTGTCAATGCGTTCAACATGTACATACACTTCATACATGATGTATTGACATGGTCCCAGCTGGCAAACAAGAGTTCTAAGAGCTTACTGTTTCGGCATAACTTCATCTATTCATCTGAGGCAACAGCTTCTTTTTGCAAACAACTGGGTCATCACTGATCCATGAATATATTCTTACCGCTATTGTTAACGTTGTCAGGAATTTGTTTCGTTGGCAAATCGAAATTGGTTATTCACTAGCACTTTCTCAAGCAATGATATTTCATATTTCTATACAGGAGTATTGGTTGATAACAACATCTGGTGTCACATGACACCAAATAATAAGGGGGATATCTGAAGTAAATATATTTTATTCAGGAAACAATAGTCAGAGTTAGTTACCCGACCAGACTAAATGTTTATATTTCCCTTTAAAATAATACGTGTTTCAACACACAAAAATGTTAAACAAACACGCGTTTGTGTTTACCGTTATGCTTGCCCATGTAGCCGTCGTATACATGTAAAATATATAAATGTTGTGGAACTGAATACAATATTGAAATGAGGCGAGACATTTCAAAACAGTTTACAATTATAAGGTGTTGAAGACCTTCTTTGGTTGACAGCAAAATACAGTTTTTACACGTGCACGTACCTTAGCTACATCATAAATTATACATGCATATATACATATATACATATATATACACAAATATGATCCAATTGCAGAAGAGAGTGTTCAATACAAAGTAGAGCATAAATACAGATTTGAATACACTTTCCTTATATCATTTTGCAACTCTGAGTTTCACGCACCCATGGTATTGCGTACGATCATCAGGCATAATGAAACATGGTTTTTAGTTTGACCCTTTCTTTTTTGTTCGGCTTGGGGGTTTACCATGGCGACAGGTGGAAATGAGCTCGCTTCTTTTGTTTAGCTTGTTAGATGTTAGCATGAGAATCTCGAGCTTCTCTTCCATGCATAGATTGCAAATCCCTGAGTCTCTTTTGTTGGCTTTAAGCAATATTTGCTCTCTCACTGACAGTGATATATATTGTTTCCAGCTTCCTCACACTTGAATGTTTTCACTATCACTGGACATTCGTGTACACAATTTCTTTTGTTAAATTATAATGAGCATGTTGAGGAGTTTTAATTTAAAGTACATTGGAAACTGAACCAAAGGGAAAGGACTCTACGATACATGGGACTTTGTGTTTGTAAATTACATGATAGCATTTTCAAGCTCAAGTCATAGTTTGCTAAATGATGCTCGGAGGATGAAGAGCATGAAAGAAACATGACCACCGGACTGCTAACGTGCGCATGCGCCTTGACCTTATGATATTACGCATGCGCACGGACAGCGTCTAAAAACACGAGAACGCGAGAACGAGAGAAAATGAAATGTCGCATTCTCGCGTTTCGCGATATCGTGTTTTTTTTACTTAATTTGACAAGTCGAGATTGCGAGATTGTGAGATCTTGCATCATGTCCAAATGTCGCATTCACGCGTTGTCGACTTTTGACAAAAAGTGCTTTGTATCAAAAACATGAGAATGCGAGAACGCTATATTTTGTACATATCTCGCGTTCTCTCGTTCTCGCGATTTCGCATTCTCGTGTTTTGGGCATATTTAGCTCGTTTCCAAAGGTCGAGATCGTGAGAATTTCTTTTAAAGTATTCCATAGGTAATATATGTCATACATTTGACAAAATGTATTGACTCAGAGCATTATTGTTAATCACAGCGTATAGACTCGGCATACAGATGAACTCATCAGCGCATTTTTACACGTTATCTTTTAATTGGCATGTTAGACTTCTATTTCATAACTCAGTTTTATTTGCACGGATCACTTTGGATTTTTGGAAGGGACATTGTCGTGTTGTCGTATTGTCGCATTGACGCCCTTGCAAAAACAAGTAAAACGTGTCAAAATTAACCAAAGCGCGACTATTCGACAACGCAACATTTTGGCCATTTGTCGCATTGTCGCGTTGTCGCATTGTCGCTCTTTGAATAATCTTTTTCTATATTTTACAATTGGCGACATGGCCTTAAGGCGAAATTTTTCAATGTCAAAATATGTCTCGTTGTCGCATTGTCGCCCCATCACAAATATGTATTAAAGGCGTAAAGTTCAGTTACAGTTAGGGAGCGGTAAGTTCAACCTGATACATGTGCGTCTTGAATTGAAAACACAAGTCCGTCAGCGAGTCCATAACGTTTTATGATGAGCTCTTCTCTATAAGTGCTTAGTGTTCAACTCCCAGTTCCAAACACGTTGTACCTCATCAACAATCCACATTCTTTTAGTGCAACGATCGTCCTGAAGATCTTACTCTTGACCGTATCAGACAACTGACGAGTGCACGCCTAACCTGTGACCTCGTTACACGTTGTTGACGTCACACATACATACGTGGTAGACACAATTTTACGGATAACGACTTCTTTAATACTTCTTTAATGAATCCCTCATTCAGTCTTGCTTGACAACAGTATAAGGATCTATACCGAAACGTCGCTTTTCAAAGTATTAAAGAAGTTGTTATCCATAAAATTGTGTCTACCTTGTCATCCGTCAACTTCTAAGTAATGCCTATCAAACAATACATACATACGTAATGCAATACATTACATTATAACTAGCCTATGATGACACCTTAGCATGCGTGGCTCATTGTCATGTACTCTGGCACAAAAGCATGGGAGTCTGCATGTACCCATCCACACACCCTTTACACCCCCTCCCCCCCCCCCCCCCCCCCCACACACACACACACATACATACAGACAGAAAGGTAATTATACCAATAAAATGATAATATAATTGCATTATTATATACTGCAAATACTTCGAAATTATATATAAAGGCACAATATCTGTTTCATTTCAGTGTTATTGTTACCAGTGGCCTGTACTAGAAGGTGCACGGGGTGTGTCACTAGCTGTGTCTGTTCATGTCCTTCAGGCCGATCCCACTACCGTGCGGTCGGAGATGGAAGATGTAGTATTCTAGCAATAACAAGCGGTGAGGGGCCCCGTAGTTGAAGGAGATGGCCAAGTCGGATATACTCTCGGCTCCCTGAAACATATACCACAGCGTACGGGTCGAACATCTCATATTGTTCCAAACAAACTTGAAAAACACAATTTGTTTACCCAGGTTTTACACACAACAATTTTACCTGATGTTCTGAAAAAAACTGCGTCGTGAGGAATTCGTCATCAGAGAAAACAACTCTATGTCTTGAAGCAGTGTCCGAAACGGTTTCTGTCTCAAACAAACATACCCACCAAAAATAGCAAGCATATTTTAAGTGGTCCTACTCAAGAATAACAGGAATGGTTGATAAAAACATTTTACTTGTTCTTGTATGACCCATAACTCAATCTCGTTATACAATCAATACATCGATCAGAGGCCAAAGACCAAAGACAAACAGAGCAAGTTCATTTTTTAGGTTTGTCATATTCGTTTGATAGTGTTCAGTATACCGGTATAAATGTCAATCAGGCAATCTATGTCTCCGGCAGCATAAGTTGTTGATTGGCAATATTATTTAATTATTTCTTTTTGACACATGTCCATTACTCATCCAACATCTATGTGACGATGTGGTGGAAGCGAACACACTTCCTCGATCAGAAAGATATTTAAGTGTTTGAATGAGTGCTTTTGTGTCGGGGTTCCCCAGTGAAGGCATCACCCAGCACAGTGCATGCTCCTTCTGTGAAAGGCTTTCAGCGACCCTCTCTAAAATATAGAGTAGCAAAACAGTATTCTCTGAAGTTGGGTCTGAGACTCTGCTTCCTGGAAGTGACATACATGTGTGAATCAGATGATATGTTATCACCAATCCACCTTCATCAGAGGCGGATCCAGGTTTGTCCAGTGTCCGGTTGGGTGAGGTGAGGTGAGGTGAAATGGTGGTTTTCTCGTGTTCAAGATTATTGCACTTATTTTGCGACAACTTAAGTTTAAGTTTGCTCGTTTAATATTGATAGCCCACTTAGATACGTAGCCGCAGGTTAACATGGATCGATACCACACTCTGAAACAGTACTTTCACTCCGAGCTGACCAGACTTTGTGTAATCGTCTTAATGCCAGGCAGGGTAACAACAAGAACCAACTTCCTGTTGGAAGGTGGGATGTGTGTGTCAAATTTTGAATTGATAGCTTCAGGGTGTGTTGAGGTAGTTTGTTGGGCTACAGATAATTGCCCTCATAGTATTGTGTGTATGCGTTTGCGTTCTGCGTGCATGCGTGCGTGCGTGCGCGTGTGTCTGAGTGTTTCCGTCTGTGAGGCAGATGTAGGGAGCACTTGACCATCAGAAATGGAAATACACATGAGTTGTTCCATGAGTTGGCCCATAAGTATCAACCCTCCGACCACAGTCCATATGATACCTCTGAAAGAATTATAAAATTAGAGTTGCTATGACCCTTGTTTATGGTATGGCATGACCTATGTTCGTTGGTCATGAGACATTCTTCTAAACACTTCTTACAGACTGCTCGTAAACGACAAGTGCCCTATCACATAGACTGGTTCCTGACATCTGTGTGCTGCTGTATTCCATACATCTTCGCGAACAGTGATGCACCAAAAACAGCAACAGGGTATGAACGTATTTGTCGTCGTAATGGCCTAGTTACCTTCACGAAGTGACAAGTTAAATAAATCAGGGTCCAACAATTTGTGGTCATGACTCCACACATATTTATGACGGTGACCTCAGCCATATCTGTGGAAATATCACGTAGCTCCGTCTGGAGGTATATATTTATGTCTCTGAATGTATCTTCGCAATATATATAAACTGCATGAGGAGAATATAACACCTCGCTCATGTCTTGCTTTGTATCATCTCATGACCTCAATATCTGGCGGAGAGAAGGCACCTTGCAAGACATGGCAATTAACGAGTGACATGGTCTTTGTCCGTCAATTCAGTTAATAATAACTGTAGGAATGTAGTCATCGCTTAATTCAAAGTAACACACGGGTAGACTTACTGCACGTTTGACGTGAAGGTGATTTTAGAACGGTTTCCAAATATTAGAAAAGTTAAGAATTAATCCTTCTGACAAGATATATTGTAATAAGAGAGTTAATAATGTGAAGTTTACTCTGTATGATACACAGGACAGAGAGAACGCACAAGCTGTATATTAACTAGCCGCCGCAACCCTTTCTCTCTGTTTTTCTTTTATTCCCCGTTCCAAATCTGCATGGCACTTTATATGCTCCAGCAAAGTGCATGCTTCGTGATCTAACTTCATGTGCAATATTATTCACACCCTGAGACACTTGCCTTCAAATACGAGTGTTTATATGTTAGATTGTGCCACAATATATTTGCTTGGAAATCTTTGTTTGTTTGTTGCTTAACAACTTTATATGCTTCAGCAAAGTGCATGCTTCGTGATCTAACGAAATATGCAATCTTATTTACACTTGCCTTCAAATACGAGTATTTATATGTTAGATCGTGCCACAACATATTTACTTAGAAGTGTTTGTTTGTAGTTCAACACCGCTCTCAGCAATATTCCACCTATATGACGGCGGTCCGTAAATAATCGAATCTGGACCAGACAATCCAATGATTGACATCATCAGCATCGATCCACGCAATTGAGATACGATAACATGCATCAACTATGTCAGCGAGTCCACCACCCGACTCCGTTAGTCGCCTCTTACGACAAGCATAGTTGCTTTTACGGCAAGCATGGGTTGCTGAAGGCCTGTTCTAACCCGGATCTTCACGGGTCTACTTGGAATTGAACACAGGGCCGGAAAAGATATTTCATCCGCTATTGCGGTCAGCAATGGCGGCCAAACCTCCGTACCCTCTCGATGATTCTAGCCCGATACGTTGATCGACAATTTTTCAATTTCGCATGGTGCATCTTCTAGTGATTCTTATGGCATGGTGCATCAACTCTTATCTCATGGTGCATCAACTCTTATCTCATGGTACATCAACTCTTATGTCATGGTGCATCAACTGTTATCTCATAGTGCATCTATGCATATCTCATGGTGCATCAACTCTTATATCATGGTGCATCAACTCTTATGTCATGGTGCATCAACTCTTATCTCATAGTGCATCAACTCTTATGTCATGGTGCCTCAACTCTTATGTCATGGTGCATCAACTCTTATTTCATGGTGCATCAACGCTTATCTCCTGGTGCATCAACTCTCATTTCATGGTGCATCAACGCTTATCTCCTGGTGCGCAAACTCATATCTCATGGTGTACCTTATTATTTCGTCTGGTGCAGATTTTGCCATGATACGGAACGCAAATCTCAGCGTTTCCTCGCAATTGTGCCTTCAATAAACTGCTATCTTGGTTATAGCGCGCGGTATCGCATGGCTCCCCAAAACGTACCTACATTTCTAATAAGCTCACACTGACAGATGTTTTTCCCCATCTAAAAACATTATCAGCTGATCACCGCAAGCACATAACACTGAAAATACCAGTCAGCAAATCCGATCTGAAGTGTGCAATTCAATACCATTATTATACTATCTTGTTATTAAAACGTGTTCGTTGTATATCTGGATTTGTGTTTGTAATATATTTTATTAATTGTATTCAAAATTTCATTTCATATTGTTTTCATAAGTTAGGTGAAATCGTGTGTGAAGAGATAGAGCAACACATTGACACATTGAAACGAACTTTAGTTGCTAGAGAACGGATACATATATTAAAAATGCCATACTTTGACTCGTTACAAGTCATATTTGTGGCAATTTGGCTAATATATGTCAACATAACGTTTTTGCATACATACATGTTGCGCGTGAAGTCCCTACGGTGACTGGTCAAATTGTTTGATACGTAAAAATATCCTGCAACAGCAATCACCGGTACCAAAATACTACGCTTGTGGTTCTTATAACTTTAAATATATATATATAGTGCAACTAAAGTAACACGATATTGGAATATATTATTCCTGATGAAACAATAATTTCAGATACAATTTCTTCGACCATTGCATCAAAATTCTTTGAAGTTGTATCACTGGTGAAGAACATTAAGTATTTTCTGGTGAACTTTGAATTGTTTTGAAGGAAAGTTAGGGAAAGTTCCACTTTGAAGCTAAACAGCTTCAGGAGTCTTGTTATTATAAATAAAAATTACTGTTCCAAAATCATGAAAGGTTCAATCTTGACATGCTTTAAGTCTTGTTTTTTTATCATTGCGTATCGAGACACGTATCGTATCGTGACCAGGATATCGAGATGCGTATCGCATCGTGACCTTCCTGTATCGTTGCAGCCCTATCTCCTCCTATCTCATGATGTATCTACCCATTTCTCATGGCGTATCTCCTCATATCACATAGTGTATATACTAATATCACATCGTGTATCTTCTCATATCTCATGATGTATCTACTCATATCGCATAGTGTATCTAATTTTATCATGGTGCATCTACTCATTTCTCATGGTGTATTTCCTCATATCTCCTGGTGTATCTATTCATATCTCACAGTGTATCTTCTCATATCTCCTGGTGTAACTTCTCATATCTCATAGTGTATCTACTAATATCTCATAGCGTATCTCCTCATATCTCACAGTGTATCTCCTCATATCTCATGGCGTATCTCCTCATATCACATAGTGTATCTCCTCATATCACATATTGCATTTCCTCATATCTCATGGTGTAGCTACTCACACGACATGGTGTATCTATTCATATCTCATAGCGTATCTCCTCATATCTTATTTTGTGTCTACTCATATGATCACATACCGTATCTGCTCATAGCTGATGCCGTATCTACTCATTTCTCACAGTGTATCTTCTCACATCTCATGATGTAACTACTCATATCTCACAGTGTATCTACTAATATCTCATAGCGTATCTATTCACATCTCATGATGTGTCCATTCACATATCATTGTAGAGCTACACCATCTTGAATCAACATGTACCTATCATGCATTAACCTGGTCGACCGGCACATATCTATACTACAAGCACAAACCGTGATGGGTCTTGTCGTCGTCAAACCGCACCCTCGTGGCCAGGCGAGCCATCGACCTCCGCCCAGTCTCCTCTCTTCGGAGATATCCGACGTATTTGAGAAGACCAAGACTGTAGTCTAGCCGTCCATAATTCTTATCAACATTTGGTTGAGGATTCCTCACACTGATCCACACAAACGCGACAACCATCCAGACCGAGATTCCAAGCCACAACTGGTTCTTTCCCAGAACGGCGACACGCAACATAATTGCCCTTTTCCAGGAATGATGGTCACATAGACTGTATTAATATGTCGCTATAAACTCTGATGCGTGGTATGCATTTCATTGTCATCCACCAGAAATCGATTAAAGTGATATTACTGTTGAATGCAGATTAAACAATTGAGCCTTATCTAATTGATGGGTAATATATTCATTCCTGTCACATACCTGCTGTTGCACTGCTGACTGACATAGGTCGTCTGCTACGCAACATATACTCACCATGCTCACTGTCAAAAGAAACACAAAGCATCAATTAATGAGAAAGATAAAATCAGTCAAGTGTTACCACAGACTGTTTTCATTATCACGATATGCTGAACGACAGATCCAAACTTTACACGCTAATCCTGCACGAGACAAATGATGCATATCGAGTCATAGATCTATGACGTCACATGTTATAAGTTCATGACCATAAGTTCATACAACATACGAGTATGTTCGTTTTTGCATCGACCCAATCTAATATCTCTTGAAAAGGAGTAATTCTTCATATATTTGCAAACATTATTGTTATTCACGTTTCTTTTGTTGGTAAGTACATATTCATATTGTCATCTGCTTGGTGTAAACGCAAACAGTCCCATTTTATGGACTATCGTCTGCTTTGTCACTGACTTATGTATACTCAACAACAAAAGTTCCAGTGACACCAATATTTTAGTGTATTATTCAAACAAGTAAAGTTGGGTTTTCAATATTGTAGTACATGTATGGAATCAAGTCACAAAAACGCAACTGATACAGAAAAGCATGCATTCCATGCAAAAGTTGACTTTTATGCAAGCCCATGCATTTCACTACCTAAGAATGGGTATAAAACCATGTGCGTTAACGGGATTCCATATGTATTGTTTAGCATCGTGCTGTCAACAACCACTCAGAAAAAAAATTAGGCAATTATTCAACATTACGAAATGCCACGCCTGTCCCAAAATGAGCGTCTGCGAGCCATTGGTATGCTTGAAGCAGGATCGAGTCAACGTGATGTTGCAAGACAATTTAACGTCCACAGAAACACCGTTTGGTGTTTATGGTAACGTTGGCAACAGACGAATGCAGTCAGAGACTATCCTCGGAGTGGCAGGCCACGCGTAACCAATAATCAACAAGACAACTGGATTCGTACACCACACCTACGAAATCGATTTCAGCCAGCAACCGTACGTCGTCTCCTCAGATGTGCAGGGATTGTCGCCAGAAGACCCGCCAGACGTCCTATTTTGACAGGAAACCGCCGTCAAGCACGTCTACACTGGTGCAGACAGCGTCTACGCTGGACGGCCATGCAGTGGGGACAAGTTCTATTCACTGACGAGTCTCGTTTTCACCTCAGCCACATCGATGGACGGATTGGAGTGTACCGACGTCGAGGTGAACGTTACGTCAATCATTGTGTCATGGACAAAGATCGGTTCGGGGGTGGCAGCGTTATGGTATGGGGTTGGATTACAGCAAGACAGAGGACCCGCTTGATAGTGGTAGAGGGAAATCTCAATGGACAGCGCTACCGCGACGAGATCATCGGTCCTGTTGTTCTACCGTTTTTGCGTCGTCATGGCCCAGGCATTACCTTTCAACATGACAACGCCCGGCCTCATATTGCTCAACTTGTTCAGAATTCTCTTCAACAAAACAACGTGAATGTCATCCCCTGGCCGGCCCGATCCCCTGATCTCTCACCAATCGAGCACATGTGGGATGAGATGGATCGGCGCCTTCGACGTCAACCACGTCTTCCACAGACACTCAAGGAACTTCGAAACATGCTCCAGCAGATATGGACAGATATCCCACAGGACTTTGTGCGAAGCCTGGTTCATTCCATGAGACGAAGATGTGTGTGTTGTCCTCCCTTGCCTGAAAGATCAGAGCTCGGGAAACACGAACAAATGCCTTATATGTTAATTCGTCTGCTTCGTCACTCTGTGACTACCTGCGAGTTTGAAAGACAAACTCTGCTATGAGTCTTCAGAGATGTTTACAGAAGTGTCCAAGCTGAACTGCGTCCACACAGTATATTATTCTCGGATTCTCATTATACGTATTCTTATATTGAAAATATATTCATAAATGAACTAGATTTATTAATATCAATACATTCTGCAATACCGAATCAATATTTAAGCACTGACGTACTAACACACAGTTTAAAATTTTCTAATTCTCTCTAAATATTATTTATACATTGAAATAAATTCTCACGAAGTTGGTTTATAAATATCACTAAAGGCCGCTGGGCTTCTGACGAGCAATGAAGCCGAGAAGATTATCTGACACAGAGTAATGCTCAAACACTGAATTAGTTGCCTCGCGATGAGGAATACGTATCGCAAACCCAGCTCATATTGCACATCTTTAAATAGCCATTCACTGTGAAACTGACGCGACACACATCACACGTGTCACCAATACACAAATATGAACAAACACACACCCTCCCCAAACAGCGTTATTTTCTAAATTCTACTTTTTGCTACAATGAAAATATCGCCTGCAGCTAGACATACAAATATTGACACTTTTCATGTCGTTGCAAGGTTACAATCAAACAAATACAAACGAATACTCAACGACTCATGAATCGTTTTTTGTTTTGTTCCTTATTCCCTTGATCGCCTATTCAAGCCCACATCATCAGGGACACGGGTGGTCCTATCATCAAAAGCAATTCATTGTTTAGAGCTGCGTCCATTCGAGATTTCTGTGTACTTCTTCTTAACAAAAGTCAAGGTTACAATCAAACAAATACAAGAATACTCAACGACTCATGAATCGTTATTTGTTTTGTTCCTTATTCCCTGGATCGACTGTCAAGGTCGCCTATTCAAGCCCACATCATCAGGGAAACGGGTGGGCCTATCGTCAAAAACAATTCATTGTTTAGAGCTGCGTCCATTCGGGCATCACTTCGACTATGACTTCGAATTATCATAAGATACTAATACACTAAATATGTTCAGTTTTATGTGTGAATGAAACATATGAAAGTAATCATTGGCTAAAATAGGCATGTACCATACTATTTTTAGAATGGCATGTTTGCCAAATGTCGGTCATTTTGAAAAATGGCTGCCATGAATGACATGACAATTAAAATTATTGTTAATATTTGTTAGTCACTGAAGTAGCTCTGTGACATATGTCATAAGTTAATGACCCATGTGGCAGTTATGTCAAATATTGCCTCTGTCCTACCATGCAGATATATTCATAAATTGAACCTATTTTTTACAATATGTACCCGGCAGTGGGCTGCCTCTAGTTTTTTACCTACCCTATAATTTGGGATTACGTTGTACCTAGAAATGTTTAGTAGGCTCTCCTGAACCAGGGGCGGTCGGGTAGCCTAGTGGTTAAAGCGTTCGCTCGTCACTCCGAAGACCCGGGTTCGATTCCCCACATGGGTACAATGTGTGAAGCCCATTTGTGGTGTACCCCCGCCGTGATATTGCTGGAATATTGCTAAAAGCGGCGTAAAACTATACTCACTCACTCCTGAACCAAGTGTATAGTCAGACCTTTGATGTAGAAAGTGTCAAACAAAACTCTTTTTACCCGGCTTTGCTCTTGTATTATATACTCCTGTATGGTGACACATATCGAAATAATCGTGATATCAGTTTTTTTAATTACATTCATGTTGTAAATATACATTCGTGTCAACCAACCAATCAATCGTTGTTTCCTTATACTGAGGACACAAGTCTATCTACAACTAGTGCATTTAGTTTGAGACCCTTTGTTTGAGACACCGTTGTGTCAAACTTTAATGTGTCGAACTTACGTTTGTGTCGAAGTTAAAGCTTGGTCCCTGTATACTGTATACTTGACTGTGAAATACAAAAAAAAACTGTATCAGTTGTGCTATATCCCTGTCCAAATCCAGGTTGTGCCTCGGTGAGTTGAGTGTCTGCCCAAAAGACTTAACGTGTATTAATCATAATATGTTACTGAATTCACTTAGAAGCTCAATTCCTCTATAGTTATTTGTATCAGTCACAGAACTCAATTCTCAGGAAAGTAAGAATGATATTCAAAATCGGTTCAAGATAAGGAACCAATATGTCTGATGAAATTTTGAAAACTTCCGAAATGCGTTTATCCGAAGCTGATGTCATGATATTGTTCTTTAAGTGATTAATCTTGCCAAATAATTTTGTTATGGTAATTGTGGAATCGAGAATGTCTGTTGTCACCTCGTGAAATTAATTATCATTAAATTCGAAATTAAACACTTATCATCTTCGTTTCAATTATTAGAATTAGAAAATACTTCTTGAAAATATATTCACCAATCTTCGAATATAAGCGTGTTCTGGGGCTGTTTATTTGAGCTCGGACTTTTTACAGCAGGTGAGAACTGTATAGAGGTGTTAATAATCTCCTCCAGAATTTCTTGTTTGTAATATTCATATTTCGCTTTACCTGTACATACCGTTGGTTTCGTTCCTTGCCAGGTTGCAGCTATTCAACAATTCAAGGTCTATATTCGTACTAAATGTGACAGAGTTACTGAAGTGACGTAAAATATTACATTCAGCACTCATATTTGATCAGCTAAAACTATTTGACATGGAATCAAACAATTCCATCACCAACCTCATATCCAGATTAACACACACATAACCAACCCCTGCTCTTGAGAATCAGGAATAATACCGCAGTAAAGGCCAAATCAGGTAAGCACATATAAACAGTGGCTATCACAAGGCCACAAGCAGAAGGCACACGGCAACGTTTCACATAGATCGTCACCCCCAGAGAATAACACGATTCTATTAAGAGTAAAAGGCAGTGAAAATTGTATGAATGGATCACTGAAAATGAGTGATGACACCAGGTGTCCGCAAAAACCGTAAACATGCTCTGCCCTACAGGCAGAACCCGTCACTCACACAACTCGCACAGCCATTCACATGTTTGTTGCCTGGCGCCGCACAATACTCCTGCCATGCGACGGCGGCCTGTAAACAAACCCGAACATCAAGCCATCAATGGGCGAGGAAATTCAAAGTTTCGTTAGCGCATTTACTGATTCAGTTGAAACCGAAAACGATATGTCAATTTTGAATTACGGCTGCCGTGTACAAGTGCAGAAATTCTGACATGTGATTCGATTTTTAATAGCAAATAGGTATACACTCTGAACAGCAAAATAAGGTTCACCACTGCAGCCGTGTTGTTATGTGTCATGAGGTCTTGATGTCATTACGTATGTCTGTTGACGTCCTGAGGTCTTGATGTCATTACGCATGTCTGTTGACCTCCTGAGTTCCGGGTGCCACTACGCATGTCTATTGACGTCCTGAGTTCAGGGTGCCACTACGCATGTCTGTTGACGTCCTGAGATCAGGGTGCCACTACGCATGTTTGTTGACCTCCTGAGTTCCGGGTGCCACTACGCATGTCTGTTGAGTTCCTGGGTTCCGGACACAATGCCATATGGTCGTAAGTGATAGATGTAAAACTCCAGAGTGTGCATCTTATGTGGGGGCACGTAGTGGAAGGATATGGCATAGTCGGAGATGCTCTCTGTGCCCTGAAATTATAATCACTGCTTTTTTAGAAACTTTATGCAGAGAGGATTAGACTGTTTGCACCCATACTGCATAAAGTTGGGAGTGGAAGTCACTGATATAACACAGATGATTGTATTTAGGTATGGGGCTATATTTATGAAAATATGATAAGTGATCATGTAACGGAAGGAAATTAAAGTTGTTCACGCATATCAATATTTGGGATTAATGATGACACCAAAAACGGTTTGGACAAAGGCATGTATTACCCTTTCATCACAGGACAGCAAAGCTTTCATTCCGATAAAACCCTTAATGCGTAAACGCAATGTAGCTGCCAGAAATGCTTTCGAAATATTTGCTAAGAAAATTGTACCGATTTTGACTGATGGAAGTAAGATATGGGGGTTTACACACAGAGGAAATGTCGAAGTTGTCCACCGAAAGTACGGTAAATGTGGACTAAATACTTGTTTTCAGTTACCAACGATATATACTGAACCAAATTAAAAACTTCACAATCCTAAAATTTTAACATTTTGGCCAGTTATCACTGTGGGCCCTTATTGTGTATTTAAAAAGTAATGGCCACGTATTGTCTTCAGATGACACACGTTTTTGTACAGGTGAATCGATCAAAATCATGTGCACAGCACTATAGTGGCAAAAGTGTTTTTTCACGTGCAACTGGTCACGTGGACATAATACCGCACATGTTTTCAGCCATACTTGTTAGCAGTCATTAACAAAAAAAAGAATAACACAAGAAAACAAAAGTCTTGACGGTCATTTGTCATGCCAGCCTTTTAAATGTGCAACGTGAACGTGCCATCGGCATGTTGCAGACGGGAACATCCGTAGTTGAAGTCGCAAGGATGATGGGTTGTAGTCGACGGACTGTTTATGATTTACAGACGCGTCTACAGCAAACGGGTACCACCGCTGATCGCCCTCGGCCAGGTCGACCACGTGTGACGTCACATGTAGAGGATCGTCAGATTGTCTTACGTCACCTCCGTAACTGATTTACATCAACCAGAAATGAACTGTTTAGGGGTAGACTGAGTGCGCAAACTGTTCGAAACCGTCTGAGAACTGCTCACATTCAAGTACGACGGCCATACTGCGGGCCGATTCTGACTCAATTACACGGACGTCAACGACAATTGTGGGCACAGCGACACTTACGATGGACTCAGAGGAATTGGAATCAAGTCGTCTTCAGTGATGACTCCCGATTTAATCTTCGATTTGCTGATGGTTGGGCGAGGGTGTGGAGGCGCCGTCATGAACGTTACGCCCAGTGTTGTGTAAAGGAAGTTGACAGATTTCGAGACGGAAGTGTCATGGTGTGGGTGCTTTCTGTCGCAATGCACGTTCCAGGCGTCTTTTCATCCGTGGCAACCTCAACGCTGCTGCTTACTGCGACCAGGTACTGGCACCAGAACTTCTGCCTTTTATGGCAGCACATGGACCCGGTTTGATCTTCCAACACGACAATGCCAGACCCCACACAGCAATTTTGACAAGGAATTTCCTTCAGAATGCGGGAATCAACGTCATGGACTGGCCGTCAAGGTCTCCCGACCTCAATCCCATCGAACACGTCTGGGATGCTCTTGGCAGAAATCTGCGCACTCTCCAGAACCAACCACAGAATTTGCAAGATCTTGGCACCATTTTGCAGCAACAATGGCGTCGTCTTCCCAATCATGTGTTCACAAGCATCACAAGGTCAATGCGGAGGCGTTGTGTGGCAGTTGTCAACGCACATGGTGGCCATACACGCTACTGAACTTGTGTGCCATCAGATTCTCGTGCTTGGGACCAAACAAATTATGGTTTTCACAGTTAATTAAAATCCTTCTTTGTGCATTAATGATTAAAAATTACCTTCTCTGATACATTTGTCCGTTGTATATCATATATTGGATTACTTTTAAAAATGTGAATTTTTTAATTTGACTTAGTATATATGCTCCGCCTGATTTCAGTGCCACATGACAAGTACCCATTTCAATGCTATGATATGCTCAAACAAACCTACAATAGAACATACCCAAATTGGGCGACTCATATCTGCCTTTCATGTATGGTCTTGGCGGGGTATGGATTGCGCCAGATGTAACATATCTCGGTAACATATTTCGGTAACATATTTCGGTAACATATCTCTGTAACATGTTTCGGTAACATGTCTCGGTAACCTGATGTACATGAATGTCTTAGTTACTGATGCTATGTAGAAACATATTGCTGGCTGCAATTATTTTGTCACAACACTTCGTGGAAGAGACCTACCTCTTGTGAATTGGCAAAATGGACAAATCTGAGTACAGAGCGGTGATAAAGTTCCTTGTCCTAGAGGGTCAATCCGCCAGGTGGAAGAGCGATTGATTGCAGTTTATGGAGACTCTTCTTCATCGTCTGCAACTATCAAACGGTGGGTGAAGGAATTTCAGCGTGGCAGAGAGAGCTTAGAAGATAATGCCTGGTCCGGACGGCCATCAACCAGTACCAGCCCTGAAAACATTGACACTGTACACAAAATAGTGATGGAAAACCGCCGTATTACTCTCCATGAGCTAGAAGAAACAACAGGCCTATCATATGGATCCATACATAATATAATTCAGGGCAAACTCCACATGTCCAAAGTGTGTGCCAGATGGGTTCCGAGAATGCTTACAGATGACATGAAGCTATCAAGGGTCACCATCAGTGGAGCCTTGCTAACTCGGTACAACGCCAACCCAGATGATTTTCATTTTAGGTTTGTAACCAGTGATGAAACCTGGGTTTATCATTATGATCCGGAGAGCAAACAGCAGTCGATGGAATGGAAACACGCCACTTCTCCAAAGACAAAGAAGTTCAAAGCCACCAGATCCACCAAGAAGGTTACGATTACCATCTTCTGGGACAGCAAAGGAGTGATTCACATCGACTACCTGCCCCATGTCACCACAATGAATGGGGAGTATTACGCCAAGTTATTGAATCAGGTGCCCCAATCCATCAAGGTGAAACGCCGTGGAAAAATCTGTCGTCGGATTCTGCTTCACCAGGACAACGCACAAGTCCAAACGAGCCGTGTTGCAATGACAGCTGTTCGAGAATGTGGCTACGAACTCCTCCCTCACCCACCCTATTCTCTAGACCTAGCCCCCAGTGACTTCCACCTCTTTCCCGGGCTGAAAAAACACCTCCGGGGCCGGATATTTGAAGATGATGATGAGCTAACTGCTGATGTGGAGGGTTGGTTAGGGGACCAGAATGTTGACTTCTACCGATCGGGCATCAGTGACTGGTAAACTAGGTGGAACAAGTGTGTGGAGTTCGGAGGGGACTATGTTGAAAAATAAAGTAATAACAATCCAATTCTTTTACTTTTTCTGTGTGAGGCTCAAAACCTTTTGATATCCCCTCGTATCTCGGTAACATATCTCGGTAACATGTCTCGGTAAAATGTCTCGGTAACATATCTCAGTAACATGTTTCGATAACATGTCTCGGAAACATGTTTCAGTAACATGTCTCGGTAACATGTCTCGGAAACATGTTTCAGTAACATGTCTCGGTAACATGTCTCGGTAACCTGTCTCGGTAACATATCTCAGTAACATATCTCGATAACATGTCACAGTAACATATCTCGGTAACATATCTCGGTAACATGACTCAGTAACATGTCACAGTAACATGTCTCGGTAATATATCTCAGTAACATGCCTCGGTAACATATATCAGGAACATGTTTCGGTAACATGTCACAGTAACAAATCTCGGTAACATATCTCGGCAACATATCTCGGCAACATGTCTCGGTAACATGTCTCGGTAACATATCTCAGTAACATATTTCGGTAGCATGTCACAGTAACATGTCTCGGTAACATATCTCAGTAACATATCTCAGTAACATGTCTCGGTAACATATCTCAGTAACATATCTCGGTAACATGTCTCACTAACATGTCACAGTAACATATCTCGGTAACATGTCTCGGTAACATGTCACAGTAATATATCGGTAACATATCTCGGCAACATATCTCGGTAGCATGTTTCGGTAACATATCTCAGTAATATATCGGTAACATATCTCGGCGTAGCATATCTCGGCAACATATCTCGGTAGCGTGTTTCAGTAACATATCTCAGTGACATGTCTTGGTAACATGTCTCACTAACATGTCACAGTAACATATCTCGGTAACATGTCTCGGTAACATGCCTGGGTAACATATCTCGGCAACATGTCTAGATAGCATGCCTCGGTGACATGTCCCGGTAACATGTCTCGGTAACATATCTCAGTAACATGTTTCGGTAACATGTCACAGTAACATGTCTCAGTAATATATCGGTAACATATCTCGGCAACATATCTCGGTAGCATTTTTTCGGTAACTTATCTCAGTGACATGTCTCGGTAACATGTCTCGGAAACATATCTCAGGAACATGTTTCGTTAACATGTCACAGTAACATGTCTCAGTAACATGTCCCGGTAACATATCTCGGTAACATGTCCCGGTAACATGTCACAGTAACATATCTCAGTAACATGTCCCGGTAACATGTCTCGGTAACACGTCCCAGTTACATGTCTCTAATGTTTACTCAATGTGTCAGAATGTTGCAGTCAATTTGTAAATATTCCTACATCTTGTAAATTCCCGAATTGAATCACATATTACACATTGACGACTGTAACATACATCGTAATAAAGGTATCATTGACCATTGATCATTTAAGAGTTTCAATTCAGTACTCGTGTGTATACCACTAGGGATGCCCATTGTCTCAACAGGTCGTTATCTTCGTAACGTCCCCAGCTCGCGAAACGCCTTGGGCGTTGAAAGTCCATATTGCCCTTGAGGGCACGAACCTACACATATTGACCCACAAATATAGTAAAAACATTTTCTAGATCAAATTAAAATAGTTGAAATAACCTCCCTCTTTATAAATAACCAAAACCTATGTAATATCCAAATGTAAAATTCATTATTTGAAGAAAATAGAACTGTTGGATAACAACAGCCAGGACTTCATATATTCTAAATGTTACATCTGCTTACATTATGGGCACCGTTCGCATCGTATTTGTAATACCACTCTGGGTAGCCACCAAACAGGTGTGTCTCGGGGTCAAAACAGTGGAACCTGCTCCTCCCCAGGGCGTCTGTAGAGTTGACTGTCTTCACCCCCAGTTTCTCCATACATTTGCCGAACTCTGCGTCCTCCGCGCCGCCATCTTGTCGACATATGCTGGGGTCATGACCTTTCTCCCCATATCTTTTCAACGCCTCCCTACTCAGCACATACCCCCCTCCGCC
Source organism: Haliotis cracherodii (assembly GCF_022045235.1). NCBI lineage: Eukaryota > Metazoa > Mollusca > Gastropoda > Lepetellida > Haliotidae > Haliotis > Haliotis cracherodii. The sequence continues at coordinate 3,958,517 of NW_027266272.1, read as the reverse complement.
GCTGTAGTACCCTTGTTTCACGATTGTCTTAAAATGGTGGCCAAAATATACAGGTTCCGTCTTCTTCTGTGACGTTAAGAAGTACCGGAGGTTCTCTAAAATAACATAGGTATCATCGTCAGCCTTCATGAACCAATCAGCATCGTTTATATGTTTCTCGTAGATAATCCGAAAGGCTTGCATAGTTTTGGCTGTCAAATGTTCTCGACCTTCAGAGACATTCAAGCCAACTGTTGGAAACTTGGGATCTGTTGTAGAGCTGATGAAAATAACCTTGTTGCAACGCTTAGCCCACGTATCACGTACGACACGTGCCTTCGTCTCAAGGTTCTGTGGTGACGTCATTATCCAGCACAACACGCGCTCCTTCTCAAACAGGGACTTGGCGAGTGCGTCATCATCTGAGAGAATTAAAAAGAGAGAGAGTTTAAAAAATGTATAATATCATTTTACAAGCCACCCTAGAAGCCCATTGCTACGACATGGCTTGGCGACTGCTCAAACCCAACCCAACAAATAGCCAAGTCAATCACTTTTCCTATTGGTATCGGATGTATGAGGTCTTGAAACATTTAGACCACAAGGAAGCTTTAGCTGGAAAAGCGTCGAGGGTTATGTGGACACACAACGCTGACAGAGCGACTGTCTGGAGAGCAGAAGGTCAGCGGTTCGATCCCCTGGCCGCATTTTACCAAAGACGTTAAAAAATGGTAATTGTTGCTACCCTGCCTGGCGCTCGTCATCATGGACCGATCGGCTCGGAGTCAGTGTAATTTGTCAGATTGAAGCCTTAAACTGTATCGCAGTGGGCTAGAACTAGAATACCGATATTTGTCCGTACTAGTACAAGGACACACACAAACAAACACACACACGCACGCACGCACGCACGCACGCACGCACGCACGCACGCACGCACGCACGTACGCACGCACACACACACACACACACACCAGCACACCAACATACACACACACATGCATGCACGTCGCTATATACGAGCGTAATTGCATGATCGTAAACGCCACATACAACCTCATTTCACCTCACCTCACCTCACATTCAGTGCTTTGTTATAAGTTATCTCAGACCAAAATGTCAACATTCTTTGTTTACTTAAATCAGTAATATGGGTTCTTTCCTACGGTGGCCCATAAGGGACATGGAGTCTGTTTTTCCATATATTGATATTTCACTTACTTTTGTCCTTACCTTTTGCAAATTAACACGATTTGTCTTACAAATATGTGATAAATCATGTGTAAAGAAGATACTGAATCGCTGAAAAGTGAAACGAGAATGTCAAAAACTAAAAAGAAAATACAGAAAATTATTTCCACCGTTGTGAAAACTATTTCCACCACGGTTATAATATTTCCACCGTTGTGAAATATATTTACACCGCGGTAATAGTTTTCTGTGGTTTCATTTTAGTTTTTGACATTTTCGCTTTTGTTTTTGACATTTTCGTTTTGGTTTTTGACATTTCCGTTTTGGTTTTTGACATTTCCATTTTAGTTTTTGACATTTTCGCTTCACATTTGAGCGACTCAAAAGCTACTTGAAAGTACATTTTCCATGTTTTCGGTTGTTTTTATACATGATTTATCACATATTTGTATGACACATTGTGTTAATTTGCAAAAAGTTACGATAAAAGTAAGTGAAACATAAAAAATATTGAAAAACAGACTCCATGTCCCTTATGGGCCACCGTACTTTCCAGCACTATACTATGGAAAATAGTGGGGTGTGCATTTTTACCCTAAGAATATTTTAAGAATTCTGTGTGAACTTTTTCTGTCATATCTCGTTTAACAAATTCCCAACTTTCGAAACCAAATGTTAATACAGTCACGACTGTTCGGTCAAATAGTAATAACTGGCACTCTATCGGTAAGTCGAGATTACCTATTCTGATATATAATAAACGCATAGCTTTTCTAGCTTCAGCTACTGACGACATCCTGTCTGCTAGGACATTTCCAGCTAATCAGACCCAAATACTTTTATTTAACTACTTCTTCAACAAAATTATCGCCAATCTTAAACACATTATTGATCTTTCTTGATCTAAATACAACCACCTCAGTTTTCTCAATATTTATATTCAACTTCCATTGTTTACAGTATTCCTAAAACATTTATATTATTTTGAAGGTCACAGGCTTTATCTGCAAGCATAATTGTATCATCTGTATATAGCAAAACAGACAGCACGCTAGTCTATACCCCTTTCTAATATCATGTTATAAGTCATGGTATATGTTGGAAAAACACCTTATGAACAGAGAGCCCCACCAAACTTCGTATTTCATTTCTCACAAAACTTGGCTGTGGGAAAACTACAAAGTCACGCGATTTGTCCCTCAACATGACATTAATATTTTAATTTTGGTTATTAATTTATCATGTTAGCAGGTAATTGTTGACCTGCCACCCTTACGTTCTATGAAATGTTTACGACCATTAGCCATAGTGGGTACCCTAAAAGTTATAGACAAAAGCATTTCACTGATTGTGATCAGGCGTATCTCGTTTAATTCTTGACAATATTCTTCACCACAATATTTATAACATATTTAGAAGTGTTTGATTTTCAATTGAAAATATCTTACGCCAGCAATAGTATATAAACAAAGTAACTGTACTGGCGCTTAGTCAGCACTGAAAGAATACTTCTTCATTTACTTAATACACAACTAATGATGGGTATAACTACTTTCTGATACCCTATCTTTGAAAATTAATCAATTTCCATTTTCGTCACAATTTTGTAACATTTTAAACATGGTCATGATATTTCCAATTCAATTCCTACCCCAATCATGTCCGCATTGGACCAATTCATTTTTACACAATATTACCTAGCCACAACTATTTACCATTAGTTTTAGGAATGAGCGATGGTTAAACGGAAATAATTAGATTTGACAACAGTTCCTTCAGTTTACAATAACTACCCCCCAGCCCGCCCTTTCAGTTTTGATATACAGCAGACATAGCCACTCATACACATTTTACTATTAGATATATTTGTTCGATGGCAGTAATGCTTACTTGCAGCCACTGTTGGGAATTCTAATGAAATGACTGCAATTACATGTCTGAAAACACATTATGTGCATGACTCAGGGCAGTTGACCAACACTCACGAATCTGTCCGTCATCACTCACCGTGATGCTTGTGCCCGTCTTCAAACTTGACTTCACCAACTTGATGTCGAGCCAGATGTGTTTCAAACTGTTCATGCAGATCTTCCCTTCCACCAGGATGTCCGAGCATGGCTCGCCATCTGCTGAACATTTGTCCTTGTCCCAGGCTCCACTGATCTGAATTAAACCCGACTCCGGTAAGTGGCCCTCCCCGACTGATGCTTGTAACAAGAAAGCCAACACCAAGTCCGAAAGTGAAAGAGATCAAAATTTGTATCCGCCTTAAAAACATAAGTTGAAACGCCGCCATTTCTGATCCACGGACTGACTTATGAATGTCGCTGCCACGATTAGTGGATAAATGATATTCCTTGTCAGTGTACTTGTGAGTCCATCAACATGTTCCGGTTACTGCATCAGCACAGATCACAGGGACACCTCAGAGCTTCAACACCTACTGGCCATACTACTTCGTGTGGGATGAAGATATAGCCTGTTCTAAAGTAAATAGTATAAAGCCGAAGGAAAAATAGATTGATCCATGCGCATTTGGAATAATACAATACACACACAATGCAATTCTGTATACGTGTGTTTGTTGTTTAATGCCACGCTCAGCAATATTCCAATATTATGTCTGTAAATAATGGGACAAGACTGAAGAGATGTGCAACTTGATACACTTTTTTAATTACAATGACAATATGTAGAGCTCAATCTACTTGTAGCGTTACACTGAAGACATGTAGAGCTCAATATACGTGTATGATTGGACTCGGGCGATGTAGAGCTTAAATATGCTTTTATATGTTTATACTGATGACATTTAGAGCTGAAGATACTTGTATAATTAGACTGATGACATTTAGAGCTGAAGATACTTGTATAATTAGACTGATGACATGTAGAGCTGAAGATACTTGTATAATTAGACTGATGACATGTTGAGCTCAACATACTGGTATAATTACACTGGAGAGATGTAGATCTTAATATAATTGTTTATGCTTCAAACTCGCGTCTTCATAAAGTTGAACAATCGTTGTAAGTAAATATGACATTTACAAACCTAAATGATTACTGTAAAAAATATCATTTTCATATATTTATGTCTTATAATGTTTGTACATTTACGTCATTTCAGTTGTAGTTTTAGAAACATCTACTTAAATCTATGTCTAAATTTACAATCGTCAGTGTTAGATACTGACTATAATTCTCAGTTTACTAAACCCTTAACACTAATTGTCTTTATGCCTTTTTCGAGGTGCGAGTACATTGACCTAAATAGGATCACTATCATCACTGTAAGTTCAAGTGGTACAGAGAAGAACTATGTTTCACTTAGGTTGTTGCCTCCGGCATATGAGGTACAAATTGGTCCCCAAAACATTTAGGTCGAACAAATTGTAAATTATTTCATTTACGTGGTAACTATACTCAACAACAAAAGTTCCCGTGACACCAATATTTTAGTGTATTTTTCAAACAAGTAAAGTTTGGTTTTCAATATTGTAGTACATGTATGGAATGAAGTCACAAAAACGCAACTGCTACAGAAAAACATGAATTCCATGCAAAAGTTGACTTTTATGCAAGCCCATGCATTTCACTACCCAAGAATGGGTATAAAAACGTGTGTTAACGGGATTCCATATGCATTGTTTAGCATCGTGCTGACAACAACCACTCAGAAAAAAAAACAAATTACGTAATTATTCAACATTACGGAATGCCACGCCTGTCCCAAAATGAGCGTCTGCGAGCCATTGGTATGCTTAAAGAAGGATCGAGTCAACGTGATGTTGGAAGACAATTTAACGTCCACAGAAACACAATTTGGTGTTTATGGCAACGTTGGCAACAGACGAATGCAGTCAGAGATCATCCTCGGAGTGGCAGGCCACGCGTAACCAATAATCGACAAGACAACTGGATTCGAACAACACACCTACGAAATCGATTCCAGCCAACAACAGTGACTGCAAGAAGCATCCCTGGCCTTCGACGAATATTTTCACAAACGTCGTCGCCTCAGATGTGCAGGGATTGTCGCCAGAAGACGTCCCATTTTGACAGGAAACCACCGTCAAGCACGTCTACTGCCATGCAGTTGGGACAAGTTCTGTTCACTGACGAGTCTCGTTTTCACCTCAGCCACAGCGATGGACGGATTCGAGTGTACCGACGTCGAGGTGAACGTTACGTCAATCATTGTGTCATGGAAGAAGATCGGTTCGGGGGCAGCTGCGTTATGGTATGGGGTGGGATAACAGCACGACAGAGGACCCGCTTGATAGCGGTAGAGGGAAATCTCAATGGACAGCGCTACCAGACGAGATCATCGGCCCTGTTGTTCTACCGTTTTTGCGTCGTCATGGCCCAGGCATTACCTTTCAACATGACAACGCCCGGCCTCATATTGCTCAACTTGTTCAGAATTCTCTTCAACAAAACAACGTGAATGTCATCCCCTGGCCGGCCCGCTCCCCTGATCTCTCACCAATCGAGCATATGTGGGATGAGACACTCAAGGAACTTCGAAACATGCTCCAGCAGGACTTTGTGCGATGCCTGGTCTATGAGACAAAGATGTGTTGCTTGCATCGCAACTAGAGGTGGACACACACGCTTTTGATTTGTAAATTCACATTTTGGCATGTTCATGTATTTTTATGAAATCACGCATTTTCTGAAGTCAGTATGGCAAATTAAACCATTTGAACACTTACAGGAGTCTTTTATCTGTTGCAAACCGAAATTGTTTCAGATTTGGTAAAAAAACATAGCTTTGCATTAAATCTTATTCAATGTCACAGGAACTTTTGTTGTTCAGTATATTATCTATAACTACAATATTGTACAGCGCTAATACCCAGAAAATTGCTTTGAGTCTGAATAATGTTATGCCAGAAAAATCGATCAAGTATCTAGAGAATAACAACATTTTACCCTTTAATAAAAACTGAAGAAAATCGACTTGAAGTATGAACTTAAGAACTATCTCAAAACACGAACATGAAAAGGAAGACTTTTTCAGATGTGAAAAAAAGGTTATTTTTTTTAAAGTGAATGGATGAGTGAGTTAGTTAAGATTAAACGTCACATCGGCAATATTTCAGCCACCAAAGTAAATGGATTACATGGGTTTTTGTCGAAAGTTAATTTGACATTCATGCCTCAACTACCACATACAAAACCCATGGGAGTTCCGGATTCCAGGTCCCCAGCAACCAATTCTAGCCGTGAGAGGGGACGAAACCGATCAGGTGGTCAGGCTCCATGACTGAATGCCTGCCATGGTAGCCTGGCGATGTGGAACGTTGCGCATCTCTCAATAATCGGTTTGCCTGGTCCTGACTCGGATTATTTACAAGCCTTGATACGGGTGACATTAAGGCTTCATAATTACTTTGTAATTACATTCACGTCTATATCACTAATTTGGATACAAAATAAATATTCAATCACATATACTGAGGGGATAAATTGAATTGAAAGAACTTGTTAAATTTGATTTTCTATGTAAAAAATGATCATGTGCAAAGTAATCTGACCCGTGAAGATTCCGGGGTAGAATAGGTCTTCAGCAACCCATACTTGCCGTAAAAGGCGACTATGCTTGTCGTGAAAGGCGACTAACGGGATCGGTTGGTCAGGCTCGCTTACTTGGTTGATACATGTCATCGATCCCAATTGCGTGGATCGATGCGCATGCTGTCAGTCACTGGATTGTCTGGTCCAGACTCGATTATTTACAGACCGCCGTCATATGGCTGGAATATTGCTGAGCTGGCGTTTAACATCAAACCAACGAAACCAACCAAGCAAAGTAATCTGTGGATGGGTAATTTGGTGTAAAATAAATCGGTTCAATAAAGACTGCAGTACGAAATGATTTTGCAGGATAATGGTTCTTGTAAATGTGTACCCCAAAAATATAGTTTTTTATTTCCTTCCAAAGATAAGATGACTTCGATACCCATTAGCATTTGTGTTTTATGCAAATTATATAAAAAAAACATGTAGAAGTATTCTTTGAGTGCTAATTGCCAGTACAGTTAAATTTTTTAATATCTCAAATATATTTTCAATTGAACATGCCATCAATCAACTGAGAGGTATTGGGGTTTTTTTGCTCCTCAGTCATTATAAAAAGATTAAACTGGGTCAGTTGTATTTTTATTGTCGAGCATTGCAGGCTCGTCTTCTGAAAACGGAGACACCGAATGTACGTTTTAGCCCGTAGCTCTAACAGTGTTAAATCATCTGTAAAAAGTGTCATCTGTGATCGACATGAGGCATTAATCATATGAAGAGTACATTCTTTTTTCTTTTTTTCTTCTTTTTTTAACTTTATTTCTGTTGCCTTTTTACACATGGGCTATGCAATGTAATACATAGGCAGTAAACAAAAGTTGAGGACAGAATTATTGTGTGGGAAACAAAAGATGACAAGATGAGCAAAATTTGTAGAATTTATTGATACTATTACTTATGAGAGCTGTGTATTTTGTAAACATGTAATATTTGTAAATCTCTTTTTTAAGAAACTGGAAGTTCGGTACCTTTTTTTGAATATCTATATTTAAAAATTACGAATTTGCAAAGTAAGATAATTACATTTATAGGATCGTTGTGTCGCTGATCAGATCCAAGCAGAATGTTTTTTCTTGTTAATTGGAGTTTAACCTGAATCTCATCTGATAGCCACTCCTCCAGTTTTTGCCATATGGGTTTCACTTTGCTACAGTCTGCCAGTACATGGGAAACAGATTCTATACTATTTGAACAAAAACTACATGTCTCCGAATCAACCAGTCGCATTTTAAAAAGTCTTTTGTTTGTTGGTAGTATATGATGTAATACTTTATACTGGAACCGTTGTAGTTCAGTATCTTTTGTGCATCGGCATGGTATATGGTTATAAGTATGCCACACGCTTAACTCGAGATCGTTTTCTAAAATATGGTTCCATTTTGCACAATGTTGGTTATTGACATTAAATTTTTTCATCAAGGTTCTGTAGTATGACTGGCTATTGCCATTCAGTAGTTCAGACAGATATGTAGGTATGAATGGCTTTTGAAAGGTCTGTATGTCCTTAAAGTCGACAAAGTGTATTGAGCAATACTGTTTTAGTGCGCTTATTATGCCTCTATATCTTCAAAAGTTGGTGTTCACATTGTATTTGTCTTTAAACTGTTCATATGATAGAAAGTTTCCGTTTTTGCACAAAAGGTCATTGACATAGTGTACACCCCTTTTGCTCCAATTTGGATAGTGAACTACTTTATTATCTATTAGAATGCTTTTATTGTTCCGAATTATTTCTGAGGCTATAGTATTAGTAACTAACTTGGATGTGTTGACAATGGATGTAAAATTCCACCAGGCTGAGAGGAGATCGCTGTAAAACGTATTACGAATTAACGGACTGAGAGTATCTTTAAGATTCGAACAATTATATTCAAATATTTCTGCAGAACATAGTTTCGGTAAATTGGCTTTGAATAATTTGCCCCATTTAGATGTCTGTTTATAATATCGTTTAATTACTGTGATTTTTTTAGACTGTATAATTTATTTAAGTTTAGGGGCGTTTAATCCTCTATCTTTCACACCGCAGGTGAGTTGAGTTCTTTTTATTTTATCTGGTTTATTTCCCCATATAAATCTACAGCATGTTTTTTCAATTTTTTTAATTACACTTTCTGGGGGGTTAGGTATAGAAGCAAAAAGATGGTTTAGTTTTGGAATGATAAGAGATTTTAATACAGTGATTCCTCCAAGAGGTGATTGTTTTGGACAGACCAGATATGCATTTATGTCTCACAGTGTCTCAACTTCTCTTTTTAATTAGAATCTGTCATGTTTTCCAAGTCTATGTCGAATTTTATCCCAAGGAGTTCAAAGTTACCTTGATCCCAATTTAGTATCCAATTATGGCATATTTTCATTCTACTGCGTTTTTTGGAACCCAACCAAATAATTCTTGTTTTATCGACATTGACATTGACCGGAGAATCTTGCAAAAAATGTTAGTACTTGTAGCGCTGATTCTAGACTGCGTTCTGAACCATCTAAGACGCATGATGTGTCATCAGCAAACTGATTCAATAGGTATTCAATATTATCTACCTTAATTCCTTTTATATTTGCTTTGTTTCTTATCATAATTGCTAATATTTCCGCACAAAGGATAAACAGATAAGGGGATAAAGGGTCCCCCTGACGACAACCTCTAGAAATGTTAAAGGTAGATGAGCCAAAGCCATTTACGAGAACACTAGATTTAATATCGCTATAAAATACCTTTACCCATTTTTGTATAGATTGTCCAAAGTTAAAAAACGTTAAAACCTTATGTAAGAAGGGCCATACAACCGTATCGAAAGCTTTCTCAAAGTCTACCAACAAAAGAAGGCCAGGAATTTGGTAGGTTTCAGTACATGCTATTAAGTCATATATTTGTCTTGTAATATCTCCTATGTATCTATCCGACATAAATCCTTTCTGGTCTTCATTTATTAATAGGTCGAGAACCGATTTAATACGACGTGATATTGCTAAAGAAGCTATTTTGTAAAATACAGATAGTAACGAAATTGGGCGCCAATTCTTTAAATAATGTTTTGGCTTATTGCCCTTAGGAATACAGGTAATAAGTCCTAATTTTTGAGAAATAGAAAGTTCGCCTTTTTCAAAACCACTGTTAAGTGATCCTACAAGAAATTTTCCAATGTTTTTCCAAAAGAATTTTATAAATTCCGCCGTAAATCCGTCAGGGCCAGGGCTCTTTTCATTCTTAAGATATTTTAGAGTAGGAATTACTTCAGTTTCTGTTAATTTGCCTTCGAGACCGTTGGAAGTACTTTCGTCTAGTTTTGGAACGTCATATTCACTAAGAATCTGGCCAAGATTTACTTCAGAGACGTCATGTTTACAGTATAATTTTTTATAGAAAAGTTTGACTTCGTTTTGAATATCAGTAGGATTATCGAGCAAACGCCCATTTGAATTTTTTATTTTAGTGAATGATTTATTTAGAAAATTTCGCGACTCTAGACTCAGAAAATTGGAGGTTGGTTTTACACCCTTTTCTTTCCAGGCTGCTTTTGCTCTTATCATTTGCCCTTGAGTTTTTACCCTTATAATATCTTCTAATTCTAGTTGCAATTTTTTTATTTCGTTCAATGAAGTTTGTTTCATATCTTCTTTTTCACATTCGTCCAATTTAATTTCTTTACATTGTAATGTTTCCAATAGTTCCTGTTCTTTTTTATTTCTCTCTTTTTTCTTGTAAGAAGAGTTCTTTATGGTTTCTCCTCTTATTATTAATAAAAGAGTTTCAAAGAAAAGTTGGTCATCGATCGAAAATTCATTTGCAGAATCACTATTATCATTTTTGTATTGTCGTATAGTTTCAGATATGACATTTAAGAGTACATTCTTGATTCTAAAAAATTAAAGGTGGTGAACATAAATGTCAATTCACTCTCCAGAAAAGATTCACCTACCCCATAACTTTAAAAAACAACATTTTCTTTTGGGTGTCCGTCCTTGCTTTTTGACATGGATCAACGCCTTCTCTGAACTATAGAGGCTAGTTGGTAGTGTTTTTATTCACCACCGGCCATATATACATGTTAGAAATATTATATGACAAATAAGACGATTGAAATAAGAAAACAGACATATACTTATCACTCTATATAGTGAGTGAGTGATATCAGCAATATGACGGTGGGAGTTACCAGAAATTGTCCCCACGCATTGTAGCCATGAGTGAGTGAGTTAGTTGGGTTTAACGCTTCTTTTAACAGTATTCCAGTTATATCGCGGCGTGTCAGCTTAATGTGGGAGGAAAGCCCGAAGTGATCCAGGTCTCAGACGTTTACCACTTCCGTGAAACCCACGAGCACGGGCATGGTGCTGACAAACCTAGAAACATAATGGGGGCGAACCGGGATTCGAACCCACAATCATGGGTTTCTGGCATGCCCAAGGGACGCAACTCTGCACAGCGAATCGCGGCGCCTTAGACGACTGGGCCACCCGTGCCCCCCGTGAGGGGACTCGAACCATGGCCTTAGCTGTGACGAGCGAACGCTTAACCAGCCAGGTTATCCCACCTCCCCATATGTATAATACCAAACGTTCATGTAAAATGTACAGTGTGTCTCGAGGGCGACAGTGTCGCAGCTATCTTTACAACCTCAATCGCCCGGAAGGACTTTTTCAGGTTTTACTAAATTATCATCACCTTAACAGTGTTTAATCATCTGAATAGATAAGCCGAAACATTCATTTCGCTATGGGCCAAAGACATATTTAAGACTTCAAAAGTAGATGAGGTGAGGTGAAATTAGGTTTAACGTTACCGTCAAGATTATTGCACTTATATATAGAGACGTACGTGTGTGTGTGTATGTGTGTTTGTGTGTGTGTGTGGAGGGGGGGGGGGGGGGGGGGGGGCTGCTTTTACAAGTCCGAACTAATGCCGATTGTAGAGTGCTAGCCCACTGAGATACCATGCCGCAGTTTAACATGAATACCACACTCTATAGTGCTAGCCCACTGAGATACCATGCCGCAGTTTAACATGAATACCAAACTCAGACAAGTATACTGGCTCCGAGCCGACCAGTCCTTGTTTAAGCCCCTAAATGCCGAGCGCCAGGCAGGGTAACAAGAAGTTAACGTCTTTTGGTATGGCGCAGCAGGGGATCGAACCCCGGACCTTCCGCTCAATAGTCGGATGCTCTACCACTAGACCACGGAGGCGGTCCGACTTCAAAGGTAACGCATTCACACATACAAGTCCATAAGCGACAGTAAAAATGACCCTTTTGGACATTAAAGCTTCGTTAATTCCTGTTTTATTAGGACGGCTGCCTGACATCGGCCATCCACTTGTGAGTGAGTGAGTGATTTTGGTTTTACACCGCTTTTAGCAATATTCCAGCAATATCACGGCGGGGGACACCAGAAATGGGCTTCACATTGAACCCATGTCGGGAATCGAACCCGGATCTTCGGCGTGACGAGCGAACGCTTTAACCACTAGGCTACCCGACCGCCCCTCCATCCACTTGTGTCGAAATACTGATATTTCGATGTGTTCGATTAGTAGAATAGCTAGATTTCAGAATGTACTACTCAAAAGTGGGGTGAGTTTCACGCAGTTTTGAGGAATAGTGCAACCACGTGGCACTGGAACACCAGATATTGTCTTTACACAAAGGTCTTTGTACCGGTGTGGGGAATCGAACCCGCGTCTGCAGCTTGGAGGTCTAGTGCTTTAACCACTACGCTATCTCACCGTCCCTATCTCTCTATAACTACATGGTTGTGATTATATACATAATGATCCACGTAAATAACACCTGTTGAGCCAGATCTTTTTTATTTAAGTATTTAATTTCCGAAAAGTGTGGTAGGTAGGTCGAAACGAATATAACAATGTCATGCTTTCAACATTTCAATGGAATTTTGAGTCCGTACGTGTAGGTGAAAATAAAAGGATGTCTGGCTTTGGTCCTTTCAGATGTGACACGTGAAGATCCGGGGTGGAATAGGCCTTCAGAAACCCATGCTTGCCGCAAAAGGCGACTTTGCGTGTCGTAAGAAGCTACTGACGGGATTGGGTGGTCAGGCTCGCTGACTGGGTTGATGCATGACATTGTATCCCAATTGCGTAGATCGATGCTCATGATGTCAATCACTGGATTGCCTGGTCCTGACTCGATTATTTACAGACCACCGTCACATACCTACAATATTGCTGAGTGCGGCATTAAACACGACCAAACAAACAAACAATTCCGTATTTTGATATTTACCAGGTGTCACCGTGTTTTTCCAGGTACGTTTTAAAAGAAAAAACGTCGGTTTCCTACATACATTACAAAATTACGTGGCCGGGCCCCAGGAGTAATATATATTTTTCATCACTTTTCTTCTTTTCCTTGGATACATCTATACATAAAAGCGCCCAAACATTTCCATAATCGTAATCAATATATGCCAAGACCCGAGTCCACAGTACCACTGTTTGGGAATCACTAACACATAGTGAGGATGACAGATGTTCGCAAAAAGATGAGCGTATCCTGCCCCACCAGTGGCATCCGTCACAAACACATGCAAAGGCAAGTCAAACGATCACCTGAAAAAAGACGGAAACATATGGTACAAGACAAAATAGGTAATTGCATCGGATATAATTTCGTTCACTGATGCGGAAATGTTCTCCACATGTCTACCAGAAAAAGTAGCCTCATGGTTAAAGCGTTCAATCGTCACACCGGAACCCGGGTTCGATTCCCGACATGGGTACAATGTGTGAAGCCCATTTCTGGTGTCCCCCGCCGTGATATTGCTGGAATATTGCTGTAAGCGTCGTAAAACCATACTCACTCACTACCAGTAAACTTTTGGATTTGGAAAGCTTTACTGAAGCCGTGAATGGTGTTACCCTGTTCAAACAATTTTAAGAAAATAGTTGTGAATTTAGATTTTAATCTCCGAAATTCACGCTGCCTCTCATATGTATGTTATGTAGTTAAGCTGGTAATTCACGCTGCCTCTCATATGTATGTTATGTAGTTAAGCTGGTAATTCATGCTGCCTCTCATATGTATGTTATGTAGTTAAGCTGGTAATTGATGATATACAGACTGTTACAAAATTAACTATGGGAAGTAAAGTGCGCAAACCCTATGTTAACATACCCTGTACATTCGGGTGGCACATGTTGTATAACTGACAATGTAATAAACGCAGGGATTCTCAAAGGTCGTGTGTCGTTTGTTGTATAACTGTGTTCTCATGGTTGCGAAATACAGTTTGACGACAGATGTAAATGAAATGGTACATATGTACAAGTGCCTCGTCCGTTCTCAGTGTCGTGACAAGAGCACACACATCCATTTAAAGCGCACGTAAAATCTCTCACACTGACGCCGCCCAATGAAATGTGCTCCGCCGTGAAGGATTATTGTTATCTTCAGTATCTCAACCAAGCAGGCTTTCAGAAAGGTCAGGACGTAACGAGTCGGCTTCAAACGGGGCATCACTTAATTATTTTCTTCCAGTGAGCGAGCATAACACTCCGCTCGCCTCATGTATATCATTCATCACCACTCCCTTTCCGTGTAGTTTAAGAAGACTCCTGAATGTCTCCAGTTGGTCACGACTGATGTTGGTCTCGTGACTCGTTTTTTTTGCGATGGAATCGTCCACCGCCAAAGCTTCAGGAAACGGGAAGTGCAAAGTGTCGTTTCTGGCTACCTCCTGTGTTCATGAATGATTGCGAGTGAGTTGGGTTTAACGCCGCTTTTAACAGTATTCAAGTTATATCACAGCATGTCAGATTAATGTGGGAGGAAAGCCCGAAGTGATCCAGGTCTCAGACGTTTACCACTTCGGTGAAACCCACGAGCACGGGTATGGTGATGACAAACCTAGAAACATAATCGGGGCGAACCGGGATTCGAACCCACAATCATAGGTTTCTGGCGTGCCCAAGGGACGCAACTCCGCACAGCGAATCGCGGCGACTTAGATGGCTGGGCCACCCGTGGAATTGCATCGGAAATCATGTTTGTCGCCAATGCGTCAAATTTGGAAGTCAAAGATAAACCAACAACAGGTACACTGAGAGAACAAGGGATTCGAACCTCGATTGGCGCATCTGTAAATGGCAGGGGGATGCTACTATGCACAGGGAAGACCTAGACCGACTTTTCTTTTGACAGTTACCATGAGTGCCCCATACATTCCTCTCCGTGGAGATTCAGAGTTCGCATTGGTTCCCAGCTACCAATTCTCCTCCAACTGGGCGACCTATTGGATGGGGTGGTCAGGATTGGTGTCATGGTTGACTTCGTGTCACCGTATCCCGACAGCGTAAGATATTTGCTCATGATATCAGTCACTGAACTAACTACCCGATCGAGGCATGAGTATCACAATCAACGCGATTATAATGTATATTTCTTAAGATATAAAATATCTGTATTGGGACGTCTACATGTGTTTATGGCAACTGTATTGCCAGTATATATTTTTGAATATTATATACATTTATTGATCAACGTGTTGAATACTAAATTTACTTTGGTATAAAAAAAAGCATAATTGTCCCAAAAAAGTACCTGATTTTATTTATGAATAACAAAATAAACAATTACCATACAATCGAGGGAGGGTAATTTGAGATGGCGAGAACCACGGGAATGGATCCGGGGGTTAGTTTGGTTTTACCGAAATGCTACCCTTGAGATAATGAAGATGTTTGGAACATGCCAGAGACGTGAACCCAAATACATCAAGGACTGCTATATTATTGATAAAGTTTATACTGGAAATAGGATCTGATTGCAAGCTACGTAAGCACCCTGCCGGAGGCTGAAACGCCGCACAGAAAGTTCCATCTGCATATTTTCAAACAAATGTTTGCGATTTACAGTAATTAACTGTTGCTTGACAACGGTATAAGGATATATACCGAAACGTCGCCTTTACAGTAATTAAAGAAGTTAGTATCGATTAACTGTATCTACTTTGTGATTTTGTTTCTTGGCGTTGTGTTTAGTGTTTGTTTATATTTATGTGGAGAGTCTCACATTTCTTGGGTCTGAAATGTATTTCCCCCTCTAACATGGACACTAAGTCGCCTCTAACGACGAGCATGATCGTTTTTTCACGGCAAGAATGGCATGGGTTGCTGAAGACCTAGTCTAACCCGGATCTTCATGGGTCTGTTTTTGTCAGTTTAATGTGGAATGTCTTAAGTCACAGACATTCACAAATTTGGTGCAAGCCAAGAGAACAAAAGGGTATTATTGTCAGCAAATCTGAGCAATGGAATGCACAAGCCAGTCGATCTAGTGCCACTTTGAACAACATGTCAGTTACATAAACATCATGTGGGAGGAAAGCAAGAAGTGATGCAGTTCTGTAACCTAACCACTGTAGTGGAACCAACAAGCATTGTTATTGTGCTGAGAAACCAAGAAACATGATCAGGGTGAACCTTGGATTCACTCACTCATGCATGAGACAGCCAGGAGTAGATTCACCTATACACCTGGTTCTTTGTGTCCTTTGTAATTTATATATGTCAACAGAGTCAAGACTCAATTTCACATTTCCTGGGCTACACATTTCCATCTCTGTTTTAAGTATGGATCTGATAAGTTTGGATGTCCAAGCCCAAAAATGGCTAGACTGCAGTATACCGGATATCTTCTGTCATTTTGATAAGGGATAAGCATGAGCTCCTTCTTAAATAACTGTTTCTAAGTTGTTCAGCCACAAATTTTTAGCCATCTCGTTTTACAATGTTTCAACAGGGGCAACGCCCCATACACAAGTCCTTGTAATAACGCTTTTGTAAGTAAATGTCATTTTCAGCAACCAAAGTCAATTAAAAATATAATATGTTCATTGAAATGTGGTCCTGATGCATGTGACTGATGGATTCCACACACCATTATGGAAATTCTATTTTCAAGATAGTTTCTAGGTGTTGATGTCTTGTCTGATTTATGATGTTGATCAATTGCTCTGATCATATTGATATTCAATTTCATGGTTTAATCATATTAAACCATACAAATACAAATGGGGAAACAGTTGGCATTAGTCCTTGATATAAGTCTTCATTATAAGGACTAGTGGACTAAAGGTGTTAGTTTATATCACTCGGTAGTATCTTCAGCTTATTTTGAGCTTTATCCCCCTATTTTTCAAATAGCCATGCTGTCATGGAAACATCAAACAAATATGGCCAACAGGTAAAATGCAAATGTACCCCAAAATGAAATAAAACAAACATTTTGAAGAAACTGCTTTATTGGAGGAGGATTAGTTGATAGCATTTAGTTGACATTTGATTATCTCTATAATATACACAAGATATAAGTACACCCACTGGCAGCAGTATGTCTAAACCCCCGGACTAGACATACATGGAATGACGAACCACCTGGAAACAATGTGCAACAGACACACAAAATGTCTAACTCTTCACATTTTCTGATCCTGATTTCGTGCAGTGATCAGCAGTCTGACTCTGAGCCTGCTCCACTGAAATTACCATGACACATATCTCAATGAGTGAGCTATGGAATGCCACAGGCCAATAAATCGCAACCTGAACATTTTCACCCAGGCCTCACGCCACTGAACAGTGTTGCTGCGGTTTCCATAACACACGGATCAGCAGACGTATGACACCTGTGGCAATTAGAATGTTATCAGTCTAAATTAAGGGGGAGGGGAGGGGGTGTCATTCAGGTATTCAATCGAAGTTGAATCTAGAGCCCCCATGAATCATTAACCTTTAACATTAGGGTAATGACAAGGAAGGAGCCCTTGAGCTTCATGTTTAATTTCAAACACTGGTTGTACGACAGGGCCATTGTCATGCTTTCACAAAGCACTTCTACTGTTCAATCCCCATCATATGGACCTCCATAGTCATAGAGCACGTTGTCTTAACCTAGGCCCCATTCCACAAACCGATGACAGCGCTAAGATTGAAACTCAACACTTGACAAAGCCTGAGGACAGCCATCGTGCTAAGATCAGCTTGTGGAACTGGTCCCTGGTCTTACAGTAAGGTTGTTTTGTGCAAGCAAGTCATGAACCCTTGTTCATATGCATCTGGGATTCAGCACGAACCTTCAACAACAGCATATAAAAAAGATAAAAGCAAGAGAAAAATAAATACCCCAACTCATGGTCTAAACTTATTCACATTTTAAGGAACCTAAGAAATGGGGTGTTCGACACCCAGGTTTGCTTCCACATTAAACTTTAAATAACAGAAAATATCTGTAAAAAATCTTATGTTGTAAGCCCCAAGTTTTGTAAAGCAAATAAAGAAATTAAAATTAGTACAGGCAGGATATATGTCTAAGGTGGAGGTGAACATGACTCCCAAGTGTTGGACCAAAAATAATTTAGAAAAAAAACCCAAATGTTTCAGAAATACTCCTAAAAAAGTAACACTGCTGTGTTCTGATAGGATATAAAAACCGGAGGGAAGCAACTCACAGAAGCAACTCAAACAAAATATTCAACCCCGATTGCTATTTCAGAGTTTTTCATAGTCTTACATCAGGCATACATCAATATGACAAGATCGACAAATATAGAATTCTTCACAAAGATTAACAATTCAAGATTGATCATGACAATTTATTTTCCAAATTATAGTTTCACATAGTGTAACAAACCTTTAAGTCCTGACCCATACCATTTCACCAGGGAACCAGGAGTGACGCAATGATGACAATGAAATGATTAAACCAGCCTTGGCAACAACACTAACTACCAACAGCAAATACTGACAGGAATTTGAATAGATAAATAACTTATTCTATCATAAAATTATCTCAAAAGCCAAGCTGAAGAAGTCACCAAAACCCCTTTACAGGTTTGGGACCGTCTTGTCACTGATAGGAACAATCCCTGGATGATGGTGATGCCTTTAAATCAATGAAACTTGTTGCAGCAAAGGAAACATGGAATTACCAAGTTCACCTGCCATTCTGACAGTTGCGAAAATGCACTTCCTAATGTGCTTAAAAATAGATCTTCTGTTTGGTTCCATAAAAGGCCTGGTTTTCACGACACAAAAACACAATACAAGGAAAGTGGGGAACTTAGGTGACAGAGACTTACAGATACACAAATATTTCAAAATCTTTAGCCTTGTTCAACAAAAACAATATGAAATAGAATAAATAGTAGCTGCAAACTTGCTAAAGAGTCCTGGCATTTGGTAGAAATTGAAGAAAGAGTGTGTCGACAAGTCCCAAAATTCTTGTCATAATAACGATAAAACTGCATGTTTATTTTAAAAATTTAGATTGAAAAAAGTATTTATCCCTTTAATGACCTTCTGACACTGATATTTCTGATACTTTCTCAAAACAATAAATGCTTTATTATTTCTTCTTCCATGTTGGCTAACCATACCATCATAAATCCTGAAGTATCATGGAACTTCTTATAGGAAAAGAAAGGTGAGTGTCCCTTGACGAGCAGCTCCATGTAAGCTGAACTAGGTGACACAGACAACATGCATAGAAAGTTGGAATCCTGACATCTAACATTTGCACAAACTAAGTCACATAATAACAACTACAATAACCAGATGTTGGTTGATCACACACGGTGCAAAGAATAATTGTCACCAGCCACACAGTGTGGGCCATTGGCTCCTCCTTCCATTAACAGGAAAGGACCTTTCATAAGTTTTCAATTTTTGTGTAAGCTAAAACCTGAGTTACAGAAAACACTTTTATGCTTGTGCTGTATCGTGAAACGTAAAAAATACATATACAAAGTTCGGAATGTATTTTAGTAAAACATGATGAAAGTAAATTTTGAGAATCACAATCAGAAATCAGAAACCTGGAAAAAAACATTATTCACTGATGACTGTATCTTAATTTAGAAGAATCGTTTTTTTGCTTGAAGAATTCACAGATGCATGATGTTCTGAATTGTCGCAAGTTTGTCGTTGGCTCTCATTGGTCAACCTTTCGGTTCACCTCAGGACCAAATGAATATGTATACAAAGACCACATCAAAGGGACACCCTTGTCCCCGAGCCGATGTGGATTTTATTACATCAGACACACACAAAGTCTGCAGTCATCACCAACAACACAAGAACTACTTCCCAATATGTGCAATCAACATACAACAGCGTACTGGCAGATGATGGTTGACCTGTGCAAGGGAAGACTGTAGAATGTGTACGAGTCTGCATGATATACTATACAACTTGCGATGATGGTCCGTTTAATCACTTCTGCAGCTTTCCTGACAGCCAGTCCAGGCCTTCGTACAGCCCGTCTCCGGATGTCGCACACGTGTTCTGGATATACCATTGGCGACCACCCTTTGATGAAAGATCCAGCTTATCTGTCATTTCAGCCACACTTATGGCATTTGGCAAATCCTGTGATGGAAAGAAAGAAACAATCAGTGGTCATTCTAGACATCACCAAAGCAGAAATGCAACATCTTTTTATAAAAAAAAAGTAGTCCTCGAATGTGGTAGATGGTTTCCCATGCAATAGAATACTGATACTGTAGATCCATCATGTAGTACTCATAACAATACATTTATTAACGCAGTCCACCGTCCAGTGGTGGGATAGCCTAGTGTTTAAAGTTTTTGCTTGTTTGTTGTTTAACACCACACTCAGCAATATTCCATTTATATGACAGCAGTCTGTAAGTAATCGAGACTGGACCAGACAGTCCAATGATTGACATCATGAGCATCGATCCATGCAATTGGGATCGATGACATGCGTCAACCAAGTCACCTTTTTGAGTGTAGACGCAATGGCACCCCGAAACTACAGACACATCAATATAATAACCAGTGCCAATCTCATTAAAATCAGATCTTAGTTCTTAGATCAGTTATAAAATTTTTAACCAAAATATGTCAGAATATGTTTCGAAGCGTAGTCGTAAAGCTCGAGAAAGCTGCCTTCTGATTGGCTAATGTCGATTTCTTGTCAGTCATTTCATTGATCGGTCAAAGTTCATGAGAGGTCGTTCTGACGTGACCCGTAATAGGATGTCCTCAGATGTTTGTTTAGCGGTAGCGAAAACTGAGATCTGATTTTAATGAGATTGAACCAGTGCTTTATTTTTTTGTAATCAGAACTCCCCGATTATGTTCATTTTCGAAAAACAGAAGTATGATTTGCTTCGCTTGACCATACCAAGAATGAAGCAACTTTGATGCTAATTGGCGGATTAGAAAATCCTAAGATCTTCACACAGAATACAAGATCTGAATGAGTGAGTAAGTGGGTTGAGTTTAAAACCGCTTTTAACAGTATTCCAGTTATATCGCGGCATGTCAGCTTAATGTGAGAGTAAAGCCCGAAGGGATCCAGGTCTCAGACGTTTACAACTTCGGTGAAACCCACAAGCATGGGTATGGTGCTGACAAACCTAGAAACATAATCGTGGCGAACCAGGATTCGAACCCACAATCATAGGTTTCCGGCGAGCCCAAGGGATGCAACTGCACAGTGAATCATGGCGCCTTAGACAACTGAGCCACCCGTTCCCCCTACAAGATCTGATGTTAATGAGATTAAAAATGGGTTAATAGCATAGCCAGTGATTAGTTATATCTGTATATGTGATGATATGCATGGCAGATACAGTAGCCTACAACTCACCTGCTTATTGGCAAATACAAGAAGCACTGCTTCCCTCAGCTCATCCTCGTTCAACATCCTGTTGAGCTCATCTCTGGCTTCCTGCAATCTCTCCCTGTCATTACTGTCCACTACGAAGATCAAGCCTGCAGCAGATACCATGCCATGAGACCCATAGTCAATATTTGATGACATACCAAACCCGTTAACCAGCTCTAAAGTTGGATGGTTGGTTTGTTGTTTAACGCCACACTCAGCAATATTACAGCTATATGACGGCGGTCTACAAATAATCGAGTCTGGACCAGACAATCCAGTGATTAATATCATGAGCATCGATCCACGCATTTGGGATCGATGACATGCATCAACCAAGTCATCGAGCCTGACCACCAGATCCCGTTAGTCACCTTTTACGACAAGTAGTCGAAGCCCTTGTGAATAATGCACAGTTGTTCCAAAACTTACACCAGTGTAGAAGGGGTACATGACATGTTTGTTTTGTTTGTTTTATGTGTAATGCTGCACTCAGCAATATTCCAGCTGTATGACTTCAGTCTGTAAATAATCAAATCAGAACCAGACAACTAGGCGATTGACATTATGAGCATAGATCTACGCAATTGGGATTGCATGTCACCCATGGACTTCATCCTTACCTTGCGTGTTCTGGAAGTAGTGTCTCCACAGAGGCCTGATTTTATCCTGACCTCCAACATCCCAAACAGTGAAGCTGATGTTCTTGTATTCCACAGTCTCTACATTGAAACCTACAAACATAATCACAGTGTATAAGAAATACTGAACACATCAGGAATATAGCCATGATCGAATTGAATCCACACCAGCACTGAAACAACATATCCATGAACTTAGAAATTGACACCTAGTCTCCTGCGATGTCAGCACAATATGTTAACTCTTTAACAATGCTAACCATCAGGTCTTGATATAAGGAACTAAATAAGGGTAGCCACTAGGTTTCTCAGCAGGATAAAGCAAACTGATAAAAACGATATCCGTTGGGGTCATATGCGGATAGAGATGCAAATATCAAAGGTCAAGTAGGACTACTTTCACTGTTTATAAACAAACATGGCGTCGTCCTTGTCATTCGGCAATCGAGTCAGAATTAACCATCGGGAATCTGGATAAACCACAGGGATAACTGCTATCATTATCAAAAGAACAGTCTAATATACTGAAAATCAGTGTCTAACTGTGACGTAGCTAAGGCATTTTATAAGTTTTGGCAACTTTGGAGATATAAATGTCAAAATAATTTTGCGAGGGCACGAGGCCTAGCCAAGCAGGATCAGTAGCCATATCTTTGCTTGTAGACCTCTGCGGCTTGAAACCTTCTCCTCAAATTAATATAGTTGGATTTGGCCAAAATATGTTTGAATTGTTACCTTGTTTCGCTCTGTGTACATCTGAGTGTACTTGACGTTATGTCAGGACAGACCGACTGTCAACAACGTCTGAACGTGGCCGTGGCCGCTATTTTCAAGCACAGAATTAAAGAATAACATTATATGATAAAGAGGTTATCACGCTTGTGTGTTTGGGTATGGTAAATATCCTGTATTAGGAATAAACACTATGTATTTAGCTCGCCAAGGCTCGCTAAATACAATGTTTATTCCTAATGCAGGATATTTACCATCCCCAAACACACTCGCGTGATAACCTCTATTGATTTAACTTACAGCTACACCGGTCACATGTTGACATGAAAAGCTAGTTGACCAAATAGAATCAGGTTGCATCCATAAATTTATCGAAGTCTGCTGCCAATGTCACATAAATTGATGATGCTTTGTTTTGTTTCTTTTTTGTTTAACACCTCACTCAGCAATATTCCAGCTATATGAAGAGGTCTGTAAATAAACAAGTCTGGACCAGACAATCCAGTGATTGATATCATGAGCATCAATCCACACAATTGGGATACGATAACATGCATCAACAAAGTCAGTGAGCCTGACCACCTGATCTCATTAGGCGTCTTTTACGGCAAGCATGGGTTGCTGAAGACCTATTCTACCCCAGATCTTCACAGGTCAAATTGATGATGCATTGCTGTAATTTGTAAAACACAATAGGAACAAGTGCACATGATCTTGAAGTACCCACTATTTGATGACGTCAAAACTAACAGTGCAAGACAAATAACATGTGAAGAAGCGACTAGTGCTGTGGTATGGTAAATAAACTTTAGACTTAGAGGTATTGATTGTTTTCAATGATTGTGTGTGGACAAGCAAGGGTTAGACAGACAGAAATTTAAATGGTTTTTTTTACATACACTATGCATGCTATGTGCATGTAGACAATTTTTGCCATAATAGGTTACACATGTGCATGTTTTGTATAGCTAAATCAAGCCCTGGCCATGTTAACCACTGTCAACAGTATAACCATGACAACCGATGTCAAAGCACATACATGGAATGAAGGACCAACAATATCAACATACAACACACAATGAAAAATTGGTTCCTTGTTCACCATGGAAATCCTTCCTTTTTGATCATGTTGACAGTCACTGTTACTAACTCAAATAGTGTTGGCAATATTGATGATCGAACATGCCAAGCATCACATTCATGTATTGACATGGTTTTCAGAAACATATTTGGCCTAGCAGATGATAGCATATTTAATAACATTAATTGTGTAAACTTTGTGCTATTGGGAGCTACACTATAATACCAAGGAAGAAGGTTCTTTCGCTGGTCAGTGTAAAATTGCTGGTCAGTGTACGGAAGTCATATTCTGACTCAATAATTGGAACAACACAAAAATAGACATAATCTTTCATTACGGACTAAACCCATCTTTCTGCCTTCCTTAGTTAACACATTTTTATCACATCAACTGAACTTAGACAATGCAATATGATTAGCTGCCGCTGTAACCATGGTAACTATCATTAAATAATCTTATTTTTGAACTTTCTACTTTTGTACCGAAGTTAAATGAAATCAGGAATACAGTAAACTACGTTTATAACCAACATGCTCATAACAAACTGACCTATATAACGAACTTATTTCTTAGTCCCGGCCATTTGTTGTATATATACATGCTGTATATTTGCTTATAATGAACTACGGTTATTACGAACTAAAATTAGTGGTCCCTTTGACATGTTTGAGTTTGTTTAACCATAGTTTACTGTATTTACAAACCAAACTTGATTATCTACAGAAACTGAAAACTAATCAGAGTCCGAGATAACTGCCTGCCCACCTGCCCCTGGCTAGTAACTTTTCTGGCAGCTGTCAGCATGGTCAGAGTGTCTGGCAGGTGAAGTTAAGACTACCTATGTATTCAGTTTTATCCTCCTTGTAGATTCTCAAGCAATTGTTTACATTATTTCAACTGAATCAAGACGCGTTATGTCTCTTATTTTTTTTGCGATTTTTCAATATTTATGTCTGAATGTGGGCAGGTAACTTTGAAGATTGGCAGGCAACATATATGGTCACCTAGCTACTTAATAAGGTGTAGTTCTACCCAAGTGCAAACTTTCTTTCCAGAAATTGACATGAACATGTGACACAGCTGGTGACTGATCATAGTCCCTAACTTCAGTGCTAATGTATTATATATCACTGACATCAAATATCATGAATATGTGCTGTAAAATTTAGAACAGCAGATTTACAAAAATCATGCATAATGGGCTGAAAAATTCTGATAATCTCCAAAGCCTGATCAGAGAGAACTGTCTGAATAACATGCTGTAAAATTGAGCTTGAAACATTTATACACAACTTATATGTTGATACAACATCTTATCTGTCTCCATCAAAAAAAACCTTTTCCTATCTCCTACCTTGATAAATACCATTAGACTATTAGACTTCTCCACATTCATCTATTACAACATTCAGATATTCTTTCCAACCTCTTCTGCAAACCTACTACTATCAACTAACAGCACACCATCGGCAAATGTCATGGCTGGGGGGGTATTGTTATACACAGACTTCCTTCTAAATACTAACCTACACACTTCAATACCATAAATTCCTTCCAAATTTGAATTCTAAAACAAAAGGATACCTGTTTGTTATGTCGACAGCTACCTGTGTCTGTGGGTCAGCAACTGACAACAAGCTGAAAATGGCTTATACCAGCCTAGTAATGTTTGTCAACTTTGTTGGGAGAGGTGAGATGGGGTTTAGCATCGTGTTCGGGATTATTGCATTGATATGTGTATGCACATGTGTGTTTGTGTGTGGCTGCTTGTACTAGTCAACTAGTCAACTTTGTTTGGCCTTGTCTCTACAACATCCAAGACATTCCAAATATTCTGTCTATTAAGAGCCCGAAGTTCAGTTAGAATGAGTTGGTTGGGTTGTTTTGTCGTTAAACGCTGCACTCATTAATATTCCATATATCACGGCATGTCAGCTTAATGTGGGAGGAAACTCGAAAATGATGCAGGCCACAAACGTTTACCACTTGTGTGAAACCCACGAGCAAAGGGTACAATGTGGACAAACCTAGAAACACAATTGGGGCAAACTTGGTTTTGAACCCATGATTATAGAGTTCTGGTGTGCCCAAGAGACAAACTCTGCAAAGAACTGCAGCGACTTAGATAACTGAGCCACCGGTGCCCCCAGTCATGTCAGAGAGAAGCACCAGCTCAGTGCTGACATACCAGAGATCACAATCAGGGCGAGAAAAGGAGTCAAAGCCACAAAATGGTTACAACAGTACCACAAATATACAAACTAGCAATACAAAGAGCATAACCATGATAACCGGGTAAATCAGTCAAAAAACCAACACAGTCGTGACAAGCCAGTATAGTGAGCTAGTGATTTGGGAATAACATTGCTTGACAGTATTTCACTTTCCAGCCATATCATATTGGAACCCATTGATCATAGGATTCTGGCACACCAAAGTGACACAAACCCGCGACACTAAGATGACTGGGCACATCCATGCCCCCTGACACTATCATGACTGTCAGTCACATCTATGTTGCTAAAATAATCAAGTATGAGTTTTTAGGGTAAAAATATTATCTATACTTATTCTTACTCATTCTTATTGCTTATCTCTACTCATCTTTGAATGTGCTGAATTTGATGTTTGCTATTTGTTGTTTAACGCTACACTTGGCAATGTCCTAGCTGTAAGACAGCAGCCTATAAATAAGAAAAGACAAGACCAGACGATCCACTGATCTATATTTTCTGCCACAAGCCATTTAAACATGTTAAAGTAAACTAGATTCAAGTTTAGAACCGTAAGTTGTGGAGTCCATGTAGTGTTCAATCCTCAACATGATGTACTGCATCCTCCTTGAAACACATCCATACCCAACTCAGACACAGTATACGGACTCCTGCGCGGATGAACCCTTGCTTTATCCCCTTAATGCTGAGTACCAGGCACAACAACGACAAGTATCATCTTTTAACGTATTTTGGTATCACATGGTCTGGGATTGAACCACTGAAGCATAAACAATGCTCCCCTACATCACTGGAAATTGTGAAAATATCCAGGACAGTAACAGCAGGCTATTAGTTGGCTTTTCGACTGTTCATTATAAAAAAAATAGGACCAGTGTTTACCTATTGTTGGGATAGTTGTGACAATTTCTCCTAGTTTCAGCTTGTACAGGATTGTGGTCTTTCCAGCTGCATCAAGACCCACCATCAATATCCTCATCTCCTTCTTGCCAAACAGCTTTTGGAACATGGACTGAAATACACCCATCTTGAAGCTTTTCTGAAACAAAACAATAATGAGTGAGGTGAGATGAGTGAATGGTGAAGGCAATTTTCCAACCATATGATATATACAGCTAGTGCAGTGTTAGAATCTAAAAGTCATAAATCTGGTGAACTTAAAGTCAGAAGATTTACAGTTATCTACATCATGTACATGTTCGAATAATATTACAGCATACAAAAAGAACACATTTCAAATGACGGCGGTCGGTAAATAATCAAGTTGTGACCAGACAATCCAGTGGATGAAATCATGCACATCTATCAGCGCAATTGGGATACGATGACATGCATCAACTAAGTCAGCGAGCCTGACAACCGAATCCTGACAGTCTCCTCTCACGACAAGCGTAGTCGCCTTTTAATGTGACAAGTGACCTCCTTAACCACAAGGCTTCCCCACCACCCCTTATCATAACAGCATGGAGATATTACATATTTAATACACTGTAGAATCGGAATTGATGTTGCTTATTCCATGTTCCACTAAATATGCTAAAATTTGTAGCTTAACATACAAAATATCAACTTTTATTTTTGAAAATGCTTGAGCATGTTGAGGTTGCATCGAGTTTGGAATAAACATGAAATTACGATGTCATGCTAATCAGACCAGCAAAGCAGGGGCAATAGCAGGCACTCACCTACTTTTCAAAGCTACCTGCCCCATTCTTCCTAAAGGTAAAATTTTTCTAATTTTGAACCAGTTTTTTACGTTATCATCTGTATCATTATTTGGATGAGAGCTGAGAGTTGGAAAATTAATTTCTCTTCGGATGGACTTGTAACTGGCAGCAACATGATATATTCGTGTTCATGCATGTTCACTCATAATGCTAACAAGACACGTCTAAACTGTTTCCAAAAAAATGAAAAAGATCCGTGCCCGTAACCCAAATGTCACCGTCTTGTGAATCACTACTTTGGGCGTTGGTTATTTGGTATTGAGGGTGTGAAGCCCCCCCATTCAATTCCGCCATCATGCCACACCCACTTCATGACATACGAAGTTAGCAAGAAATCGTACTAAACAATTCATCACCGCCATTGCTATTAGTCAATTAAAATACACATCCAAGATAATGACAAACACAATGTAAACAGCTTCTGGATTCAAGGAGAAAGAAAAAAAGAACGCAGAAGGCAGAAATATGTGTCACGAATCCGTCTGTTGACTTCTTGTCAAGGATTGAGTTATTCGTTAGCTTACCTGTGGCACCTCGACCAAAGTTTCTCTCAACCCACTTCTGCAGGTAGTGTTTTCTAGCCTCTGTTACTTGCTAACGGTAAGATTGAAGGCTTATTAAAACTATATACTCGGTTAATGGGTCGCCAGCTTATCAATCTCCAGTGAGTTGGTGACATAAAATGGCGGACGTGGAGGAAACCACGTTAACTAGAGTTACCTCTCTTAGTTGGGTTGTACTAAAGGATTATTTTCATTAAAACGGACACGCATTATTTAAAACGGACACGGAACATGTTATTGTGGTGACCATGATGCGTGTTCAGTAATTATACCTCATATTTGAAATTTACTTCAATTATTTATATAAATTCTTATTCGAACCTTCACCTATAGTTACCTAAAAGGAACGGTGAAGATCCGGGTTAGAGTAGGTCTTCAGCAACCCATGCTTCCCGGTAAAAAGCGACCAGAGAGAGAGAGAGAGAGAGAGAGAGAGAGAGAGAGAGAGAGAGAGAGAGAGAGAGAGAGAGAGAGAGAGAGAGAGAGAGAGAGAGAGAGAGAGAGAGAGAGAGAGAGAGAGAGAGAGAGAGAGAGAGAGCAGTGTTAAACAACAAACAAACAAAACACTGGAGTGGACCTCTGTTATTTGGGAAGTTCGGGGTTGGTGCAACCTTTTTCGTTAACGCAGACATAACTACCACTTTTGAAAACCTCGTGACTACGACATTCGGTGATTCTCCCAGCAGTTAAAGTGACTTTGTACCACAAAAAGCTTGACTTCAACCAACACAGATTTTTCAAGCTCCTCTTCATCAATCTATGCGTCTGGTGCAAAGAGCCAATTTGGTACATTCCATCTATTCGTACGTATAATTTGTCCTTTTCCCATACAGCTATCAAAGAAACCGATACGGTAGCCAAACGTACAGGACAGTTAATGCTGTTTAAATCACCAGTGTTTACTTCGATCTACAGTCGCATTTCAAGTAGATTTATGACATTCTGATTGATATTCCCTTTTGCAGATCCCCAGTTTAATCAATAGTTATAATATTACAGGGGTTAAGCTCATTTCCACACCCGCGACCATTTCATCCAAATAATATCAATATATTATAATTAATTTCAATGGATCCTGCCATAATGGACGCCATGTCCTTATATAATCAATAGTTATAATATTAAATAGTACTGGAACTTGCATGACACCTGTGATTTGTAACAAAATGTGTCTTAATTGACTGTAGTTGTCCTATTTTCGTTTAAACTGTGAAAATCGTATAATGAATTGATATAAATAATCATATAAAGATTGTAGAAATTTGTTGTATGAATGCTTTTAGAATATGAAATCTGCTTCATTTAGGAAAGGATATTTTGCAGTTTTTGTTGTAAAATTTATAGTTGACTGAATCAGGGAGATCAGGGCAATCTGTCATTTAAAAAAAATAATATGTTTATCGAAATATCTTTTCCCGTGCAGAATATCTTTCCCTTGTTCGAACATTTACAATATAGTATCTAGGTTCCAGGTTCCCCGAGAGAGCATTTCGGAGGATGTATATTTGTTTCAAAGTTGTTGTTTTTATAAGTGATTTTAGAAATAATTGGAAGCTGTGTTTTATGAAATAGGTCAATGGTAAGGATGTTTTTTTTAATTACAATACGCCCTTTTGGCGATAGTTGCTTATTTTTACCTGTCTGTGCTTTTGCGTTTAAATGTCGGTTTTCGGGTTAAACTTCCTCTTAACAGTCGACCTGACATGTTTAAATTGTCAAATATTTGGTCAAGATCGTCAAATCCTTGAGACTGTACGTTAACCCTTTGGTTTCACATTGTAAGTTTGGAGTGAGTGAGTGAGTTGGGTTTAACGCCGCTTTTAACAGTATTCCAGTTGTATCGCGGCGTGTCAGCTTAATGTGGGAGAAAAGCCCGAAGTGATGCTCCCCGATTATGTTCATTTTCGAAAAACAGAAGTATGATTGGCTTCGCTCGACCATACCAAGAATGAAGCAACTTTGATGCTAATTGGCGGATTAGAAAATCCTAGGATCTTCACACAGAATACAAGATCTGAATGAGTGAGTAAGTGGGTTGAGTTTAACGCCGCTTTTAACAGTATTCCAGTTATATCGCGGCGTGTCAGCTTAATGTGGGAGGAAAGCCCGAAGTGATCCAGGTCTCAGACGTTTACCACTTCGGTGAAACCCACGAGCACGGGTATGGTGCTGACAAACCTAGAAACATAATCGGGGCGAACCGGAATTCGAACCCACAATCATAGGTTTCTGGAGTGCCCAAGGGACGCAACTCCGCATAGCGAATCCCGGCGCCTTAGACGACTGGGCCACCCGTGCCCCTGTAAGTTTGGACCATCTTCTATAGGTATTCTGCAATAAATAACTTTTTCCTGCTGCCTTTTTACCTTTATTTTTCCCGACCGACCATACTTCTCTGGGAAAAGCTTGGAGATGAGAAACACAAAAATATGGCAAGGACGCGCTGAAGGAACTTGTTCGGTTCAAGGTCAAAGGGAGACAACTCAATCAACGGTTTCCTACACCCATCTCTGTGTTTTGTGGTTAGCGAAATTTACGCCGAGTGGACACGGATGAAATTTCATATAGGCTGCGTGCCGACGATTTTCGATTCATTCTGGTCTTCACGCCATATTCCGTTACCTACATACTACATCGAAACGACTCATTGGATTTGAGGACCTCTGCATTTGGTGGTCAAAGGAATGTAACTGAAAATCCTGTTTAACATTTGCTAAACAGATTTAATATAATTTCCTCCCTTTGGACAAGGGACATAATTCTTGAGTTGTTGTCCTCGGTTAGCTCCCTTTGAGGAGCTACAGTCAAGCTCCTCACAGCGATAGTACGTTCCCGGAGCTCTCTATACTATGCTCCTCACAGCGATAGTACGTTCCCGGAGCTCTCTATACTATCGCTGCCACCAGTCAAAACTCCCCACTGTGAATAGGTGGCCACAACCATGCTTGGAGTTGAACTCGCAACCGAATGACCGTTATGTTTACAAACAAGTGACGACTGTCGTGACGCCGAATACACTTATCGCTGCTAAATTACTTTCTTCGTTTGTCAATTTGAATTTCTGTTTCATTAAAACTATCGTGTTATTGATATAGTAAGAATGTAAGGGAGAAGTTGGTTGATTTTCCGTTAGTCTGCAATCTCGAACCAATCCGATTATCAAAACAACAAAGTGAATTCATCTGGAAAACATGGTCAGTCGTAAACCTTTTCAAATTGAAATATGATGGCATTCCCAGAGACATAAACAAAAGTATAAACGTTACTACATATGGGGTTGGAGGGCAAATTTCAAGATTCTTGAAATGGCCGCGCCCACACTGGTGGCAGCGATGTTACCGAGAGTGTAACGAAGGTGTCACGCGCTGGGAAGGAGCTTGTACTGAGTTAAGGCAAGGGAGTTAACTCTTGTACAACACGATAACCTCCCTTTGACCACAAACACAATCACTCTCGACAAATCAAGCTGCTCCCCAGCGCATGACATATTCGTTACACTATCCCCGTCAGGAGCTTACCCGCCCAAAGTCACTTTTGCCCAATCCATTTTTTTTAGGAAGGTGAGGTGAAATGGGGTTTAACGTCGCGTACAAGATTATTGCACTTATATAGCGACGTGCATGCATGTACGTGTGTGTTTGTGTGGCTGCTTGTACTAGTCCGGACTGATGCCGATGTATAGTGCTAGCTCACTGAGGTACCATGCCGCAGTTTAGCATGAATACCCCACTCAGACACATTATACTGACTCTGAGCCTACCAGTCTTGTTTTAGCCCCTTAATGCCGAGCGCCAGACAGGGTAACAACAAGTACCATCTGTTAACGTCTTTTGTATGACCGCGGCCGGGGATCGAACCCCGGACCTTCCCGGGAAGGAAAAACTTTCACATATAACGGAGGAAGGATATTGAAACGCGCACCGGGGGATTTCATCACCTGTCACTAGACGAGAAAGAAATCTGGCTTCATCAGCAGTATAGCAATCCAGGAGGTCGCCGACAACTTTCAGCTCTCTGATGGGCGATCTTCGAGCTCTGAGGTCTCTAGGCACCCCATCTTGCAGATACCTTGAACATACCAAGATGCTCATGAATAATGGTTACAACAGTTCCAACTGATATTTGGAATTCCCTAGAAAGTTCAGGATACTTTCACTCGTCGGCCAGACAAAATTCTTCTTTCTATAGCAGCAATGGTTTTCCGGTTGGGTGGCACCTGAAGGCCTGCCGGACCTTGGTTCATCGTCCATGGACTCCCTAACCCTTTTAAACTGTAGAGACCAACGCCAAACTGTGGAATAGTTAGGAGCATCCTTACCCATCCACTTTACACATAGGATCATGGATTTCTTTTGCTTTGCATTCCTCCTCTGGTAAGGAACTTTATTACAACGCGCTGTTAATGTTTGAGAGATTCCATGATTGTGACCACCCTCGGGTGAATGAAGCCATCACATCTAACTTATTGTTTGTGTCTGGAACTTGTTATGACACGTGGTCAACCTGATTTTATGACTAATGTCACCACCTGCCACAAGTTGACATTGTTTGTGTAAAACCACAAATGCCCAAGTTGCAAAGCTTATTGAACGTCCCCTCGTAGATAAGCTTCAGTTCCTTCGGTGTAAACTGGATATATCGTGAATAAGGCCTAGAAGGGGTCACTTTCACTATCCAAGGTACGATGAAAACGTCTCTAACATAGCGTCAACATGTAGCATTTGTTTCAACCTGAAAGAGCAGATATCTATTTAAAAGATATTACGTTTCAAGATTCCAAGGCCTTGCGTTTCATATCCAATGTAACCACTTCATACCAACATCACATTTACTTTATAATGAAAATGAACTTATTGTACAATACTGGGGTCGAGAGAAGATACCGCTTGAGTTTGGTTGGTTGATCATCTGGGTTCATAAGGGACCGATCCGTGAAGATCCGGGGTAGAATAGGTCTTCAGCAACCCATGCTTGTCGTAAAAGGCGAGTATGCTTGTCGTGAAAGGCGACTAACGGGATCGGGTGGTCAGGTTCGCCGACTTGGTTGATGCATGTCATCGATCCCAAATGCGTGGATCGATGATCATGATATCAATCACTGGATTGTCTGGTCAAGACTCGATTATTTACAGACCGCCGTCATATAGCTGGAATAATTGCTGAGTGCGGCGTTAAATAACAAACAAACAAACAAACAAGATAACAACAAAGGTCAATGGATCAGTGTGCACTCGGTTTTCATTCTCCGACCCCTACAACCCAAGATGCAGGGTAGAATAGGTCTTCAGCAACAGGTCTTCAGCAACAGTAAAAGGCGACTATGCTTTGTCGTAAGAGGCGGCTAACGGGATCCGGTGGGCAGGCTCGCTGACTTGGGTTGATGCATGACATCGTATCCCAATTGCGTGGATCGATGCCCATGATATCAACCAATGGACACGATTATTTACTGACCGACGCCAAAAAGCTGAAATATTGCTGAGTGTGGCGGTTGAACAACAAACAACTAACCGAAATACTCACGCAAGCTCCCCCCCCCCCCCCCATCTCTCTCTCTCTCCTCTCTCTCCTCTCTCTCTCTCTCTCTCCTCCTCTCTCTCTCTCTCTCTCATAAAAAATAACACCAACCCACATGATGTTGGCCTTGAAACATTACGTCTTTCAGACAGTAGCATCTGGCCCATCTGTTTTGTCTATCGACGTGTCTCCACACATGAAGAAATGCATTGTTGTACAAACGTCTTGCAATGGAGAGGTCGCCCATCTGACACAGCTTGCACAGTAGACTAGACAAACTCCCCAGAGCACGCTGACATCGTTGGCTGTTTGGTATTATTGGAATTAAAAGTACATACCACCATTATTCTATACGATTTTTGTAAGAGACGATTTCCCTCAGGTCCTCTGAGATTCAGTAGCCTAGTTTGCTGATGTCAACATGTATTTCGATGGAGGTATTAACTCAGATTGAAGATGAAGAATATGACGAGTCCAAACTAAATAGTCGGTCAAATATAAGCAAATATAAATCATAATAGACGTATGTCGAGTGGACAGGCGAGGAGACAATGACGTTGTCCCGGAAATTAGGACTTATTGAAGTCATTATCAATACAGCCCAGGCGATAATTTATTTAGCCACATATATATGTCTAAATGTTAAGTAATGAAAGACTGTTTTGGACAATGGCACAGTTAACCGCTGTTGTATCACATGGTATCTTCAGTGTGTGTGTATCTGTACCATGCACATGGGTGAAGTCGTCAAGAAGAATATATACACGTTATCCAATCCGAGTGCTATTAACACTATCTACGTCGAAGACACAAATGGACACAATGTGTGAACTACTTCCTTGTGTCCCCGTCAACATCTTGCTGGAATAAAACCCACCTTACTCACTTTCCTACTCATGTACAGAGATTGTTCCTAGATGCTTGGGTCTTTTGTTCTTATTGATCAGGGAAGGCCGGTTTAAAACAACTGCTTCATGCCGTATCTGCGCATCTCCAGACATGTAGAGTGAGTAAGTGAGTTTGGTTTTACGCCGCTTTTAGCAATAACCCAGCAATATCACGGCGGGGGACACCAGAAATGGGCCTTCACACATTGTAGCCATGTCGGGAATCGAACCCGGGTCTTCGGCGTGACGAGCGAACGCTTTAACCACTAGGCTACCCGACCGCCCCCAGACATGTAGACATCGCCTGGGTGTGGGTCATACAGAGAGATGAGGGACAACTAGCATATACTGTCCCACATTCGAAACGTACAACTGAATAATCATCGTTGATGACAATGGTTCTTCTCTAATATTCTAAAAC
The DNA here is from genome assembly GCF_022045235.1 of Haliotis cracherodii. Lineage (NCBI taxonomy): Eukaryota > Metazoa > Mollusca > Gastropoda > Lepetellida > Haliotidae > Haliotis > Haliotis cracherodii. The sequence continues at coordinate 3,923,307 of NW_027266272.1, read as the reverse complement.
TGATTTCTTTATGTATGGGTTGAGCATTTATAGTGACGGATGCCAGCAGTGTTGCAATGTTGCAGGATATAAATGCTCACCATTTCGTGAAAACCTGGTCTTATCACTATTTGATAACGATTCGTGACCACATGATTAGAATTTGGTCGGAATCTTACAATGGACTCTGCTTTTGTTTAAATCCTTGGGAAAATATTTTCCTTCTCGTTTTACAAACAACTAAAAGGTTCAATGGACATTCAGGATGATCTGAAAACAAACATGTTGTGAGTCCTACAAATGTGTCTGCCTCATCCTTTCATAGAAAATAATTGTAGGTCTTGAAAGGACCGCCTCCGTGGTCTAGTCGTAGAGCGTCCGCCCAGAGATACCAAAGACGTTAAAAGATGGTACTTGTTGTTACCCTGTCTGGCGCTCGGCATAAAGGGACAAAACAAGGACTGGTCGCCTCGGAGTCAGTATACTGGGTCTGAGTGGGGCATTCATGTTAAACTGCGGCATGGTATCTCAGTGAGCTAGCACTATAAATCGGCATACGTCCGGACTAGTACAAGCAGCCACACAAACACACACACGTACATGCACGTCGCTATATAAGTGCAATAATCTTGGACGCGACGTTAAACCCCATTTCACCTCACCTCTTGAAAGGCTGACTAAAAAACAATATTGTGTCTCAAATGGTTTGTTTGTTTGTTTTCTGTTTAACGCCGCGCTAAGCAATATTTCAGCTATATGACGGCGGTTCTTGAATAAACCACATGAACTGTTTGAACCACGACCAGGTATCAGTATCGTGTCTGTTAGTGTTTTTGGGAAGCTGTTGACACAGTTTATGTATAATCTATTGATCCTCCGTCAACCGACCCCTGCTGTATCTGCAGTCTGTTTACCAGTGGCAGCAGGAGGATGCGGCTGTATCTATAGATGGTCACAGTCCTCTGGTCGCTTTGTGAACCTGGTGTAGAATGTGTCTCCACCATCCTATTGCGTGTCTGTCGTAAGAAGCGACTTAATTTTAAACCCGTGGGGTACCTTGTTAGAATTGGCCCCTAGCAACCTATAATGTTCGCTGGAGCGACTTAGTGGATCAGGTCGTCAGGTTCGGTGACTTGGTTCATTGCGTGTCAACGTACACCGACAGTGTGTATTGATGCTCAGTAATACCAATCACTGGAGTCAGACTCGGTTTCCTTCAGTGGCACGTCTGGGAAACGTATAACTGAAACCATTTAGCGTCTACGTCCGTGAAGTAGACACTGATTGGCCTGGTTACCTTAATTTACAAACACAGATGGCCATAGCCCATGGCCGCAATATGAAACATATAGTTCAGCAATCTACATATATTTGCCTTGCTATTTTGGTCATACCGGAATGATCACTTTGTAAAACAGGGCCCAGTCAGACAAGTTCCAGAGGGTTTTATTTGGTCAGCTTTGACATTGATCGTTTTCTATACAGCCCATGACTGCCACGCCCTCGTTTGGCCTGCACGCTACGTTGTATTGACGCAGCTGGTGGCAGAGGATGCAGGCCCTATATAAGTAGACTCAGGTCCCTAGCGTTCACTGCTGTGTCAGCTGAAGACAGGTGCCTAGGACTCTCACGATGTTGGTCACCATCAGTCTGCTGCTGGCATGTGTGCCCCTCATTTCCCCCTCCCCAGTCTCCACCCTCAAAGTAGGGGCGTTCAACATCCAGGTGTTCGGCAAGACGAAGGCAAGCAAACCTGACGTCATGGAAACTATCAGAAAGGTAATGATTTGTTAGTTAATTAACGCCGCACTGTCAATCACTGGGTTGTCTGGTCCCGACTCGATTATTTGTAGATCGCCGTCACAATGCTGCAATATTGCTGAGTGCGGCATCAAACAACAAACAAAGAAAAAACATATTTTGAAGTTATTTCAACACTGTTTCAGTTTTAGTTAAAAGAATTAATCTCAATCTGCTGCGCGGATTTACACAGTAAGCCCTCCATCTCTTATTTTATACCTCCACAACGTCAATTCTCAATTAATTTTCACACATATCTGATTTTGAACCTTCACCACGAGATCTGACTTGGTTGTGGTTCAGGGAAATCTGCAAATCGCAGCATGAATCACATTCTTCAACCTCACCTTCTTCCAATCGTTGACCGCCAGAGGGAGCTGTTTCAACAGGGCAACGCTCCACCGCACACAGCTCGTGCCATGATAGACCACCTTCATAATGCCAACATCAGCGCCCTGCCCTGGCCGAGATCTCCAGATCTCCAGATCTCCACCAAATCGAACAGCTCTTTGCTGAACTCGATCGACGTTTATGTCAACGTCAGAACACGCCGCAGACACTCCCACAACTGGCCAACGCGATACGAACAGAATGGCGAAGATTTCCGCAGGACAGAAGTCATACACTTGTTCAGTCAGTGCCGAGGAGATGCAGAGCCATGATTGCTGCCCGGGGCGGTCAGACGAGATACTGAATTCAGTGCAACCTTGTGGCCTTATATGACATGACAATGAACAGTTTTCAAGGCCTTTGTACAACGACAACATGTGACTATCGAGCTCCAAAATTTCATATTTGTACCTATGGTATTAAATTAAATATTTCGACTTTATTAGGTACAATACATTTACTAAAAAGCTACACGTGCCTTTCTTGCTTTGAAGAGTGCACATAAGGCCATGTTATATATGCTGGTCCGGTTTACACGGTTGCTGGTTTGGAGAGGTATCGGTTGAAGCGTGTCTCATGTACACATGTACATGGCTTTCTACGTAGATTTGGTTATACCTTTCTGTTACAGATAATAGCCTCTTATGACGTCATGCTCGTGCAGGAGATTCGTCAAAAGAGTGGAGACTGTATGGTCCAACTTCTCGACTTGCTCAACAAGTGAGTTCGTGCGAGCGCGTGCGTGCGTGCGTGCGTGCGTGCGTGCGTGCGTGTGTGTGTGTGTGTGTGTGTGTGTGTGTGTGTGTGTGTGTGTGTGTTCGAGTATATTGCGTTGTTGTCAAATATTTCTGGCACCATCGACCTGTTTGTGAAACGTCTTATATAATTGGATTATGGGGCATGTCATGCTTGTCTTATACACCAGTGATTGTGGAATAGCCTCGTGTTTAAGGTGTTTCGTCGCCACAACGAAGAATCGGGTTCAGTTCCCAAAAGCAATATATCAGGTAAAATTTACTAAGCGCAATTTCCGTATTTTTGCCCCAAGATCTGCTGGTCCTGACGGCAGCCACATATAAGTCCATGTTTGTGTTTCTCCTCTCCCGCCAGAACTGAAATACCGCCCACATCTGCTTGATCTGCCGAGGCTATAAGTCAAATATAGATGATTTATTTGCATAATATTTATTGAAATTAGATGTGTAAATCAGATTCGCAATTTTTTCCATAATACATATACCACCATGACTTAAAAGCGAACGTAAAAATTACAATATATGACAAATCAATCAAAGTAATAGTGACCAGGAAAAGTGACACATTTGGCAACAGCAGTCTCCATAGCACAGGTGGTAGCGTGCTGGCCTCCAAATGAAGAGGTTGCAGGTTCGAATCTCACCGAGGTTTAAACCTCTTTGTGTTTGTGTTATTGTTAGTATTTCTCTCATACAGGTTGACAGTGGAAGTATATCTACTTAATGTTGTGAAGTTAGTGACGATACTATTTACTAACTGACTAGTAAAGTGTACTAGCATGTTAGTGTCTGAGTGGACAGTGAAGTTCACTAAGTTTGTAAACTTTACAAACAATTTCTGTCATTGTATCCACTAGCCCACGAAGACGGTCGCATGAAGATGAGAAACTTGCAGCATCATAAGGATGGCCTAACATACTCATCTAACTGTTGTCATATCATAATTGCCAGGTAAAATTTGTTCTGTTTTACATTTTCCAGCAACGCCACTGAACAGTTTGCTTACATCGCCAGCCCCCGGCTCGGGCGCACTTCGTCAAAAGAACAGTATGCGTATTACTACAAGTGAGTAAACAGGGAGAACTACTTTTTCTTTAAATCTTTTGAATATTCAGACAGAATAATTTAGCTGCTAGTTTATATTTCTGCAATTTAGAAATAGGTCAACATCGTGAGTATACTCCCAGTATTGATACAGTATTAATACAGTATTGATGTAGTATTGACATTGACCAGCCAGTTTCCGCTATGACCCTTTCATTCGTCTAGTCTGGGTCACCGATAACACGCAAATACCACTGAAAAGGGCGTCATCCATTTTTCGGCTGTAATAGTATGTCAAACTAGACAGAACAAATAACCTATATAAGTAGACGCCAAGTGCCACTTCGGCCAAAACTTGAACTGTATTACACCCAACTTCATAACAACTTTGACTAGCGAACGCTGCAAGTGTTAGACAAGTATATTGTTGTAAACTGAATGAACGGTGAAAACAAATAGTTTCCACCGGATTAGTGGTTACCTTTGAAGTGACCCGTGTACTACACAGCCCTTCCTTTGAGGGGCGGTGGGGTAGCCTAGTGGTTAACACGTTCGCTCGTAAACGTAAACCCGGGTTCGATTCTCCACATGGATACAATGTGTAAAGCCCATTTCTGGTGTCCCCCGCCGTGGGGGAATATTGCTGGAATATTGCTAAAAGCGGCGTAAAACCAAACTCACTCACTCACCCTTCCTTTGATATTGGACTACGATTATTTTCTTAACAGGAGCGTAAACCAGTGACACTTTTTTTTATAAATAGGAACTCCAATTCTTAACTATCCATTATTTCTAATCTTAACAAGTGTGTTTGTTTGTTTGTTGTTGTTTAATCCCACATTCAGCACTATCCCAGCTGTATGACGAAAGAATGCGACCCGTGAAGGCCCGGGGTAGAATAGGTCCTCAGCAACCCGGGCTTACCGTAAAAGCCGACTATGTTTGTCGTGAGAGGCGACTAACGGGATCAGACTTTTTGACTTGGTTGATGCAAGTATCCCCATTGAGCGGATCGATGCTGATGATGTCAATCACTGGATTGTCTGGTCCAGACTCGAATATTTACAGATCGCCGCCACATAGCTTGAATATTGCTGAGTGCGGCGCTAAAGAACAAACACTACGAAAGAATGTAAATATTCCAGCCTGGCGATTAATATTATGAGCAACTATCCGTGCCCTATTACGTTCTTATGTTCACAAGTGAGCGTGAAAACGCCTTTGTTTGTCTGGACCAGACAAACTGGTGATTGATATTGTGACAACGTTCCATGCCGACGGCGTGCGATGACACGCAATTGATCAAGTCACCGATCCTGACCATCCAATCCATTTAGTGACTTCGAAGACAAATATGGGTTGATAAGCTGTTCTAACCCTCACTCCCTCCTAGGTTGTATGAGAGTGACCGAGTCAGTCTGTCAGTCTGTCAGTCAATTATTTGGGTTTAACGCCGCATTAAACAGTATTCCACTTTTATCACGGCGTGTCAGTTTAATTTGGGAGGAAAGCCCGAAATGATGCATGTCTTAGATGTTTACCACTTTTGTCAAACCCACAATCACGTGAACGGTCCTGACAAACCTAGAAACATAATCAGGGCGAACCGGGATTCGAACCCACAATCATAGGTTTCTTGTGTATCGAAGGGACGCAACTCTGCACAACGAATGCGGCGCCCTAGACGACTGAGCCTCGAGTGCGCCCTCTGGTGAGTGAGAAAGATATACAAGTTATTGCATGAATGTATGAATTATGCCACGTATTTCGTAAAATCAGTGCGAGTGTAATATAATTATATAATATAATCATGCTTTCTATTTGCCGAAATGACGTAAACAATGATAATAAATTAAATACATTTCAAAGCCACTAACATCACTTATCTGTAAACATTCAATGCTAGTCCACCATGCTATCCACTAAATAAATATAAAGCAACAACTGTTCTTACGTTTCGATAATATTATTAAGCACTGCCAATTTGAAAAGGTAAAAAATAGCAGGGCATGAGAATGTGAAACTTTTCACAAATTAATAATTATATAATCATACAAGTCACTTGCAACATTAGCGTTCTTAATTATAGTTCATAATAAAGTTCATTTTATATACTTTTAGATAAAGTTTCCAATGCAGTTGGTGCCAGGCCTTTTCTAATGAGGTTAACATGTGTCGTCTCTAGAGTGTATGAACAGGGACAAGATCAATATATGTTGTCCTGAAACTAGTATTTTCGAACATGATATGTAGGTGAATATGTCAATGCTCTCAACTAGTTTAAAGAGCGTGTAGTGCTTAAAAATACATAAATGCCGAAAATCAATTTGGCTCTCAATGTGTTGAACAGGGGTTTCAAGCTTTTCAGCGGATGTTTTCTTCTTGTGTCCACAGAACAGACAAGGTGCGCACCGTGGACACGAGACTGTACGATGACACAGCTGATCTGTTTGAGAGGGAGCCGTACAGTGTTTTGATAGAGGTACAGACAGGTGCAGGAGGTGAGTACAGGTTGAGATGTACAGTGTTCTCAATGAGGTACAGAGTATTGATTCACAGTGTTCTGGTAGAGTTACGTATGTGATCCCCGTGATGCGATCACAGCCTGGCAAATGTGTCTTGATGCCAAGGGAACATTTTTCCACTCTTCAGTAAGGGCATTGCCGAGTTCCTGCAAAGTTGCCAGAAGAACATGGCGTCGTGAGAGGACGGTCTGCAGTTTGTTCCACATGTGTTCGATAGGGTTGAGGCCTTGTGACCGGGCTGGCAACTCCATACGGATAATCGAGTCCTGCACTAGCCCTGAGTAGGCATAAACAGACAAGGCAAGACGAGGTCGTACGTTATAGTCCATGAGGATGAAGTTCGCTCCGATTGCAGAATGTCCAGAATGTCACCCCTTTTGCGCCCATCTGACCTCCTGCCCCGCTGTATGACTTGGAGAACGATTCTCTGGTCCCATCCCAAATCATGATTGTGCCCCATCCATATCGGCTCCTTGTCTACTCCATATCGGGCACGACTATCCGTGAAGTCTAAACCACATCTCGATCCATCGATGAAAGGTACTCAGGCTCAGACCTGGTCTGTCCGATCGACATTATTTAGCCCAATCCAAAACGTGCCTGTGCCAAAATGTGATGTCGGGTCAGTGGAATGCGAATGCATGCCCTCCGTAATTGGAGTAGAAAGTAAACGCCACTGGCGTTCCGCAGGTCATTTCAGAGTATGGTGGAAGTCACAAAGTGATGACGTCTTGCTGCAATTATAAGAAACCTGTCTTCTCGTTGTGTGGTGGAACGCTGTCGACCACCTGTTGTCGCTGAATAACGTCTGTCGTATGATATCTATTCCATGTTGTGTTGACCCAGTGTTAAGCATGTCTGTGCAGGTATCTATTCCATGTTGTGTTGACCCAGTGTTAAGCATGTCTATGCATTTATCTATTCCATGCTGTGTTGACCCAGTATTAAGCATGTCTATGCAGGTATCTATTCCATGCTGTGTTGACCCAGTATTAAGCATGTCTATGCAGGTATCTATTCCATGCTGAGTTGACCCAGTATTAAGCATGTCTATGCAGGTATCTATTCCATGTTGTGTTGACCCAGTGTTAGCATGTCTATGCAGTTATCTATTCCATGTTGTGTTGACCCAGTGTTAGCATGTCTATGCAGTTATCTATTCCATGTTGTGTTGACCCAGTGTTAAGCATGTCTATGCAGGTATCTATTCCATGTTGTGTTGACCCAGTGTTAGCATGTCTATGCAGGTATCTATTCCATGCTGTGTTGACCCAGTGTTAGCATGTCTATGCAGGTATCTATTCCATGCTGTGTTGACCCAGTGTTAAGCATGTCTATGCAGGTGTCTATTCCATGCTGTGTTGACCCAGTGTTAGCATGTCTATGCAGGTATCTATTCCATGTTGTGTTGACCCAGTGTTAGCATGTCTATGCAGGTGTCTATTCCATGTTGTGTTGACCCAATGTTGAGCATGTCTATGCAGGTGTCTATTCCATGCTGTGTTGACCCAGTGTTAAGCATGTCTATGCAGGTATCTATTCCATGTTGTGTTGACCCAATGTTAAGCATGTCTATGCATGCGTCTGCTTAACTCCTTAACGTCTTTGACCTCGAGGGGGCATAATTGCATTCAGTAGTTGCTATCCTCAGTAGCAAATGTTCTGCTCTCTGATAATAATGTGCAACTATTCTGTCACGTTACATCCAAACCCAAATTTTCAAGCACCTAGAGCACACCGTGCCCATGACAACCTGCCTCTGTCCGTTCATCATGAAATTGAGGTCCTATTTTTAGGCTTAAGTAAACAATTCATTCTATACCGTGATATTTATTTTTATTTGTTAGATGATTTTTTTATATCCTCAAAACTTGATCCTCAGAAAACTTTGAGTAGAACTTTCATAAGAACTTCCGTTGAAGTCGTCAAGCAATCACAATTCAGATAAGCTGTTTGTGGTAGTTATGTGTACATTGTTTTGATCCTTTAAAACTGCCTAATGACACCTTCAACCAACAGGTAGTCTGAGAATGGCTCTGACGGGCGTTCACATCAAACCTGACGATGCCGTGCACGAACTGCAAGTCATGGAGACCGTCTACAATGACACCAAGAACGCCTTCGGCACGGAGGTAAAGACTTATCTCTGATCCGTCGGATAGTTCGGATCGTCACGTTACTTCCGATAGTCACTCAAGACTAAGACACATATACAAGCAAATTGATTATGTTCTTCGTGTTCATTAACAGATCGAAGAGCATTTTTTAAGACGGTGCGTCTCCTTCTCCAATTAACAGACGAAGGGGCGTCCCACCAGTTAACTTTGACCTTTCGTCAATTGTGGTTTCTGTGTGGCATTTAGATAAGAACTCTCCCACAGGAGCAGGTAAACCATTTACTCGGTGGACTAGGTATTGCTGTTTGACAGATTGGACACTATTATTATTATATTATCCATGACTTTTAATTTGCGACCATGTCACGCGGATGTCTATAAGTAAAGGCTACAATCCTACTCAGAGGTCTCTGAGGTCCGCACCAAGTTCCCTCACACCTTTGAAACAGAGGGACCTTCTATAGAATATCGTTGAAACAGAGGGACCTACTATAGAATATCGCTGAAACAAAGGGACCTTCTATAGAATATCGCTGAAACAGAGGGACCTTCTATAGAATATCGCTGAAACAGAGGGACTTACTATAGAATATCGCTGAAACAGAGGGACCTTCTATAGAATATCGCTGAAACAGAGGGACTTACTATAGAATATCGCTGAAACAGAGGCACCTTCTATAGAATATCGCTGAAACAGAGGCACCTTCTATAGAATATCGCTGAAACAGAGGCACCTTCTATAGAAAATCGCTGAAACAGAGGCACCTTCTATATAATTTCGCTGAAACAGAGGGACCTTCTATAGAATATCACTGAAACAGAGGGACCTTCTATAGAATATCGCTGAAACAGAAGGACTTTCTATAGAATATCGCTGAAACAGAGGGACATTCTGTATAACATCCTCGGAACAGAGGGGTTATACTACCAAATGAAGGCCCCGTCATCACAATTGGATGACATCACGTGTGGTGTAGGCCAGGCCCCGCTTTACAAAGCCATTGAACATCGGCTTACCATAGCCGTGGCTCAAAGATCACTTTGTGAAACGGGTCCTATGTGTTAAACCAATCAACTTATTGTCAAGTGATTTGAATGCCGAGTTCAAACTGATTTATTTCCGTAGGACAACGCTCCAAATTTGCTCTTGATGGTTCTCAAAAATGGGCCACTACCATGTTTACACGATACACGTTGCTGTTCCAGAACATGCTCATCATGGGCGATATGAACGCCGACTGCAGATACGTCAAGAGCTCAGAGCTGTCAAGCATTAACCTCTTCTCAGACACCAAGACCTTTTGGACTCTCATCAGTGAGACTGAGGACACCACCACCTCTAACAGCAACTGTGCCTACGACAGGTACTTGAACATGTCGGTTGGTGTGGCCTAATAGCTTCACGTTATTAATACCAGGGAGTGATGCAACCCGAGTTGCGTCCCTTGGGCGTGTCAGTATCCGTTGGCTTCGAATCCCGGATTCGCTCTGATTATGATCCGTCCACGTTACACTGACACGTCGCGGTCTTTCTGAAATACTGTGCAAAGTTAAGTTAAAACCAACTCACCCCCTCACTCACTCACCATCAGTTACACTGTCTTTATGGGCCTTTCACACTTATTTATGACCCGTGAAGATCCGGGGTAGAATAGGTCTTCAGCAACCTATGCTTGCCGTAAAAGGCGACTATGCTTGGCAAAGAGGCGACCAACCGGATCGGGTGGTCAGGCTCGCTGACTTGGTTAATGCATGTCTTCGTTTCCCAGTTGTGTGGATCGATGCTCATGATGTCAATCACTGGATTGTCCAGACCCGTTTATTTACAGACCGCCGTCATGTACCTGTAATATTGCCGAGTGCGGCGTTAAACAACAAACAAACTTATTTATCCATTCTCAATAAATGACTGAATGATCATTTGGCACAGATCGATATTATTACAGTAATTATAAAAAAAGATCAGTTGATCTTTACATGTACAGTTTCAAAATTAAGTATGGACGTCATTGCCTTTCATAAATAAAGGCCTGCGGTAATAAGCTGCGTGTTAATATGATTTGAAACCTCATATTGTCCAACAGTCTCAAAAGTCATGACAGATGTGCATTACTTGTGTGATCACGTTTCATTGTCCATGCCACACCTGGCGAAGATGAGAGGCATTCGAAGCCGAAGTTGGTATTCTCCCGGTACTTTAATGGTAGATCGTTCTTCAGCTTGGTTGATGCATGTCATCACATGTCCATTATGGAGATCGATGCTCATGATGTTAGTTACTGTATTGTCTGGTCCAGACTTGATTGTCTTCAGACTACCGTCATATAGCTGGAATATAGTAGTGTTTCAAGTCTGAGTAAGGATAAAATATATAGATGAACAAACTCTTTTTTACAACTGGGAGCGACGTTTCGGTGTAGGTTCTAACCTCTCAAAGAAGTGTTTTAAGTCATACATGTACATTGAAAGAGATTACTGTTAATCCAGTAGATGCCCTTTTGAGCATATTTGTCTGGTTAGATGAAGCAGAAAAAATAGTTTCACGGTATCTCGGCTACAGGTGTAATCATTCTTATGAGTGCTAATATTGTACGAAGTTTTATTCTGGAATTGTTGTTGTCGCTTTCGCTTATGAATACTTGTCTCTATCAGTGAAAGGTTCATCATCTGGCTCATTCACCTTTTCCTCCAGGATCGTGGTAGCGGGTGCTGAGCTTGAAAGTCACGTGGTAGCGTACGACACAGAGTACTTCGGCACTGAGTTTGGGCTGACAGCGGAACAGGTAGGCTAGAGCCTCGGGGAGAACATCGAGAACATGACACAACACGACACGACAGGGTGACACGACAAGATAGAGAACAATATACGACACGACAAGATGACATGATACGAAAGGACAGAATGACAGGGTATGACACAAGATGACATGATACGACAGATGACAAGATACGACACAACAAGACTACATGATACAATACGACAAGATGACATGGTACAACACGACAAGATGACACGACACGACAGGATGACATGGTACGACACGACTGTTTGTCACGACACGACAGTATGGCACGACACGACACGACAGGATGACACGACACGACAGGATGACACGACACGACAGTTTGACACGAGATGACAGTTTGACACGACACGACAGGATGGCACGACACGACAGTTTGACACGACACGACAGTTTGACACGAGATGACAGGTTAACACGTCATGACAGGATGGCACGACACGACAGTTTGACACGACACGACAGGATGGCACGACACGACAGTTTGACACAACACGACATGATGACACGACACGATATGTTGACATGATACACACCACAGGATGGCACGACACGACAGTTTGACACGACACGACACTATCAACGACACGACATGATGACACGACACTATAGGTTGACATGATACACACCACAGAATGAGACGACACGATAGGACATGATACGACACGACACTATCAACGACACGACAGGATGACACGACACGATATGTTGACACGATACAGCACTACAGGATGACACGACACGACAGGATGACACGACACGGCAGTTTGACACGACACGACAGGTTGACACGACACTACACTATCAGCGACATGAAACGGGTCGACATAAGACACGACTCAACATAACGACACTGGTCGACATAACGACACGGCTCGACATAACGACACGACTCAACATAACGACACGGCTCGACACAGTGTTACCAGGGTGTGTTTTTGTTACGCGTGAACAAGTCTGTGAGGAGCGATACGAATATATCCTGAGACAGTGTTACTCTGGAAGCCCGACACATAACCAGGTACGTTGACTGGACCAGATACAAATCCAGGGGTCATTTCCACAAATTCGTTGAAGATTCGGACACTTCTTTCACTCTGAGCTCAACAACAAACATATATACAAAATCTTTTATGGAAAGTCACCATTAACATGGCAACACGATCATATAAGTTCTGTGGTTATTATGTGTTTCTTTTCTTTCAGGAAAAGGCAGTCAGCGACCACTTTCCTGTGTGGGTCACCTTTAACCTGGATGCTCGGAAGTAAACAGTCTAGCCTCGCTTTCAATGATGTATACATTTGAAAATACTGTTACTCAGACCTTGGAAATTTAAACGAACATTAGGAACAACGAGCCTGACATTACACCTAACACATACGTATGTTTGTTGTTTTCCCTTCCAAAATAACTACAGTGCAAGTGACTCCGCGGCATTGGATGCTAACCAAGCAGTAACTGGGCGGGGCTTGTGTTGTATTAATGCGCGGAACGATGTCACTTAATTCGAATTGTTTTCCACAGATGTATTTGTGAAATAAATAAACAGTCTGAGAAGTTATGATTGCTGACGATTTATTTATAAGAACTGATTTCTTGATATGTTTACGTTTGTAGAGATATAAACGTAAACTCGACGTGTACACTTTGCCTAAATTCGTGTTTAAATGATTAAGTTGAGTTTTACTCCGCTTTAAAAGCTTTTCAGTTAATTCCAAACTCGCCATCTTAATGTGAGAGCAAAATCCAAAGTGACGCAGACAAACCTGACGGGTATGGTACGGCTACAGCGTTATCATGATAACAGTAAATATGGGATTCAAACCAACGATCAGTGCATCGACAACCAGTGCCCTGTCTATATGTATGAAGAAAGATAAGCCAAGATTCTAAGGTACCAAAGGGCTATTATGCACTGGAACTTGCGCTTTTTTATATGTTCTGTATTCGTTATATTATTATTCTGTCATCCGTGGAAAGAAGATCCTCCATACTACAATATAATTAATTCCTCGCAATTACTAGGTAGAACGGAGAATTCAGAAGAGTGTGTGAGTGAGTATGGTTTTACGCCGCTTTTGGCAATATTCCAGCAATATCACGGCGGGGGACACTTGAAATGGGCTTCACACATTGTACCCATGTCGGGAATCGAACCCGGGTCTTCGGCGTGACGAGCGAACGCTTTAACCACTAGGCTACCCGACCGCCCGAATTCAGAAGAGTTGAAAGCGTACATATACCAGCATGCATGGTGACGCATGCTAGGGATGATGAGGAACACACCGTAAGCGTTGTGAGGATGGAGGAATCACAGCATTGCTCTCATATCAAACTAGGATGTTCGACCATTCAGTAGTTATTGATTTCAATGAGAGGTAGGTAGGTAGAACGCCTCCGCTACACTTATGTACTATTTAACGCGGGAGGCATGCTCAGAAGACCAGACCCTAGTTTATTGGAGATTCAGTTTACAGGTTCCGTCCAAATTCGTGGCATGTTGACTTCAGTCACTTCAGTAGCACGAGCTAGTAGTAACCTATCTTTGCGGTAACGTGTGCTAGGGGTAATATGTTCGTCGTAACCCTAAGTGAGTGAGTGAGTTAAATTTAAAGTCACATCGGTAATATTTCAGCCTTACCGTGACGACGTTACAATAAGTACTGGTATGTAAAGTGTAACGTGCGTGCTGGTATGTTGGAGGTAAGGTGCTGGTATGTATGAGGTAACGTACATGTATGTTTGAGGTAACGTACTGGTATCTTTGGGGTAACGTACTGGTATGTTTGAGGTAACGTACTGGTATGTTTGAGGTAACGTGCTGGTATGTTTGAGGTAGTGTGTTGCTATGTTTGAGGTAACGTACTGGTATATTTGAGGTAATGTGTTGGTATGTTTGAGGTAACGTACTGGTATGTTTGAGATAACGTGCTTGTATGTTTGAGGTAATTAGCTGGTTTGTTTGAGGTAACGTACTGGTATGTTTGAGGTAACGTGCTGGTATGTTTGAGGTAATGTGTTGGTATGTTTGAGGTAACGTACTGGTATGTTTGAGGTAACGTGCTGGTATGTTTGAGGTAACATGCTGGTATGTTTGAGGTAACTTACAGGTATGTTTGAGGTAACGTACTGGTATGTTTGAGGTAACGTACCGGTATGTTTGAGGTAACGTGCTGATATGTTTGAGGTAACGTACAGGTATGTTTGAGGTAACGTACTGGTATGTTTGAGGTAACGCACTGGTATGTTTGAGGTAACGTGCTTGTATGTTTGAGGTAACGTGCTGGTATGTTTGAGGTAAAATACTGGTATGTTTGAGGTAGTGAGTTGGTATGTTTGAGGTAACGTACTCGTGTTAATGTATATATTTTTTTATTTTGACCCCCATGTCTCTTTCGCTCGGCGCCGGCCTTATGTCGAGTGTACTATCGATATAGCAATTGTGTACGGACCTCGAAAAATGATCCCTTTCATTAGAATAATCATCATAAAGTTAACACCTGTCTTAGTTTCTTTTCATGGAGCTACTGAACAGGGAGATAAGTTATACATGTTTCCCGAGGGTTACAACTTATTTATTCAGTTGGTTTCTTAACATAAGAAGCGACTCATTGCTAAGACTTGCACAGAACTACGTCGGATCAGTTGCTGTCGGCGATGCTCAGCGTCACCCAGACAGGGTAGTGGTCGCTCACTGCCTTCACCTGAAAACAAAACATAATACTTGAAATTAAAGATAAAATAGAAATACATCATGTAATAAGTATAGAATTATGAAACGACTGAACAGTTCAGGGCACCGATCCACAAAGCGATCTTAGCGCTACGACTATCGTAAGCCAGTGTTAAAGTATGGGGTTTACGATCACCTTAGTGCTAAGATGGCTTTGTGGAACGGGGCCCTGGTATCAGACGAGCGAAAGGAATATTTACTATAAAATTGGTATTACACGGGAGCGAGTTTAGTATTTTTTTATTACTTGGCATTAATGACTTTTATATCATTTCACTGTAGTGTGTGAAAATAGGCAGACACCTACGCGACCCAACGCACACTCCAATAGAATAATACTTTAAACACGTCAAAAGGTGACACGTATAAATTTAATACCATACAATGGCCCTCCTTTAAAATTCAGGTGTCCGTTCCACAAAGCTATCGTACGCTAAAGTTAGTCAGGCAGACTTACGACTGTCGCTGCGCTACGATCGCATTGTGGGACGAAACCCTGCACCACAAAGTTTACAGTCACCTAATTTGTGAGAATTCTTTGCCGGCGAAACAATGCGATGTGACGTCAGCCTATCAATAGTGTTGCTGGGGTCATTGCGTTTTCATGATCTTCTCTGGTTGATCTCTACACGCAATGTCGTTGAATTAGACAAGGGATGTTGAGAAGTTTCAATATTTGCAAGTGAAACTTGTTCTCGCAGTACATAAGCACGCGCTTTGAAAATAAACACCGTGTAATACCAGCTTATTGTTATTAAACACTATGTAATACCAGCTTATTGTTTTAAACACTGTGTAATACCAGATTATTGTTATTAGACATTGTGTAATACCAGCGTATTGTAATACCAGCTTATTGTTATTATACACTGTGTAATGTCAGCTTATTGTTATTAAACACTGTGTAATACCAGCTTATTGTTATTAAACACTGTGTAATACCAGCTTATTGTTATTAAACACCGAGTAATGCCAGCTTATTGTTATTAAACACTGTGTAATACCAGCGTATTGTAATACCAGCTTATTGTTATTAAACACTGTGTAATGCCAGCTTATTGTTACTAAACACTGTGTAATACCAGCTTATTGTTATTAAACACTGAGTAATACCAGCTTATTGTTATTAAACACTGTGTAATGCCAGCTTATTGTTATTAAACACTGTGTAATACCAGCTTATTGTTATTAAACACTGTGTAATACCAGCTTATTGTTATTAAACACTGTGTAATGCCAGCTTTTTGTTTTTAAACACTGTGTAATACCAGCTTATTGTTTTTAAATGGGTGATTTCTTCACGGGCAAGTAATAAAAAGTGTTTATTTCCCATAGAGTTAGAAATATCAGGGTTCATAAAAATCGTATGTGCACCAGTGTATTGTCAACGTCATTCGGACGGCTTGCTGACGTCCTTCGACTCTTATTGTGACGTAAGGTCGAAATAACGTCATACTAGAAATGCCGTCATAGCTGAAGATTGTTGATGTCATTTGACAATTGTGGGTTGTTTTTCATTGTTCTAAAATTGACTCACAGGATCAAGAAATTACGGGTAATAAAGAAATTATTACACTCGTATGTGATGTTACGAAACTCATATACGGGAAATACAAGAATTCTGACACACGGTTCGTAAAATTAGTATGACACACAAGCTCATGTAATAATCGCTACTTAAGTAAGAATAAGAAAGGCTTCACGCTGTTGTCAGTGGTATTTCAGTTATAAAATAAAATAAAATATAAAAAATACAACTGTTTCAAATAAAATGCACTTCTATAGTGACCGTATTTTAATTTGAAGAGCATGTGAGAATATTTGAAGGGTCAGCGTCCCTAAATCGATAAAAGGTCTGCTTTAAAGGTTTTGCGGACAGACAGCGGTCTTACAGGCATCTTCAAAGTGATATGCTAAATAAGGTACCTGGAGTTTAGATAACCCGTAACAAGAACTAGCAACGGCATTTCCTGTCTGAAATACGTTTACATTACAATAATGGCGATACACATTTTTGTTGTTTTTATTAATGTAACTTTATTTTCCTATCTAAAGAGTCAGTGTCAGTCTTTCGCAGGAATTAATCAGCAATGTATCAGTCTTTTACCCTCTTACGGGTGAGGTGAAATAATGTTTTACGTCGCGATCAAGATTATAGCACTTATATAGCGACGCGTGCGTGCGTGCGTGCGTATGCTTGTACCAGTGCCAGCCCACTGTGAAATATAGCTCCACCTTGACACCTTTCAGGCGGAGACAGAAACCAATCAGTGATATTAATTGTAATATTTATTTATTTTCCAGATGATGCTGCATGTGACAATTCGTAACGAGAAGAAAGATCAAAAGAGGGCGTTTCTCTATTTTATGGCTCCTCTTTAACGGGCATTGTTTTCTTTGACCTCGAGCATACATACCTCCTCGGGGTTGAGACCGAACTCGGTTCCGAAGTGCTCGGTGTCAAAGGCAACCACGTGACTCTTTAACTCAGCTCCGGCAACTATGATTCTGAAATAGTGAGTGAGTGAGGGAGTTGGGTTTAACGCCGAAAATAATTTCAGTTCTATGAATACGATTGAGCTAAATGTGGCGCAGACAGACGGGTCTATTGTCAACAGACCAAGGTTCATAAACGGGGATGAATCGAAACTACAACATTCGGATCCTGTCATAACTAAGAGATCACTGAACTATCCTGCAAGTTTATTTCGCGCCCAGCCATATCCCAGCTACATATACATGTAACGACCGCCTGTAAATATGCAAACCTGGACCAGACAATCCAGTGATTGATATGATGATCAACGTCCCACGTGGTTGAAGTACCGTGACACGAAATCAACCAAATCATCGACTGTTACTGCCCGATCTATATTGTTGCCTATAACGGACATAGTTATACACTGCCGGACAAAAGAAAGTATTCACCCTTGTTTGGTGGCTGAAAATGAAACTAACAAGAAATGGCCATTCGATGATGATGAATTTGATACGAGTATCATAATTGTTGTTTGGTCCTTAATTTGCAGTGTTTCGGAGACATTTTCAGCCTAATAATTTTTTGACAACGTTTCTGATTTTTTGGTCAAATCCAATTTTCCTGTGTATATAGGGACCAATTCTAACCCAGAAGTCCTACTGGGTAAACCATTCCTATTGACCTGAAACTTATTCACCAAGGCTTGGATTGACGGATGAAGGAATTTTAACATCAATATTCACCTGCGTTTCCAACACTAAGCGTCCGCATATGCGGATTTCCAGATTAAAGAGATTCTCGCGTACCTGTCGTAGGTGCAGCTGCTGGCGGCCGTCGTGGTGTCCTCGCTGTCATTGATGAGGGACCAGAACGTTTCTGTATCTGTAAACAGCCGCAACTTCTTCCTCTCCGTCCCCGTCACGTAGCTGCAGTCGGCGTTCATGTCGCCCATGATGACGACGTTCTGTGAAACAGCGCATTATATAATTAGACAGAAAATCCCAGAAACCCTTTCTGTAATTATAAGAGCTATTAGCGAGAAGCAAACTCCACTGCACGATCCCGACTGTCACATGAGCAGGTGTTTGAGAATCACTATCATTGTGTTTATACCAAGTGTTCGCGAAAAGGTAACACCTGTCACAAACACATGCAGAGACAAGTCAAATATTCACCCGAAAAGACAAGGGAACATAATGGTACAAGTCAAACTAGGGAATATTTTTTTACCAAAAGCAATGTGTTTTGGGTGTAGTTACTGATCTGAAGTAGTAGTATCACCCAGTTTACTGCAGGAGTGTCACACACACAGATGTGCAGATATCTAGGACGTGATTAATTTCGAAGAACTCATACTTTTAATCAAACAGACGATAACAGCACTGAAAGGGTAAATGGTTCTTGAAAACTAACACTTTTTTAACTAAAGTGTGAGGTTGTTATATCATTACTGTTTTGAGACTGATGGTGCATGGGGTATTTTGAGTCGTCTGAGAATGACGGAATACGAAGCCTTTTATGGGGGTGGGGGTGTCTTGAAATTTCTTGAAGTTTCAAGATACTTAGTTGAAATTTCAACTTATTATGTTTCCAGAAATTTCAACATAGCATCTTGAAATTTCAACTAAGCATCATGAAATTTCAACTTAACATTTTCATGATAAGTTGAAATTTCAAGATCCTTAACTTGAAATTTCAACTTAGTATCTTAAAAAAAATTAATTAAAAAAACCAGAAACACAAATTGTCCTAAAAGGCTTATGCACTGAAAGGCTTCCCTACGAAAATTGCAGCTTAAAAGACTTAGGGTCAATTAAAATGCTAAAATCTTTGATACTGAGTATTGTAGCACAAATCCAAAATATTGGCTCCAAGACAGATTGTGTTTTTGATGGCAATTTACTGACTTATTCCATGTGTTGATCATGATGTTGCTTGCTACTTTTGTTTCTTTTGAACTGAAAGGATGCTGAAGACACGGGGACGGTGGGTAGTGATTTTACGTGCGCCTCATACCGGAGACGCTTTCTAGACAATCTATGAGTGAGTAAGTGAGTTGAGTTTAACGCCGCTTTGAACAGTCCAGTTATATCACGGCGTGTCATCTTGATATGGGGGGAAAGACCGAGGTGATGCTGGTCACAGACGTTTACCACTTCGATGAAACCCACGAGCACGGGAAAGGATAAAGACATGAGCGGCTATTTAGGCATCCTGAAATGTTTCTACTTGGCTACGCCACACTCAGGCACGACGATCTGTGAAGTCTACTCAGTATTTCGATTCATCAGTGAAAAGTACTGGAGGCCAGTCCTGGTCTGTCCAATTGACGTGATCTTCAGCCCAATCCAAAAGGTGATTCATTGCCTGTGATATCAGGTACGTGGGATGCGTAAGCCTGCCCTCCGTGACCAGCCTCACGGAGACGATTACACGCGGTCAGTAGAAACGTTAACGCCACTTGCGTTCCGCATGTCATTTCTGAGTGTGGTGGTAGTCACGAAGTGATGACGTCTTGCTGCAATCAGGAGAAACCTGTCTCCCTGCTGTGTTGAGGTACGCTGTCGACCGCCTGCGTGTCGTCGGGTAGCTGATCCAAATATCTGGTGTCGATCCCCACGCCCGGCTGATCACAATTTTGGCCGAGACCAAACGTTGTGTTGACCCAGCTTTCAGCATGCTTTTGCATCTGTTAAATTCTTCGGTTTGTCAAATGGTATTTCTGACGCTGAGGAGGCATATGTGCATTCAGTAGTTGCAATCATCTGCAGCAAATGTTGTTGTGCTCTCTGATAATGCACCCCGTGCACATCGTACAGGTACTGCATACCTCTGTCAGTTCATCATGAAATTAAGGTCCTATAGGGGTTACACTGTCATTGTTTATCGGGATATTTCAATCTTTATTTGTTATATGTAACATCAAATCTTGATCCTTGCCAAGGGGACGGCGGTGTAGTCTAGTGGTTAAAGCATTCGCTCTTCACTCCGAAGACCCAGGTTCGAATCCCCACATGGGTACAGTATGTGAAACCTATTTCTGGTGTCCCCCGCCGTGATATTGCTAGAATATTGCTGAAAGCGCCATAAAACCATACTCACGCACTCAATCAATCAATCAATGATACTTGGCAA
Source organism: Haliotis cracherodii (assembly GCF_022045235.1). Lineage (NCBI taxonomy): Eukaryota > Metazoa > Mollusca > Gastropoda > Lepetellida > Haliotidae > Haliotis > Haliotis cracherodii. The sequence continues at coordinate 3,902,545 of NW_027266272.1, read as the reverse complement.
ACTTTGAGTAGTACACTTATGGTATATTTAGGAATCATATACAAACACATTGACAGTACCTCTGTATTGAAGAAAGCTTTGGCGTCGGTATACACTGCCGTCATGGCGTCCAGCTCCCCCACAGCGTCTGAGGGCTTGATGTGCACCCCAGTCAGAGCCATCCGCAGAGGTCCTGGACCAACAATAATACCACGTGGTACTGGACATGGCTGACTGTCGTTAAAATATTTTTACATATATTGTAACTGTACTCACCCCCGATGTTCTCGCCACCTCTGTCAAGTCAATGCGTCTCTAAATATACTCTCGCCACCTCTCTCAAGTCAATACATCTCTGAATATACTCTCGACACCTTTCTCAAGTCAATACATCTCTAAATACATTCGTGACCAACTCGTGTTATTCCGGGACAAGCCGAAAAGCGACTCGTGCCCCTCTCGTGGCCATTTTTGCAACCGGGTTCCGTCTTAGCGCAAACGGGCATACCTGAAACAATTGTCAACTCGTTGCGCCATGGTTCACATATATTTCCCCATATATCATTTATATTTCAGATGCAATTAAAAAGCACATCAGGACATGCGAAATTATACAGTATGATTGAACACATTTAACTGTGTCCTGGGTATATTTTTAGATGCAAGTCATCATACGCGCATTCTGATTGGTTTGTCGTATTTTCGCACATAACATTCATCGATAGGGGGACTAGTCTTCTTGCGGGTTACGGAAAGGGGCGAGTGGTGACGAATGCTCTAAATATACTCTCGCCCCCTCTCTCATGTCAATACATCTCTAAATATACTCTCGCCATCTCTCAAGTCAATACATATCTAAATATACCCTCGCCACCTTTCTCAAGTCAATACATCTCTAAATATACTCTCGCTACCTCTCTCAAGTCAATACATATCTAAATATACTCTCGCCACCTTTCTCAAGTCAATACATCTCTAAATATACTCTCGCTACCTCTCTCAAGTCAATACATATCTAAATATACTCTCGCCACCTTTCTCAAGTCAATACATCTTTAAATATACTCTCTCCACCTTTCCCAAGTCAATACATCTCTAAATATACCCTCTCTACCTCTCTCAAGTCAATACATATCTAAATATACTCTCTCTACCTCTCTCAAGTCAATACATCTCTAAATATACTCTCGCCACCTTTCTCAAGTCAATACATCTTTAAATATACTCTCTCCACCTTTCCCAAGTCAATACATCTCTAAATATACCCTCGCTACCTCTCTCAAGTCAATACATATCTAAATATACTCTCTCTACCTCTCTCAAGTCAATACATATCTAAATATACTCTCGCTACCTCTCTCAAGTCAATACATATCTAAATATACCCTCGCCACCTCTGCCAAGTCAATACATCTCTAAATATACTCTCGCCACCTCTCTCAAGTCAATACATCTCTGAATACACTCTATCTACCTCTCTCAAGTCAATACATCTCTAAATATACTCTATCCACCTCTCTCAAGTCAATACATCTCTAAATATACTCTCGCTACCTCTCTCAAGTCAATACATCTCTGAATACACTCTATCTACCTCTCTCAAGTCAATACATCTCTGAATATACTCTATCCACCTCTCTCAAGTCAATACATCTCTAAATATACTCTCTCCACCTCTCTCAACTCAATACATCTGTAAATATACTCTCGACACATCTGTAAAGTCAATACATCTGTAAATATACTCACCCCCAGTTGTTCTCGCCACCTCTATGAGGACACTGTAAGGTTCTCTTTCAAACAGATCGGAAGTATCGTTGTACAGTGCGGTGCGGATGAGCTTTACCTTGTCCGTTCTACAACGAGAAGGGCACCGTAGTTCCTCATCAGCGTGAACAAAGCCTTTAACACTTCATTCAATACAAAACAACTGGTCTCAACAATCGAAGCATCAAAGATAATCAAAGATTTTTTCTTGAAGGAAGAAGACAAGAGAATATATAATATCGACCGATTGCAACTCTGAAAAGCGCAATTTAAATACTTAGTCGTCCACCCTTTCAGGCATAAAGTTGTACAATGTAAATACATACTAGGCAGAGGAACATTATATTAAATAGTGAGTGAGTGAGTTGGGTTTAACGCCGCTTTTAACAGTATTCCAGTTATATCACGGCGTGTCAGCTTAATGTGGGAGGAAAGCCCGAAGTGATGCAGGTCTCAGACGTTTACCATTTCGGTGAAACCCACGAGCACGGGTATGGTGCTGACAAACCTAGAAACATAATCGGGGCAAACCGGGATTCGAACCCACAATCATAGGTTTCTGGAGTGCCCAAGGGACGCAACTCCGCACAGCGAATCACGGCGCCTTAGACGACTTGGCCACCCGTGCCCCCCATTAAGGCATGAAGTTGTACAATGTAAATACATACTAGAGGAACATTATATTCAATATATGAGACGAGGTGAGGTGAAACGCTCTACTCACTATAACACCTATAATGTCGGCTAAATTGGAAGAACACAGAGGAATGCAGCTTTCCCATATCATCTTTCTGTACAAGTGGAGTTCATATTTCACACGACCGCCTCCGTGGCCTAGTGGGTAGAGCGTATGCCCGGAGAGCGGTTTGTCGGTGGTTCGTTCCCCTGATCGCATTATAACAAAATACGTTGAAAGATTACGTTGTATACCCTGCCGGGCCCTCAGTATTAGGGGGATATAAAAAGGTCGTGTCCCCTCAGAGTCAGTATCATGTGAGTGAGTGAGTATGGTTTTAGGCCGCTTTTAGCAATATTCCAGCAATATCACGGCGGTTGACACCAGAAATGGGCTTCACACATTGTACCCATGTCGGGAATCGAACCCGGGTCTTCGGCGTGACGAGCCAACGCTTTAACCACTAGGCTACCCGACCGCCCCTCAGTATCATGTGTCTGTGTGGTGTATCCATGTTAAACTGCGACATGGTATTTGGGTGCCAGCGCACGCACACTCTCTCACACACGCACACACACACACGCGCGCGCACGCGCACACACACACACACACACACACACACACACACACACACACGCACGCACACACACACACACGCGCGCACACACGCACGCACACACACACACGCGCGCACACACACACACACACACAACATGGTATTCACACTCAAACACACAAAAACACACACAAAACACACACAAAAACACACACACACACACACGTCGCTAAATAAGCGTTATAATCTTGAACGCGACTTCAAACACATTTCTCACCTCATATTGTACACAGAAACCTACAGTGAAGTTAATACTTCATCAGTTAAAATATTGCTCTTACACATTTAAGAAAAGACTGGTTAAGTTGTCGCTATTCGCTGTGCAAACATGCTATCACTTCAACGTCCCAGGATCTCTTGGTCTGTTTCGAATCCAAAATTCAACCCATTGGTAATCCTTGGTTATCAAAACCAAAGTGCTCATAGGTTTCGTCCAAGTGGCAAGCGCCTTCGACCTGCGACACGTATGGATTGCCTCCCACATCAAGCAAACACTGTGATATGACAGAATGTTGTTCAAATCTACCTTAAAACTACCATCACACACAGATGAGCTTGTTGCTGTGCTGATTCGACGAGACGGTGTAGCGGAGATGAGTCAAGCCTCTGACAAAAGGCCCATGAAAGAGTGAGTGAGTGTATGACGCCGCTTTGAACAGCATCCCAGTCATATCACGGCGTGTCAGCTTAATGTGGGAGGAAAGCCCGAAGTGATGCAGGTCTCAGACGTTTACCACTTTGGTGAAACCCACGAGCATGGGTATGGTGCTGACAAACCTGCAAACATAATCGGGGTGATCCGGGATTCGAACCCACAATCATAGGTTTCTGGCGTTCCCATAAAAGAAGTTCCATAAAGACTGTTTACTTACTTGTAGTAATACACGTATTGTTCTTTCGACGACGTTCTCCCAAGTCTGGCACTGGCACTGAAGGTGAATTTCGAAGCCGAGTTGCTGCAACGATAATTCAGAATTACATCCCATTACAGCTACATCTGAGGTCGGTATTACCGCAATTGAACCGGTCAGACTTAATTACATATGATAAACGTCTGGACATTGCAGAATGACCAGCAACGACCAATTAATGCAGAACGCAATATGGCATGACAGTGGTGGCTTAGTGGTTTAGTTGCTTTCTCTTGGTCCATGAGTCCGTTGCGGTTGGGTTCGAGTCTCAGGTTTAATAATACCTGGGTCCATCGAGTGTCAATCGTAATTAGACAAAAATATTTGTTTACGATCGCTTGAAAATTAAGTATAACATCTCAAAATGTTCCAAGGGTATATGGGGCGGTCGGGTAGCCTAGCGGTTAAAGCATTCGCTCGTCACGCTGAAGACCCGGGTTCGATTCCCGACATGGGTACAATGTGTGAAGCCCATTTCTGGTGTCCCCCACCGTGATATTGCTGGGTTATTGCTAAATGCGGCGTAAAACCATACTCACTGGTTAGTAATAATCCAGCAATATCACGGCGGGTGAGACCAGAAATGGGCCTCACACACTCATTCACTCCAAGGGTATATTTAGGACACAGCTTCACTCACCTGTTGAGAAGGGTGAGCAGTTTCTGCATGCTTTTGCCGCTCTTGTCACGTACCTCCTGTATCAGGATGACGTCATAGGCCAGCATGATCTGATATACGTAATATCGCAATGTAGTATATCGAAAACACATTCTGAGGCGCCGCAATTCGCTGTGCAGAAGTCCATGAGCACGGCAGAAACCTGACGTTGTTGGTTCGAATCCAGGTTTCTTGGTTTGGCAGCACCATACCCGTGCTCGTGGGTTTCACCAAGGGCGTCTGAGACCTGCATCACTTCAGACTTTCCTCCCACATTAAGGTAACACGGCTTGATATAACTGGAATTCTGTTCATAGCAACACCCCACTCACTCAAAGAGACATTTATGGAAAACAGGTAATAGTTTGTTACTTTGTTTGTTTGTTTTTAACGCCGCACTCCAGCCATATGACGCCAGTCTGTAAATAATCGCGTCTGGACCAGACAATCCTGTGATTGACATCATGAGCATCGATCCATGCAACTGGGATACGATGACATGCAACAACCAAGTCAGCGAGCCTGACCACCGGATCCCGTTACTCGCCTCTTCCGACAAGCTCAGTAGCTCGGGATAGGGGTCGTAAACTAGGATTAATCGGCCATGTCACCCAGACGGCGCGGGTCGCTACACATGTATGTTTGTTGTTTAGCGCAAGCAATATTCCAGCTACATGACCTGTAAATAACCGAGTGTGGACCAGACAAACCAGTGATTAATATTATGAGCCATGTCCCACACCATCAACCGAAGCAAAGTGTGGATCCAATTCTTCTAGGACATCTACGGGGGGTGGCTTATGCTGTCATTCACCTCTGTTTCTGATAAAGATCCAGACTTGATTGTTTACATGAAGTACATTCGTTGTGTGTTGCCTGAGCATAATCTATTCACATAAAATATTTCATTGCAATATATCTCAAAACCATGCGAACGCAACATTCTTAATGAAAAAGAAGATCAATGAAAAATATATTTTTACAATCACCGGGTGCTGTAAACTGTATGTATTACTGATACTCGATCAATATGCAAGGCAGCGCCCGTACGATACAAAGGCCCACCACGAGACAATAATAGTAATACAATCATAGTGATTTATACTGCGCAATGTTCCTTGAAAAACTGAATACTATTATTAAGTAATTGCCTCGTAATCGATAACAATATGTCTATTGGCAATATACATAATCCACATTGCCGGCATGTATTGATATGAAATATCCCGGGTTATTCGCCTGCATGTATCTGCGAATCAACATCTCCAGATCTGGAGCAACATGGTATTCATATTTTTCAAAATGTATATTTTCTATGAAATATTTATGAATCAAAATAGAATTCTAATGGCAACCTACGTGTGTAACTTTATTGTCAAAGTTTTTCAAATGTTTTGAATTCAATATTGCAACACCGGATTCATCAAATATTCGTCTGCACAATTTGTCACATATTCACATCGACACAATACAATGCAATACAATTGTTGGATTACAGATAACATCATGATCTTGTGGTTTATTTTGAAAGGATTGTCTGAAATCCAAAGAATTAAGGTGTACATGCTTGTCTGAACTAAATGGAATAAAACCTTTCTTAATGTGAGAAGTATTCTTTACTCGTTAGTTTCGGCCCAGAGCGGTTTCAGAAGTCTAAATTCGTCATTTTCGATTTGCCCCCTTTGCCGTTCCAGGATACGCTGGTTTCCTATCAATTCGACTTGTATGTTTTGTTCCATGGGATGTGAGCATCAAACAACGTTTGATCAACCCAAATTTAGAAAGAGAATGCTCGATTGTACCACAGTAATTGTAGACACCAAAGGCTGACAGGCGCTGCTGGAATAGTGCTCGACAAGAAAGGAAAGTTGACTATGGGAAAGTTCAAGTCACTTAACTCAACTCTCTGACTCTTTCGACCTTCCGACAGTCTACCTTTTTGATGTTCTTCATCACCACCGTGTTCCCAGCCTTGGTCAAGCCAAACACCTGGATGTTGAAAGCCCCGACCACCAGCTAGTCCGCCCCACCCTCGGGAACAGTGACGGCACGGAGGGAGACGCGGGCAAGCAGGGCTAGGAGAAGGCCGCTCAGAAACATCGTCCTTGAGAGCGGTTCCTTGTCAACGTTGCGTCTGGGAATGTTGCACCTGTTGAGCCGAGTGACGCTCTGCCTCCGATTCACCAGCTTATATAGGCAGCTCAACTCCCAGATATGGTGACAACAGTTTAAGCACGCTGGCATTGAAATTAATGTGCACAACGAGATGAAAGCTTCACTGAAACGTTATTTGCAAAGATACCTCTCCATGAGGAAAGTGTTCCCTTTCCTTGTGGAAAGAGCGGGTGGTTGCAGGAGCGTCTGGTCCTCGCTAATGGAATCATTATATGAAGCTTCCAATTCGCATACACCCCCCCCCCCCCCCCCCCCCCCCCCCCCTTAGTTCAGCTGAAATAGTGCTAAAAGCTGAAGTGTAAACTCATTTAATAAGGGGATGTATACTAGCTTAATGATAAAATAATGTCTACCGTTTGGATTTGTAACAAATGCTTGTATTTGCCTACTAGACGAATATGAAAATGTATATATTGAGTCATGTTATGTTTACCCTGGCATGGAATGATCCAATGTATACTTTACAGTTCACTCCTCAATATTCCAGCTTTGTTACGTTGCCTGTAAATGAGCGAGTCAAACCAGTGATTAAAGACACGAGCAACGCTCCACGCCGTCGAGGTACCACGTCACACATACAAGTAGTGAGGGGAGGTGAAATGGGGTTCAACGTCGCGTCTAAGGTTATTGCACTTATATAGCAACGTGATTGCACGTGTATGTATGTGTGTGTGTGTGTGTGTGTGGCTGCTTGTACTAGTCCGGACTCATGCCGATTTATATTTTTTTTCATTTTTGGTAATATTTGGAATTATATACTGTGGTCCGCTTCCCCAAAGACCTATTGCATAATCAAATATATCGAATAGTCGACCCCAACGAACTGTTACGCAACACCAAGCTGATTTCCTCTTTGACATAGTTTCTGCTTAAGAATTGAGGTGAGGTGAGGTGAAATGGGGGTTAACATCGCGTCCAAGACTATTGCACTTATATAGCGACGTGCATGTGTGTGTGTCCGGACTGATGCCGATTTATAGTGCTAGCCCACTAAGATACCATGCCGGAGTTAAACATGAATACCCCACTCTGGCACAGTATACTGACTCCGAGTCAACCAGTCCTTGTTTTAGCCCCATAATGCCGAGCGCCAGACAGGGTAACATCGTTTAACGTCTTTTGATATGACGCGGTCGGGGATCGACGCTCTAGCATTAGACCACGGAGGCGGTCCACATACAAATAAGCCAGGTCACAATTACTAACCATTTACATTAGATATGCATGGGGTTCTCGTAAGCTATCTTCCACGGGATCCCCACGAGGTTGTTGCGAGTATATATAAATGTAATAATTCGTACTCAAGAAAACGCAAAAACAAATTTAAACTATTAATTCCTCAAAAAACATGGAAAAAAGACAAGAGGGTGAACGGCAGCAAAAAACTTTATATCTTGAAAAAGAAATGTATCGAAGAAACGACAAGTGTCTAGTCTGCTGCAGGCGTTCAGCGTCGCCTAGTGATTTATGATCCAGTGGTGGAAGAAAGGAACGCTGCTCATGACGGAGGGTAGCGTCCCCTGGCACGAGCTCTCCCCCCACGAGAATACACCCACCAGGACGCCGTTACACACCATCGGACCCCCGTTGTCGTACTGTGGATTAGAAAAGGCAACAAGTTCAACGACATTATAAAGTTCCAAAACATATAATATACCACAAGACGCAATACAAGACTCTGATAGTCCAGGCTTCAGCGTGTCAGAGTGTAATATTGTGCTAGGATATTAACACTTGAGTATCGGGTGGAGATTTCAATTGAATCTGGGGGTACGGACTGTCTGTCAATGATGCAGAGTTGCGGGGCTTTGGCGTGCCTGGATCCAGTGACCTTTATGATTCTTGGTTTAACCCTGAGGCACTTCGGGCTTTCCTCCAACATCAACCTGTCGCACCGTGATATAACTGAAATACTGTTCAAAACGGAATCACATCACATCACATCACATCAATCATCCATCACAATGTTAGTATCTTTGAAAGCGGACCAAGTGATTGAAAACATTATGTTTGGCTGTTCGGCGTCTTCCAAAGGATGCACAGAGTTGCCTCCCTTGCAACACAACTTGCTGTAAACATATTCTATTAAACGTGCTCTCACTTCAAGTTATGGTTTTAGCCGAGTGAGCTGTTATGTATCATCAGAGTGGGTCGTGGGAAGTATAGAATGACGAATATCCCCAGTGGTATATGTTTGGGATACAGTTAGAATGGACTGAACATCGCCATTTCGAGCAGTCATTCATCTGTGAGGGTGGCATCCAATTTACTTGTACCATCTGCGTAAACGATAGGATTCAAGAGTTCTTAAATAGGATGCCAAGACAAACGAAGAGATATGACGGATGCCAAGACAAAGGAAGAGGTGTCGGATGCCAAGACAAACGAGGAGGTATGCCGGATGCCAAGACAAACGAAGAGATATGCCGAATGCCAAGACAAACGAAGAGGTGCCGGATGCCAAGACAAACGAAGAGATATGCCGGATGCCAAGACAAACGAAGAGGTGCCGGATGCCAGGACAAACGAAGAGATATGCCGGATGCCAAGACAAACGAAGAGGTGCCGGATGCTAAGACAAACGAAGAGATATGCCGGATGCCAAGACAAACGAAGAGGTGCCGGATGCCAGGACCAACGAAGAGGTGCCGGATGCCAGGACCAACGAAGAGGTGCCGGATGCTAAATGTTGGGTGTTTGCTTCCTCATCAACGTCACGAAGTTTGCGTTTCGTTTAGAAAATCCCAAACTTACGCAGGTCGTATTGAGGTGGCCCGGAGAGCGGAAGGTCCGGGGTTCGATCCCCGGCCGCGTCATACCAAAAGATGTTAAAAGATGGTACTTGTTGTTACCCTGTCTGGCGCTCGGCATTAAGGGGCTAAACAAGGACGGGTCGGCTGAGTCAGTTTACTGTGTCTGAGTATTCATGTTAACTGCGGCATGGTATCTCAGTGAGCTAGCACTATAAATCGGCATCAGTCCGGACTAGTACAAGCAGCAACAAACACACACACATACACGTGCATGCACGTCGCTATATAAGTGCAATAATCTTAGACGCGACGTTAAACCCAATTTCACCTCACTGTATTGAGGTGGACCACGTTGATTAAACCCACGAAACAAGGCGTGCTTGACAAACCTGATGTCATTACCTGAGAGGCGGTGAGTTAACCCAGTGGTTAACATGTTGGCTCGTCACGCCGAAGACCCGGGTTCGATTCCCCACGTGGGCACAATGTGTGAAGCCCATTTCTGGTGTCCCCCGCCGGGATATTGCTGGAATATTGCTAAAAGCGGCGTAAAACCATACCCACTCACTCACTTCACTATCGTAACATACAGCCGTAAAGTACCATTGGACTGCTAGCACGTATAAAGGTACCGACATTTCAGAAAATCTTAAATGTTATCGGCAGACAGCTTTATTAGGACTCACAGCCAGGGCCCCGTTCCACAAAGCGATCGTAGGGCTACGACTGTCGTAAGCCTATGCTAAAGAATGGGAGTTACGATCATCTTAGCGCTACGTTCGCGTTGAGGAACGGGGCCCAGAACATTGAACCAACACATTGAACACAACACACTGAATCACACCACTGAAGACTCAACATTAACTAGAAACATCCCAATCCTGTTTCAACTGTTCTGAAACAAGGAATAAGAATATTCAATTAAAAACTCCTACAATAACTACAATATAACAGTGGAAATATACAGGATATTTGTCTTTTGTTGTCAAATAACAAGTGTCTCTCACCGAATGACCTGACACAGTTGATATCATTATTGGTGGCATAGAAAGAGAGGAAAAATATTCTTTTCATTATGTATTTTCTTTCTGTCCATCACGACCTCGGATAGATGGACTTCGATATCAATATCTATTTTTACAGATATAAACAGTATATCTCATTAATAAATTAATACATATATTAATACATTGATAAATATAACCTCGAGTTATCCTGGGTTCGACACTACCAAAATTGATGAATAAAGAACTCAAGGTATACACAGGGACCAAGCTTTTACTCGAGAAGCGTAAGGTCGACACATCATAGTTCGACACAAGGTTGTTTGACTGTACCATGTAATGGAAAATATATCGAGTTATCCGAAGTTCCAAAATAGGTGGAGTGCCGATATTAGATACTGTCAGTATGATTTCTGTCAAGGAACCTCATATCAATTAAAATATATTAAATAATATATCGACTTTATTTGGAACTCACGTGACACGCGGCTTCCACTGCGGTGCCGAGCATGCAGACGTGGCTGGGGTAGATTAGGGTGTTTGGGACGGCAGCCCACAGACCAACACAGGCGGCGTGTGAGATGGCGGTGAACGTGGCCTTGGACGGGGTATCCTTCAACTCCACCGACCCTGCAACGGCAGCAGCACTTTGTGTTTGATTACAACATATTCATGGGGGTGTGCAGGGGTGGGGGTGGGGATGGGGGTGGGGGTGGGGTTGGGGGTGGGGGTTGGGGTTCGTTATGTTCCTGTTGGCTTATTTCTCCTTTGGAAACTAAGAGGGCAATATTACTCTCACTTGTACTAGCTACCAGACATAACTAACAAACAGCTGAGCTACCCCAACTAGAGAGTATACAACTCGCCAGTTGAGCTACCCCAACTAGAGATGGTACAACTCACCAGTTGAGCTACCCCAACTAGAGAGTATACAACTCACCAGCTGAGCTACCCCAACTAGACATGGTACAACTCCCCAGCTGAGCTACCCCAACTAGAGATGGTACAACTCACCAGCTAAGCTACCCCAACCAGAGATGGTACAACTCACCAGCTAAGCTACCCCAACCAGAGAGTATACAACTCACCAGCTAAGCTACCCCAACCAGAGAGTATACAACTCACCAGCTAAGCTACCCCAACCAGAGAGTATACAACTCCCCAGCAGAGCTACCCAAACTAGACATGGTACAACTCACCAGCTGAGCTACCCCAACCAAAGATGGTACAACTCACCAGCAGAGCTACCCCAACTAGAGAGTATACAACTCACCTGCTTAGCTACCCCAACCAGAGAGTATACAACTCCCCAGCAGAGCTACCCCAACTAGAGATGGTACAACTCCCCAGCTGAGCTACCCCAACCAGAGATGGTACAACTCACCAGCAGAGCTACCCCAACCAGACATGGTACAACTCACCAACTGAGCTACCCCAACTAGAGATGGTACAACTCCCCAGCAGAGCTACCCCAACTAGAGAGTATACAACTCCCCAGTTGAGCTACCCCAACTAGAGATGGTACAACTCCCCAGTTGAGCTACCCCAACTAGAGATGGTACAACTCCCCAGTTGAGCTACCCCAACTAGAGATGGTACAACTCACCAGCTGAGCTACCCCAACTAGAGATGGTACAACTCACCAGCTGAGCTACCCCAACCAGAGATGGTACAACTCACCAGTTGAGCTACCCCAACTAGAGATGGTACAACTCACCAGTTGAGCTACCCCAACTAGAGATGGTACAACTCACCAGCTGAGCTACCCCAACTAGAGATGGTACAACTTACCAGTTGAGCTACCCCAACCAGATATGGTGCAATCGACTCCGGTGAAGTCGGCCCCGTGGTCAGCCAGGGGTATGATGGAGATAGCGCTGCTGTTGGTGTCGGCGTGTTCAGACAAATGAATGATGGCGATATCGTTTGGGAATCCGACAGCGTTACCGTTGTAGTCGGGATACTAAAACAGAAATAGGAGACATTAATTTTCAATTGGTCTACCACTGTGATCCCGAGTCCAAACGTCAATCCCTTGAATAGCATTACTCCACATCTCCGGCACCAAAGTAACAGTACTTCAAGATAAGTGGAGAAAGTTATGGGCACCGTATTCTGGGATGCAAAGGGTGTCATCCTTGTTGATTACTTAGAAAGTCAAAAGACAATTACAGGTGCCTACTATACTGATTTGCTTCACCGCCTGACATATTCTATCAAAGAAAAGCGGGACGAGTGCTGACTGCTGGAGTTCTACTATTTCATGACAATGCCTCTTCTCACACCTCTCGACTTGCAAAGGCTGGGAAAATGTGGGTTCGAAGTGCTTCCTCACCCTCCACACTCGCCAGACTGAAAGAACACCTTCGTGGTAAGCGCTATAATGACAACGATGACCTCAAAGCTGCCGTGAATAGGCTTTTCAGGGTAGATTCAGAAAACATCTTCCTGACTGGAAATTAAAATCTTCGCTTTCGATATGAGAAGCGTTTTGAAAAGCAGGGAGATAACGTTGAAAAAAGAAAAAATACTTTCACAATTGTTTTTGACCAGGCCTCGTATCAAAATCCTGTAGCTATCAGTACTCAATATTCTGTGGCCATGAGTACTCAACATTCTGTAGCCATGAGTACTCAATATCTCACGACACCATACCTTAGGTGGTAAACTGTAGCTCAGCGTTCTGCACCTGACGAGGTAAACCGCTGCTCGGCGTTCTGTACGTGACGAGGTTAGCTGTAGCTCAGCGTTCTGTACGTGACGAGGTTAACTGCTGCTCAGCGTTCTGTACCTGACTAGGTTAACTGCTGCTCAGCGTTCTGTACCTGACGAGGTTAACTGCTGCTCAGCGTTCTGTACCTGACGAGGTTAACTGCTGCTCAGCGTTCTGTACCTGACGAGGTTAACTGCTGCTCGGCGTTCTGTACTTGACGAGGTTAACTGCTGCTCAGCGTTCTGTACCTGACGAGGTTAACTGCTGCTCGGCGTTCTGTACCTGACGAGGTTAACTGCTGCTCGGTGTTCTGTACCTGACGAGGTTAACTGTAGCTCAGGGTTCTGTACTTGACGAGGTTAACTGTAGCTCAGGGTTCTGTACCTGACGAGGTTAACTGCTGCTCGGTGTTCTGTACCTGACGAGGTTAACTGTAGCTCAGGGTTCTGTACCTGACGAGGTTAACTGCTGCTCGGTGTTCTGTACCTGACGAGGTTAACTGTAGCTCAGGGTTCTGTACCTGACGAGGTTAACTGCTGCTCAGCGTTCTGTACCTGACGAGGTTAACTGTAGCTCAGGGTTCTGTACTTGACGAGGTTAACTGTATCTCGGCGTTCTGTACCTGACGAAGTTAACTGCTCTTCGTTGTTCTGTACTGTACCTGACGAGGTTAACCGCTGCGTGGTGTTCTGTACTGTACCTGACGAGGATAACTGTTGCTCGGTGTTCTGTACTGTACCTGACGAGGATAACCGCTGCGCGGTGTTCTGTACTGTACCTGACGAGGATAACTGCTGCTCGGTGTTCTGTACTGTACCTGACGAGGATAACTGTTGCTCGGTGTTCTGTACTGTACCTGACGAGGATAACTGCTGCGCGGTGTTCTGTACTGTTCCTGACGAGGATAATTGTTGCTCAGTGTTCTGTACTGTACCTGACGAGGATAACTGCTGCGCGGTGTTCTGTACTGTACCTGACGAGGATAACCGCTGCGCGGTGTTCTGTACTGTACCTGACGAGGATAACTGCTGCGCGGTGTTCTGTACTGTTCCTGACGAGGATAACTGTTGCTCGGTGTTCTGTACTGTACCTGACGAGGATAACTGCTGCGCGGTGTTCTGTACTGTACCTGACGAGGATAACCGCTGCGCGGTGTTCTGTACTGTACCGGACGAGGATAACTGCTGCGCGGTGTTCTGTACTGTACCTGACGAGGATAACTGTTGCTCGGTGTTCTGTACTGTACCTGACGAGGATAACTGCTGCGCGGTGTTCTGTACTGTACCTGACGAGGATAACCGCTGCGCGGTGTTCTGTACTGTACCTGACGAGGATAACTGCTGCGCGGTGTTCTGTACTGTACCTGACGAGGATAACCGCTGCGCGGTGTTCTGTACTGTACCTGACGAGGATAACCGCTGCGCGGTGTTCTGTACTGTACCTGACGAGGATAACTGCTGCGCGGTGTTCTGTACTGTACCTGACGAGGATAACTGCTGCGCGGTGTTCTGTACTGCACCTGACGAGGATAACTGTTGCTCGGTGTTCTGTACTGTACCTGACGAGGATAACTGCTGCGCGGTGTTCTGTACTGTACCTGACGAGGATAACTGCTGCTCGGCGTTCTGTACTGTACCTGACGAGGTTAACTGCTGCTCGGCGTTCTGTACTGTACCTGACGAGGATAACCGCTGCGCGGTGTTCTGTACTGTACCTGACGAGGATAACTGCTGCGCGGTGTTCTGTACTGTACCTGACGAGGATAACTGCTGCGCGGTGTTCTGTACTGTACCTGACGAGGATAACTGCTGCGCGGTGTTCTGTACTGTACCTGACAAGGATAACTGTTGCTCGGTGTTCTGTACTGTACCTGACGAGGATAACTGCTGCGCGGTGTTCTGTACTGTACCTGACGAGGATAACTGTTGCTCGGTGTTCTGTACTGTACCTGACGAGGATAACTGCTGCGCGGTGTTCTGTACTGTACCCACTGACAGTTCTCAAGCTATACCCAGTTCATATCCACAGTTGCCGTGCTTATTGACTAAGGCTATGGACTATTTTGTAGCTGTGACTACTGGCTATAGCGTTATATACTCACTACAATGTAATTCAGGACTCGAATAAACTGTTCAGTTCCATCGACCAAACTAAGGCTGTGTTCCCCAAGTACCACACGGTAGTCTGCCGCTCTGAAACCAGTTTGCAAACATCAGACGGTGGCAGTAAACATACTGGTTTAAACGTGAGCAAAGTTACCTGAAGACTCAACCATGCAAACTGACTTTGGAACCGAGCGTGAACGAAGCCCATTCACCTTGAAAGCACCCCTGTACCTCGCTAGTTACATGAGTAACCCTGACCCCAAACCTTCTGTTCCCTTGTCAGTCATACGACCGTATTGTTAAAATAGCTATCATCAAGACCTCGCCTCATAATGAGGTATAGTGAGGGCCATTATTGTTCACATGGTTGACAACTAGCTCGTTTTTCCTTCTTACCGCAAGTTTTGACCCTCTGGCAAAATCAGGTACGTGAGGATGTCTAAAGTGGAGCGGAAAAGGTCACTTTTGTCAAGTTCTTAAGAAAAGAAAATATAAGCATGTCTTTAAGCCAAGATGATTTTTTTAACAAATGGATTGACTGTATTTATCTATATGTTCTATGAAACCTAGTTTGGGTCACAGTGAGTGAATGAGTTAAACGCCGCTTTTAACATAATTCCAGTTATATCACGGCGTGTCAGCTTAATGTGGGAGGAAAGCCCGAAGTGATGCAGGTCTCAGACGTTTACCACTTCGGTGAAACCCACGAGCACGGGTATGGTGCTGACAAACCTAGAAACATAATCGGAACGAACCGGGATTCGAACCCACAAACATAGGTTTCTGGCGAGTCCAATGGACGCAACTTTGCACAGCGAATCGCGGCGCCTTAGACGACCGGGCCTACCCTGCCCCTTTTACTTGAAACGAATATAATGCTTATCCTCTGTAGAAATATGATGTGTTTTATGTTCATATTCTTTCCACATGTTTTAAATCTTGCTAATGGCAGTGGACCCATTGACCCCTTCATCACAGCCTCCCCTTTGTAAACCCTCCCCATAATAAACCCTACCCTTTGTAAACCCTACCCTTTGTAAATCCTATCCTTTGTAAACCCTACCCTCTGTAAACCCTACCCTTTGTAAACCCTATCCACCCTACCCTTTGGAAACCCTACCCTTTGTTTTACCCTATCCTTTGAAAACCCTTCCATTTGTAAACCCTATTCTTTGAAAACCCTACCATTTGTAAACCGTACCCTTTGTAAACCCTACCCTTGGCAAACCACATCGTTTGTACGTGAACGACCTACATCCCCGAGATGCAGTGAGCTGCAGTGAGGACTCTGGTTTCGCTGATGAGGGCGCCTCCACACAGGTGGTACCAGGCGTTGAGGCTGTGGAGCTGCACGGAGGCGAGGTAAGGCAGCTCCCCGGGGGTCAGCGGAGTCCCCCCAGCAATCCGGGAGCCTGGCCGGGCCGACACACAGCCTGGAGTGGGAGGAAAGGCAGGGAATCAACAAACTCGATCCTAACCCTGTGTATTCAGTCCAGACATACAACCCTGAAGTCATGGGACCCATTCCACAAAGCGATCTTAGCGGTGTGACTATCGTAGGTCTGAGTTAAAGGATGGGATCACGATCACCTTAGCGCTTGGATTGCTTCATACATAGAATGGGGCCATGGCTTGCAACTTACACTGATAAAAATGGTTCTGAGCCTAGACTTCGGAGAGCCTTTATGACGTGCGAGGTGAATTCAAAACACTTAGTTTGTTTGCTTGTTTTTTTGTGATGTTGAACGCCACACTCAGCAATATTCAAGCTATATGACGGCGGTCGGTAAATAATCGGCCTGGACCCCACAATCCAGTGATTGACATCATGAGTTTCGATCCATGCAATTGAGGTACGATGATATGCATCAACCAAGTCGTCGAGCCTGACCACTCAATCCTGTTAGTCGCCTCTTGCGACAAGCATAGCCGCCTTTTACGACAAGTATGGGTTGCTGAAGACCTATTCTTTCCCAGATCTTCACAGGTCTCAAAACGTTAGGGAATAATCATGTACTGTAAATACTGAACCGTAACTGGACGAGGCCTCGTCCGAACTTAATTCACGCACTCGCCTATTCCTGCTGCCACTTGGATCTTGAAGGACAAATAATTAATTTGATTCCGATAACAAAAACTAACTGTATTCAAGTAACATTTCATTTCTTGCACAATTCAGAAATTCAAATTTACTGCGTTTTAAAACAGATTTCCTTCCGTCCATATCTCAACGTGCTGGGTTTTACTTTTGTAATCGTCTAAAACATTCACTTGTCTTACCTCCCAGGTCCAGCTGACGCCGTGATTATAACTTAAATACTGTTAAAATCGGCGTTACACCAACCCTACTCACTTATAAATGAACAATCTGTTTCCTCTGATATACTGTTAACTTAAAGATGATTATACAACTGTGTGCAATTCTTACGTGTGTACTTACCAATGATCAGGAGAAGCGCTAGGAACAGCATGGCGAAACGTTATGGAAAAGCGGTATTGTATATCTCGCAGCTTAGGACGTGAATTAGCGAGAACTACATGATGGTAGATTACAGTATCCCCTCTCTTGTCCATCTGTCGGGTCTCCCACCATCACCTGCCTCATTCAGATACAGTCCCGTGTCAGCCGAGGTTGTATATGACTCGTGTTTGTATATAAAAATAATGCACACTGCAGAAACACACTGCACTGCATAGCAACATGTTGGGAGCTGAATGTGTTTCTTTTTCATATTACTTATCATAGCGGCTTGACATTAACAAGCAGCTATCATGTTGACAGCGGTTTACTTATGGAGAAGTTATTAGTGCGTCAAGATGGGAAAGGGACAGATGTATAAACTATGTGTGTCAATAACATTTCATAACAGCTGAAATGTGTGAGTGAGTGAGTGAAAATAGTTATATGTCACGTTCAGCTATATTTCAGCCAATAATGTTGGCTTTGCTCATAATACTTGTATGCGGAATCGAACTTTAATATTTGGCTTTTATACATAGGTTACCCCGCCCCCAACCCCCATGCAATGGCAATGACTGATTTGTGTACTGGCGCATTGTTCTGATAGAATTCCACACTTTTTCTCAGCTTCCCACGTCTGTTTTAGTCTCTTACAATAAGCTACTGACAAGAGTTACACAAATTGTATCTTGTTTTTATTCAAACTTCATCTCACTTTGATTTCAAAGTATGTTTGTTTGACTCATATTATTCTTGAAACTTTTTATGTGAGATCTCTTCTAACCCTTTCACATTAGGGTCCTGGGCACTGGTGCCACGAAACTAGGCCATTAGATAGTTCGGTCCCGCTACAGAAAAGATTTTCGACAATGCAATCTATTAGAATATTGAGAAACAGTCGATAAACGTGTCAAAACCTTTCACATTAATTATGTCACATTTTGAAACAGCTAAGGAGTCATGTCTGACACGGCGACCGAACATTTCATATTCTGGGAGAAGGCATCTTTCCGAGGCAAGGGAGGCAAGGGAGGTAACATTGGATTTATCAAAAGGGACAAAATCGGGTTTGTTGGCCTGGATACGTCTGAGGCTGTATACGGGCCTATTCCAAAGAATTTTGTGTTTATCATTTTCCATGACGCCCTCTACATATTCAAGGTCGTACCATGGATGGACCTCTGTAACAAAACCTCAAGCATGGCGAAGACGGTAATATAATGATCGGGCCACACTATCATATCGCCCGGACATCCACTGACAATGTGTTGGACAGTCTCATTACATTCATTACATAATCTACATTTCATATTAACATTTTGATGCAAAATCACACATTGACGGTTTCGAGTGGGAAGTGACTGGTCCTGAGCAGCAAACAGAAAGCCTTCTGTTCCACTTTTCAGGCCAGCCGACCTCATCCAAGCGAAGAACTCTGCATGGTTGCTGACCTTCTCAACACACTGCACATTTACTTGATGAAGTGGTCGTTCAGATAACCTCTCCTTGAAAAACTGAGCCTGGGACGATTTCATATGGCTCTTCGCTTGGTTGACACTCATTTCTGTACCGTCCAGCAGTACAGAGCCATCAACAAAATCAACACTGACATTGAGATTATGTCCAACATCTATTATTATTACTATGTTGTTGTTGTTGTTGTTGTTGTAGTTGTAGTCGTTGCTTCTGCTGTTAGTTTGTTAAATGTATGTGTATGGTGATGGTTGACACTAGTAGTTAAAGTAAATTGTAGTATATTAGTCAAGAACACAACATGAAAGCACATTACAGAGGGAATATATATATATATATATATATATATATATATATATATATATATATATATATATATATATATATATATATATATATATATATATATATATATATATATATATATATTTATATTATTTTATTTTATCTTGAATTGAAAGAAGAAGAAAATGCTTTTTGTCGGGAATAGGTAGAACTGTATGTTGTCAGCGACGCCTAGTTAGCCTCTATCCAGTTGCGGAAGTACGGAATACTGGCCATGACGGCAGGTAGCGCCCCCTCGCATGAGCTGTCCCCCCAAGAGATGAGGCCGACGAGGACGCCGTTACATACCATCGGACCCCCGTTGTCATACTGCACGAGAAGGAAGAACAGGTTACCTGACTGTATTATTGCAAAAACGTGGAACTATCATGTCACTTCGCATTTTCGCCCTTTGGAAGAAAAACGTGTGACATATTGAGATTTTATAATATATATATGTGAAATTAGGACCCAAAACGAATTGGAACTCACAGCTGGTCAATTTGATAATTTAATGTGTGCTAGGTTATGGGGGTGGGGGCGCCCGGTTTCTTAGACTTTTACCACTTTGGTGAAACCCACGAACACGGGTATGGTGCTGAGGAACCTGGAAATATAATCAGGGCGAACCGGGATTCGAACCCACGACCATATGTTTCTGACCTGACAACTCTTCACGGCCATATTCAAACCCTAGAAGGGGCGGTCGGGTAGCCTAGTGGTTAAAGCGTTCGCTCGTCACGCCAGAGACCCGGGTTCGAATCCCGACATGGGTACAATGTGTGAAGCCCATTTCTGATGTCCCCCGCCGTGATATTGCTGGAATATTGCTAAAAGCGGCGTAAAACCAAACTCACTCAATCACTCACTCAAACCCTAGAATCCCTACGTCTAAGAGAAACGTTTAAATAAAATTAAGTTTCAACTTCTTTTTATATTCCGACCAATCATATTTAGCGACATGTATACCAAGTAATGAAACTGGTCCGCAGGCACATCTGAGTTAATTGCGATCGCTGCCGACAGGGGTCAGGGAGGACAATAGTTCCATCAAGAGCAACTCAAGCAGGAACATGTCCTCGCAATTCATGGCTGAATGCCTACATCAACTATATATATCACAATATTCACGGTTGGAAAGTTCTCTTTTTCAGATTGTATTGACACTAATAAATGATAAAGGTATACAGGTTGTAAACACTCTATTTACAAATCCTGTTGGGAAGGCGACAGAAACAAAGTTTCTTCAAAGGTAGCAGGGGCGGTAGGGTAGCCTAGTGGTTAAAGCGTTCTGGGACGATTTGATATGGCTCTTCGCTTGGTTGACACTCATTTCTGTACCGTCCAGCAGTACAGAGCCATCAACAAAATCAACACTGACATTGAGATTATGTCCAACATCTATTATTATTACTATGTTGTTGTTGTAGTTGTAGTTGTTGCTTCTGCTGTAATTTTGTTAAATGTATGTGTATGGTGATGGTTGACACTAGAAGTTAAAGTAAATTGTAGTATAATAGTCAAGAACACAACATGAAAGCACATTACAGAGGGAATATATATATATATTATTTTATTTTATCTTGAATTGAAAGAAGAAGAAAATGCTTTTTGTCGGGAATAGGTAGAACTGTGTGTTGTCAGGATAGTTGCTGTAGGCGTCCAGCGAAGCCTAGTTAGCCTCTATCCAGTTGCGGAAGTACGGAATACTGGCCATGACGGCAGGTAGCGTCCCCTCGCACGAGCTGTCCCCCCAAGAGATGAGGCCGACGAGGACGCCGTTACATACCATCGGACCCCCGTTGTCATACTGCACGAGAAGGAAGAACAGGTTACCTGACTGTATTATTGCAAAAACGTGGAACTATCATGGCATTTCGCATTTTCGCCCTTTGGAAGAAAAACGTGTGACATATTGAGATTTCATAATATTAAAATGTGAAATTAGGACCCAAAACGAATTGGAACTCACAACTGGTCAGTTTGATAATATAATGTGTGCGGGGTGATGGGGGTGGGGGCGCCCGGTTTCTCAGACTTTTACCACTTTGGTGAAACCCACGAACACGGGTATGGTGCTGAGGAACCTGGAAATATAATCAGGGCGAACCGGGATTCGAACCCACGACCATATGTTTCTGACCTGACAACTCTTCACGGCCATATTCAAACCCTAGAAGGGGCGGTCGGGTAGCCTAGTGGTTAAAGCGTTCGCTCGTCACGCCAGAGACCCGGGTTCGAATCCCGACATGGGTACAATGTGTGAAGCCCATTTCTGGTGTCCCCCGCCGTGATATTGCTGGAATATTGCTAAAAGCGGCGTAAAACCAAACTCACTCATTCACTCAAACCCTAGAATCCCTACGTCTAAGAGGAACGTTTAAATAAAATTAAGTTTCAACTTCTTTTTATATTCCGACCAATCATATTTAGCGACATGTATACCAAGTAATGAAACTGGTCCGCAGGCACATCTGAGTTAATTGCGATCGCTGCCGTCAGGGGTCAGGGAGGACAATAGTTCCATCAAGAGCAGCTCAAGCAGGAACATGTTCTCGCAATTCATGGCTGAATGCCTACATCAACTATATATATCACAATATTCACGGTTGGAAAGTTCTCTCTTCCAGATTGTATTGACACTAATAAATGATAAAGGTATACAGGTTGTAAACACTCTATTTACAAATCCTGTTGGGAAGGCGACAGAAACAAAGTTTCTTCAAAGGTAGCAGGGGCGGTGGGGTAGCCTAGTGGTTAAAGTGTTCGCTAGTCACGCCCGGGTTCGATTCCCCACATGGATACAAAATGTAAAGGCCACTCATGGCGTCCCCCGCCGTGATATTGCTGCAATATTGCTAAAAGCCGCGTAAAAACAAACTCACTTACTCAAAAGTAGCGGTTCCACTTAGACCAGAATTAGACGAGCTAATCTCGAAAGAGTGTGTGAATGAGGTTTTATGCCACTTTTGCAAATGTTCTGTAAATATCACGGGCGAGGACACACCCAGGTGTGGGATCGAACACGATGGCTACGCCACAGCCCGTAATACAACCGTACTATGAAGGGCGGTGTGTGTGTGTGCGGGGGGGGGGGGGGGGCGAGGGAGAGGGGTGGTGGTCCAACTATCTTATCTTAGGTCATTATTGTGCGATGATTTAAAGCAGCAGAGTTGGAGCTCTGAGACGGAGGACTCACATGACACGCGGCTTCCTCCGCGGTGCCGACCATGCAGACGTGGCTGGGGAGGATGATGGTGTTGGAGACGGGGGCCCACAGGC
The DNA here is from genome assembly GCF_022045235.1 of Haliotis cracherodii. NCBI lineage: Eukaryota > Metazoa > Mollusca > Gastropoda > Lepetellida > Haliotidae > Haliotis > Haliotis cracherodii. The sequence continues at coordinate 3,879,648 of NW_027266272.1, read as the reverse complement.
TGGCGCAGGCGGCGTTAGAGATGGCGGGGAACGTGGCATTGGACGGCGTGTCCTGAAGTGCCACTGACCCTGTAACGACAGCGAGTGTGTGTGATATAGCAAGTAATGAGAAGTCATCTGATCAAAGTTTGAACTATTTCCCACAGCCTGTAAGCAAGGACCAGATTACCCAGCCTTGGTGATAAACCGGCAAAGTCAGATATGGTTCAAGAGAGCAGTAAGCCACACACGGCAAATACGCTACAACTCCCCAGTAAAGCTTCACATACAAGAGAGTGTAGTCTGTCATACATACCCTGATACAAATATATCCAATACAGCCCATGCAAGTCTATTATGTTTGGCAAGTCTAGATCACTGAAGTATCTGAAAATGAAGAGTCTCTAGGCTCTTTTTATAACATTTTTTATTAAGATAATTTAACAACTGTATTCTTCACAACCAGTAAAGCTTTTCCATCCGGAGAGTATACAACTCACCAGTAAAGCTATCCCATCCGGAGAGTATACAACTCACCAGTAAAGCTTTTCCATCAGGAGATTATTCAACTCACCAGTAAAGCTATCCCATCCGGAGAGTATACAACTCACCAGTAAAGCTTTTCCATCAGGAGATTATTCAACTCACCAGTAAAGCTATCCCATCCGGAGAGTATACAACTCACCAGTAAAGCTATTCCATCAGGAGAGTATACAACTCACCAGCTAAACTACCCCAACCAGAGATGGTACAATCGACTCCGGTGAAGTCGCCTCCGGCATCAGCGAGGGGTATGATGCCAATTGCGCTGTTGTTGGTATCGGCGTTGTTTGCCAAAGTAACAATGGCGATGTCGTTGGGGAAGCCAGCAGCGTTGCCGTTGTAGTCGGGATGCTAAAATAGAAAACGCAACCTCTTTATCGCCGACAAAACATACTGAGAGGGAAGGATATGACAAAAGCTCTTAAATCATACATCAACCGTAATTCAGAACCTTTGATCTGTATAGTATACTGACTCCGAACCGACCAGTCCTTGTTTAAGCCCCTTAATGCCGAGTGACAACAAGTACCATCTTTTAACGTCTTTTGGTATGACGCGGCCGGGGATCGCACCACCGACCTTCCGCTCTCCGGGAAGACGCGCTAACACTAGACCACGAGGCGGACTTTTTCGAAGTAACATTTGAACCCCGATGAACCGCATAAATACCTTCGCATTAATGAAACATACCCCACACCCGAAGTTAAAGGCAGCCATAAAAAAGCGATACCCAAGGATGGAGACCTACAATGTCACGTGATTTAAACACGTCATAGTTGAATTCCCCTTCTGCACACGACCCGATTGTTACAACTACCAATCAGGGCGTTCCAAATACCACGATGATGTAAGGCTCGTTTTGGAACTAAGCAGCGATCGGAATGATCAGTCGATGACTACCTTTAAGAACAATCACTTACTGTGACGTAGCTTGCAATAGAGGCGTACTCCTCCGTTCCGTCGACTTGACTCAGGCTGTGTTCCCCCAGTACGATTCTGTAGTCTGTTGCCCTATAAACGTATAACGTCAAATGAAAATATTCACTGTCGATGATCTGCCGAAACAAATTCCATTTGGCGAAGAACACAAAAAAGCGATTGATATAAATGAGTTGATCACTTTTTAAAACCACTTATGACGCCAGGTGTTCGCGAAAGTGTAAAGCATGTCCCACCCTACTGATAGCACAGGCATACACTCAATGTGCATAAAAAAGTAAGAAAGTGTTTGTTGCCGGACGCCGAACATAAGTAGTCCTGTCCTACAGCGGGCTGCAAACAGTAGAGTCTTCACCAAAAATCATTTTTTAAGGGACCGCCTCCGTGGCCTAGTGGAAGAGCGCCCGCCTGGAGAGCGGAAGGTCGTGGGTTCTATCCCCGGCCGAGTCATACCAAAAGACGTTTAAACATAGTACTTGTTGTTACCCTATCTGGCGCTCGGCATTAAGGGGCTTAAACAAGTACAAGGACTGGTTGACTCGGAGTCAGTAGGCTGTGTCTGAGTGGAGTGTTCATATTAAACTGCGGCATGGTATCTGAGTGGGCTAGCACTATAAATCGGCATTAGTCCGGACACACGTGCATGCACGTCGCTATATACGTAAGTGCAATAATCTTGGACGCCTCACTCAATAATTTCACCTCACCTCATCTCACCTCAATTCTTAAGCAGAAAATGTGTTTTTATTGTCAAAGAGGAAATCAGCTTGGTGTTGCGTGACAGTCAGTTCTTTGGGGTCGACCATTCGATATATTTAATTATGCAATACGTCTTAGGGGAAGGGGACCAAAATATATAATTCCAAATCTTACCAAAAATGAAAATTGTTTCTGGGACATACTGGAACAAAATGTGTTGGTTTCTACATTTGTCCGGCTCCTGTTTCAGTGAGTGAGTGAGTGAGTGAGTGAGTGAGTGAGTGAGTGAGTGAGCTTTTAGCAATATCCCATTAATATCAAGGCGGGGGATACCAGAAACGGGCTTCACACATCGTACCCATTTTGGGAATCGAACCCGGGTCTTCGGTGTGAAGAGCGAACGCTTTAACCACTAGGCTTCCCGCCCGCCCCTTGTGTCTTGAAGCACTGACTGAAAAACGTTTCTATCACAAACAAACATCAACACACCTTTCCACACCAACCCCGCCCCAACGATGTATAAACGTACAGGTGAAGTTTCAAGATGCAATGTTGAAATTTAATTATTAGTGTTGGAGGGGAGAGACCTTTCCAACCGTACATATATATAAATTATATTCAAGATACATACTAAGTTGACATTTCAATATAATGATTTTGAAAAGTTGAAATGTAAAGAATATAACTTGAAATCTTAACGTATGTATCTTGAAATTTCAACTTAGCATCTTGAAATTTAAACTTACTATCTTGAAATTTCAAGAAGAAAAGAAAAGAACAAGTGGCCCTAAAAGGCTTCCGTAGTTACGTTTCTCTGTCAACTTACGCGCCAGAGATGCAGTGAGCTGCGGTGAGGACTCTGGTCTCGCTGATGAGGGCGCCTCCACACAGGTGGTACCAGGCGTTGGAGCTGTGGAGCTGCACGGAGGCGAGGTAAGGCAGCTCCCCGGGGGTCAGCGGAGTCCCCCCAGCAATCCGGGAGCCTGGCCGGGCCGACACACAGCCTGGAGTGGGAGGAGAAGCGCCGGTAAAGATGGCGTGAATCAGTTGAGTTGTACGCCGAATGAAGAATTATTAATGATTTCAGTCATACCATGATGGTTGCTAATCTGAGAGGGATGAATGTATGTATGAAGGAACGAACGAACGAAAATACATTTAGGTTTAAGCTGCAGCCATATTCCAACTATAAACAGAAAACTTGTGGTTGTCCACGACATCCTGACACGAAAGCAAACACACAGCCAGGTCATGCTTCTCGATAGGCGGCTCAAAGGACAACATGGTTACAATGGGGGCCTGATTTCCCAGGTATATGTCGGGTGCAACATGGGAGCAGTGGGAAGTATACCGCCTCTGAAAACCCTCGAGGACATGTGTGGAGAAACGGAGGATCACAATCGGGCGATCTGGACTTAGAACCCCCAGCCAGCTGAGCAGATACAAGTCCCATGCCCTCCGTCACTTTAGGGCGCACAGCGGACAAACGTGACGTCAGCATGAGGTACGATGCACGCCATAATGCTACTAACGTACATTTGGACAGGTCACGGATTTTATGTTCAAAGGCATTCCACATATTTACGTATACGTCATGACATCACCACCGGATCCGCTTCCTGAAGACAAACAAGAGACTCCTGGGCCCACTTGCACAAAGCGATCATAGTGCTAAGATGATCTAACTCCCATACTTTAACAAAGGCTTACAATAGTCGTAGCACTTAGATCGCTTTGTGCAAGTGGGCCCTGGTGTCTAAACGTTTGTGGCAGTTGGATGTTTTGTAGTTGTTTAACGCCGCACTCAGCACTTTTCCGGCTTTAAGACGGCGTTCTGTAAATATTCGAGTGTGGGCGAGACAATCCAGTGACTGACATCATGAGCATCGATCTACTAAATTGGGATACAATAACATGCATCAATCAAGTCAGCGAGCCCGACCACCCGATCCAGTTAGTCGCATCTTACGAAAATGTCTTCGGATACTTCTGTTCCCGCAACTTCCCGGTATTCCACGGTAATTCTCGGTATTTCCCGGTACCACCCGGTATATCAGACAACAATGGAACAGCCGATGGGTGTTATTAATAGACATAGTTGACTGCAGCACGCACACATGTGACACAAAATTGAATGTCATTGTTTACGATGCAAATAGAGTCGACAATGGCAGAACGATCTAAGACAACATTATTAGATAGTAAAAGGTAATGAACGTTAACGGTCTTTGGGATGTTACATGAAACAATTGTTTCAGACAATGCGTCAACAAAATAGTTATGCTGCAGACCGTTGAAAAAAAGATTGTATGCCATAAACAAAATTTGCAAGAAATTTGTTATTTTGTATATATAGGCTCGTAGGTTTAAGGAACAAAAAACACCTGTCTCCATACAAAACCCCAGGACCACCACACACTCACACACACACACACACTCACACACACACACTCACTCACTCACTCACACACTCACTCACACACTCACTCACTCACTCACTCACACACACACACTCACTCACACACTCACACACACATTCACACACACACACTCACACACACACTCACTCACTCACTCACACACTCACTCACTCACTCACTCACACACAGAGCCAGAGCAGGACTTAGAGACACTGCACCACACACGTGGCCAAAGACTGTACAGAGCATGGTCAAATGTAGAACAACAGGAATCACGGTCGGTCAAGGCCGAGAAACACATTGTAACGGTACCTTGGACACAGCTGTCTCACACCTTTCACTCGTACCCTTACACATGCTGTCACGTGGAGTACAAGTGTTCAGAGTCGGCAAAGCAGATACAAAATCGATATCTGTTTTCTCATGACTCAACCGCCCCTAAAAACTCCTCGTGCACTTTTTATATTTTCATTAAATAATGATTATTCCACCTGAAATTACGTTCTTGCGTTTTGCACACGCTACGCCATTCATAGTGAGTGACATTGGCAAAGGTCACCATGACCTCAAAATCTCATTAAAACCAGACCTTAGTGATCGCAACCGTTAAACATGCAAGATCTGATTATAAGAGATCGACATCATGCCATCAGCCCGTCTCTTCATACGTCAAGTTGGGTGCGTGACCCAAATGGGTCACGCGGTTATTGAGAATCAATTTTACTCGTATAGCGAGTAACCAACTAAAATATATTTATTTAATTTATTCACAAGGAAAACGCATAGGCACAAGCTTCCCAACATAGGTAGCCCTCTTGCAAAATGTTTACAAGGTTAGTGTCATATGATAATACAATTGAGAAATGTACAAATGTTTTTCATTTATTTAAATATATTAGTGCTGTTGGACTGAGTGAAACACGTGTACATTTTTGTTGTAGCTGTGACAGGAGATCCCATTTAACAATACTTACATATCAAAAAGTGCATAAGCAGTGATAAACGTTTTCACATGGAGAACTATAGAGCTATGAAAAACCAATTGTAAATTAGTCAACTGCACGAGTAGCGTAATTTTGTAAGCTATATATTGTACTTCCTTAAACCACAGGTAAATAAGAAGGATCATTTAGTTTGTATTTTGATTTAAAAAGAAATTAGAGTTTGGACTCTCTGATTAATAGGTGCACATCTCCCCTTAATTTAAGAGCAGATGAAAAAAATGACTATCAAAACAATTGTGTTCTTGTGATGGTGTTGATATATTTCATGCATTTGTTAACTTGTACACAGATATTGCATCAACAATGTTTGGTTACCAAATGGGAGGAGGTTACATCGTTAATTTTATTCCGATATATTCCTCTTTCTGCAAGTGTATTCCAACCAGTTTCAAGATAAAGGGCAGCACGGGAGCATATTTCGGTTACCCGGTAACTACACGCGATGCTCTAACTTGAGATTGTCAAGTTTTTCTTTTAATTTTAATGAGCAACCATCCCACACCTCACAAGCATATTCAGAGCAGGATGTATGAAAATGGTATATTTAAAGTTCACAGACTTTTTATTAAACATACACAGTTTCACATGGAATTAATCATTTTTGCAGTAGGCTTTTATGAAAATTGTAATCTTTAAGACCACTAATTCTTACCACCCAAAGAGAATGTTATACCAAGTTGTCTTTAGAATCAAATTATAAGCATATGTACGGCATATATACAGCACCTGGACAGGACCAAGAAATAATTCGTTATATCCGTCAGTTCGTTATGAGCGTGTTCGTTATAAACGTTGTTGACTGTATTATAAATACAAGGCCCGAGGACCGAGCCTTCTGGCACTCACAGTGGTAAAAAAATAAGGATTTGGCAAAGGCTATTTTAAAAATACATTTTGATATCTATGGCTTAAATAACGTCTAGACAGTTTAACACGTTACCTTCTGTACCTGTCCTTTAATTTTGCACAAATCCTTTGTGAATACACGATCGATGGCCTTTGACACGTCAAAAAATATCATACAATAATCCTCACTCTTATCTAAAGCATTACATACATTATGATAGAGTTTTATGAGTTGATGAACAGTGGAATGACCAGGTTGGAAGTCTGACTGATATTTATACAATAGCTTCTTATCAAGAAATAACTAGACATATACTTTAAAACCCCTCTTTCAATATCTTTCCAGCACAACTATTAGCGATACTGGACGACAGTTGGACGAAACATTCTGTTTCGTGTGAAGCCTCAAGACATGTGCCTCTTTCCCTGAACTAGATACAAACTTTATTTATTTATTTATTTATTTATTTATTTATTTATTTATTTATTTATTTATTTATTTATTTAACTAGATACAAACTTTATTTATTTATTTATTTATTTATTTATTTATTTATTTATTTATTTATTTATTTATTTATTTATTTATTTATTTATTTATTTATTTATTTTATTATTTATTTATTTGACAAAATAGTTTGCTAATTGAATCAGCGAAATATTTTAATAATTTGTGGCTTATACTGTGTCCAACATGCTTTGTTTACAGGGAGACTCCGATATCTCTGTTTCCATAACACTAATTGTATGAGTAGCTGACCACGTGGTTCAAGGTAACGTAGCCACAATAATTGTGTTTAGGCAGTTTAAATTTCGTTTTATATAGGATACGGCCCAATGTCTGTCAGCACCATACCCGTGTTCGTGGTTTCACTGAGTTGGAAACATGTTTGCATGTACAGCTTGTATCAACACTTCGGGCTTTTCACGCACAAGAAGTCGAGCCTGACTGGGGCACAGAGTCATACTCTCTTCAGTGGCGGGGCACGGCTGGCCCAGTCGTCTAAGGCGAGACCTGCATCACTTAGGGCTTTCCTCCCACCTTAAGCTGACACGCCGCGATCTATCTGGAATACTGTTAAAAGCGGCGTTAAACCCAACTCACTCACTCTTCAGTAGCGTCAAACCCTAAACCCATTCGCATGTTCTCAGACCTAACTTGACTACTCACCAATGATCGCTAGTAGCACAAGGTACAGCATGGCGAAAAAAGACAGCAGTATTGTAAATCTCGCAGGTAAGGTCAGTAAATAGCGTGAACTACAAGCTGGTAGATTAATATATACCATCTCTTGTCCATCTGTCGGGTCTCTCACCTTCATCACCTGCTACATACTCAAGGTAGCCACGTGGATGTCGGGTAACGTGGTGGTAAGGATGACGACGGCACGACGTGGGACCAGCATGTCCTCTAGAGGTGTACCCTTCGTCATTTTGTGAGATATAGCTGAGAGTGTCCAAACATCGCGCAACAAGCATAGCTGCTTTGTTTTAAACAATATGGGTTTGTTATGTTCCTCTCTTAATTTCAACAACCACGTTTTCTTGTTGTCCAGAATTGCCTCCCTTATCCGTGACTGGATCCGTTACTTCTCTTTATGTATCCCAGAGTTCCCCGATGCCCATCCGTGTTTTGTTCGCTCGTGCTAAGTGGTTTTACCTGGGATATATAAATTTTCCTCCAAAAATACACTGACTATATGATGGTGGTTTCGAATCCTATTTCACCTCATTTCTGTTTCTAGGTTTGTCTGCACCTTACCCTTGCTGGTGGGTTTCACTAAGGTGGTGAGCATCTAAGATCAGCATTAAGCTCACACGCCGTAAAATGACTGAAATACTGTTCAAAGCGGCGTAAAACATATCTCACTCTAATATTCCCAGTGTGATGTCCACCTTCTACGCACGTTAAAATCTGTCAATGTATTGTTTTCTTCTGCCATGTAAAGAGAGGTGAGCAGGCCGGTGTCTTGTGACAAAACTGTTTGTTTGTTTGTTGTTCAACTCCACACTCAGCAATATTCCAGCTATATGACGGCGGTCTGTAAATAATCGAGTCTGGACCAGACAATCCAGTGATTGACATCATGAGCATCTATCCACGCATTTGGGATCGATGACCTGCATCAATCAAGTCAGCGAGCCTGACCACCCGATCCAGGTAGTCGCCTTTTACGGCAAGCATGGGCTGCTGAAGACTTATTCTACCCCGGAGCTTCATGGGTATGACAAAACTGACAAGAGCCTGTGACCTTATCTGAGAGCAGAGCACTCTCATATTATAATATAACATTAGGAAAGCGACCCGTGAATATCCGGCGTAGAAAAAGTCTTCAACAGGAGGCGACTATGCCTGAAAGAGGCGACTAACAGGATCGGGTGGCAAAGCTCGCTGACTGCATGTCATCATATCCCAATTGCGGAGATCGATTCTGATGATGTCAATCACTGGATTGTTAGTTCCAGACCAATAATGGTCAATGTTATGTAATCTGCTTTGGCAACTACGCGAGTATATCAAAGTTAAGTTTCGAGGAAAGCTCACTGAAGATGTTTTGTTCTACCTGTGTTGTATCTGTGTACAAGTGTGCTGTTGCTATGGCTGCAATACATGACTGTGGCTTTGAACTCATTTAGCATCCTCCAAAGCTTGAGTTGAGGTGAAATGGGGTTTAACGTCGCGTCCAAGATTATTGCACTTAAATAGCGACGTGCATGCACGTGTGTGTGTGTGGCTGCTTGTACTAGTCCGGACTGATGCCGATTTATAGTCCTAGCTCACTGAGATACCATGCCGAAGTTCAACAGGAATACCCCACTCAGACACGGTATACTGACTCCGAGCCGACCAGTCCTTGTTTTAGCCCCTTAATGCCGAGCGCCAGACAGGGTAACAACAAGTACCATCTTTTAACGTCTTTTGGTATGACGCGGTCGGGGATCGAACCCCGGACCTTCTGCTCTCCGGGCGGACGCTCTACCACTAGACCACGGAGGCCGTCTTCCAAAGCTTGAAGAAAACACTGTCTGGAAGGCGTTATGCAAATCATGATGACGTCCATTCTGCGGTGGAGGACAAATTTACGGATTAACGAATCATTTCATTTCAATAATATAATCCTTTCTCACGGTAATCACCATCTGAATATCAAGGTTAGAACTGGTCTTCAGCAATACATGCTTGTTGTAAGTGGCGACTAACGGGATCGAGTGGTCAGACTCGCTGATTTGGTTGAAACACGTCATCGTATCCCATATGCTATTATCGATGCTCATGATGTCAGTCACTGGACTTTGTGGTCCCGGTTAAGTTAATAACAGACCGCCGCCATACAGCAGGGAATGTCCTGAGTGTCGTTAGGCAACAAACAAACAAACAAACTGCACTTTTATCGTCCGAGTGACGTTTACTGATTAACGGGGTGTACTGTAAAGGAAATACTGTTTAAAACGGCGTCAAATCACTCACTCGCTCACTCGCTCACTCACTCACTTGACATAACACTTTGAACTCACATAACGTCTATCTATGTGATGTACAGGACACTGCTTATACTGGTTTCCATGGTGATGAAGTTGGTTAGAGAGGTGACGTGTGGGTAACGAGGCCTCAAGGACGTGTGGACGAAATGAAGAAAGAATTGTGAATACGTCGAAACACTTCAAATAATATAATATATTTCAGATTAACTGTATATCATAATTCTTTTGGGGCGGTCGGGTAGCCTACTGGTTTAAGCGTTCGCTCGTCACGTCGAAGACCCGGGTTCGATTCCCGACATGGGTACAATGAGTGAAGCCCATTTCTGGTGTCCCCCGCAGTGATATTGCTGGAATATAGCTAAAAGAGGCGTAAAACAATACTCACCCACTCACACTCATAATTCTTTTGGAACGATACAATGTACGCTTTACTACTGCACGGGTAGAGATGTGTTAAACTTTACATATGGCAGCCTCGCTTAGATGGAAGATTCCGTTTTTCACTGCCTTGCCCTGAAATAGGCTTGTCAAATTTGCCAGGTGAATATATATAACAAAAACATTATTATATACTATTCTATTTAGAAATAGAACAAAGGTCTACGGATGTAAAATTATTTTGTGAATAGACACTGTGCTGACACTGTGAAAGAACTCGTGTACTACAAGTAATCATGTTCTAGGTCGTTGAAAGGGGTCTTGAATAGAATGCTTTTGTGCATTGCAACACGTCTGTGAGAGACAACCACGATGTATGTCATCGTGCCCTAAGGGGTAGATCGAAACACTTGAATTGCTGTTCAAAGATCGATTTCTCTGTAACAGTAATATTCACTCATGCTAGACCTGTTGTCGCTGAAGTTGTGTCGGACGGAGATTGACGTTCAGAGTAACCCAGCACTACAATGAGATTTCAATCTGTGACAGCACAGCTACAACGCTTGACAACAGCGCGTTGCTGGTTCAGGTGTATAGTAATGTGTTTGTCTTGTAATTTGTTTTTACTTTTTTTATCATTTAAGCTTATTATTGTTTGTTTTAGGACATCTTATCGTTATTGGAATCATGCTAGGTAAACAAGAATTATACAAGTTCTTTTTTTTGGCTTATCTTTGTCATTTAAAATATTTTTTAAACAATTGTTTAGAGAAATCTATTTTTGTTATGGGGAGCATTTAATATATAAGAATTGCACATGGCTGCGTAGCGACAACGTTCCTTGACAGCGTATTATCAGTTAAGGATTATGTCAAGAGAAACATGAGTGGGGTGGGTTTAACGCCGCTTTGAACAGTATTCCATTTATATCATATCAGCTTAATGTGGGAGGAAAGCCAGAAGTGATGCAGATCTTAGACCAGGAGACACATTAACATTTTATACGGTATGTGAAAACAAACGATGTCCGTCACATTCGCGCTTGTATTCTACACGTCGAACAAACAGAAATTAATTTGTCCACGAGGACAAGGTATAAATCTCCACATGGCCGCTCATCGTGTATTTCAGGTGGCACGGGTGGCCCAGTCGTCTAAGGCGCCGCGATTCGCTGTGCAGAGTTGCGTTCCTTGGGCACGCCAGAAACCTAGGATTAGGGGCTCGAATCCCGGTTCGCCACGATTATGTTTCTAGGTTTGTCAGCACCATACCCGTTTCACCGAAGTGGTAAACGTCTAAGACCTGCATCACTTCGGGCTTTCCTCCCACATTAAGCTGACACGCCGCGATCTAACTGGAATAATGTTAAAAGCGGCGTTAAACCCAACTCACTCACTCCTCGTGTATTTCAACCAGCACACATGCTGTTGCTGTTGTGGTTTGCATAGAATACTGTGAGGGACATTCTCCCGATTTCGCATTCTCGTGTTTTGGCATATTTAGCTCGTTTCCAAAGGTCGAGATCGCGAGAATGTCCCTTACGTCATTCCATAGGTATGTGTTACATATTGCTACATATTACGTCCCTTACGTTATTCCATAGGTATGTTTTACATATTGCTACATATTACGTATGTAGTTGTAGGCATTGAAGCCTTAACCATTGAAAAAGTATAAATACCACAGGCATAAATACCTCGTTAACACCTCCCCGGGCGCCCGTTAAGCCTGGCGGCACAATACCCCAGTGAATGTAAGAACTTGTTAAGCTGCTTCGTTCAGACGGGTTTTGTCTGTCTGACAAGGGAATAACGTCAAATGTGCGGGTTGGGGGTCACGGCTTGTAATCCCGGCTGGTTATGAAGCGTAAGGGAATTAAACATATCATGTTGTCAATAACAAATGTAATCGTCGTCAAATCAGACTGAGCTGAAAATAAGGATGAGCGGGTATTCAAAGCCTGAAACATATAACGGTAATTGTATAGGAGAGCATGTCAGTAAGTGTGTATATTACATACATATATATCGATTGTGAATGCGAACGTTGTAGTGTGGTGAGTAGAAATGGGGTTTAACGTCGCGTGCACTTATACAGCGAAGTGTATGGGGGGTGCTTGTACCAGTCCTGACGAATGCTGATTTTATAGTGCTAGCTCACTGAGATACCATGCTGCAGTTTAACATGAATACCCCTCTCAGACACTGTATACTGACCCCGAGAGGACCAGTCCTTGTTTTGCCCCCTTAATGCCGAGATCCAGGCAGGGTAACAACAAGTACCATCTTTACTTAATTTATGTTATTAATAAATCGGTTGACGAGGTGGGGATCGATTCAAAGAACTACCGCTCCCCGGGCAGACGCTCTACCGCGGTGACACATAGTGACTGACACTCAGACATGTTTTGTGTATGTATTTAACCATGGCTCCTATATTTTTGGACCGCCTCCGTGGTCTAGAGGTAGAGCGTCCGCCCGGAGAGCGGAAGGTCCGGGGTTCGTTACCCGGCCGCGTCATACCAAAAGACGTTAAAAGATGGTACTTGTTGTTACCCTGTCTGGCGCTCGGCATTAAGGGGCTAAAACAAGGACTGGTCGGCTCGGAGTCAGTATACTGTGTCTGAGTGGGGTATTCCTGTTGAACTTCGGCATGGTATCTCAGTGGGCTATAAATCGGCATCAGTCCGGACTAGTACAAGCAGCCACACACACACGTGCATGCACGTCGCTATATAAGTGCAATAATCTTGGACGCGACGTTAAACCCCATTTAACCTCAACTCACCTTTATTTTTGACCGTGTATTACAAATAACTGAATGTTTAGTTAAACACGACTTGGCAATGACGGAACATCGTCTTCCCCTATCTCGGCTATGTTTGCTCATAACAGGACCATCAACGTAGGCAAATAATGAACTTGTATGGGTTTTGGTTTTGTTGGCCATGGTTTAAGTAGGTTAGAGCTCTCGAAACCTAATCGTTTAAATGTTAGGGCACTATGCATAGAGGACTGTTATTCGCTTGGCATATCATTCTTATGGTGAGGTGTGTCGTTTGATAATGTGGAAATACCTCCACATTTTATTTTTATTGATTGAGTCTATTTCAAGACATTAAAAATTACAAATATTGATTATTTGTCAATAATTATTTTGGACAGCAAATGTTAGTTTAACAGCAATGTAAGACTGATTTGTGGACGTCATACAAATAGAGTCTGATGTGTATCCAACTCGGATAATTAAACAAAGTTTTGATACTGAATAGAATCGTGTATTGTAATCCACAGGTGTATCGGCGAATCGTCCTCGTGGTATTAAACCAAGGAGTCATTATATTCTCATAGTATCAGTGTTTGGATATTTTTTGTTGACGTCGGCCTTTAAATAGAGTCTGGACCAGTCAATCCAGTGATTGAAATTTTGAACAACGATCCACGCCGTCGGGGTACGAGGAAAACCAATCCCCCAAGTCACAATGCCTGGTCCGATCTACTAAGACGCCCCCGAGGACCGGCATATGTGGTTTGTGACTTGTCCGAACCCGAAATCCCCACCGGGGTAGGCAGAATTAGTTCTACTTGCACAAAACACCTATCTATTGATTTCTTGAGTGCTTAAGTCTGCAACTCGTGTCGCGTTATGCGTGATAACATTAATGTTAACCGCCTAAGTGTTATCAAGATGGCGTAAACACACTGGCTTGAAGAGTGCCAGATCTGATCTGGAATCCCCCGGTGCCATACTGCCTTAACTCTTGAACCGAATTCATTTCTGTCGATGCTCTGAAGGTTCTGCTTTGATATCACGACTACACACGAATCAGGTTTATAACCGGCGGCTCCGGGATCCGAACCAAGGACAAGGTTGTCCAGGCAACTAAGGGACATAACTCTTTACAGCGAGCTGTTTGATAAGTTGATAATCATGTGATTAGATTGTGACCACATGCTGGAAACCACAGTTAACGGTTCATTAACAGTTCAAAGACGCATACAAGTAGATGATAACTTTAGTGGGATTCGACGCTGCCTTTTTAGAACTTGTGAAAGTTTAATGACAATAAAGTACATTTACGTGTACGCATTTACAAGAAACATTTTTGTTTGTTTGTTGTTTAACGCCGATCTCAGCATTATTCCAGATATATGACGGCGGTCTGTAAATAATCGAATTTGGACCAGACAATCCAGAGATTGACATCTTGAGCATCGATCCATGCAATTGGGATACGATGACATGCATCAACCAAGTCAGCGAGCCTGACCACCCGATCCCGTCCCGCCTTTTACGGCAAGGATGGGTTTCAGAAGAAACTACATCCGAAAGTTCCGTAGGTGTTTCAAAGAAAAGACAAACTCTAAACACCATAAATGTCTTTTCATCAATAAGGAATTATAACTTTATTTGATTACTATTTTGAAGAGGAAAGGCAGTTATACAAAAAACTGCAACCGTCATCTCCTCACCATTGACAGAATGAATCCGTCAAACAAATCATCACCTTGTTATGGCCATGTGTGTGTAAAAGAGTTAAACATGACCATTAAAACACTTTGGTTGAGATGTACCGACTTCCTGGTTCAGTGTTAGTGTAGTGGTGTTTTAGTGCTATGGATAGAGACGCACTCAAAGTCCGATATGAGGGTCGGCACGTAGGACGGTAAATCCCTTCACGTCGTTAATTCTGACAAGGGGGACACGATAGCCAAGTCGTCTGAGACGCCGTAATTCGCTGTGCGGAGTTGCGTCCCTTGGGCACGCCAGAAACCTATGATTGTGGGTTCGAATCCCGGTTCGCGCCGATTATGTTTCTAGGTTTGTCAGCACTATACACCTACTCGTGGGTTTCACCGAAGGGGTAAACGTCTGAGGACCTGTATTACTTCGGGCATTCCCCCCACATTAAGCTGACACGCCGTGATATAACTGGAATACTGTTAAAAGCGGCGTTAAACACAACTCACTCACTCACTTACATACAGGTGCTGGCCGATAGGCTTCGCACCCAGTTCAGAAATGAATCTAATCGTTGTATTTGTCGTTACATAAACTGCCAGGTTAAAAAAATATACACTTTAGAGTATCCGCCCATGCTACCCGTACTCCCCTATACACGTTAGAGATTACAAACGTCATCAAAACGTTTCTTGTCTGAAAACAGCCGGCGAAACACTACACAGGGTCCAAAACACAACTGCGATACCTCGGATCAAATACATCACCATCAAATAACCACTTCTTGTTTGGTTGTTTACTTTCTTGTGCCCAGCAGTTATTTCGGAATAGTCGTATGGCTGTCTGTGTCTTTTCTATTTTGTATATTCCATCCGATCCTATTAATTTACAGTGCCGCTCAAAGAAAGTGAATTCATATCCATCCATTTATACATCTGAATATGCGTCATCATGCTTTAGAAAATGAATTACCGAATTATCCTTTCAGAAACGGAATTTCCACGTGTAACTTCCAGTCGTTTCGTATCTTTAACGTAAATAATTTAGGTGCAGAAGCGTTGTTGCTGTTGGGCAATAATTTCGGAATTGTGTTGTCATAATACTGCATACATTTTCTGTTCGTGGAATGTTGGTAATGTGGGGCACTAAAACAGCACAGCAAGGCATATTTTGATACGGTTAGACATACTCTGTCGAACAAAAGATCAAAGGCTGTTCCGTTACACAAAATCGTTGCATTGCTCCTGTCAGAAAGACGTTATGTGGTATATGCGTCTGCCAGAAAGACGTTATGTGGCGTATGCTTCTTTCAGAAATGTGTTATATAGGATATGCTTCTATAAGAAAGACGTTATGGGGAATATACTTCTTTCAGAAAGACGTTATGTAGCATATGCGTCTATCAGAAAGACGTTATGTGGCGGATACTTCTTTCAGAAAGACGTTATGTAGCATATGCGTCTTTCAGAAAGACGTTATGTGGCGTATACTTCTTTCAGAAATGTGTTATGTAGCATATGCTTCTATGAGAAAGACGTTATGGGGAATGTCCTTCTTTCAGAAAGACGTTATGTGGCGTATGCTTCTTTCAGAAAGACGTTATGAAGTATATGCTTCTTTCAGAAAGACGTTATGAAGTATATGCTTCTTTCAGAAAGACGTTATGAAGTATATGCTTCTATCAGAAAGACGTTATGTGGCATATGCTTCTATCAGAAAGACGTTATGTGGCATATGCTTCTATCAGAAAGACGTTATGAAGTATATGCTTCTATCAGAAAGACGTTATGTGGCATATGCTTCTATCAGAAAGACGTTATGTGGCATATGCTTCTATCAGAAAGACGTTATGTGGCATATGCTTCTATCAGAAAGACGTTATGTGGCATATGCTTCTATCAGAAAGACGTTATGTGGCATATGCTTCTATCAGAAAGACGTTATGAAGTATATGCTTCTTTCAGAAAGACGTTATGTGGAGAATACTTCTGCCGTTAGGACGTTATGTAGCCTATTCTTCTCCATCTAGCGTTAATAGATGGTACTTGTTGTTACCCTGCCTGCTGCACGGCATAAGGGATAAACAAGCACTCTCCGTTTTGGATTCAGTATACTGTGTCTGTGTAGGATATTCATGACAAACTGCGGCCTAGTATTTCAGTGAGCTGGCACTACAAAACCGGCATAAGTCCGGACAAGTACAAACAGCCACACACGCACAGCGTGCATTTGATAGGAGAGTCAACATAGGTCAATTGTTAAGTCGTCCTGTTTATTTCTTCATTCTGTGCTGTGTAATTTTATAAACATATCAAAACATGCGCGACCTGTCGTAATATCGACATGAAATGTTGAAATCTGGTTGCGATAACGCTGACGACAACACGCTCGCGCAGTTCCTTACCTACCGATCAATCCCCGTCAATAGATGTCGCTGTCGTACACTAGTAGCGAGGGGAAAAGTAAACAACGACAAGCGGCTGTACATACAGGATAAATCAGCACAGGATGGTTCCTAATACATATGTATGGAAGGAATGGGCTTCATCTCTATTTTTTCGTCAAATCATTTTATCCAAATCCATTAAATACTTGATATTTTCTTGTATCATTTATTGAAGCTTTACTTGTTCAAGTGGGGGTAAAAGGGGGTTAATTGATATTGGTTACGTACAGTTGATGTCTGACACGTGAGTGTTTATTATGGGAGTAATGGTAGTAATGGTGTGTTTGTTAATTGGTGTCAATAAAAACGTCACGGTGACGAGGTGTCGTGGAAGAGATATGTCATCGCAGAGAGGTGTCACAGTACAGAGGTGTCATAGTACAGAGGTGTCACTGTACAGAGGTGTCACAGTACAGAGGTGCCACAGTACAGAGGTGCTACAGTGCAGAGGTGGCACAGTACAGAGGTGTCATCGCAGAGAGGTGTCACAGTACAGAGGTGGCACAGTACAGAGGTGTAACTGTACAGAGGTGGCACAGTACAGAGGTGGCATAGTACAGAGGTGTCACTGTACAGAGGTGTCACAGTACAGAAGGTGGTACAGTACAGAGGTCTCACAGTACAGAGGTGGCACAATGCAGAGGTGTCACAGTACAGAGGTGTCACTGTACAGAGGTGTCACAGTACAGAGATGTCACAGTACAGAGGTTTCACAGTACAGAGGTGTCACAGTTCAGAGGTGGCACGGTACAGAGGTGGCACAGTACAGAGGTGGCACAGTACAGAGGTGTCACAGTACAGAGGTGGCACAGTACAGAGGTGGCACAGTACAGAGGTGGCACGGTACACAGTACAGAGGTGTCATAGTACAGAGGTGGCACAGTACAGAGGTGTCACAATACAGAAGTGTCATAGTACAGAGGTATCACAATACAGAGGTGTCACAATACAGAGGTGTCATAGTACAGAGGTGTCACAATACAGAGGTGTCACAATACAGAGGTGTCACAGCACATAGGTGGTACAGTACAGAGGTGGTACAGTACAGGGTTGTCATAGTACAGAGGTGTCACAGTACAGAAGGTGGTACAGTACAGAGGTGGCACAGTACAGAGGTGGCACAGTACAGAGGTGTCACAATACAGAGGTGTCATAGTACAAAGGTGTCATAGTACAGAGGTGTCACAGTACAGAGGTGTCACAGTACAGAGGTGTCATAGTACAAAGGTGTCATAGTACAAAGGTGTCACAATACAGAGGTGTCACAGTACAGAGGTGTCATAGTACAAAGGTGGTACAGTACAGAGGTGGCACAGTACAGAGGTGTCACAGTACAGAAGGTGGTACAGTACAGAGGTGGCACAGTACAGAGGTGGCACAGTACAGAAGTGGTACAGTACAGGGTTGTCATAGTATAGAGGTGTCACAGTACAGAGGTGGCACAGTACAGAAGGTGGTACAGTACAGAAGGTGGTACAGTACAGAGGTGGCACAGTACAGAGGTGGCATAGTACAGAGGTGGCACAGCACAGAAGGTGGTACAGTACAGAGGTGGCACAGTACAGAGGTGTCATAGTATAGAGGTGGCACAGTACAGAGGTGGCACAGTACAGAAGGTGGTACAGTACAGAAGGTGGTACAGTACAGAGGTGTCACAGTACAGAGGTGTCATAGTACAGAGGTGTCACAGTACAGAAGTGGCAAAGTACAGAGGTGTCAAAGTACAGAGGTGTCACAGTACAGAAGGTGGTACAGTACAGAGGTGGCACAGTACAGAGGTGTCATAGTACAGAGGTGTCACAGTACAGAGGTGGCACAGTACAGAGGTGGCACAGTACAGAGGTGTCATAGTACAGAGGTGACACTGTACAGAGGTGTCACAGTACAGAAGTGTCATAGTACAGAGGTGTCACAGTACATAAGGTGGTACAGTACAGAGGTCTCACGGTACAGAGGTGGCACAGTACAGAGGTGTCACAGTACAGAGGTGTCACTGTACAGAGGTGTCACAGTACAGAGGTTTCACAGTACAGAGGTGTCACAGTTCAGAGGTGGCACGGTACAGAGGTGGCACAGTACAGAGGTAGCACAGTACAGAGGTGTCACAGTACAGAGGTGGCACAGTACAGAGGTGGCACAGTACAGAGGTGGCACGGTACACAGTACAGAGGTGTCATAGTACAGAGGTGGCACAGTACAGAGGTGTCACAATACAGAAGTGTCATAGTACAGAGGTGTCACAATACAGAGGTGTCACAATACAGAGGTGTCATAGTACAGCGGTGTCACAATACAGAGGCGTCACAATACAGAGGTGACACAGTACAGAGATGACACAGTACAGAGGTGTCATAGTGCTGAGGTGACATATTACAGAGGTGTGACAGTAAAGAGGTGGCACAGTATAGAGGTGGCACAGTATAGAGGTGTCACAGTACAGAGGTGTCACAGTACATAAGGTGGTACAGTACAGAGGTGTCATAGTGCTGAGGTGTCACAATACAGAGGTGTCACAGTACAGAGGTGTCATAGTACAAAGGTGGTACAGTACAGAGGTGGCACAGTACAGAGGTGTCACAGTACAGAAGGTGGTACAGTACAGAGGTGGCACAGTACAGAGGTGGCACAGTACAGAGGTGGTACAGTACAGGGTTGTCATAGTATAGAGGTGTCACAGTACAGAGGTGGCACAGTACAGAAGGTGGTACAGTACAGAAGGTGGTACAGTACAGAGGTGGCACAGTACAGAGGTGGCATAGTACAGAGGTGGCACAGCACAGAAGGTGGTACAGTACAGAGGTGGCACAGTACAGAGGTGTCATAGTATAGAGGTGGCACAGTACAGAGGTGGCACAGTACAGAAGGTGGTACAGTACAGAAGGTGGTACAGTACAGAGGTGTCACAGTACAGAGGTGTCATAGTACAGAGGTGTCACAGTACAGAAGTGGCAAAGTACAGAGGTGTCAAAGTACAGAGGTGTCACAGTACAGAAGGTGGTACAGTACAGAGGTGGCACAGTACAGAGGTGTCATAGTACAGAGGTGTCACAGTACAGAGGTGGCACAGTACAGAGGTGGCACAGTACAGAGGTGTCATAGTACAGAGGTGACACTGTACAGAGGTGTCACAGTACAGAAGTGTCATAGTACAGAGGTGTCACAGTACATAAGGTGGTACAGTACAGAGGTCTCACGGTACAGAGGTGGCACAGTACAGAGGTGTCACAGTACAGAGGTGTCACTGTACAGAGGTGTCACAGTACAGAGGTTTCACAGTACAGAGGTGTCACAGTTCAGAGGTGGCACGGTACAGAGGTGGCACAGTACAGAGGTAGCACAGTACAGAGGTGTCACAGTACAGAGGTGGCACAGTACAGAGGTGGCACAGTACAGAGGTGGCACGGTACACAGTACAGAGGTGCCATAGTACAGAGGTGGCACAGTACAGAGGTGTCACAATACAGAAGTGTCATAGTACAGAGGTGTCACAATACAGAGGTGTCACAATACAGAGGTGTCATAGTACAGCGGTGTCACAATACAGAGGCGTCACAATACAGAGGTGACACAGTACAGAGATGACACAGTACAGAGGTGTCATAGTGCTGAGGTGACATATTACAGAGGTGTGACAGTAAAGAGGTGGCACAGTATAGAGGTGGCACAGTATAGAGGTGTCACAGTACAGAGGTGTCACAGTACATAAGGTGGTACAGTACAGAGGTGTCATAGTGCTGAGGTGACATATTACAGAGGTGTGACAGTAAAGAGGTGGCACAGTATAGAGGTGGCACAGTATAGAAGTGTCACAGTACAGAGGTGTCACAGTACATAAGGTGGTACAGTACAGAGGTCTCACGGTACAGAGGTGGCACAGTACAGAGGTGTCACAGTACAGAGGTGTCACTGTACAGAGGTGTCACAGTACAGAGGTTTCACAGTACAGAGGTGTCACAGTTCAGAGGTGGCACGGTACAGAGGTGGCACAGTACAGAGGTGGCACAGTACAGAGGTGGCACAGTACAGAGGTGGCACAGTACAGAGGTGGCACAGTACAGAGGTGGCACGGTACACAGTACAGAGGTGTCATAGTACAGAGGTGGCACAGTACAGAGGTGTCACAATACAGAAGTGTCATAGTACAGAGGTGTCACAATACAGAGGTGTCACAATACAGAGGTGTCATAGTACAGCGGTGTCACAATACAGAGGCGTCACAATACAGAGGTGACACAGTACAGAGATGACACAGTACAGAGGTGTCATAGTGCTGAGGTGACATATTACAGAGGTGTGACAGTAAAGAGGTGGCACAGTATAGAGGTGTCACAGTACAGAGGTGGTACATTACAAATGGTTGCACAGTACAGAGGTGTCATAGTACAAAGTTGGCACAGTACAGAGGTGGTACAGTATAGCGGTGGCACAGTACAGAGGTGGTACAGTACAGAGGTGGCACAGTATAGAGGTGTCACAGTACAGAGGTGGCACAGTACAGAGGTGTCACAGTACAGAGGTGGCACAGTACAGAGGTGCTACAGTACAGAGGTGGCACAGTACATAGGTGGTACAGTACAGGGTTGTCATAGTACAGAGGTGTCACAGTACAGAAGGTGGTACAGTACAGAAGGTGGTACAGTACAGAAGGTGGTACAGTACAGAGGTGGCACAGTACAGAGGTGGCATAGTACAGAGGTGGCACAGTACAGAAGGTGGTACAGTACAGAGGTGGCACAGTACAGAGATGTCATAGTATAGAGGTGGCACAGTACAGAGGTGGCACAGTACAGAAGGTGGTACAGTACAGAAGGTGGTACATTTCAGAGGTGTTACAGTACAGAGGTGTCATAGTACAGAGGTGTCACAGTACAGAAGTGGCACAGTACAGAGGTGTCAAAGTACAGAGGTGTCACAGTACAGAAGGTGGTACAGTACAAAGGTGGCACAGTACAGAGGTGTCATAGTACAGAGGTGTCATAGTACAGAGGTGACACTGTACAGAGGTGTCACTGTACAGAAGTGTCATAGTACAGAGGTGTCATAGTTTAGAGGTGACACTGTACAGAAGTGTCATAGTATAGAGGTGTCATAGTTTAGAGGTGACACTGTACAGAGGTGTCACGGTACAGAGAGGTACAGAAACGATTTTTACTTTTTTCATCTGTTTAATCTTTACTGTCACTCCCTTAGTGAGTTAGTGAGTCGAATAATAGGATTATTCCATTTTCAACGCTTTATACCCACACAGGATATTCAATTAGAATTTTATATAATCGGTCTTATGTAATGTCAGGTGTTAGTTGTGTATCAAACAAATCTAGCATAATATTTGTATTTATGAACTCATTTCAGAAATCGGTCGTGCAAGCCACCTCAGTAATCGACTGTGTTGAACCTTCTCCTCTTTGTACAACAGCGCGAGGTATTATCGCTCAGCAGTCGTTCAAGCGAGCACGTTTCCATAACAAAGGGACGACGCGAAAGGGATCATTAGCTGTATGGAGCAAGACTTAAATTGAAGCAACGTCTGTGGCGAGTTCGTACTATCGAGGGCTTTCAACGTAACATAGGCTACTATTTACCGCTAGGGGGCAGTGACGCTCACACCAACCGGGTGTACATAGTATTGACAGTAGAGGTAGCTACCCGGTCTGGAGTAACGTCGGGTGGATTCACATGGTGGGGTGAGGCAGGGGTGTACCGACCCCAGGTGACCGCAGATGACAGGTTCTCTGGACAAGTGGATACTGCTTGTCCTTGTCGCACGTTCACAGGTCAGTATAAATTTTAGTTTAGTTTACATGTCAGACGTTAATCGATCTCCATAACAGCGTTCGTGAATTGATAAGTGATCTACACCAACTGAACGCTGATAGCAGACCTATTAACAGAAGCAGGTGCCGAATGAACATGTGAGTGAAATAGCTTATGTCATATATGGTCTCTGTATATTATACATATAATATTCTTCGTGTAAGACTGACGCCACACCACTGGAAGACATGTGAGATAATTACGACATCAGATATCTCGCGTTACGCCTGAAGTCACAATATAAATACGTGTCTGTGCGTTTAACACGGAGATATCCTATCTTCAAATTACCAACGTGAAGGTCCAACCGCTCGTGCAGGACCTCATTGTGCCTGTAACGGACACTCGGAAATCGACCCCTATGACTCCTTAGAGCATTGTCCTTCAAACATTCCATTCGTTATGAGACAACGTTCACTAGCACACTTTGTCCATGATAAGATATTGATTTTGTCAAATCTCCGAACAAACAATACATGCCGGCCAAACAAACTGTGAGAATAGTTCTATTAGTCTTTTTATTTATTGAAATGATCTTGATCGCATTGCCCAAGTAACTAACATCAAAATATGCTGATGTTACAGCCATAAAATGTCCGAGTCCCGTGAATATAGATATGTAGCATATAAAATAAGTTAACGAAAGACCGATTTTTTCAAGTGACTAGAGATAATCTGCTATGGCTGTGTGTATTCCAACACATCCTTCCAGAAGTGGGCGTGTCTTTTGCGTGTTTTCTGTAGTATATATTGATTCATTAACGTTGCCAAGTATTTACTGGGAAATAATGTGCAATGTTTTCCAAGAAGCCTGTATTACGAGTTCAGACCTGCAAAAGGCGTAAGAAATACAGACAGGTTTTGAACACACGTTGATGAACAGCGGTTGTGAGGGAGATTTTCTTTTATCGCTGACCAGCTTAAGAGTTTAGCGTTAGCTCTATTCAGGTTACGTAAGAATCCTCTGTGTTCTGCGGGTCCTGCTTTTTCATCTGCCCCTCGCTGTTTCATCCGCCTAACGTCACAATCAATATCACCAATATTGTCAGCTATTTCAGAGCATATTTATTATCGGTTGGGAATATTCTGTTTATTGTGCGAACATTGCAGCTAAACGATGACATCGGGTTTACATAAAGCTTCGCGTTGATGTGTCGATAATTACACTGCCATTGTCGATGTTGCAGAGAATGTCGGTGATGTAGTTTGTTTTATTATGATCACAATGATGACGACGATGAGTGACTGAGTATGGTTTTACGCCGCTTTTAGCAATATTCCAGCAATATCAGAGCGGGGGACACCAGAAATGGGCTTCACACATTGTACCCATGTACACAATCGAACCCGCCCCAATGACGACGACGACGACGACGACGATGATGATGATGATCATGATGACGACGGCAAATGCGAGGATTAGCATTTACAATTTAAAAATAATTTATTCCTACTCGTATTATGTATGAGAAAGGAAGGTAATTGTGTCAACCTGACCAGAGAAGTAGAGGTCACAGCCCCGATAGGCCTTGACTCAGCTGTGATGCATCTACCCGTAGATGAAATCCACCCGTACAACAATCTTCTACAGCCTGGGACAACATCGCCCATTAACCAGAACAACCTGTCTCAAATTCCCCTATTCGTCTATTCTCTCGGGTCAGTGTAATAGGCAGTCAGGAACAAATGAACAATTCGAAACCCTCAATACACCTTTTATGAGATACCCCCCCCCCCCCTCCCTCGCCCAACCCTCCCTCCACCACGCCCCCCACCCCCCATCCCACGCCCCACCCCACCCCCACCCCACAACACCCCACCCCACCCCACACACACACCAACTCAGGTATACGAGAGAGAAAGAGTAAGTAAGGGTGGGGATGGGTGAGAGATATTTGAGGAGGGAGGGAGGTAGCCTTTGACAATGGCTGGTAGATGGAACACGGACTATGATGTATTTCAGTCACGGGTTTTGGCGGCTTAAAGACACATAATCTGCCGTACGATGTTTACATGCTTTCATTCTTTTGGAATACACGAACCTGTTTCTCAGTCGCTAAGCGTGTTGTCTCTCTGACATATCTGTGAACGTCGAGGGGTACACAGTCATGTGTTGCTCAATGCGTTTATATAGGTCAGGTTGAATACGTTCAGCGTTATCAGCGTATAACTGTTCAAGCGCCACCGTCGGGGATTTAGCGGTACAATATGTTTACATTATAACATGTTTGTTGTTAAGATCGGCCGCCGTGATATATAAAGGATATTCCTGAATTAAGAGTACCGTGATACAAATGTATAACTACGGGCCACTGTATAATAACTATAATATTGTTGCCTACAGGCCACTGTAAAATAACTATAATATTGTTGGCAACAGACTACTGTAAAATAACTATAATATTGTTGACTACAGACCACTGTAAAATAACCATAATATTGTTGACTACAGGCCACTGTAAAATAACTATAATATTGTTGAGTACAGGCCACTGTATAATAACTATAATATTGTTGACTACAGGCCACTGTAAAATAACTATAATATTGTTGGCAACAGACTACTGTAAAATAACTATAATATTGTTGACTACAGACCACTGTAAAATAACTATAATATTGTTGACTACAGGCCACTGTAAAATAACTATAATATTGTTGCCTACAGACCACTGTAAAATAACTATAATATTGTTGAGTACAGGCCACTGTAAAATAACTATAATATTGTTGGCAACAGACTACTGTAAAATAACTATAATATTGTTGAGTACAGACCACTGTATAATAACTATAATATTGTTGACTACAGGCCACTGTAAAATAACTATAATATTGTTGACTACAGGCCACTGTAAAATAACTATAATATTGTTGACAACAGACCACTGTAAAATAACTATCATTTTGTTGACTACAGACCACTGTATAATAACCATAATATTGTTGACTACAGACCACTGTAAAATAACCATAATATTGTTGACTACAGACCACTGTAAGATAACTATAATATTGTTGACTACAGGCCACTGTAAGATAACTATAATATTGTTGACTACAGACTACTGTAAAATAACTATAATATTGTTGACTACAGACTACTGTATAATAACTATAATATTGTTGCCTACAGACCACTGTAAAATAACTATAATATCGCTAACTACAGACCACCATGATATGATACACGTGGTATCGCTAACGACAGGCCACTGTGATACACGTGGTATCGCTAACTACAGACCACCATGATATGATACACGTGGTATCGCTAACTACAGACCACCATGATATGATACACGTGGCATCGCTAACTACAGACCACCATTATATGATACACGTGGCATCGCTAACTACAGACCACCATGATATGATACACATGGTATCGCTAACGACAGGCCACTATGATACACGTGGAATCGCTAACTACAGACCACCATGATATGATACACGTGGTATCGCTAAAAACAGGCCACTATGATACACGTGGCATCGCTAACTACAGACCACCATGATATGATACACGTGGTATCGATAACGACAGACCACTATGATACACGTGGTATCGCTAACTACAGACCACCATCATATGATACACGTGGAATCGCTAACTACAGACCACCATGATATGATACACGTGGTATCGCTAACGACAGGCCACTATGATACACGTGGTATCGCTAACTTAGGCCTCTATCATACACGTGGTATCGCTAACTTAGGCCACTATCATACACGTGGTATCGCTAACGACAGACCACTATGATACACGTGGAATCGCTAACGACAGGCCTCTATCATACACGTGGTATCGCTAACGACAGGCCACTATGATACACGTGGTATCGCTAACGACAGGCCACTATGATATGATACACATGGTATCGCTAACTACAGGCCACTATGATACACGTGGTATCGCTAACTACAGGCCACTATGATACACGTGGTATCGCTAACTACAGGCCACTATGATACACGTGGTATCGGTAACGACAGACCACTGTGATATGATACACGTGGTATCGCTAACGACAGGCCACTATGATACGTGTAAGGGCATTGTTGCTACCACCCTTGGACATTGCAAGTGCTTGTCTACTATAACCAAGTATATTTTAGGCGGACTGAAGTTGTACACTGTAAAATCAAGTTTGTTTATGTTTTACAGTGAACTCTTTCTCTCACTACCACAACTCACAGGATGGCAGTACTCTACACAAGGGGGTGGGGTGTGTGTGTGTGTGTGTGGGGGGGGGGGGGGGGGGGGGGGGATCTCAGACACAGCGGGGCAATGTTCAGATTAGGTTCTCGGAAATATGTCAGTATTTCTAAGTATTGCCCGGTGGTATGTTTCTCACACTTTGAAGTGTCATATATATGGTTGGCTACTAAATCTAACGCGAGCTTGTTCTGGGAGCTGCTTGCAGTGTGGTCAGCTACAATGTCACGTTACCTCGAACCACTTCCTGTTACCTATCAGAAATTAGGAGCACAAATTGCACGATCTTACCCTCTTCCCGGTGTTCCGAGCGTCAAGACGATCTCGAGTCTCTATTTCAACATTTGTTTGGCACAATATTTCAGATTATTACTTATATGTATCTATTTTTTGGATTTTTGTTCCTGGGGTGTCTCTATTAATGTTATGTCAGATACGTGTTTACATTTTGTTATAATAACATTTTGACTGATTAAATCACGTACAGTGAACAATGGGGGCGGTGGGGTAGCCTAGTGGTTAAAGCGTTCGCTCGTCACACCGAAGACCCGGTTTCGATTCCCCACATGGGTACAATGTGTGAAGCTCATTTCTGGTGTCCCCTGCCTTGATATTGCTGGAATATTGCCAAAAGCGGCGTAAAACCATACCCACTTACTCACTACAGTGAATAGTACATTATAGAACAAAGAAGGAAACAGTTTTCAATCACTCACTCACTCACCCATACCGAGGGGAGGTTTAGAGATATACGCGCGACTCTAACCCAGTATTGTACAAATCCCTAAACCTTTGTAGACTGCCACGTGCGCCACGTATTCAGAAAAAGCAGAAAAAGGCTTGCTGCTACTTAACATAATAAATGATATATGACCTGTTATGAACTGTATAAGTTTAACGCTTGGTAATATCACCAGCTGTGTACACAACTGACAAATGAAAGGAAAGTCTGGCGAGGTCAAGTCTTTGCCCTGGGTAGGTGACCGATATACCACATAATGTGTTACCCTTGACGCTGATGTACCTCGCTCATAAATATAACCCGAATTGTGAACACAGCCTGTGACCCATCCTTGATTATTGGTGGAGTGAGTGAGTTGGGTTTAACGCCGCTTTGAACAGTATTACAGTTATATCGTGGCGTGTCAGCTTAATGTGGGAGGAAAGCTGGTGATGCAGGTCTCAGACGTTTACCACTTCGGTGACACCCACGAGCACGGGTATGTAGCTGACAAACCAAGAAACATAATCGTGTCAAACCGGGATTCGAACCCACAATCATAGGTTTCTGGCGTGCCCAAGGGACGCAACTCTCCACAGCGAATCGCGGCGCCTTAGACGACTGGGCCACCCGTGCCCCCGAATATTGGTGGACAAATATGCAATCATATATGTAATCTGTTAGGATAGGTATCCTGGACTAATGTCACCACTATAGATTCGTATTGGAAGTGACATTTATCATCTCCGTCTAATTCCTAACTTATATCAAAGAATTTCTATTGTAGATGAGCATACTTCATTAGGTTTTGTAATTGTCCAACAGAGGTTGTGAAACTTGAAACAAAAAATCTTCAAACGTGTTTTCACACACACACATACACACACGCACGCACGCACGCACGCACACACACACACACACACACACACGTCTCGTCGCGTTCAATATTATTGCACTTATATGACGACGTGCGTGTGTGTGCGTGTACTGCTTGTACTTGTCCAGATTAACGTCGATTTTATAGTGCTATCCCACTGAGATATCATACCGCAGTTTAACATGAATACCCAACTCAGACACAGTATACTGACTCCGAGCCCTCTAGTCCTTGTTTTAGCCCCTTTAATGCCGAGCGCCAGACAGGGTAACAACCAGTACCATCTTTTAACGTCTTTTGGTATGACTCGGTCACTCACGATTTATACCCCAACAACACAACTTGATTGGTAATCAACGGTTTTCTAGGTGAGATGTTAACTCCAAATTCAACTGTCAAATGCTAAATCCGGCTAACTAGCGTTCATCTGCGTTAATCATATTAGGTATTTTAGAATATGTAGGTGGGATATACAAAATTCTTTCTTTAGTAAAATATGGACATTTAAAAATATAGTGAAATTCATCTCCAATATCATCAATAAAACACAGTTTACATTTTCTTTCACAAATAGGTATCCCATTCCATCTTCCTTTTACAATTGGTAAGTGGTGGCATGAAGTACGAAATAAAAGTAAAGGGATAGCTTTATTTAGGGGTAGGGACGTCAGATAATTTTCTAATTCAAACTGTGGTTTCAAGAGAGAATAGACTACACCTCTTTTTGGATTTTCCACCTCAGAGCTCCAGGTTTGTTTAGCACGATCAGTTAAAATAGAGTGAGCTGTTGCTTTGAGCCAGGAAGATGAAACAGGAGACTGTGACAGCTTAAAGCAATATTGTTTAGAACATTTTGAATACATGAAATCCAGTCATAGTTGTAAACACCTGTATTACGGATGTTATTTACAATGGAGTTAATGATTAAAAGATATTTTGCTGTATTTATCTGTAAGTAATTTCGACCAAAAGGTTAACATACGGGTTTTAACATCAACAGATAGCGGAACTCTACCTAGTTCACCGTAAAGCATGCATAAGGGGGTACTCTTTTTAACAAGTGATAATTTTCTCATGAAACAAATATGTACATTTTCAATTTGTTTTAGATTAACAAAACCCCATAATTCACAACCATATGATAAGATTGGTTTTACCATTGTGTCAAAAAGATATAATTGGCATTGAATTAAGGTTTCGCCTTTTACGTAGTACGAAATACGTGGATTTTGTAGCCTGTTGACATAGATTAGCAATGGATGCTTTAAAAAAACACTCTTTATCAAATATAACACCAAGATATTTGTATTCAGTGACATATTCTAAAGGAACACCATGGAGATAAATATCTTTACTCATATCATTTTTATTACCACCAAATATTAGAATTTTAGTTTTATCAATATTGATAGTTAATTTCCAAATTTTGCAATATGATTCAAAATGCTTGATAGCTTTTTGGAGATTCGTTTTTGAGGAAGCGAGAAGGACAGTGTCATCGGCATATAAAAGAGCAAACAATTTAATAGATAAGTCTAGCATGGAATGTGTTATTTCTGAGTTAATTAATAGACCTGGACAGTCTTTGGCCATTAGAAATGTTTCTAAGTCATTTAGAAACAAAGAAAATAGAACAGGTGATAAGTTTTCTCCTTGTCTAACTCTACGGATGCGGTCTGCTCTCACCCGACCTGCCAGTGTCTGACATCAGGCCTTCTGGGACTATACCATCCATATGGAAATAAGTTCATTGGAAGTATCTGAACCTGTTTCATTATGAGGCAATCTGGAGTCTAATCTCGTTATCGAAGCTAGGAAGGCTGTTGTTCCTGGCTGTTATAGCGTGAGGACACCGCGCAACAAATATACAACAAATTAAGGCTGAAACGATACACCGATATTCCGATGCATCGCGATACTTGACGCACGATACGATATACGATACACGTGGGCCCATTTATCGATACGCCACGATACGGAACGCAAATCTCAAGTAAAGCGTTTCCTCGCTATTGTTCCTTTCAATAAACCGCTAACTTGGTTATAGCGCGCGGTAACACATGGCTCCCCAAAACGTACTTACATTTTTAATAAGCTCAGGTTTTACACCGACATGTTTTTCCCCATCTCAAAAAACATTATCAGCTGATCCCCGCAAGCACATAACACCGGAAATACCTGTCAGCAAATCCGAACTGAAGTACGCAATTAAATACCATTACTATACTATCTTGTTATTAAAACGTGTTCATTATATATCTGGACTTGTGTTTGTAATATATTTTATTAATTTTATTCAAAATTTCATTTAATATTGTTTTTATTAAGTTATGTGAAATCGTGTGTGAAGAGATACTGCAACCACGGTCAGATTACCGCTTTTGACGTATTGAAACGAACTTTAGTTGCTAGAGAATGGATACATATATCAAAAATGCCATACTTTGACTCCTTAAAAGTCATGTGTGTGGCAATTTGGCGAATATATGTCAACATAACGTTTTCGCAATCGAAATACATGTAACACGGGAAGTCCATAGGGTGTCTGATCAAATTGTTCCATACGTAAAAATATCCTGCAACAGCAATCACCAGTACCAAAATGCTACACTTGTGGTTCTTATAATTTGAAATATATATATATATATATATATATATATATATATAGTAAAAGCTGCAACTAAGGTAACACGATATTGAAATATATTATTCCTGATAAAATTCTTGAAGTTGTATCACCGGTGGAGTACATTAATTATTTTCTGGTGTTTGAACTTTGAATTGTTTTTAAGGAAAGTTAGAGAAAGTTCCAACTTCAGTAGTCTTGTTATTATAAAATAATTTTGACTGTTCCAAAATCATGAAAGGTTCAATCTTGACATGCTTTAAGTCTTGTTTTATTTATCATTGACGAAAGGAGATACGTATCGTATCGTGACCAGAATATCGAGATGCGTATCGTATCGTGACCTTCCTGTATCGTTGCAGCCCTACAACAAATATGTTTTTTATCTGCCGTATCATAATATCAACATATAGGGCCATATGTACGTTCATTGTTGCATAGGGGGCACGGGTGGCCCAGTCGTCTAAGGCGCTGGGATTCGATGTGCAGAGTTGCGTCCCTTGGGCACGCCAGAAACCTAGGATTGTGGGTTCGAATCCCGGTTCGCGCCGATTATGTTTCTAGGTTTGTCAGCACCATACCCGTGCTCGTGGGTTTCACCGAAGTGGTAAACGTCTGAGACCTGCATCACTTCGGGCTTTCCTCCAACATTAAGCTGACACGCCGTGATATAACTGGAATACTGTTCAAAGCGGCGTTAAACCCAACTCACTCACTCACTCACTCACTCATTGTTGCATATATTGCTATCCATTTGTGGGCTGTGACATTTTAATGATCTAGACGACTATACGTGACAAACTGTCGTGTGTATGAATTGACAGCGTACAAGAGTGTATTTGACAAAGTGTTCTTTCTATTGATATTCTTTGAAGCTGGGTTAGAACATAAGTGTGCATTATGAGATTAATACAACGACCATTATAGCCGACCGGCGCGTTGTTCAGACACTTACATGGTAAGTCTTTCCTTCCAGGGACCATTATTTCTCTCTCTCTCTCTCTCTCTCTCTCTCTCTCTCTCTCTCTCTCTCTCTCTCCCAGTACGCAACGTTTAACTCCAGTTGTTAAACACGTCTATTTACATTAATAAAACAATAATGAACAGAAATAACATACAGCTAGATCACGTTGCCGTGACACAATAATACCCGCTGAAAGCTAAAACACATTAAAAATTAACAAAACTGATTTGATGCATAAAGTCGAGTGTCTGTCTCGCCGTGTGGATCTCGATGCAGGCTACCTATGCTCTTGACTATTTTAGTAGACCCACCTGCAGTCATATGTTGGTATTTATATCTTCATATCAGCTATAGCGTGTCACACAAATCGTAACTAACAGTTTTTATTGCGCACGACATCGATAAAAAAATTAATCAAAGTGATCATTTTGCTATAATCAACATCTGGAATGATCTGATGAATAAGACTTGAATTATTTGACATTATATATCGTAACTAACAGGTTCAGTAGGAGCTAGTTGGTCCACTCAACGTTACGCTAGAGGTAGTCATCAAGCGTTCAATCCAAGCGCTGCATAATCCCCAAACGATTTTTATCGGAACTATTTAACTATGTATATAACTCTTTTTCCACACAAAAGTCCAGTGTACTGCACGGCAAGGGCGCTCCATTGTGCTGAATTTAAGTCACATGTCACTTTACGTCTCCCAGCCTTTGTGCATTGCTCGATGTCTTTCTCTACACGAGCGTTGAAATTAACAGTTCCTTAAGTCCATCATGATCAGTTATATCGAATATACCTGAGACCATTCTTTGGATAATAACTGTATCACCGGCGAAGGAATACCGAATGCACCGTATGCCATTTTCTTGTCAATAGAATATGCATTGATATTAATGGCCACCGTTTCTGACAACAATTAAGAGCTTTGATGTGACGATCTGTGACGAGTTTTAGGTCTATCTCATTGTGACTCGTCAAAGAATATATTGCATGGTTATTGTTGTATCGGATAACTGTCACGACTGTAAAAATGATATCAACATTTTTTATGGAACCTTGAAAAGGAAGATTACACACAATGTAAATACCGATATATCAATGTATGTATTACGGAAATAAACTGTTGACATAAGTTGCTGTAAAATTGCCACACGCGAAGGCAGGTACATCTATAAGACTGACCATTGATATGTCAATCAGTGAAATAGACCACAGACACACAAACATGTCCACGAGTAAGAGTGACCACAGACCCACAAAGGAATCCATCTACACGTGTAAGGAATTCATGTCCCCGTCTAAGGAAACCATGTCCCCATCTAAGGAATCCATGTCCCATCTAAGAAATCCATCTCCCCGTGTAAGGAATCCATGGCCCCATCTAAGGAATCCATGTCCCATCTAAGGAATCCATCTATCCGTGTAAGGAATCCATCTACCCGTGTAAGGAATCCATGTCCCCATCTAGGGAATCCATGTCCCATCTAAGGAATCCATGTCCCCATCTAAAGAATCCATCTCCCCATCTAAAGAATCCATCTCCCCGTGTAAGGAATCCATGTCCCCGACTAAAGAATCCATGTCCCCGTGTAAAGAATCCATCTACCCGCGTAAGGAATCCATGTCCCATCTAAGGAATCCATGTCCCCTTCCAAAGAATCCATCTCCCCGTGTAAGGAATCCATCTCTCTGTGTAAGGAATCCATATAAACATGTAAGGAATCCATCTACCCGTGTAAGGAATCCATGTCCCCATCCAAAGAATCCATCTACCCGTGTAAGGGATCCATGTCCCCGACTAAAGAATCCATCTACCCTGTAAGGAATCCATTTCCCATCTAAGGAATCCATGCCCCATCTAAGGAATCCATGTCCCCATCTAAAGAATCCATCTCCCCATGTTAGGAATCCACGTCTCCGTGTAAGAATCCATGTTCACATCTAAGGAATCCATCTATCCGTGTAAGGAATCCATGTCCCCATCTAAGGAATCCATCTTCCAATGGAAGGAATCCATCT
Source organism: Haliotis cracherodii (assembly GCF_022045235.1). Taxonomy (NCBI): domain Eukaryota; kingdom Metazoa; phylum Mollusca; class Gastropoda; order Lepetellida; family Haliotidae; genus Haliotis; species Haliotis cracherodii. The sequence continues at coordinate 3,845,198 of NW_027266272.1, read as the reverse complement.
ACCCGTGTAAGGAATCCATGTCCCATCTAAGGAATCCATGTCCCCATACAAAGAATCCATCTCCCCGTGTAAGGAATCCATCTCTCTGTGTAAGGAATCCATATAAACATGTAAGGAATCCCTCTACCCGTGTAAGGAGTCCATATCCCAATCTAAGGAATCCATCTACCCATGTGAGGGATCCATGCCCCCGACTAAAGAATCCATCTACACTGTAAGGAATTCATGTCCCATCTAAGGAATCCATGTCCCCATCTAAGGAATCCATGTCCCCATCTAAGGCATCCATCTCCCCGTGTAAGGAATCCATGTCCCCATCTAAGGAATCCATCTACCCGTGTAAGGAAACCATCTCCCCATGTAAGGAATCCATGTCCCCATCTAAGGAATCCATCTCCCCGTGTAAGGAATCCATGTCCCTGTTTAAGGAATCCATGTCCCCATCTAAGGAATCCATCTCCCCGTGTAAGGAATCCATCTACCCGTGTAAGGAATCCATCTACCCGTGTAAGGAATCCATCTACCCGTGTAAGGAATCCATGTCCCCATCTAAGGAATCCATGTCCCCATCTAATGGAATCAATGTCCCCGTGTAAGGAATCCATGTCCCCATCTAAAGAATCGATCTCCCCGTGTAAGGAATCCATCTACCCGTGTAAGGAATCCATGTCTCCATCTAGGGAATCCATGTCTCATCTAAGGAATCCATGTCCCCATCTAAGGAATCCATCTCCCCATCTAAGGAATCCATCTCCCCGTGTAAGGAATCCATGTCCCTGTGTAAGGAATCCATGTCCCCATCTAAGGAATCCATCTACCCGTGTAAGGAATCCATCTCCCCATGTAAGGAATCCATGTCACCATCTAAGGAATCCATCTACCCGTGTAAGGAATCCATGTCCCCGACTAAGGAATCCATCTACCCGTGTGAGGAATCCATGTCCCCGACCAAAGAATCCATCTACCCGCATAAGGAATCCATCTACCCTTGTAAGGAGTCCATGTCCCATCTAGGGAATCCATGTCCGCAATTAAGGAATCCATCTCCCCGTGTAAGGAATCCATCTCCCCGTGTAAGGAATCCATGTCCCCGTGTAAGGAATCCATCTCCTCATCTAAGGAATCCATCTCCCAGTGTAAGGAATCCATCTACACGTGTAAGGAATCCATCTGCCTGTGTAAGGAATCCATGTCCCAATCTAAGGAATCCATGTCCCCATCTAAGGAATCCATCTACCCGTGTAAAGAATCCATATACACATGTCTTCGGCGTGACGATACAACGGTTCATCCATAAAGTTACTCAATTGCCTCGGAACATGGCGTTACAACACAAAAGTTCGAATCATTGATTTGCATTATAGCCCTCGCTAAAGTTACGTACAGTTTAACCCTAAGACTGTAATCCAAAGGGATGATTTTTAGAATCAGGGTTTCACCGCGGGAATGCCAGGTTAGATCGACCGCAGCAACCCATGCTTGTCGTTGACTTGGTTGATTGCGTGTCATCGTATCCGAATTGCGTGGATCGATGCTTACGATGCCAATCTGATCCAGACTCGATTATATACCGCGGTCATATAGCTGGGAAATTACTGAGAGCGGTGTTAAACAACAAACAACCGTTATAGAATCAAACGTTCTTTAAATAGCATACACCAATCAGCGACATGTTTCATCGTGCATACAGTATGTGTCAACTCTGGACGGAGGTCAAATCTGGTATTTCTACCTATCGCTTACACTGTTGCAACTGCTGGTATATATTGATTACGTGGATGTTGTCGACAGCTTCAGCAGCACCGTGGTCGTCATGCACATCATGAATGGCTAACAATACATGTTTTTTGTGATGCTGATAGTGTTTTCCTCCCACACGCTAAATGATGAGATGCATACTAATACAATATTAGCGAAGGTCCTATCACAAGGTCTAATGACTCTTCGTGTGTTGTGTGCACAGCGAATGGTGGATAAATACAGTCATGACTCATTTAAGTGAAGAGAGTTGTTGCTAAACGGATAGCACTCAAACAAAGAGGTCGGGTATAAATTATTTAGCCAAGGATCAATAATTGGTAAAATTAATCTATTACCGCGTGACTTCTTGGTGGATCCAGTGTGGGTGGGGGGAAAACACTTCAACAGGTTTAATAATTGTCCAATTTAAGTTGTGAAACTGGAAACAAAAAATCTTCAAACGTGTCAAACACACACACACACACATACAAACACATCCACACACAAACGTGTGTTTATCTTTTGACGAAGGAAGTCTGTAATTCAACCAATCGCAATATCTCAGCACACACATAGACATCCACACAAACACAAACACATCCACACAAACACATCCACACAAACACATCCACACACACATCCAGACACACACACACACACATCCACACACACATAGCCACACAAACACATCCACACAAACACATCCAGACACACACACACACACATCCACACACACATAGCCACACAAACACATCCACACAAACACATCCACACACACACACATCCACACACACACACAAACACATCCACACACACACATCCACACACACACACACAAACACATCCACATACACACACACATCCACACACACATATCCACACAAACACACCCACACACACACACAAACACATCCACACACATTCACACACACACACACACACACACACATCCAGACACACCCATCCACACACACACAAACACATCCACACACACACATCCACACACATTCACACACACACACAAACACACAAACACATCCACACAAACACATCCACACATACACATCCACACACACACACACAAACACATCCACACACACACATTCAGACACACACACACACACACATCCACACACACATATCCACACAAACACATCCACACACACAAACACATCCCCCCCACACACACATTCACACACACACACACACACACACACACACACACACACACACACACACACACACACACACACACACACACACACACACACATTTTTTCCAAAACCTGGGTCCGTATCTGAGACTAAAATAGTATTTGATTTCGATTTAAGATTAAAGCGTATGACTTCGGTAACATGGACAAGTCCTTCCTATCAAGAAGATAGACATGGTGACAATCTCTCTTCATTCATATTAGGGGCGGTCGGGTAGCCTTGTGGTTAGAGCGTTCGCTCGTCACGCCGAAGACCCGGGTTCGATTCCCAACATAGGTACAAAGTGTGAAGCCCATTTCTGGTGTCCCCCGCCGTGAAATTGCTCAGTGATTCATATCCCTCACATGTGTTTAAAGGTTGTGACAATTGGTAAATCTCTTCCATACTTACAATTTTGTAAACCAAAATGTAGATTTTACAACGAAACCCCCATAATGCGGACGGCACCTCTCCAAGTTAAATTGTCCAGATTTCAGTAACGGGATATTGGGGTACACGTGAGGCTTTATATCATACAAATAGAAGTCTTTAGTAATGAATTTCACCTCAGAAAGCAAAGGTCAATGATTACTAGCGTTTGAAGCAGTCGTATGGCAATACTATTACGAGCTTTATTGATTGTTGATAAATTAGTCAGAAGTAATAAGTCTACATTGCAACATTAACTGTGTTTGTTGTTATTGTGTCTCTTCAACAACACTGTTGTTACATGATTTGTCCTGTATTGCAGGCCTGTATCGACGCAGACGGAAATTTCACCTGCCAAACAGCCTGGTACTTCTGGTAAGTTTATTTGTTTGCTTCTTGGATGAATGGCTGGCTGGCTAGCAGGCTGGCTGGGGTGGTTGGTTGATTTGTAATATTTGGCGCCGAACTCAGCACTATATATTCCGGTTATAGGACGGCGGCTTTGAAATAATGGATTCGGGATAATACCACCCAGTGGTTGACAGTATGAACAACATTCATGCCGTCGAGGCGCAATGTAATAAGGGTTCGGTCTATCCACCCAACAGATTTAGTGGCCTTTTACGACAAGCATATTTTAGGTTGCATGGGGCCCATTTGAACTCGGAATCACTATGTGCGTGTTAAGCTCAGACATAGAGTGAGTGAGTGGGTATGGTTTACTCGAGCAATATCACGGCGGGGGACACCAGAAATGGGCTTCACACATTGTACCCATGTCGGAAATCGAACCCGGGTCTTCGGCGTGACGAGCGAACGCTTTAACCACTAGGCTACCCGACCGCCCCTTCTAGGGTTTGAATATGGCCGTGAAGAGTCAGACATAGAGAAAGTGAATGGTGGTTAATGACACAGGGAGATATAGTCTGTGTAAAACAATGGCGGCCGGTAAAAAAATTATTCAAATAAGTGGTTGATAACATGAGCAAAACCAAACACAATCAGGGGACGATGACACGCAGTCCTTTAAAGTCACACATTGTAACCATCCGAACATCATTCTAGGCACTTTGACTTAACACAGTTCACAAGGTCCAACGTATGGATGCACTACCAAGTTTGTTTGTTTGTTTGTTTGTTTGTTTGTTTGTTTGTTAACTCCGCACTCAGCAATATTCCAGTTATTGTCAGGTCATAATGTGAGGAAAACATATTTGACCAGAAAATACACAGGCTGTGTTAAGCATGTATTTTTAGGGACCGACCATTTGATACTGACGGTCATACAGGGAACGACAGGCGGCTTTGTGAACTAATAATGTGTTGTTATTGCAGGATTGCTATATTCGGCGCCTTCCTGGTGTTGTTCATCATCGTCGTCTGTGTCGTGAACCACTGCAACAAGAAGAAAAATGCTGTTGACGCCACGGCAACCCGTGAGTAATATTTCGTCACCACTCGCATCTTTCCTTCATTCGTTACCACTCGTGTGTTTTCCGTAACATTGTCACCACTCGTGTCTTTTCGTAACATTCGTCACCACTCGTGTATTTCCGTAACATTCGTCTCCACTCGCTTCTTTCCGTAACATTCTCCACATCTCGCATCTTACCATGACATATCTTTTATATTTTTAAACTTATCCTATCTCACACTATACATTTCTCTTTCTTCTTTCGATTCTGAGTGGAAACGTATCTGAAATAAAAGTTTCCAGCTTCTAAAGTTAATTAACCCTGTCATACCTCACATCGGATTGTCGTGGACGAGTTTGGATGACCGGCTTACGTCAGCCAACGTATCGAACCCGACCGAGGTTTGTACTTTCGACTCGTCGTGTTCTATGACTAACATGGAGCTCGCTCCTGTTTTACCTTCGGAGGGTACACATGGCACTGGTACCTCGGTCGACCCTATAAATTCGGTCCGTCGTTCGAAATCTCCCATACGACGATCTTCGCAGTATCGATCCTCTCAAGACCAGGAGTCGTATGACGACTCATCGGATCAAGGTTCACGAACCTCCCATTCCAGAGAGGATTCACAAGACGATAGACATTCGTCCCGGGATCGACTAGCATCAACTGTCAGTGCACTTTATTCAGTGCAATCATCGGGGGATCGGCATTCAGACTGGGACCAACGGACTTCTCACTCTCGACACCGAGATGATTCACCGAACATCCCACCATCGAAGGTTCCTCGTACTTCCGAACCTCGAACTTCCAAACACCGAACCTCCGAACGCCGAACCTCCGAACTTGGACCCCCGAACCTCCGAACCTCCGAACCTCCGAACCTCGAACCTACGAACATCGGGCCTCCGAACCTCGATCCTCCGAACTTCGAACCTCCAAACCTCGAACCTCCGAACCTCGAACCTCCGAACCTCGAACCTCCGAACCTCGAACCTCCGAACCTCGAACCTCCGAACCTCATCGAACCGCCGAACCTCATCGCACCTCCGAACATAACCGACCCTCCGAAGCTCGTCGAACATCCGAACCTCGTCGAACATTCGAACATCGTCGAACCTCCGAACGTCGCTGTACTCCTGAGGTGCGACAGTCACGTTCGAATCGTACATCTTCGGACAAACAAAAGAGATTCGAGCCTCGTCGAACCTCTGAGGTTCAACGAACATCATCGAACCGAACTTCGAAGGACATACGGACTCCTAAGTATCGACACACTTCAAAGGAGGTTCAACGGGACACGAGAGTTCATAAAACCTCCAAGGAACGGAGACATTCGAGAGAATCCCCTAATATGCGACGTTCACCTACAGAACGTTACTCGTCTTGTGACAGGCGAGCCGATTATCGCTCATCCCCTTATCATGTCTCACGGAGAGACTATTCAGACCCATCACGTCTAGGTTCGGAGGATGATCGCTACAACGAGTCTATTAGCCATTCATCCTACATGTCTCGATCTTCTCCTTCACTCAACCATCCGGAGTTTCGACTAAGAGATTACCCTCACACTTTTGATTTTCATCAACGTGGTGATTACCCATGGAACACTACTTCATATAGTGCCTACGCACATGAGTTGGAACGACACCCACACTACAGGGATCCCCATCCTCCATGGCATGGGTATCCTCATGATCCAGATTACAGACCTTATCAGTCAAGCCACATTTCCTCTTCTCGTCATGAGGATTCTCCTCGGCGACATAGAGATAGACCACTCAGATCAGCTACCGTTAGTAGATGTCCTTCACCTAAAGTTAGGCAGAGTTCTACTTCACCTACTCGTCGTACCGGCTCCCCATCGCCACCTCCGGTTCGACGCCCTCCTGTTTCCTCTGAATCACAGAATCCAACATCACAAGTTCCATCTCAAGCTATCCCTACATCATGGATCCCTAGCGAACTTTCTGCTATTCCAGCAGAACAGATTCGTTCTCTGTTACAGGCTGTAACAGCAGCATGTCTTCCCAAACCGGCACCTGCTGTACCAACTACGGTACCTCTATCTGCATCGACACCCACTACATCCCTACATCCCCTACATCCCCTACATCATCAGACCACTATACCTCCCCAACTTCGTCTTCTGGGAGCTTCGTTCAAGGCCTTCACCAGTTTGGACCCTTGGTACTCGCACAACAGATCTCCAAGACACACCTGCGCAGATAGGGAGATGTATAACCAGATTTTCATTACATTACATCCATTTCTATTTGTCATGATTATTGGTGTTTATTGTATTCATTCGGGCTTCCCAAACTGAGTATCCGGTTGGAGGGTATAATCACTCGTCTGTGGAGACCTTGGTCTTCAACTTGAAGTCGTCATTAGACGCGGCCGATTTCGGTGTCCCGATCCCTTATTTCAAACACCTCTACTTTAGGTATGTGTGTTGAGTAACGGATCGATGATCCTTTTGTGGATATTGTTGATCGTTTCCTCTTCTCGTTTTTTAACCCATTGATTCAATCACTGACATGATTGAGGGTTTGACGAAGCGATAAAAGAGATGCCGAGCGGGTCCAACCTATCGTCCTCTGGAGATAGGAATACCCCGTCTTGTAGATTCGACGACTGGATGTCTACTCTCTCGAATATAAGTCGTACTAGATCGTTTTAGACATGCGATTACGCTTGATTACGTTTGAACATGTTACACATGTTGTACCCGACTAATTGTGTTACAGTTGTTCAGTATCAGGATCTCAACATTCTTTGAGAGTGTTCTTCTTATCCTGTCTACGAGTTGTTGTATTTGTGTGTTGTTTTTTGAGTTTTTTTGTTTTAGTGTAGTAAGTATTGTACCACTGTTAAGTTCCAGCTTCCTCGTAAATATCCTATGGTTGTGATCTATAGACAAGGGAGTTGCGCCCCACCATCCAACCGTGGGATAAAATGCATAGTGTGAGATAGGATAAGTTTAAAAATGTGAAAATTTTATTATAAATTGTATTTTTATATACTTATCCTATCACACACGTTATATGCCCAACCGTCCATCCCTACATCGCAATTCCTTAGTCTATATGCTCTTGAAAGAGAATGAGTTGACTGGGATAGACACGTGATCAGCGCAAGAAGGTCAACCAGCATGCATAGCGCGCATGACCCAGATCTGGGAGGTGACCGTGACGATGTGTGGTATGACAGGGTTAATTAACTTTAGAAGCTGGAAACATTTATTTCAGACACGTTTCCACTCAGAATCGAAAGAAGAAAGAGAAATGCATAGTGTGAGATAGGATAAGTATAAAAATATACAATTTATAATAAAATTTTCAATTCTAATAAAGGCATTATAAATGATATGGAAATTCGCGAAGATAATAATCTCTTTAATCATGTAAAATCATTCTTTTAATTAGTACTGTTTTAGGCGTAATTTCACTTACTTTAGCAACAGCGCTAACACTGAACAGCCAAATGAGTTTCAGCCGTTCAGAAACACTAACTTGACCTCTTCGAAACGTTTTACAAAAAAATATATATATTTCAGAAGTAGGCATAACATCCTTATTACAGTTGTTCCTGCAAGATCAACCAATTTGAATGTGTAACAGATCGTGATACCAAGTTTAGTTTATCGCATCCCAATCACTATTCAATGAATGATCTTCCTGGTAGTATGTAATACATATTATCGTTTCACTGTGTGTTTCAGCGCGCGTGCTGTCTGCTATCAACAAGGAGCGCCGGAGGGGCCGAACTTCCAGCCGGGGTAGTGACACATCCGATTGGAACCAGGAACATTCAATACCAGCGAATCAGGAATCAAGATATCCATAACCAGCCAATCAGGACTGAAGACATTAAAAAACAACCAACTAGGAGTCAAGATATTTACAATCAACCAATCATCTGTCTTAAATCGCCAATCAAAGTTTTCACTTAGAACAAGAGTTCCATCCAACCTAATCGACATGATTTTCAACTGATCGATCAAGAAATTTCTTTTCTAATGGGGCCTGCAGGTTAGACTGGCATGGGTGGTCATATATTTCAGCAGAAAGCCTCGAGCCATGTTATTAGGGTTCATAACAACGTCATCATCCTAACCGAAGCTCCGGACACGTGTACGTCACATTTCAGTTGCAACGGAGGTAGAAACTGCTCCCTGTGACAAGCGTTCACCTTTATTATGTTTAGTTTTCGGAACAAGTTTTAATTTATTATCGTTAGCATTACACTGTTTTTATGCTCATGACAATTATTTCCCAACAAGCAAAGTTATAAAAATGAGTTTTCTTATTCTCAAAAAAAAGATGACAGATGTAATGCGTACATAAGCACTTGTAGCATAGACGTGTATTTCACTGAGAAACGAGAAGGAAATTGTCCTGAAAGGAAATTTAAAAACCAAATGCCAACCTAGGCGTGAAAAGGTGTACTCGATCTTCCATTTCAACAGCAGTCATATACTGCGGTCGTTATTTCCACGTTATGTTGATGCATAACGTTAATGGTACACAAGGAGTCAATTTGAGGATTTAGGGGGTTTTGCTGGAATGTTTTGTTTGAAATTTTAAGGAATTTAGTTTTTGAGCCTACAATGCACATTTGAAATGAGAATTCTTGCACAAAGCGATCTTAGAGTTCCAATCGCAACTCCCATACTCTGACATCGAATTACGACAGTCGTAGTGCTAATATCGCTGAGAGCAGTTGGTCACTGTTGCCTCCTGTGCTTACAGAACAATCCTAGTGCAATGAAGTCTTTAAATGAAGTCAAAAGCGAGATCTAAATACTCGGTTCATTGTCAGTAATACTTAGTGTTAAAGAAGGCACTTGATTTGAAATATATTTTTTTATTTCAAATCTTAATTATTACCCGTAATAAATTGTCATACCTTGTTTTGGATTTAGATGCCCGTGTTATATAAACTTGATGTCGTGCAAGTGTAGTACAGTTCCCCTCTTCACAAAATTTTTTTTTGTTTTGTTTTGGGGTATTTTCTGACAAAGCCATCTTAGCGCTAAGATTATCGTAACCCCTACTCTGTAACAATGATTTACGGCAGTTGTAGCGCAAAGATCGTTTTGTGAAACGTGGCCTATGGACGGTCATTATAAAACTTCTTAAAATATTCTTAGTATTTTACCGAGTCCCCGTGAATGATTAAGTCTTAAGAAAAATCTAAGTAGCTCCACGTATGCCCATTCAACAGTCACGTGACGCTCATGCCGCTTGAAGGCCAGTCAACACTCATTCGTGACCAACTCGTGTTATTCCGGGACAAGCCGAATAGCTTGCAGGTTACGGAAAGGGGCGAGTGGTGACGAATGGTCAACACTGGATGCAGCTACGCCGATCTGCATGTTCGTCAGGCTTTGACTTCGTGATATCTGAGATCAATTGTATGTCGATTGTGGCAATTTAAATCAGGATCATAGTTTTTATTTTATTATAATTATGTATACTTGGTGACGAGCGAAGGGCGGGTTGCTAATTGGTTGTAACACACAGTCAAGGGGTAGAGTTATTTGTGTTCCCTCGATCTCAGTTTGTGTTTACCTTTTTTGTTTTGTCGTTATATTTTCATTTTCGTAATCAATCAGTCATTTCTCAATGTATAATTATGATGGTAAGCGCTACTTTTAAACAGCAGCAGGGGCGGTGGGGTAGCCTAGTGGTTAAAGCGTTCGCTCGTCACGCCGAAGACCCGGGTTCGATTTCCGACATGGGTACAATGTGTGAAGCCCATTTCTGGTGTCCCCCGCCGTGATATTGCTGGAATATTGCCAAAAGCGGCGTAAAACCATACTCACTCACTCACTCAAAACAGCAGCCGGCAAAAATAATGTTTGCTCACAATCTAATTTATATATTTGCATCAGTGGAATTTGGTGTGCAATAAATATGTGCTGTACTATCGCCTTCATTACACGTAACACGTGACTCGAACAAAATCAATTATTGAAAAGCAAACAATTATGCTGTAAAAAAAAGTGCCCGCCACACAAAAATAACATTGTTGCCATGTGTTTGTCTTTAAAAGAAATTAAGGCTCATAGTTTCAAATAAAACATATACCTGGATTTGTAGCTGCAGCTGCAATAATAGCTAACCTCCCCCTCCCAGGTTGTTAGGATGTCAACTACATGTTCTATGCTGCTGCAAGTGGTTCAGGGCATTCAGGTGAGCTACAGAGCACCGAGTCTCGAATGCCTGTCTATGCCTTAAACTATTCTGTGGAAGATGAAAGCTCGTATCATTGTGACCTTGTCAATTTTATCTCGTCATATGCAGGGGGCACGGGTGGCCCAGTCGTCTAAGGCGCCGCGGTTCGCTGTGCAGAGTTGCGTCCCTTGGACACGCCAGAAACCTAGGATTGTTGGTTCGAATCCCGGTTCGCCCCGATTATGTTTCTAGGTGTGTCATCAGCGTACCCGTGCTCGTGGGTTTCACCGAAGTGGTAAACGTCTGAGACCTGCATCACTTCGGGCTTTCCTCCCGCATTAAGCTGACCCGGCGTGATATAACTGGAATAATGTTAAAAGCCGCGTTAAACCCAACTCACTCACTCACTCGTCATATGCATCATCAATACACGTGTCGCACGTTCATCCTCTTGTTCAGGCTGCATCTGTGCCATAAACTACTGGGTAACAAAGCTCACTTTTAATGATCTATCTTCTTTCGGGAGCCATTTTCTTGGAAGGGGCTATTCTATATATCTAACATCTGTGATTTAACTGTATATAAATTCGATTTGAGGGGCTTTTCCTCTGTTCTGGGTGTGTAAAAAAGGGAAACTGGTGGTTGTTCCAAAGGTTGTACAATTTTCTTTCCAAGAACGAGAGGTCTTTTTTCAATGAAGTGAAATCTGTTCCGTCCATTTTTTTACCAAACTCTTTCACTAGCAATGTTCGCTAGCAGATCTGCTGTCTTTTCTGTGATTCATTTTGGAATGTATTTGAGAGTGTGCTTTTTATGTGATAACATGCGGAAATGTTGTAATTAAAAGTATACTCGTCAGAGTCGTTTTGTAATAAAATCATTGAAATCATCCTCCCGTGTTTGTTTCCATTCACGAAGTCAACTAACCTAGAGTGGAATGCACAATACATGGGATAGGGTGAAATGGGGTTAAGTATCGCGTTCATGATTATTGCGTTTATATAATGCACTTTAGACATCACTCTACTGTCTACTACTACTACTGTGTGTGTACCGCCTCCGTGGTCTAGTGGTAGAGCGTCCGCCCGGAGAGCGGAGTGTCCGGGGTTCGATCCCCGGCCGCGTCATACCAAAAGACGTTAAAAGATGGTACTTGTTGTGACCATGTCTGGCGCTCGGCATTAAGGGGCTAAAACAAGGACTGGTCGGCTCGGAGTCAGTATACTGTGTCTGATTGGGGTATTCATGTTAAACTGCGGCATGGTATCTCAGTGAGGTAGCACTATAAATCGGCATCAGTCCGGACTAGTACAAGCACCACACAAACACACACACGTACATGTACGTCGCTATATAAGCGCAATAATCTTGGACGCGACGTTAAACCTCACCTCACCTCACCCCACTTGTGTGTGTGTGTGTGTACCTGTGCGTGTACGTGTGTGTGTATCTTTGTTGAAGCAAAAACACTCGCGTCGTCGTTTGCCACATGTAGTAAAGAAAGTGTGTGACTGTTATGTCAGTAAAATCTATGACTGCGTCGTGTAAGGAAAACGCGTGACTGTGTACCCTGCATGTGGACGATGTCAAAGGCCATATTTACCCAAATGCAGTAATCGAGTTGTATGGTGAAACACACCCATGTAGAGTATCACCGTATGTGGTATATCAGTGAGCCGCAGAAGCCTACAGTTGTCAGTTCGTCGTAAGTCACGTTCTTTTAGAAGTCTACTTTCTGCAACATCGCTACGACACCACTCGATGGTCATAGCGGCCGATTCAGGACAACCTTTGTCTGAATAAACATACGCCAAGTCTAACGATCATGCAGCCATGACATTTGTCAAGAATCACTTAATCGACATTTCTTATAAGATACAAACACAATGGTATTATGCATTTGGTATCAACCCGCTTCGTCAATTTTTTTTCAAACGCGTAAACAGTAAAGAAAAGAATTTATGGATTTCAACTTCTTTATTATGAGGAACACAACGCTTCGGAGTATGTACTTACTCCTTCATCATGTGAATGAATTACATACTTACTTACTTACTTTGGAGATTTAACGTGCGCTTTCCGACGGATGCGTATTTCGCACACGGGCCCGGCCAGGCCATTTAATGTGTTTCCGAAAGGGGCGAAAGTTGTGTGTGCAACCCAAGAGGGGGCTTTAGGGGTTGCTTATATAGAATTTTGGAATTTTGAGATTTGGAATAGATGCCGATGGGGTTGGGGAGGAGAACTAAGGGAGCTGGGTAATTAATTACATTACACTTAGAACAAGAAAGGTGGTAAGATAACAGGTTTAGTCCTGGCTTCCAGTTGTCCATACAATCAGCGCTAATTACTGTAAAGTCTTGGCTTCCATTGTCTGTTGCTAATCACTTATCAGCGTCAATCATCTGTTGGCTTTCCTTGTTAAGTTTCCGCCATTTGTTATCTTATTACTTTTATTGTTCTTAAGTGTACATATATACATGCTTTCTGTCTCATGGCATTCATTCACCTGATGAAGGAGTAAGCATTGACTCCGAAACGTTGTGTTCCTCATAATAAAGAAATTGACATCCATAAATCATCTTCCTTATGTGTATCACTTCTAAACGACCACCAAAGACAGTAAAACAGTAGCTTTTAGACAACCCAGGTAAAGTGAGTGAGTGAGTTCGGTTTAACGCCGCTTTTAACAGTATTCCAGTTATATCGCGGCGTGTCAGCTTAATGTCGGTGGAGAGCCCGAAGTGATGCAGGTCTCAGACGTTTACCACTTCGGTGAAACCCACGAGCACGGGTATAGTGCTGACAAACCTAGAAACATAATCGGGACGAACCGGGATTCGAACCCACGATGCAACTTTGCACAGCTAATCGCGGCGCCTTAGGCGACTGGGCCACCCGATGAAGTAGGCATATGGATCAATCCATTTTACTGCGTACAGTGATGTACGAAATTACAACAAAAAGACAAATTTTCTTCATCAATTCATTCACCTATCTTAGCGCTTCAAAAGTGCCACAAGCGTGATGTTGTCAACCCATTTTACTGTGAAAGACTAATTAATACTCTCCAAGATGTGCAACTCTATCAGAGATTAATTCATATATTCAAAACAAGTACTCCTCTATACCCTCCACTCCAAATCTTAGCTATATTCATCCGTACTTAGTACGTAATTAGTTAATTAACTCCCTTACAGTTTTTAATTTAAAAACAACATAATTAATCTTATCCCATTACTAGGTGTTTGATTCTATTGTCTGCTATTAATCTCAGTTCACTTACTTTTCTTAATTTAAAAAACTTAAATTAATCATATCCCATTACGTAGTACTTGAATAAACAGTGCTGTTAATCTATATGTGGTATCACTATTTCAAGATGTCCCAACCCAAACACCCCTATGCCCACTAATAGTCTCTCCCAAACAGATTATACGGGTCAGTGACTACACGGATTGCACTGAGCCATGGAGAAACCACTCATGCATGGTTAGACAACCCAGGCAGACTGAAGCTCTAAAAGTTAGACGACTCGGATTGTAACCATGCATTTACTGTCAGCCAGCCCGAAAGAGCTGTGCAACTACGTCACTTCTCATCAATTACTGTGGGTCATATATAGGACTTAATCCGTGTCAGGTGACCTTGGATATATAAGCCTATCAGAGACGGAAAGATGAATGTCTAACCTGGCGCACAGTGCTTCTTGTGGCTACCTGTATACAGTAAATACGTGTACCCACCGCAAGCTGCCGACTGTTGGCACTTGATCGAGAACCATACACCGATCCCTCACATATAGAAATTTGCAAATAATCATTCAACGTCACATGTGTCTGTAACCCATACAGCCAACGCGATGTTAGATCGATGACGGTGCTGCTCATTATTCAGATTGAATTTTACCACTCATAGATCATAGCACCTGTAAGATCGAATCGTTCATAGATTCCTCTCTACGGCCATCTTACTAACTTGGCGGCCATGTTGGATTTATGTGGCCGGTGTTTTTCAGCTCTGCTTAGAAACCCAATTTGTAATGAATCACCTTTGAACATACTTTAAACATTTGAAAGTTATGTGTCCAATGGTTATTGGGAGACGAGGTCGATGCAGAAGATACATTTTTCATCTTTTTAAACGATTGGAATTTTAAAAAGTCTACTTTGTTGTCGGCAAGGCTTGGAGAATTATGTGAAGATGATACATACAACAGAAAAGAGTTTGAACGGTAAGTGCTGGTGCTGACGAGTGGATGTCCGAACAGATGAATGGACTGGGATGTGGGGTTGTCGTCGTTTTTGTCAGAAAGACGATGTTGTGAAATCAGTTGCATATCCAACCACAGGGGATTGTAACGCAAAAATAAAGTATTTCCTTTTATATAGTATACTGTGTGTTTATTTGTTTGTTTGTTTAACACCACACTCAGTAATATTCCAGCTATATGACGGCTGTCTGCAAATAATCGAGTGTGGACCAGACAATCTAGTGATGATATCATGAGCATCGATCCACATAATTGGGATACGATGACATACATCAACCAATTCAGCGAGCCTGACCACCCGATCGCGTTGGTCACTTCTTACGACAATATAGTATACTGACACTGGGTGTGACCATATATCTTGTAGCTGCTATTTTTTTTTGCTTTTCAAGACCCTGTGTATCCAACTATACCTACCAATATACTCTCAGTCGCGACGGCCGACGTTCTGACATTTGATTGGCTGCATTTAGAATTCAAGGTCGCTACTTTTGTAATAAGCATACAGACGGCTTATAACCGAACAGATATTCGTTGACCTTTTCGATAGATCGAAGGCCCCAGGATTCAAAACGGCAATCGTGATAGATCAGATTTACAATTAGAAATTGGTCACAATTATGTGTATCTTGTACGAGTCTGCAGTACCGATGTGAAAGAATTGAAATAAACTTCCTGGCAAAGAAAGTATACACTTGAAAATAGGACTTGACCAAAAAGTCACAAAGGATTTCAAAACTTTACTAGGCAGTAACAGTCATCGAAGCACTGCAAACGTGTGGTCCAAACACAACGATGATCACACAACTATTTCTTGTTTGTTTCATTTTTAGCCACCATCAAACAAAGGTATATACCTTTTTTTGCCCGGAAGCTTACACGCAGATATTATGTAGTTTTGCCAAATCAAACTTTATAATATAATAAGTGCGAGAGAGTTGGGTTAAAGTCCTCTTGGAATATTATTTCAGTAACATCACGACATATCAGCTTAGTGTGGGTTGGTTGGTTGGTTTGTTGTTTAACGCCGCACTCAGCAATATTCCAGCTGTATGACGGCGGTCTGTAAATAATCGAGTCTGGACCAGACAATCCAGTGAATAATATCATGAACATCGATCCACGCAATTGGGATCGATGACATGCATCAACCAAGTCAGCGAGCCTGACCACCCGATCCCGTTAGTCACCTTTTACGACAAGCATAGTCACCGTTTACGGCAAGCATGGGTTGCTGAAGACCTGTTCTAACCCGGAATCATCACGGGTCAGCTTAGTGTTGGAGGAGCGCCCGACGTGATGGAGGTCCTCTGTGATTACCCCTTGAGGAAACTTACTATTATGGGTAGTGAGTGAGTTGGGTTTAACGCCACTTTGAACAGTATTCCATCACATCACGGCGTGTCAACTTGATTATGGGAGAAACGCCGAAGAGATGAAGGTCCTGACTGTTCGTAAGTAAATCATGATTATCATATCTTAGTGTCTTTTACGGGTGTGTAAAAAAGTGTATTTGATAACTGATGTGTATGTATTTGCCAAAGGCTGTGGAGGGGTAAACCGATTTCTCTTTCCTGAACTACAACCGACTCTTCCTCTTGGGTAATCACGTGCTTAACAGGGGGACAAAAGCACTTCGGTGATCCACGCAATACAGCCCTCCATCCCCTACGGTGTACAAGTAAATACAAATCATTTTACTGGCGCTTCAAGGAAATTTGCGACACGAGCCTTCCCAAATGTTTGTCATTTGTTTGGCTACTACTGGCTACGGGCTTTCTGAATTCTGAATTTCTGACCATCGAGATCTCACTGTATGGCAACGTAAAACCACAACTTATCTCTCTGTCTTTGTCTCTCTCAAGTCAATGCCAGAGTGCTGTGTGTTGTCCTTTCATATTTTCTATTGAGTTTAATCATGCGTTATGTGTTAAGTCTCGTTACTTTGTTTAACGCCGCAATCAGCAATATTCCAGCTATATGACGACGGTGTGTAAAGAATCTGGTCTGGACCAGACAATCCAGTGATTGACATCAAGCTCATCGATCCATGCAATTGGGATACGAGGACATGCATCATCCAAGTCAACGAACCCGATCACCCGTTCATCATATGTTGGTTGGTTTGTTGTTTAGCAGCAATATTCCAGCTATATGACGACGGTCTGTAAAGAATCAGGTCTGGACCAGACACTCAGGGAGGCTGACCAATATTATTGAACAACCATCTGCTTCATCTATGTCTACAAAAGCCCTATCAAAATATGTATGTATTGCTTTTAAAAGGCTTTTAAATGGTCTCTGATGTGATGTTGGTTTTTATGCCAAGCATCAAATAATTAACATAACTTCCCAAGAGATTCAGTGTTCAATCGGTAATAAACATTATAGATAACCTCCATTTAGGACAGACTTAAATTCTTGGTTTTCGGATGTTTTGTGGGTGAAAAATCCTAGTCGGTAGGTGGGAAATTTAAAAATCACACATTTCAGATTATCTTTAGGTTCTTCGAAAGGTTACCTGAACATGTAGTCACGTGAGCAGTGTTGAGTAAGCGTGTGTAGTGGATCGTGCAGTTTAAACTTTTGTGCGATATTCGTTTTGTAGTGAACACTCTAGTATAAAATACACTTTTCATGGATTTCACATAAAACCAAAGTCTTGCCTTAACATATTTTAAATGTATTCATGCAACGCCACAACATATCACACCATTTGTACCTCCAACAATAGGTCTTCAGCAACCCATGCTTGCCGTAAAAAGCGACTATACTTGTCGTAAGGCTCTCTGACTTGGTTGATGCATATCAATTGCGTAAATCGATGCTCATGGTGTTAATCACTCGATTGTCTGGTCCAGACTCACGTCAAAACTGCCATGGAATAGAAATATACTACTACTACTACTACTACTACTGCCTCCGTGGTCTAGTGGTAGAGCGTCCGCCCGGAGAGCCTTACCGCGTCATACCAAATCAAGTTAAAAGATGGTACTTGTTGTTACTCTGTCTGGCGCTCGCATTAAGGGGCTGAAACAAGGAGTGGTCCACCCTTGCCGAACTAGGCTGGTATTATGGAGTTACGTTTTGTCTGGACTAACGAGTCTATGCATAGTCCCATCAAAATCGCGCACCGAAATCAAAATCCGGTTCGTAAACTGTACCATGTCGTGCAGATTTCGATCGATTGCAGGACTTGCAAAGCATATGTGCATCGCCAATTCGTTGTTAGCAGATATTTTCCACATTTATGTTTTTAATCAAAGTGCTCACGTGATTTGATGCATTTCGCGATGAAAAGACCCGTTTTATCACAATATAGATCTTGATTATCGATCAGATCGTCCTGACTGGGCGCCACCATTTTGATTGAAACAAACGCAAGTGATACGAGAGGTGGAATCTGATTGGCCCATATAGGAGAGGCTTAGAAGGGACATAATTGGTAATAGCCACTGGTGGCGCAACGATCGGGCACAGTAATTCCAGCCTAGTTCGGCAAGGGTGGAAACTGGACTTTTAAAGTCAGTTAACTCACTTGCCTCGGGAACATGAGTGAGTGAGTGAGTATGATTTTACGCCGCTTTTAGCAATATTCCAGCAATATCACGGCGGGGGACACCAGAAATGGGCTTCACTCGGAAAGATGGCTGTGTCTGAGTGCCCAGGGGTATTCATGTTAAACTGCGGCATGGTATCTCAGTGAGCTAGCACTGTAAATCGGCATCAGTCCGGACTAGTACAAGCAGCCGCACACACGCACGTGCATGTACGTGGCTATATAAGTGCAATAATCTTGGACGCGACGTTAAACCCCATTTCACCTCACCTCACCTCACTACTACTACTACTACTACTTTTCTTCTACTAATAATGTGTTTACTAGTAATCAAGCATAATGTTATATATGCCATACCGTTTGCTATTGTTCAGAATAATACATGTAACTTGTCAGGAGTAACTCAGCACAGATCGGTCTTTGATCTGTGCGATCGGATGACACTGAAGACGTCGATCGGCTTCAGCTGAACGTGGTATGAGCGCTCACCTGAGGGTCACGTGATCGTCGTCAACCAGACCACAAAGATGGCGGCCGGTAAAGTTGCTCTTGTTACCGGTGCCAATGCGTAAGTAATTTCCCTGCTAAGAAAACTCTTATCGGTATATCAGCTAACCCATGTAGTTACATTAATGAGATGTGTTTGTTTTGAAAGGATATTTCGATAGTTGAAGTTGTTGAGAGTCGCGAAGAGAATGGGAAAGCTGTTTCGAACTGGCAGACGATCACGAACGTAAAAATTGGCTTGGTTGGTTGTCATCAGCTGGTGATCAGCTGGTGATCTTTACAGCTGTTCTACATAAGTCGTTAACTGTGAACACCAAATATCTACCGGGCAGTGTGCTCACCGTCAATGCCTTGATGTGCATGTCCCCGCTAGCCATGAGATGGTACGATAGCGACATTTGACGACGAGAAAGTAAATTTGTACGTGATCAAATTATCTTTACACACTAGCCAGGAAAACATGCAGATTGCTTTTCATGTTAGTTCAGTGTTGCATGATTAATGTTCGCATCTGCCGTCTATGTTTGTCTGCAACATAAGGTTTATATTTTCTAAATGTGTTGGATTTTGATTCTAGTTCTGTCAGGGTATTTTTAACAACTTTGAAATAGCTGTAATTTAATATTTTGTAGTACTACGTGCTTGTGTCAAAGAGTATCTGTTCCTGTAGTGAAACTGTTCCTATGTTACTTGCCTCTGGGGAATTACTCCCATGGAACACATTTTTACTTGGAAATCTTTTCCACGATACATTTTCATTGGCAATGTTTGTTCCGGGTGGAGTTAATTCCTAAGTTATTTAAAGTGCCGCATTTTGCTGTGCAGAGTTGCATCCTTTATTTGTTCAAGGGTCCTATTATCATTGATTATTGTGGATCGCTACTACATGAAGCTGATTTTGATAATAAGCCTTAGAGTTTTAAACTTTTGTCTTGTATGTTGATCATGTTTTGATGTGCTGTATGTAAAATGAATATTGTTGTGTGTCCTTTGGGACGCAGTATATTCTTTTGTGCGTCCATTCTTAATATTTGTGACGTTGTTACAACAAAAAATAGAATAATAAAATGTCGCCCCTCTCACATTTTGTTTTGAAATTTGGTGGAAAATCTAATAATATTGTTACCTAATAATTCCCAACTGGAATGCCCATATATCCATTCCATGTTCCTAACAGTGGTCTTGGCCTAACTCTGTGTGAACGTCTACTCTCGGAACACAAAGATCTGAAGCTTTGCCTTGCATGTCGGAACAAGCTCCGAGCTGAAGTGGCCCAAGAAGCTCTGAAACTTTCCCATCCTGATGCCGACATCTCTATTATCATCGTTGACACCTCCAGCCTACAGTCAGTCTACAGGGCAGCCCGGGAGA
The DNA here is from genome assembly GCF_022045235.1 of Haliotis cracherodii. Classification (NCBI taxonomy): domain Eukaryota; kingdom Metazoa; phylum Mollusca; class Gastropoda; order Lepetellida; family Haliotidae; genus Haliotis; species Haliotis cracherodii. Next base: position 3,824,529 of record NW_027266272.1, on the reverse strand, counting down.
TCAAACACAGGTAAGTGACATCTGTACCGGAACTGTCAGGTGTTCTTATGTAGCAGGTCATTGTCCATCACCAGATCTCCTGAACTGTCAAGTGTACTTATTTAAGAATTGACCTCTTTGTGTGAGTTCATTGGAGTATGAACCTTCATAGAGTTAGGGCCAAACTGTATGAACGTTGGAGCTTGCAACGACGATCATACAATGTGAAAGTCAATTCTTATTATTTTTTTATCACAATTTCTTACCTCAAAGGATGTAGGCCAAGATCTAAACACAATTTTATTTAGTACATGTGACTTCATGTTTACACTGACAGCCATACAACAACCAGCTGTATCACGGAGTAAAATAGTTCCTCAAAAAGAGAGGTGACATGGGCGTATGGAGGCACAACTTGCTCTTCAGAAGCATTTTACCCAGTACATTTGTTCAAAACATATCCTTATTAGATGAGAAAGGTCTGTGAAGAACTACCTCAGTTAGTCAGTCACAATGACAGTGCGTCGTAATACATTTACATCAAGTACAAGACGTCAAAATGGCCGACACGATAAACGAGTGACGGGAGAGATTTCCGAAGTTGTTAATGAACCTGTGGCGGTTACATGTGTTAGGCATCATTGATCAACTGGCCGATCATTGAAAGGTGAATAAAGATGCGTCAAACAGACACAAAGATAAATTCATAGATTGCTGGAGACGTCAATGTCAGCCTAGGCACGGATTGAGTCGATACTACGATTGTTTAGATGTGCTTTTCTTTGTTTGTTCATTAGGATAGGCCACAGCGAGGACAATCGTTAACAATCATGCAGTCATGCTCTCTGACATTTATCAATGTATACTGAAACACTGAAACCAAGAATAAAGGTTCTATATGATCAGAAAGAACGATTATGTATGTTTTCGTGCCAGGGAATTCCCAGGGGTTTCCCCAGGAATGTGGAAGTAGTCCGTCAGTGTTTACACATTTCAAGAACACGATCTCGTGAAAAACGTATGAACGTCAAATTGTGTCTTTCATACACTTATGAACGTCAATTTCGCGGACATGTGACCGACCTCTCGTCCAATGGAAAAGCGGTATATCGTGTAAACTTCAAATTAAAAAATTATATAGAGGTGTTTTGCAGGTACAGCCGCCTGGACCTCCTGTACCTCAACGCGGGCATCATGCCAGTCACTGGCTTTAACTGGTCCCACTTTGTCAAGGGCCTCTTCTCCAGGTGAGACAGTCTGTCTGATGCATGATGCATGATCAAACTAATGTGATACTCACTCAGGCTATCATTCTGTCAGTGTCACAGCAATGAGGGGACTGATGTTTGTTTGATGTTTAACACCGCACTCAGCAATATGCCAGCTGTATGACGGCGGTCTGTAAATAATCAAGTCTGGACCATCCAGTGATTGACATCACAAGCATCGATCCACACAATTGGGACATGATGACATGCATCAAGCAATTCAGCAAGCCTGACCACCCAGCCCCGTTAGTCGCCTCTTACGACAAGCATGGGACTGATGAGTTATACTGTCTGGTGTAAATTGAATCAAAAACACTCGAGCATTTTACTTGTACATTTTAGCATAAAAGTTGGATGGAAAACTCCATTGTCTTGTATCTTCCCACCAGACAGGGATTGTGTGATCATTGTGTGGCATTATTTCCCCATTTCCCACCATGTGACTGTGCACATTTTGTGACATTGCTTCCCCACGTCTCCCTGACAGTGACTGTGTGCACATGCTGACTACCGCCAAGGGGCTACTTAAACAGGCTGACTTCACCACGGAGGAGGGATTCCGCAACATCTTCGCAACCAACCTGTTCGGACATTTTGTTCTGGTAGGCAACTGATGATGTTTAACAGACAAATATGTCAAGGGATATCGCAGTACAGAGTTTGCAACGCAGTGACAATAGGTTATAATCAGTGAGTGACTATATTTTGTATAGTCTGTACAGCCTGCCTCTGTGGATAGACTGTCTGCTCAGAGACCGCCTACATGGTCTAGTCATCTTCCTGAGGCAAGGGAGTTAACTGACTTTAAAAGTCCAGTTTCCACCCTTGCCGAACCAGGCTGGCATTCCTGGGCTCTATCGTAGCACCACCAATGGCTGTTACAAATTAAGTCCCTTTTATGTCTCTCCAATGGACCAATCAGATGGAATCTCTTGTATCACTTGTATTTGCTTCAAACAAAATGGCGGCACCCAGTCAAGACGATCTGATCGATAATCAAGATCTATATTGTGAGAAAATGTGTCTTACATCGCGAATGCATCAAATCACGTGAGCACCTTGATTAAACACTTGAAAAGATTTAAAAAATATCTGTTTACAACGAGTTGGCAGTGCACATGCTGTGCAAATCCTGCAATCTACCGAAATCTGCACGACAGTTTACAAACTGGATTTCGATTTCGGCGCGTGATTTTGTTTTGGACAGCCAAAATCTCACTCCATAATACCAGCCTAGTTCAGCAAGGGTGGAAACTGGACTTTTATAGTCAGTCAACTCTCTCGCCTCGGGAAGATGGTCTAGTGGACGGAGTGCCTGCCCAGTGAGAGGGAAGTTGGTGGTTCGATCCACTGGCCGCATCATACCAAAAGACGTTGAAAGATGGTACTTGTTGTTACCCTGCCTGTCGCTCGGCATTAAGAGGATAACACAATGACTGGTCGACTCGGAGTCAGGGTACTCTGTCTGAGTGAGGCGTACTATGTATCTCAGTGTGCTAGCACTAGTAAACTGGCATTAGTCTGATCATCCAGCCACACACGCTGGCATGGATGTCATTATATAAATGCAATAAAGTGACGTTCCACCTCCCCTGTGTGCTAGTGGTTGCTTCCATGTTTCCAGATTCGCCAGCTGGAAGAAATCATAGGGTGTACCAACAAGCCAGGCCACGCAACCCAAGTTGTCTGGACATCATCCAGTGCTGCCCTGAAGGACAATTTTGACATAAAAGACATACAGCATAAGAACGGGTAAAGATGGGTGCTCTTCATTGGTGTTGCCAAAAAGAGAGTCTATTTTTTTAAATTTGGTTTTACAGATTCGCCTGCCCCTAAAATATTGAAAAGTAGAAAAAACTAGCATCTTCTATATTCTGCCAACCAACTGCAACATTGTGATGTAGCTGTCACCTTTCATGTTCATCATGTTTGCCACACGATCATTAAATAGTATTATCATACCTCCCTGTCAGAATGATGAGATCTGATTGGTTCACATGATCTTGATAAAATACTGTGTATCCCGCCTGGGAGGGAAATATATTTCTGAGCGGGAGAATAAATCACTTATACCAAGCCAAGCAAATAGACTCAATCAAAGAGCTGTTTTCTATCAATTTTGAAATTGTTACAATTCTTTTACAATGCAAGATTAAAACATTGGTAAGATAAATTTGTTGTAGCAGTATACTCGGAGTACATGTATTAATGTGCGTCTATAGGGATACTGCTACATATTAGAGCATGTTCAACTGCAAGACCACGGACTTGACCAGTGTCCATGGACTTGACCAGTACTGCGTGCTGGACAACATATTCAAATAACTTCATGAAGGACCGTAGAAATCTGAAATCGTTTTTTCCCCCCTTCTGCTGAACAGTGAGTGAGTGTGTGAGTTGGGTTTTACGTCAATTTGAACAGTAGTCCAGTCATATCACAGTGGACAGCCTAATGTGAGAGGAAAGCCAAAAGTGATGCAGGTCTCAGACGTTTACCACTTTGGTGAAACCAATGAGCACGGGTATGGTGAACCGTGATTCGAACCCATGATCATAAGTTTCTGGTGCCCAAGGGACGAAACTCTGCTCAGCAAATTACGGCACCTTAGATGACAGAGTCACCCCTCCCCTCAAGCTGAATGGGGGCCCATTCCATAAAGTGATGTTAGAGCTATTACTGTCCTCAGTCTATGCTAAAGACCAAAGATTACTTTGCGAATGGGATCCTGAATGTTTTCATTGACTTTTTAAAAAAACGCTGAACATTACTGAATTTTGCTGATCATTTTCATCTTGATCTTTCACATCCTTCATAAGAGTAGTGGACCCATGATAGGTCTTCATCAAACCCATGCTTGCCGTAAAGGCGACTATGCTTGTCGTAAGAGGCTACTAACAGGATCGGGTGGTCAGGCTCATATCATCAGTCCCATTTGCGTGGATTGATGCTCATGATGTCAATCACTCGATTATTTACAGACCGCCATCATATAGCTGGAATATTGCTGAGTGCAGTGTTAAACAACAAACAAACAATAGAGTAGTGTTGTGGTCAGTGTTGTCTGCAGTGTGTCTGAATAGTGTCAAGCATGGATGATAATGTCAGTATTTTTTACCATATTCACTGTATAAATGGCCCTGACCATCGTCCCCTTCTAACACCTACAGCAAACAGCAGCACAGTAGAGGCATGTCTTGATTACTGAGTAACTGTTATACATATTTTAGTCTCACACAAAGTTTGTTCACTTCTACACAATCTCTGAAAATTAGGCGCATATTATGGCAAATACGGTAATCATTTTATAGTGGGCCTGTGTGGATGATGCGACGTGACGAGGTAACAATGATCAGTAAACATTACCTCACTGAAAGTACAGCGACAAGTGACTGATGTGTATTTTTAAAATCCCTGTGCGTAATTTTACTTTCATTTTGCATTAAGGCAACCTGAAGCTATGCCTAAGTGGTCTTGGGGTTTTCAGTGTCTGTCTGGAGAACGGAAGGTCTGTGGTTCGATCCCCGGCTGTGTCATAAAAAAAGTCGGCGAGCCTTACCACCCAATCCCGTTAGTCGTCTCTTTGAACAAGCATATTTACCTTTTACGACAAGTACGGGATGCTGAAGGCCTATTCTACCCTGGATCTTCGTGGGTAAAAGATAGAACTTGTTGTTGGCCCCAGGACATTTAAGAGATACAACACTGACTGATTGGCTCAGAGTCAGTATACTGTGTCTGAGTGGGGTATCCATGTTAAACTGCAGCATGGTATCTCAGTGGGCTAGCACTATAAAACCAAAGGTGAGGTGAGGTGAAATGGGGTTTAACGTCGCGTCCAAGATTATTGCACTTATATAGTGACGTGCATGCACGTGTATGTGTGTGTGTGTGTCTGCTTGTACTAGTCCGGACTGATGCCGATTTAAAGTGCTAGCCCACTGAGATAACATGCCGCAGTTTAACATGAATACCCCCATTCAGACACAGTATACTGACTCCGAGCCGACCAGTCCTTGTTTTAGGCCCTTAGTGCCGAGCGCCAGACAGGGTAACAACAAGTACCATCTTTTAACGTCTTTTGGTATGACGCGGCTGGGGATCGAACCCCGGACCTTCCACTCTCCAGGCGGACGCTCTACCATTAGACTACGGAGGTGGTCTATAAAACCCAGCCACGCAAGCAAGCACGTGGCTACATAAGTGCAATAATCTTGAACTCATGTTAAACCCCTTTCACCTCACAAATTGTCCGGGAAACGTGATGATGTACATGGCGAGGTTGTAAATGATGCTGATTCCGTGTGACACGTGTTCCAGATGTGACCCCTACAGTTCATCTAAATATGCTACAGACATGCTCAGTGTGGTACTCAATGACAAGCTCAACCACAAGGTGAGTTATCTCCCTTCATTGATTCTGTTATTCAAATCTCTAGCTAACTTGGAATTTTTTTTTAAATCCTTCAAAGATTCATTTGTACATTGCAATTACAGGCAATATGGCCACCATGATTAAGGCTGTAGGACACGGAGTGTCTGTCTGTCTGAGTGGTACAATACCCCACAGTAAAGCTGGAGTAAATATGTAATGGAGAAAGCACTCAAATCTGTTGATTCCGGAAGTACCCATTCCACTTCCAGGATCAAACAGATTCAAGTGATTTCTCTGATTTGTGGTTGATATATAATTTCTCTATAATTTTACTTAATGACCTATAGTTGCATCAATTATTTGAACTTTTCACCTGTGAATCGTGACATTACTAAGTCATACCTCCATGTTTTGTTTTCTATTGGTGTTTCTGAGCAGGAGGTTTGTATGTGTTGTTGCAGGGAATCTACTCTCACAGCGTGTGCCCCGGGCTGGTCATGACGAACCTCACCAATGGCATCATGCCGCCGTGGTTCTGGACAATAATGTGGCCAATCATAATGCTGGTAGGTAGGAAGTTTAGCACCACTTGGTGTAGACCTCTAACACTTGTTGAAACACAAGAATATGTATGTATAGAGTGCTACACCTGTTCCCCTGTAGTTGCTGTGTCTTAGACATCTGGGCCACAAATTGGCATTTGTTTGTTTATTGTCTATGATTGGTTTTGGTTTTTTGTTTAACACCACACTCAGCAATATTCCAGCTTTAGGGCGGCTGTCTGTAAATAATCAAGTCTGGACCTGACAGTGTTTCACATCATGAGCATCAGTCTACGTACCTTGGATATCCGATGGCATGCATCAACCAAGTCTGACCTCCCGATACCGTTAGTCACCTCTTATGACAAGCAAGGGTTGGTGAGGACCAGTTATTAGACATGTTAGAAGGTCCCTAGCTAAAGTCACTTGTTGCAGTTCATCAGAATGATGATGGGGGGTTGCTGATGGCGGTGTTCTCCTCCAGAGAAACAAGCTTTGTTCCACAAAGTGCAACTACAACTTGAAGATCACTTTGTGGTAGGGCTGGAACGGGTAACTCGGGTACCCAGGTCTGGTGGGTACTGAGTAGGACCCGGTTCCCACAGGACTATCCGGACCCGTGGTTAGTCACGTGGTTCTGATTTTTCATATGGTTGAATAAAGATATAACTTAAATCAACTTCAATGTATGAATGACCAGATTGTTTAATACATGTATCTGGATACATTTTGCCAGGGCTATGCTAAAAATGTTCCCAATCGGACATTTTGAGACATCTCCTGAGACCAACAGTGGGTACCCAGGTAGGGTCGGATAATAGGGGGGTGGGTACCCGGGTAGTAAATTTGGACTCGTCCCAGCCCTTATTTATTCTTTATTTGTTCATCATGTTCCTGTAATCTTGCACATTGTTGAAGTAGTACCCCTTGATTCAGTTACATTTTGACGAGAATAGGTAAACTATTGGAAGCATTCTAAGAACCTTTATCATGTTTGTAACCACAAAAATATATCATTGTCAGCTGTTGGCTTCTCAAAGGAGTTTATTAAACAGTATACTGCATGGTATAAGACCAATGATTTTTCTTTTGCTCAGGGTCATACATGGATGCCGTGTGTTTGATTTTTTATTTGCACTGTATACATGGATGACATGTGTTTGATTTGCACTGTTTACTTGGATGCCGTATGTTTGATTTGCACTGTTTACTTGGATGCCGTATGTTTGATTTGCACTGTTTACTTGGATGCCGTATGTGTGATGTTTTATTTGCACTGTTTACTTGGATGCCATGTGTTTTATTTGCACTGTTTACTTGGATGCTGTATGTTTGATGTTTTATTTGCTCTGTATACAAAGATTCACCATGTTATATCTCAGGTCCGGTTCTTCGTACCCAGCACCAACTATGAGACGTACAATGGCTGTGAGGCTCAGGTAATCCTCAGGACACCATCCTCCTTTCTACAGGGAATTATATTGCCAGTATACTGTTATTTATACCCTGCCACCATAGCTCATGTTTCTCACAAACCTATCACAGAACTTTGCTCACTCTTGAGTTTGAAATCAACAACCAATCAAATGCCTCTCCTAAATGGGAGTGTGGCATAGATCTATGTTTAAAAATCACGGCATCTTACGAGGAAGCAATCAATATATTTAATCAAATCAGAAGACTGTTATTAATATATAGCTGGAAAAGATGTTTTCCTGAATATGTTAAGATATGGAGAGGAAAGTTCTTATGTATCCAAGTGTATTTTGTATTTGGGACTGTTGGCAACAAAGCAAGTCATTCAAAGCAAATTCAAAACAAGGTTATGGTGGTGGATTGTTCCAGGGCTATTATCACAACAGCCGGGGCGGTCGGGTAGCCAAGTAGTTAAAGCGTTCGCTTGTCGCGCCGAAGACCCGGGTTCGATCCCCGATATGGGTGCATTGTGTGAAGCCCATTTCTAGTGTACCCCGCTGTTATATTGCTGGAATACTGCTAAAAGTGATGTAAAACTATACTCACTCACTCACTTTAATCAGATATCAGGGTTTTACGAGACACTCAAGTTTGTGTCCAGTACACACTAATGTAGAGAATGGACACAGGAAATGAATATACTGAATCCTGAGGGATGCACAAACCATACTCACTCACTCACCCACTACAGCTGGCAGTGATATTGGTTACAGAATTACATGAACATTGTTCAAAATTAACTATGGAATTTAAAGACTTGGGCGGTCTCTTCTGTCAACTACCATAACAGAAGACCTCAAGGACTTGCAAGACTCGCATTAATTTTGAATATAGATAGATAATTACAATATAAACCTCATAAGTAGATACTTATGGCTCAGTCTCTGTGCCACTAAATGATAGTCACCTAGTTGATTGTGGGTCAGTGTTAGGCATAGGTTGTTGCTTGTTCTACAAGGCATCCCTGAAATGGCTGGACTGTCTCTGTGGTCTAGTGGATAGAGCGTCTCCCCAGAGACCAAAAGGTCAGTGGGTTGATCCCCAGCCGTGTCGTACCAAAAGACATTAAAATATGGTACTTATTTTTTCCCAGACTGGTGCTAGGCATTAATGGGATAAATCACGTTCTGGTCAGCTCGGAGTCAGTACACTGTGTCCGAGTGGAGTATCCTTGTTAAACTGTGGCATGGTATCTCAGTAGGCTAGGACTATTAAACCAGCATCAGTCTGGACTAGTACAAGCAGACACATGAACATTGCCATAAGTGCAATAATCTTGAACGCGACATGTACTGTGACCAGTTGTTCCATAAACAACAAAGCACAGCCAGCTATGACCGACATCACTTTTTATTTCTGTTGGTGGCGATTTAGTGGTGATGGTAGAGTGGTAAAAAGGCTAAAAAATACAATTAAAGCCTAATTAAGTCTATTATTATAATCTTTATAATTACTTTGGAACAAAACCATCTTAAGCAAGTGTTCTTTGATACTTTACTATCTAGCGTTAACAATGATGAGGTAGATATTTTACGACACTTTACTCACTTCAACTTCGATAAGGCAACAACAAAACTTTGAGAAAACATTTGGCGTTAAGAGCATTTTCCATGCTTACAAATATTATCAGAGAACACAAATAATTGTACTTACACTGTGGGGACTGTATAATAGGAGTTGAATTCTGTGGTCATAGCTAAAGAAATAGCAGTCAAACACAATGTGCTTTCAGCATGAAAACGCAAACCTCTTTCGACAGGAGAGCTGCCAAAGGGAAGTAAATCGTGACTGCCCCAAATTGAAGCGTCGTACAATAACCATGAGTGACAGAACACGACACTAAACCCCTTTAAATTTCACCTCAAAAGGCTGTGATATTGCTTACTGATGCTTCAAACAAAAGACTTGATACATGATATTATCATAAATCTTTGTTATAGATGTGGCTGTCCCATCAACAACCTACAACCCTGGATAGTCATGTCAAGTTCTGTAGCGAGAGCTCAGTGTTTGGACATAGATCTGTGAAACAGAAGAAGGTATATACAATATGTGAAAATTGTAACTCTCCAGTGTGCCTGAAGTCCCTGATACTGATCCTTGCTGTGTGAACACTGTACCATGCTTGTGGGTTTTGCCAAGGGACCATCTTCCTGAGGCAGGGGCATTAACTATAAAAGTCCAGTTTCCACCCTTGCCGAACTAGGCTGGAATTTCCAGGTTCGATCATAGTGCTACCAGTGGCTATTATGAGTTATGTCCCTCTTATGTTCCTCCTATTGACCAATTAGATTCCTTCTCTCATATCACTTACATTTGCTTCAAACATAATGGTGGCACCCAGTCAAGACAATCTGCTCAATAATCAATATCTATATTGTAATTAAACGGGTCTAACCCCGCTAAGTGCATCAAATCATGTGAGCATCTTGATTAAAAGCATGAAACAATTTGCAAAATATCTGTCAACGCCCAGTTGGCGGTGAACATGCTTTGCAAATCCTGCAGTTGACCGAAATCTGCACTGGAAATCCATTTTGCTTAGGAACCGGATGTCTTGTTCGTTCAGCGATTTTGATTGACTGTATAAACTCGTTAGTCAAGCCAAAATGTAACCTCATGATTGCAGCCTAGGTGGAAAGGTGGAAACTGGACTTTTACATTCGTGACCAGCCCGTACAAGCCGAATAGTGACTCGTGCCCCTCTCGTGGCCATTTTTGTGACCGGGTTCCGTCTTAGCGCAAATGGGCATTCCTAAAACAATTGTCAACTCGTTGCGTAATGGTTCACATATATTTCCCCGTATATTATATATATTTCAGATGCAATTTAAAGCACATCAGGACATGCAGAATTATACAGTATGATTGAACACATTTAACTGTGTGTTGGGTATATTTTTAGATACAAGACATATGTAAAATCAAAAATTATTTCTGAGGGATTCTTTGACGAAGAACTTGAAACCATACGCACATTCTGATTGGTTTGTCGTATTTTCGCACATTACATTCATCGATAGGGGGATGAGTCTTCTTGCAGGTTACGGAAAGGGGTGAGTGTTGATGAATGTGGACTTTTATAGTCAATTAACTCCCTTGCCCCGGGAAGAAGCCAGGGAGTAAATCTGAGACACTCTGGCTGCATGGACTCAAAAGTGGCATCGGACTTAATCACTCCATCATCTATTGTGTTCATAAACACTCAGACCTTTCACTAAGATGCGATACCTCTCTAGTTGAAGATATAACAACCCTATATTAGGTGATTCATTTGCTTTTGTTCTTACAATGTTGGTGGTCCAAAAAACATTTAAATCTCGACTGTACTTAAGAGTCAAATGAATGCGCCATTATCCTGCCTATTGACTGCACTAACGGATGTCATATCTAAGGGATGTAAGTTCATGTAACTCATATCGGTCTACATCATTTCAAACTTTGTGATGAACACTTTGCAATGAAACCTCTTTTCAAAACAAACTGATTGGTGTGAATTTTTAATAGCTTGAGAGTCAGCTGAATTAAAAACAAATCAGAAAAGTCATTTTAATTATATTTTCATTTTGCAATTTTTCATCTTCATGGATCCATAAACCTACACACAAAAATGAATTGCCTAGGAGGTCATGTCAGGCGAACTCTATTTATGACTACCGAATCAAAATGAAGGTTGCATTGGTTCTTGAGCAAATCAGAGGTCAGCTTTTTAAAACAATTCAGTCATTTCCTTACCACCTCAATTTGGACATTTTGATGTTTACGAAAGAAAACTCACATAGGACACCAAAATTCCTCAGATGGTACTCCCTTTTGGGTGTAGATGTCCTTGGTTCAGAAACAACAGGATGTATAAAATATCCACAATATTATGCTGCAGCCTTTATTATCTACATTTGGAACAGGCCTTTTAACTTCATTTTCAAGATATGGAAATCAGATATGCTGGTCTGAATACTTTCTCACTTGTGCTGAGAATTTAGAAGCATTGACACTGATTGGCTGATAAGAAAGGTTGCCTGACACAACATCCTTTATCGTCAGATCTACACGAATAGATCTGATTTTTGTGAGATTGGAAAATCGTACACTGATGTAACAGACAAAATGCACCAATTCACTCTGTCATATCTGTTCTTGAAGTACTTACAACCGAGACTAAATATTTCTGTCCTGATGTTTGGAAAACCGATAATTTGTTATAATAACCATTTTGTTTTCTGTGTTGTCAGCTGAACATCGACATGGAGCAGGCAGAGTCTCTGTACGCGCAGCTGGAGTCTCTGGAGGGGGAGTTCCGACAACAACACCACAAATCTGGACAATAGCACAACACATCTTCACAATACCACAAATTATGTGGACGAAACCATGACATCTAGACAATAGATAGAGCTACCTCACATTCATACTTAAGGGTTTGGTGACATCTTATTACGTCAGTGTCTCCGTGTCCGAGGCACCCACTCTACCATCATAGTGAACACTTAAGTATAACTATTTTTCAAAATGTTATTGTTACTTATTCTTGAAAGTAATTACCTGCCCTAATGTCAAGGTTGTAAACAACACTGTGTGCTATCTCCTGGCTGTCCCCCTGCAACCAGACACTGACAACTCCCCAATGAATTGTTTGTCTAAACTTTGATGACAGCCAACCGTAACAAGTGTCATGGATCAGCATTAAATGTGTACCGCTTACTTGTAACTATTTTTCATGTATTAATTCTTTAACCAATGACAATTAAGAAGGAGATTTAGTAAGTCACAATTCATGTATAGATAGTATCTCTAATATCTCGAGATAGATTGAGAGATAGATAGTGATCAAGAGTGCTGGCCCTTGCGTCAAACCGCTACATTACATATTATTGAACACCATGTACAATTTGTGCCAAATACCGGTACTATTGAGTCTACCAGCCCAAACTTCTATTTTTGCCATTTTTCGAAGGAGATAATAGTCTCGGTATGTGGACTTGTATAAGCCGATCTTTATATATGTTGTCAAACCATCTGTTATATTATATTATTTATGTGTATATTTACAAATGTGTGGATATTATGAGCTGAGTGTCTTTCTGTGTATAGGGATGTTACTTTCATTGAGGCTGAACTTCAACCCCTTGTCTACTTGACAAGTTCCCGGGTGAGGTTTTCCTAATCTTTAAGGTTTGCAATGGCGACCTGTAGTTCACTGATGAACTCACCAATAAAGGAAAGGATTTAATGCTTTCTTGAATACAGCGTTGAATTACATCTGAATTCAAGAAAATAAGAACTTTTTAAACTACAAACACCGTTGTGTCAAACTTTAATGTGTCGAACTTTCGGTTGTCTCGAAGTAAAAGACGTGTCCCTGCATATTCCTTCTATTGTAATCATTTGTCGGTTGTCTCGAAGCTTGGATAACTCAAAATATTTGCGTAGGTCCCTTCAACTTCCACACAACGGTGTTTAGCTGTTTACATTTTAAACAAAATAATGCATTTTCCGATGAAATCTCAGCTCAAGCCTGTTATAAGTACTATATGTTAGGATTATCAATTGTCTTAACATATACTTACCACATAGAAACACATAGGGGTTGTTTGTATGGACATTTCAGGGCCACTTCTTGCCCCTCCATCAGGTTAATGTTAGCATCACCTCCATCGCCCACTACCCTCCTCCAAGTGATGACAATGACACTGACTTACTGGGTGTACGAGGACGAGGATGACCGCAGTTTTGTGGAGGACAGGGAGGTGAACGGCCTAATGAAGGGGAAAGAAGAAGCCTGTTAGCATCACCTACATCGACCACTACCCTCCTCCAAGTGATGACAATGACAGCATCTACTGGTGTACGAGGACGAGGATGACCACAGTTTTGTGGAGGACAGGGAGGTGAACCGCCTAATGAAGGGGCAAGAAGTAGCCTATTAGCATCACCTACATCGACCACTACCCTCCTCCAAGTGATGACAATGACTTATTGGGTGTACGAGGACGAGGATGACCACAATTTTGTGGAGGACAGGGAGGTGAACGGCCTAATGAAGGGGAAAGAAGAAGCCTGTTAGCATCACCTCCATCGCCCCTACCCTCCTCCAAGTGATGACAATGACAGTGACTTATTGGTTGTACGAGGACAGGATGACCACAGTTTTGTGGGGAACAGGGAGGTGAACCACCTAATGAAGGGGAAAGAAGAAGCCTGTTAGCATCACCTCCATCGCCCCTACCCTCCTCCAAGTGATGACAATGACTTACTGGGTGTACGAGGACGAGGATGACCACAGTTTTGTGGGGGACAGGCAGGTGAACGGCCTAATGAAGGGGCAAGAAGTAGCCTGTTAGCATCACCTACATTGACCACTATCCTCCTCAAAGTGATGACAATGACACTGACTTACTGGGTGTACGAGGACGAGGATGACCACAGTTTTGTGGAGGACGGGGAGGTGAGCGGCCTAATGAAGGGGCAAGAAGTAGCCTGTTAGCATCACCTACATCGACCACTACCCTCCTCCAAGTGATGACAGTGACTTACTGGGTGTATGAGGACGAGGATAACCACAGTTTTGAGGAGGACAGGGAGGTGAGCGGCCTGATGCAGGGGCAAGAAGTAGCCTGTTAGCATCACCTCCATCGACCACTACCCTCCAAGTGATGACAATGACACTGACTTACTGGGTGTACGAGGACGAGGATGACCACAGTTTTGTGGAGGACAGATGAAGGGGGAAGTAGCCCTGAAATGTCGTTACAAAGAGTGAAGCAGTTGTTATCCATAAAAATGTGATGTCTATACGTTCTTCCTTCCTTTAAATTCCTCTCAAAGACCACACACGGGTTAGACATTTCCTCATATGATGTGTTTACACTCAATGAAGAAACAGTTTTTTTAGTGTTTGAATGCAATGCCTGAATGAAGCACCTCATGTCAGTTGTCAGGATTCACTTCAAGTATTTTAATAAAAGAATAGTGTTATTTTTGTGTTTTGATTTGACAAGATGTTAGGGGCGGTCGGGTAGCCTAGTTGTTAAATCGTTCGCTCGTCACGACAAGGACCCGGGTTTGATTCCCGACTTGGGTACAATGTGTGAAGCCCATTTCTGGGGTTCCCCGTCGTGATATTGCTGGAATATTGCTAAAAGCGTTGTAAAAATCACTCTCACTCACTGACAAGATGTTAATACTGATATGAACAGGAAATTTTCTTTTCATTTTTTCAGTTCACTATTAGTGGGAATGGGGATGGGGTGTAGTTATCTAGTGTATCCTGTCTCCACTGTATTGTGACAAACACCCTGGCCCTGTCCCCTACCAGGGTGGTGTTTTGAGGCAGATTCAAATGGCACCATGCTGAAACCAGTCGTATATAATATATGATTAAATTATTCCCACGAGCAAGAGTAGCTCTTGCAAAGTGAGTTAGTGAGTGAAGATTTATCGTCACATCGCCAATATTTCAGCTATTTCGTGATGAGACAATTTGTACCTTAATCTGTTGATAATAAATACATTTTGACTATATAAAACTATGGACTTGTATATAGGTCCGTGATAAAACCTGTCAACAATGCCAAGTTAGAGGGAGCGGTCGGGTAGCCTAGTGGTTAAAACGTTCGCTCGTCACGTCGATGACCTGGGTTCGAAACCCGACATGGGTACAATGTGTGAAGCCCATTTCTGGTGTCCCCCGCCGTGATATTGCTGGAATATTGCTAAAAGCGGCATAAAACCATACTCACACTCACCCCAAGAGTATCATTGTTATAGTGTTTGTCTGTTGTAATATGCCAGCTATGAGACGGCGATCTGTAAATAAATGAGTGGACCAGACATTCTGTTAATTGACATCATGAACATCGCTCTAGGCAATTGGAATACGATGACATGCACCATCCAAGGTGTCGAGCCTGATCCTTTTCGTGGTGTTTGGAATGGATCCTATTTTGGTCCACATCCTATGAATTAGTAAGTTGTGTTTAAATGAGTGAGTGAGTTTTGTTTTATGCCGCTTTTTGCAATTTTCCAGCAGTATTACGGCCGGGGGACACCAGAAGTGAACTTCTCTCATTGAACCTATGTCGGGATTCGAACACAGGCTTTCAGCAAACGCTTAAACCAGTAGGCTACCAGACCGCCCCAAGTTGTGTTTAAAGCATTCATAGATATATCCGGTGTGTTGTATTAGAATGTTGACAAGGTAAGTGAAGAGATCGATGTTTCCTGACAGTTCAATCATTAAACATGGGGCAACTGTATGTCGGCGATCTTTACGTTTGCGGTGGTGTTGTGCCAGTGATCAACAGGTGGACATTTATGGCAATGTGGGAACTGATATTCAGCATACTGATGACCTGGCTGCTGTTCTGGATCAGTCTGAGGATGGAAGGAGCTTGGGTAAATGGTGCAAAGAACTTACCTAGGGTGCTAGGGATCTGCTCTGCCAAGGTGTGAGACAAGCATATGGTGTCAAGGACGTATCCAGGCACACAAATCTATGGTGCTGGGGACCATTCCAATACCGGAATCCTCATGGGAGACAAGCATATCGTGCAAAGGACTAACTCCGCACTGACACCTCGTGTGCTAGAAATCCCTGCCCAAGAATCCCCACAGGGAGACAAGCATATGGCGTCACGGACTTATCCAGGCACACAAATCTATGGTGCTGGGGACCATTCCGATACAGGAATCCTCATGGGAGACAAGCATATCGTGCAAAGGACTAACTCCGCACTGACACTTCGTGTGCTAGAAATCCCTGCCCAAGAATCCCCACAGGGAGACAAGCATATGGTGTCACGGACTTATCCAGGCACACAAATCTATGGTGCTGGGAACCATTCCAGTACCGGAATCCTCATGGGAGACAAGCATATCGTGCAAAGGACTAACTCCGCACTGACACCTCGTGTGCTAGAAATCCCTGCCCAAGAATCCCCACAGGGAGACAAGCATATGGTGTCACGGACTTATCCAGGCACACAAATCTATGGTGCTGGGGACCATTCCAATACCGGAATCCTCATGGGAGACAAACATATCGTGCAAAGGACTAACTCCGCACTGACACCTCGTGTGCTAGAAATCTGCTCTTCCCCAGAATCCCCACAGGGAGACAAACATATGGTGTCACGGACTTATCCAAGCACACAAACCAGGGTACAAGCATAGTTTGCTGAAAGCCCACAGAGACAACAAACATCTGTCCTGTTTTAAATGTTTATTGTATTCTTTACAAATCTTCAATCATAATTTACCTCAAAATGAAACAAAACAATCTGGCATTCTTAGAATGCAAACAGTTCTGGCGACTATGACAAGGAGATAGAAATGTCTGATGAAACGGTCTATGTACAAATATTACAGACAAGGATATGTCAAGGGTGACATAGCACACACAAAACCTTAAAATAACAATCTACTTGTCTATATGATTTTACAAAAGTACTAAATTACTGCTTCTGTTGACAAAGTCAGCGGTAGAAACCAACAGTTTTAGTCCACTAGTCCTTATAATGATAACATATAGCAAAACCCTTAAAAATGGCAAATTTGTGCTAGTCCTTAGGATACCTTAAGTATTGGGCAGTTTGGCAAGAACTATAGGACTAGTGCCAATTTCTACCGCTGAAAGTAGTGGTCAGGGATAAAGCGACATTCACTTCACCATCAGCCTGCCCCCAATTGTAGTGTAAGTCAGCCATTTTAAAATTACTCACAACAAGAGAACCATGGTTGACACATCCACAAGATGGAGTTGTCCGTCACCAACATGTGGTGCTTCTGAGTATCACTCAGGTTGATTGTGTAGTAGAAAGGAGGGGGGTATTTGGGGAGGGGTGGTACTTACATCAAAATGGTATCAGCATGGTGTCAACATTTTGTACCCTTTCTCCAAACTTGTTCAACATGGAATAGTTAAATTAACATAAATGTTACCCCCCACACACACACCTTCCCCCCCCCCCCCCCCCCCCCCCCCTACCTTTCCCCCCCAAGATTATCAAATGGCCAGTCCCTAAATGTCCTCAGAGCTCGGTTAATATGAGGCTGCTTGGTGTATAAATTTTGTATCTGACATCTGTCAGTTCAAACTGGCCTGATCTTTTCACCGGTAAGGCCTTACTATTGTTTTGCTTGGTTAATAGATCCACTGACCTTGAATTGATAAAATTTAAGAGAATAAAAATCTGAATGAATAGGGTCTTTTTTGTTAATATTGCCAAGAGGAAAGACCACTTTGGCAATAAAAATGACAATTAAATGCCGTGTCAGATTTTAGACTTTAAATATACTACTCCATCTTTGATAGAGATATTTATATCAAGTGTATAAAAATATATATATCTGACATATCTCAGAGTTTTACCTTGACTTACAAAAGTGGACGTCCAGGGGACTCCCAATAATTAATTTTAAGGGTTCTTGCAGGCAACATGAGAGTCCTGTAGAGTAAAGAAATGGTGTAGTGTAATGTACGTTAAGAGCATTTCTTTACAGCCTGGGATGAATCAATGATCATGTGGACAGTGGTCATGATTGATGGATGAGTGAGTGAGTGAGTATGATTTTACGCCGCTTTTAGCAATATTCCAGCAATATCACGGCGGAGGACACCAGAAATGGGCTTCACACATTGTACCCATGTCGGGAATCGAACCCGGGTCTTCGGCGTGTCGAGTGAACGCTTTAACCTCTAGGCTACCCGACCGCCCCGATTGATGGATGAAATAACAGACACCCATAACTGCTCTGTAGGTACCATGAACATCAAATATGGTGTGGGGATGTCACGATACAGGTGTGACACGATAGGATACATATCTTGATACAGAAGCCAGGATACGATACATATCCCGATACTGTACGTACAACATTTTGTGCGGAAAACCCATGCATTGCTCATAAAGGTAAAGAAGGACAACTGACACCCATCGACAAGACACTGAGTCAACTATTCTGTATGAAATAAAATAAATATATAAACAGGTTTAGGTACTGTATTACGACAGACAGCAAGGTAAAGCTGGTCAGTCTTGTTGTGACAGTTTCGTATCCGAAAGACCTTGAAAGTTAGGAGGAATATAAACAGTAACATAATTTGTACTTGCTCATTGATATCGATGCGTGATCAACATGAACAATCGGTACATAATATGGGGTTCAATGTGAATTGATGCCAAATTAAGTGTATCGTTTCATGCAAAGTTTGCCGACAATGCACTGGTGTACTGGTGAATCGCGACATCACTGATATTGTGCATCCCTCAGGATTCCGTATATTCATTTCCTGCGTCCATTCCCTACATTAGTGTGTACTGGACACAAACTTGTGTGTCTTGTAAAACCCTGATATCTGATTAAAGTGAGTGAGTGAGTACAGTTTTACGCTGCTTTTAGCAATATTCCAGCAATATTGTGGCTGGGGGACACCAGATATGGGCTCCACACATTGGACCCATGTCAGGAATTAAACCCAGGTCTTTGGCATGACAAGCCAACGCTTTAACCACTGGGCTACCCGACCGCCCCTTGATATCTGATTAAAAGTTGTGCAGTAAATTATTGAGTACCCAAACCAGGCCAAAGATTAATTAATTTTTTCTATCACCTACTGATCCAAATCAAACTGATTAAAAAATGCTGTACCTTGCTTTGATATCAAAATCCATAAGCCCTCAAAAGGTCTGGTCTCATCGGGAGATCATGTCACTAGAAACATAATGGTTGTCATGCAAGTCTCCGGATACACTTCATTTCAAGAACAGGTAAATAAAACATATAAACTACAGTGAACATTATCAATTATATTAACCACAGCATTATAGAAAAAACATCAAATTATCCACCAAAGACTGTACAAACTAACTACTGTAACTTTTAACGGTTTCACCTTTTGCAATTTGTATATTTATTCTCACCTTCCACCATTCCTAAATAACTGTCCCACTCAAAAATAAAAAAAGTATTTTCCTTTAACCATCTTATACAATAGACAGCTGTGTTCTCAGCCAAACACAGGATTTAGTTTGTTTCGTTTATATTTTCAGCTGCCCAAACCAGCTCCCTCTGAAGATGACGAATGTGATGAGAAGCATATGAAGACCTTATCAAATATCTCACGGACGGTTAGGTGTAAGTCATCAGCAACTATGCACCTACAAAAACATGCTGTAAACAGACGATGTAGATTGTATTTACTGGCCGGGTGTACAGAGGACTGAATCTATTAATGTTATGAAATGAAACACAAAAAATACTTTCCATTCATAATGTAAAAACGTTCTACCTATTCACAACTTGAAAACAGAATTTTCACATGAATCAGTTACAATATCTAATAAAACATGACGCCAGAGATCAAACTACAATTCTAAGATCCTTCTTTATCGGCTTACAATGTTTGTATTTGTAAGTTTAGTTGATCCATTTAGTCGCCTCTTAGGTTGCTGGGAACCTATTCCAACCCAAAAACGCCACAGGGCAAACATTAACTTGAAATCTACCTCCATGTTTGTTTGTTTGTTGTTTAACGCCACACTCAGCAAAATTCCAGCATATGACGGTGGTCTGTAAATAATCAAGTCTGAACCAGGCAATCCAGTGATTGACATCATGAGCATCGATCCACACATTTGGGATCGATGACATACATCAACCAAGTCAGCGAGCCTGACCACCCGATCCCGTAAGTCACCTCTTACGACAAGCATAGTCACCCTAACGGCATCTACCTCAACATAGTTACTGAAAATAGGGTATGGCCACAGGACTGCTCCTTCAGTCAGAGGTCCCATCTCAATCAGGTCCTCTGTTTCCATGGCGTCCAAATGAACCTTTAGACTCTCAGGCCTGAAGATTACAAAATAACAGGAAGTGGAACAAGAGAAGCCAAATTCAGTTTCATGTGTTTTGTCCATTCAAGGAAAGAGTTGACCAACAGTCCAGTGGTAAAAGACACAAGTCTATCAAGAAAGTACTGTCCCTGATGAACACACACTCCAAGCTGGCACTCCCTGATGTCAGTGTTTACTATGGAACCCTAAAAACATACAAGAAACTACAGAAACTTAGGACTTCTTTTATCTGGCTCTATTATCAAACTACAGACTGTCCGAGGATGAATGCAGACCATCCCCGGTTATCCAAGGTCGTATATCTCCATTCTATTATGTTATTGTGATGTCACTAGCCCTAGGCTGTATCCATCCTGTTACCAGGGTAACAGTTCTGTTGTGAGGTGTGGTGAGGTGAAATGGGGTTTAACGTCACATCCAAGTTTATTGCACTTATATAGCGACGTGCATGTACGTGTGTGTGTTTGTGTGGCTGTTTGTACTAGTCCGGACTGATACCATGCCGCAGTTTAACATGAATACCCCACTCAGACACAGTATACTGACTCCAAGCCGACCAGTCCTTGTTTTAGCCCCTTAATGCCGAGCCCCAGACAGGGTAACAACAAGTACCATCTTTTAACGTCTTTTGGTATCACACAGTCTGGGTCTGTTGTGAGAATATCCTTGACCCTTTCACCTCGACAGCTTGGTGTTGTATCCAGTTGGAATGAGTGAGTGAGTGAGTTGGGTTTAACGCTGCTTTGAACAGTATTCCAGTTATATCACGGCGTGTCAGCTTAATGCGGGAGGAAAGCCCGAAGTAATGCAGGTCTTGCACATTTACCACTTTGGGGAAACCCACGAACATGGGTATGGTGCGGACAAACCTAGAAACATAATCAGGGGAATCAGAATTCGACTCAGCGATCATAGGTTTCTGACATGCCCAAGGGATGCAACTCTGCACATCAATTTCATTGCTTCAGACGACTGAGCCACCCATGCCCCTGGAATGAAATGACTTTGAAAAAGGCCATCTAATCAAAGTACACTATTCTTTTACGGTTGAAATACGCAGTGATGTGATCCATACTCGACTCGCTCTGTTCGTTACCTTCTCAAATACAGCCTCTTAACACTCATCTATTAAGTCTTCCGATTCGATTAAACATATTGAGGCCCCAATCTTACGAAGCTGCAGTTAGTGAGTTTTAAGTGAAGATCTGTTATAATTCATGCCCCGAAGAAGCATTTTGATTGGTTGTTATTTCAAACTACCAAGTGAGCACAGAGACAACATACCAGTACGGGTGTCTGGTGAGAGTAGTTCTGTGCAAAAATAGTGATACGAGAGATATGGCTAGTGACATCACAATAATATAATAGAATGGAGATATACTACCCTGGATAATCGAGGATGGTCTGCATTCAGTCCTCGGACATACTGTTTCTTCACGTGGACCTATGGTCTTAGATGACTTGCATTAGACACAAAAAGGTCACCGCCTGAAAATTGGAAGCTCTTACAAGTAAGGTGAACAGAATTCAGTTTGTATGCACCTGACCAGATTAACATGGATTGAGAATGATACAACTTTTGCATTCAAAACAATTGTTGCTATTATCCAATATGTGTGGACATTATAGTCAAATATATGTCAGGAAGGAAAAAATTCATTTGAGGGAAGGGAGACAACTCTATGCTGACATATGGACAAATCTTGTTAAAAAATATTGATGTCAATTCATGGTAACAATTTCCTATGAAACTATAAAATGCATGAAATACAAAATTTTGCACCTCCCTCCGCCGTCCACAAAATGAATACCTGCACTAATCGCTCACTGACATGAATACCTACACTAATCACCAAGTGCCATGAATACCTACACTATGGAAATCAATGAGCACCATGAATACAGTCATCCCTCGGGATAACGCTGGCCTCATGGACACCCGCCCACCTTATCAGACACCGACCTTACTCTCACCAAATAATCCCAAACAGCATACACATCAGGGGAGCAATTGATTATCCCAAGGTTTAAGCGGAACAGCCGTATCACGAAGAGAGTAAGACAGAGGGACGACTGTAACAAACCAGTTGCCTCTATCCCTCAGGTCGCTATATGGCTGAGATAATGGTGACGCAACGTTAAATTTTAACTCGCTCACACTCCCTCCTATCTTGTGTATGTACACATCTTACACAAACGGTATCCTTGACGTCTCTCTGCTGTGATGGTTTATGATGTCTTTGCCGCCGTGTCGGTTTTGACAATTTCGACTCAGCAAGACAACATGTCTGTTCTGTGTCAGGTAGCGTAACATCACCTAGTTTCATGCATAACTACCAGTGCAATCCTACTGTTAAAAGATGGGTATATTACTCAACACTTGCTAAGCACCACACCTTTGACTTAAGATGACTATTTTGGTCCCTATCAAATGTTGAATAGTATATAAACATGACCATAATCTAAATACACTTCGACAAATACCTCAGTAACCATGCTAACAATATTCAAAAAAATCTTGCTGATGGCTGGCTGTCAATCCTTGCAGATGGGGGACTTAATCCTTGCTGAACAAGCACCTGCATACAAATATCTCCCAGTAATTTCATCCAGCAAACTGGTCTGGGAAATTCAAACAACCACAGGCACTTCAGCATTGTCATATCTTCAAACAAATTTTCAAAAAAAATCACAAAAAGATCACATTCACAAACAGCCAGATGGTTGTGCAAAGTTGAACAATGTCAGGATGACAGCATCCCAGATCTCCACATCACCTAATGCCACTGATCTCACGACGCAGGAGAAAACAGTCGAGTACTCTCCACATAATACCTGATCAATAAATCCAGGATGGATCTGCCGATAAACAACTGGTGCTCAGGATCCAGAACAGGCAGCACAGTAACACTACCACTGTCAGTCAACAACACAGGTGCACAGGTACACAGGTATCCCATCATTCCCAGCGAGTCTTCTTCCTCCGGGTCTGCGGTTGTTGAATTCCTCCCTTGATTCCGTGGACGACTGATGGGACACCCTCCTCTGTGGCGGCGGTGAAGTTGGCCTTGAACTGAGCCTGAAATATATATAGGGGACTGTGAGGAGAGGCAGGGACTGTGAGGAGTGACAGGGACTGTGAGGAGAGGCAGGGACTGTGAGGACTGTGAGGAGAGGCAGGGACTGTGAGGACTGTGAGGAGAGGCAGGGACTGTGAGGAGCAAAAAGGACTGTGAGGAGAGGCAGGGACTGTGAGGAGAGACAGGGACTGTGAGGAGAGACAGGGACTGTGACAGGGACTGTGAGGAGAGACAGGGACTGTGAGGAGAGACAGGGACAGTCAGGAGAGACAGGGACTGTGAGGAGAGGCAGGGACTGTGAGGAGAGACAGGGACTGTGAGGAGAGGCAGGGAATGTGAGGAGAGACAGGGACTGTGAGGAGAGGCAGGGACTGTGAGGAGAGACAGGGACTGTGAGGAGAGGCAGGGACTGTGAGGACTGTGAGGAGAGGCAGGGACTGTGAGGACTGTGAGGAGAGGCAGGGACTGTGAGGAGCAAAAAGGACTGTGAGGAGAGGCAGGGACTGTGAGGAGAGACAGGGACTGTGAGGAGAGGCAGGGAATGTGAGGAGAGGCAGGGACTGTGAGGAGAGACAGGGACAGTCAGTAGAGACAGGGACTGTGAGGAGAGGCAGGGACTGTGAGGAGAGACAGGGACTGTGAGGAGAGGCAGGGACTGTGAGGAGAGACAGGGACTGTGAGGAGAGGCAGGGACTGTGAGGAGAGACAGGGACTGTGAGGAGAGGCAAGGACTGTGAGGAGAGACAGGGGCTGTGAGGAGAGGTAGGGACTGTGAGGAGTGGCAGGGACTGTGAGGAGAGACAGGGACTGTGAGGAGAGACAGGGACTGTGAGGAGAGGCAGGGACTGTGAGGAGAGACAGGGACTGTGAGGAGAGGCAGGGACTGTGAGGAGAGACAGGGACTGTGAGGAGAGGCAGGGACTGTGAGGAGAGACAGGGACTGTGAGGAGAGGAAAGGACTGTGAGGAGAGACAGGGACTGTGAGGAGAGGTAGGGACTGTGAGGAGTGGCAGGGACTGTGAGGAGAGGCAAGGACTGTGAGGAGAGGCAGGGACTGTGAGGAGCAAAAAGGACTGTGAGGAGAGACAGGGACTGTGAGGAGAGGCAGGGACTGTGAGGAGAGACAGGGGCTGTGAGGAGAGACAGGGACTGTGAGGAGAGACAGGGACAGTCAGGAGAGACAGGGACTGTGAGGAGAGGCAGGGACTGTGAGGAGAGACAGGGACTGTGAGGAGAGGCAGGGACTGTGAGGAAAGACAGGGACTGTGAGGAGAGACAGGGGCTGTGAGGAGAGACAGGGACTGTGAGGAGAGACAGGGACTGTGAGGAGAGGCAGGGACTGTGAGGAGAGACAGGGACTGTGAGGAGAGACAGGGACTGTGAGGAGAGACAGAGGCTGTGAGGAGAGGCAGGGACTGTGAGGAGAGGCAGGGACTGTGAGAAGAGGCAGGGGCTGTGAGGAGAGACAGGGACTGTGAGGAGAGACAGGGGCTGTGAGGAGAGGCAGGGACTGTGAGGAGAGGCAGGGACTGTGAGGAGCAAAAAGGACTGTGAGGAGAGGCAGGGACTGTGAGGAGAGACAGGGGCTGTGAGGAGAGGCAGGGACTGTGAGGAGAGGCAAGGACTGTGAGGAGAGGCAGGGACTGTGAGGAGTAAAAAGGACTGTGAGGAGAGGCAGGGACTGTGAGGAGAGGGAGGGACTGTGAGGAGAGACAGGGACTGTGAGGAGAGGCAGGGACTGTGAGGAGTGGCAGGGGCTGTGAGGAGTGGCAGGGACTGTGAGGAGAGGCAAGGACTGTGAGGAGAGGCAGGGACTGTGAGGAGTAAAAAGGACTGTGAGGAGAGGCAGGGACTGTGAGGAGAGGCAGGGACTGTGAGGAGAGACAGGGACTGTGAGGAGAGGCAGGGACTGTGAGGAGAGGCAGGGACTGTGAGGAGAGACAGGGACAGTCAGGAGAGACAGGGACTGTGAGGAGTGGCAGGGACTGTGAGGAGAGGTAGGGACTGTGAGGAGTGGCAGGGACTGTGAGGAGAGGCAGGGACTGTGAGGAGTGGCAGGGACTGTGAGGAGAGACAGGGACTGTGAGGAGAGGTAGGGACTGTGAGGAGAGGCAGGGACTGTGAGGAGAGGTAGGGGCTGTGAGGAGAGGCAGGGACTGTGAGGAGTGGCAGGGACTGTGAGGAGAGACAGGGACTGTGAGAAGTGGCAGGGACTGTGAGGAGAGGTAGGGACTGTGAGGAGAGACAGGGGCTGTGAGGAGAGACAGGGGCTGTGAGGAGAGGCAGGGACTGTGAGGAGAGGCAGGGACTGTGAGGAGTGGCAGGGACTGTGAGGAGAGACAGGGACTGTGAGGAGTAAAAAGGACTGAGAGGAGAGGCAAGGACTGTGAGGAGAGGCAGGGACTGTGAGGAGTGGCAGGGACTGTGAGGAGAGACAGGGACTGTGTGAGGAGAGGCAAGGACTGTGAGGAGAGACAGGGGCTGTGAGGAGAGACAGGGGCTGTGAGGAGAGACAGGGGCTGTGAGGAGAGACAGGGGCTGTGAGGAGTGGCAGGGACTGTGAGGAGAGGCAGGGACTGTGAGGAGAGGCAGGGACTGTGAGGAGTGGCAGGACTGTGAGGAGAGGCAAGGACTGTGAGGAGTAAAAAGGACTGTGAGGAGTGGCAGGGACTGTGAGGAGAGGCAGGGACTGTGAGGAGAGGCAAGGACTGTGAGGAGAGACAGGGGCTGTGAGGAGAGACAGGGGCTGTGAGGAGTGGCAGGGACTGTGAGGAGAGGCAGGGACTGTGAGGAGAGGCAGGGACTGTGAGGAGTGGCAGGGACTGTGAGGAGAGGCAAGGACTGTGAGGAGTAAAAAGGACTGTGAGGAGAGGCAAAGACTGTGAGGAGTGGCAGGGACTGTGAGGAGAGACAGGGGCTGTGAGGAGTGGCAGGGACTGTGAGGAGAGGCAGGGGCTGTGAGGACTGTGAGGAGAGGCAGGGGCTTTGAGGAGTGGTAGGAACTACTTACAGCGAACGCTGTCTTCATGGAGGTGAGAGATCTAGATACAGGCAGGAGCTACTTACAGCGAAGGATGTCTTCATGGAGGTGAGAGATCTAAATATAGGCAGGAGCTACTTACAGCGAATGCTGTCTTCATGGAGGTGAGAGATCTAGATATAGGCAGGAGCTACTTACAGCGAATGCTGTCTTCATGGAGGTCAGAGATCTAGATACAGGCAGGAGCTACTTACAGCGAATGCTGTCTTCATGGAGGTGAGAGATCTAGATACAGGCAGGAGCTACTTACAGTGAAGGCTGTCTTCATGGAGGTGAGAGATCTGGATATAGGCAGGAGCTACTTACAGCGAATGCTATCTTCATGAAGGTCAGAGATCTAGATACAGGCAGGAGCTACTTACAGCGAAGACTGTCTTCATGGAGGTCAGAGATCTAGATACAGGCAGGAGCTACTTACAGCAAAGTGCTGTCTTCATGGAGGTCAGAGATCTGGATATAGGCAGGAGCTACTTACAGCGAATGCTGTCTTCATGGAGGTGAGTCTGTCCCCTTGAGGTCCAGATGAACCCAAGCCCCGGTAACTGGAGAAACTTGTTGATTCCTGAACCCGAGTGCTCTGCCAACATGAGCAACAATAATGATAAACAAAGCTGTGATTCCAAACCTTCTCAGTCCTAATACTTGAAAACAGAGAGCAAATGGAGGCTGACAAATGTATAAACCAATGCAGCTCTCGGGAAATGTCTTCTGTTTGTTTGTTTGTTTGTTTGTTGTTTAGCGCCGCACTCAACAATATTCCAGCTATATGGTGGCGATCTGTAAATAATCGAGTCTGGATCAGACAATCCAATGACTGATATCATGAGCATTGATCCACGCAATTAGGATACGATGACGTGCATCAACCAAGTCAGCGAGGCTGACCCACCGATCACGTTAGTCACCTCTTACAACAAACATAGTCGCCTTTGCTGCAAGCTTGGGTTGCTGAAGACCTACTCTACCCCGGATCTTCACAGGCTCAATGTTTTCTGTAAAACTGGTGTATGACTGGTAATTTTTTTTGACAGTATATTTAGTGTACAATAGTACTGCCATAGATGAAAACTCTATTGAGATACTATGGGAACGGTGTCACAACATTTGTACCAGGGCTCATGCATACATTGGTAAGGGTGACAGCTCAATAAGGAAACATTTGTTCTTTCTTGCACAAATCATAAGCCACAAATAAGCAAAGGTCTGAAATAAGCACCTTGTTCCCATGGAAAGTGAGTTAACTGACTGTTACTGTAAAAGTCCAATTTCCCTTGCCGAACTAAGCTGACATTTTGGATTAATGCGTCTATGCCTATTCCAATTAAAATTGCAAAACGAATATGACTTTCTGTTCATGTACAACATGATGACTACCGTGCAGATTTCAGTCAATTGCAGATTTTGGTGGCACTACGATCAAGCCACGAAATTCCAGCCCAGTTTGGCAAGGTTGGCAACTTGACTTTTATAGTCAGTCAACTCCCTTGCTTCAGGAAGATAAGCACTAGCATGAATTTGGGTTCTTTTCTTTTTCCAAAATGATCTGGCCAAAGCCACACAGTGAATGTGTGAGGTTCTCTGCCACTTCATGCAATATTCCAGCAATATCACAGCAGGGGACACCTGGAATTAGCCTCACAAGTGGGATCCAACCCAGGCCTCCAGCGTGATGGGCAAAAGCTTTAACCACCAGGATTTAACCTCTGCAGCTCTAAGCAAGACACTATGTTGCATGTGGAAAAGAGACAACTACAAACATTTTCAGAGCCCAGTCCCGGTCTTTCCTTGAAGCCGAGTCCTTTGCCACCCATTCTCTTTCCCTGCCCCTTCTTGAAGCGATTCTTCTTGAACCACTGACACTGAAACACAATGGAAACAACATACAAGTCACCCTGCCTTGGACACAAGTCACCGTTATAATGACACAAGAATTGCTACCTCTACAGACATCATGCTGTCAGTTGACAACCGACTGGCATGTAGAGAAGAGTTGTTTGTTTGTTGTTTAACACCACACTCGGCAATATTTCAGCTACATGACAACGGTCTGTAAATATTAGAGTCAGGACCTGACAATCCAGTGAGTGACATCATGAGCATCGATCTACGCAATTTGGATACGATGACATGTATCAACCAAGTCAGAGAGCCTGAACACCCAATCCCATGAGTTGCCTTTTACGACAACTATGGATTGCTGAATTCCAATTCTAACCCAGACCAGCACAAGATCATGAAGTGGAGATGCATGGTGTGTCAAACTATCATGCAGTTTTGTTCATTCAGTTCAAAATCCTGGATCCGCCGGCTCAGCAACCTGTTTCTTGGAGTTTGTGGGTATTTGTTGTTTAGCGCCGCACTCAGCAGTATTCCAGCTACATGATGGCAGCCTGTAAATAATCAAGTCTGGACCAAACAATCCAGTGGTTGATATTGTGAGCAATGATCAATGCTGTCTGGGTACAATGACACGTCATAAACCAAATCTTACGACAACCATTGGTTGCTGGGCACCAATTCTTACCCACAATCCCCATGGGGTTTCTGGGAGTGAGGGAGGGGACTTGGGTGGTTGTTAGAGGTATTTGAATTATTGTAATAGTTTTGCTATAGTCAAAGACACTAATGTACTACTAATGCAATATTTCTACAGTATTGGAATACTCTACTGAGTACTGTTGCCCTGCCGTAACATATGCTCTAATTGTTTGTCGTTCAAGTATGCTGTAATTGTATGCCAATTAGTCTGCTGCGTCTGTATGCTGTAATTGTGTTCCATAATAGTATGCTGTATGTAACTGTATGCAGTAATAGTATGTTGCAATATCATACTGTTATAGTAACCTGTAATTGTATACTGACATCCATCAGTCTATAAGAAATGAGAGAAATATCACTGCATTTAAGGTATAGCCTGCAACATCAACCATCTCTCTGTAGTCAAGATGATATTCATGGAAGGACTAACTCTTGTATCACTGTTGCAGACAGATTCACCATTACTGACTATACCTGATTTGCGATATCCATGAGAGCTGATGGCACATTCTGATTGGCTCCTTCCAAGTTGCGGACGAGGTGGGGAGCGAATTCCTTGTCCTTCTCAGTGATCAATGTGTAAGCAAAGCCCTTCTCTCCTGCAACACAGAAAACAGGGTGACATCTACATTCCTTAGCGTAGTCTCTAAAAACCACCCCCTTCCTCTCTCCGTCCACCCACACTACAACCACTGCTTCAAACAAGCACCTGCTCCTAAAGTCTATCTACTCACTCTACAACCACTGATATCTACAGACAAGCACCTGCTCTTCCAGTCTATCTACCCACTCTACAACCACTGATATCTACAGACAAGCACCTGCTCTTCCAGTCTGTCTACCCACTCTACAACCACTGATATCTACAGACAAGCACCTGCTCTTCCAGTCTATCTACTCACTCAACAACCACTGCTACAGACAAGCACCTGCTCTTCCAGTCTGTCTACCCACTCTACAACCACTGATATCTACAGACAAGCACCTGCTCTTCCAGTCTATCTACCCAGTCTATAACCAGTGATATCTACAGACAAGCACCTGCTCTTCCAGTCTATCTACCCACTCTACAACCACTGATATCTACAGACAAGCACCTGCTCTTCCAGTCTATCTACCCAGTCTATAACCAGTGATATCTACAGACAAGCACCTGCTCTTCCAGTCTATCTACCCACTCTACCACCACTGCTACAGACAAGCACCTGCTCTTCCAGTTTATCTACCCACTCTACAACCACTGATATCTACAGACAAGCACCTGCTCTTCCAGTCTATCTACTCACTCAACAACCACTGATTTCTACAGACAAGCACCCGCTCTTCCAGTCTATCTACCCACTCTACAACCACTGATATCTACAGACAAGCACCTGTTCTTCCAGTCTATCTACTCACTCAACAACCACTGATATCTACAGACAAGCACCTGTTCTTCCAGTCTATCTACCCACTCTACAACCACTGATATCTACAGACAAGCACCTGTTCTTCCAGTCTATCTACCCAGTCTACCACCACTGCTACAGACAAGCACCTGCTCTTCCAGTCTGTCTACCCACTCTACAACCACTGATATCTACAGACAAGCACCTGCTCTTCCAGTCTATCTACCCAGTCTATAACCAGTGATATCTACAGACAAGCACCTGCTCTTCCAGTCTATCTACCCACTCTACCACCACTGCTACAGACAAGCACCTGCTCTTCCAGTTTATCTACCCACTCTACAACCACTGATATCTACAGACAAGCACCTGCTCTTCCAGTCTATCTACTCACTCAACAACCACTGATTTCTACAGACAAGCACCCGCTCTTCCAGTCTATCTACCCACTCTACAACCACTGATATCTACAGACAAGCACCTGTTCTTCCAGTCTATCTACTCACTCAACAACCACTGATATCTACAGACAAGCACCTGTTCTTCCAGTCTATCTACCCACTCTACAACCACTGATATCTACAGACAAGCACCTGTTCTTCCAGTCTATCTACCCAGTCTACCACCACTGCTACAGACAAGCACCTGCTCTTCCAGTCTGTCTACCCACTCTACAACCACTGATATCTACAGACAAGCACCTGCTCTTCCAGTCTATCTACTCACTCAACAACCACTGCTACAGACAAGCACCTGCTCTTCCAGTCTATCTACCCACTCTACAACCACTGATATCTACAGACAAGCACCTGCTCTTCCAGTCTATCTACCCAGTCTACCACCACTGCTACAGACAAGCACCTGCTCTTCCAGTCTGTCTACCCACTCTACAACCACTGATATCTACAGACAAGCACCTGCTCTTCCAGTCTATCTACTCACTCAACAACCACTGCTACAGACAAGCACCTGCTCTTCCAGTCTATCTACCCACTCTACAACCACTGATATCTACAGACAAGCACCTGCTCTTCCAGTCTATCTACTCACTCTACAACCACTGATTTCTACCGACAAGCACCTGCTCTTCCAGTCTATCTACCCACTCTACCACCACTGCTACAGACAAGCACCTGCTCTTCCAGTCTATCTACCCACTCAACAACCACTGCTACAGACAAGCACCTGCTCTTCCAGTCTATCTACCCACTCTACAACCACTGATATCTACAGACAAGCACCTGCTCTTCCAGTCCGGCCTATTCTGTGTGTGTGAGTGTCAATGTCTCTGGCGACATCGTAGTTGACTACTGTCCGGATGTGGGGGATGTCGAGACCACGTGCAGCAACATCTGTGGCCACGAGTATGGGCATCTCCTTCTTCTTAAAGGCGGAGATGACATTATTCCTCTCTGTCTGGTCCATGTCTCCGTGAAGTAGACCAACTGAAACAATAAATTATTCATTCAGGACTGAATAAATCAATTATACATTTTAATCCCAATCATCTTATGGACCCCTACAAATAAAACAATTACTATGTTGCTGCCTTGTATTTTAGTCCAACTAAACATTCTTCCTGTGAATCACATCCATGAACAGTTAAGGTTGCCTATGAATGTTCCTTTCACAAATGGGTGTAGGTCGGTGTAACAAATGCACGGGGCATTACGATGCTTCCTCCATTTATTGTTTGTTTTGGGAGATGCATTCGATGGAGATGACGCACTTGATGTTACTTGTGCAGGGGGGTTACAGCTAAAGGAGATCCAAAAACTGACAAGAAGACAAAGTCATCCAGATCTTGTATGCTTACAATTGTAAATAAATTATCTTAAGTTTCTGTGAAAATGATGGGCACCGGTTCCCCAGTAAAAACAAGCCTGATAAGTTCGTAACAGTTTGTAACAGGAAACCTACCATTATTGGAACCAACATGTACAAGATTATTTCAAAACATCCTCCACAGTGAAAGGGTTAAGTTCAGCACTTGAAGGATATGTATACATAGTTTCACAGAGAAACACTGAACAGCTTCTTGTCAACTGATGGATTGACTGAGTCCATTCCTACATCCCCTATATTGAAAACTTGAGATCCAAATGGGGGTGGCCAAGTTGTCAAAGGCACCGCAATTCACTGCGCAGATTTGCATCCCTTGAACACGCCAGAAACCTATGATTGTGGTTCGAATCCCGTTCGGACTCGATTATGTTTCTAGGTTTGTCAGCACCTTACCCGTGCACATGGGTTTCACCGAAGTGGTAAACGCGTCTAAGACCTGCATCACTTCGGGCTTTCCTCCCACATTAAGCTGACACGCCGTGATATAACTGGAATATTGTTAAAAGCGGCGTTAACCCCAACTCACTCACTTACTGAGATCTAAATGTAGCTCCCTCCCAACTCACCGGTGAAGTCCCTGGCCTTGAGATTGGTGGCAAGTTCCTCACTGTTCATCTTCCTTGTCACAAAGATCAACACGGAGCCCGCTGAATAAATCAAATTGTTATCACAAACATAATTTCCTGGAGATGTTTCAGTAAAATATATGGATGAAATGACACTTCAGGGAATTCCATTGCATTGCAAGCTATGGGGCATTGTTACTTTAGTTGACTTGCTTTGACAAATTTGATGTCAAGACACTCTCATTGTGATGATCCTCTCCACATAATCTTTAGTAAAAGGCGAAAGATTTATCTCTGGTGAGATTCTCTATCGTTTCACATATGATGTCACAGTGTCACACCCAAAATCTTGGAATGTTTCAGATTGAGGTTTTACACCAACTGTGTTCCATGTGTTATGAGGGTACAGTATTATTAGTGGTATGCAAGAAGGGATACAAGAATTATGCCCCTTTGTAAACAGACAGTTTGTTCCATCTCACACAGTGTAGAATGTATGATCATATATCCTTAGTTACTGTATGTACATATGTTCTTCTTGATTGTGTTTGGTTGTTTGTTTGTTTGTTTGTTGTTTAACGCCACACTCAGCAATATTCTAGCTATCTGATGACAGTCTGTAAAGAATTGAGTCTGGACCAGACAGTCCGGTGATTGACATCATGAGCATCGATCCACTCAAGTGATGTCATGTACATGTGTTTTAATGTTTCTTGGTAATGTCAATTAGGCCAAGGGGTCAGTTGTGACTGAGGATTTAGTAAAGATACCACATTTTGAACTACAGTCATCATTATTGTCGTTATTGACGAATGATTTAAGATGAGGTGTAACACATGGATGAACAATCTCATTCAAATCACCCTTCAATGAAACCCCTCTAAAAGAAACATAATCAGGCAGTTCCAATAGGAAATAATAAAGGCTAAGCTATAACAGTAATGTGGCAATTTCATACACTCCTTTGTTTCTTAGCGCACAACTTCCTTACCCAAAAGTAAGTACATTGAAAGAGTGAGTGAGTATGGTTTTACGCCGCTTTTAGCAATATTCCAGCAATAATTCGGCGGGGTACACCAGAAATGGGCGTCACACATTGTGCCCATGTCGGGAATCGAACCCAGGTCTTCGGTGTGACGAGCGAACGCTTTAACCACTAGGCTGTCCGACCAAACTAGAAGCCAAAGAACACCTGATTGTTTCATATGACCATAGATAATCTGTAATATCCAGTGGGCGTTGCAACATACAACATTTGTGGGTGTACTTTAACTTGTTTTGAGTAGTATAGTTTTAGAAAGCTAACATATGATTGGCTCATAAACCAACACATTTTGACTGGGCAGTGAAAGTCTGCTTGGGAATCACCTGACTGAGCTCTGATGGAGGGATTGTCCTGAGAGATAATATTGATGTTAAAGATCTGATTTTAAAGAGAGTGGATTCAGACATACTTGATGTGAACTCAACCAGTCGCTTGATAAGCCATGTCCACTTGGCTGGACCAGGAGGCAGGACTTCCACTACCTGGGTGATGTCCTCGTTAGCCTGCAAGACACAAGTCACATTCACCCTACAACTCATTATACACATTCAGAGATCGGAATGTTGCGACTTAGGTTCTACCCTACATTCGACAATATTCCAGCAATATCATGGCGGGGCACACCAGAAATGGTCTTCACATCCGACTTTGTCTAACTCTCTCTTTTGCACTGACTACTGCCCACAATAAATATATACTAATAAAATTTAAACAGATGACATTTTCTTTTTACAATTCTTAAACTGACACTTTAATTAATAAGACATATTGGCAAATATCATGAAGTTGCGATGAAAATAGGTATTAATTGTTTATGTATAAATTCTCCTCTCTACATGTATGCTGCCATACTGTAGACTCAGTCATCTTCAGGTCGACCAACATAGCCAGCTGCCATACTGCAGACTCAGTTATCTACAGGTCGACCTATACATAGACAGCTGCCATACTTCAGACTCAGTCATCTTCAGGTCGAAATACATTGCCATTTGTCCTACTGCGGACTCGGTTATCTACAGGTTGACATTTGTCATACTCGAACTCAGTTATCTACAGGTCGAAATACATTGCCATTTGTCCTACTGCGGACTCGGTTATCTACAGGTTGACATTTGTCATACTCGAACTCAGTTATCTACAGGTCGAAATACATTGCCATTTGTCACACTACGGACTGGGTTATCTACAGGTGGACATTTGTCCTACTGCAGACCGCAGGGTAACACAACCTTCACTTCACACGGTACCCACCTCTCCCACTTCCCCTTGCACAACCCGGATGGGGTCGATGAGGATGTCCCGAGCCAGTTTCTCCACTCTCCGCCTGAAGGTGGCGCTGAACAGCAGAGCTGGAACCCAACCACTACATCAACACTTGGTCATAAACACATTGGAAGAACTTGTGATCACAGCGACAGAAGCTGACAGTTTTAGTCCACTAGTCCAATAATGATTAAAAAAAGGGCAAATTTCTATATGCCTTATGATACCTTCACTATTGGGCAGTTTGGTAAGGACTACGGGACTAGTGCCAATTTCTAATGTTGGATCACGTTCCTGTTTTTCAAATTGTGATTTCTCGATGCACATAATGCATATATCTTTTTCATTATGGCAACCAACCAGCATGGGCAAGGTGCAGACAAACCCTGAAACCGTGACAACTGCCGTGCCTCAGATGACTGGGCCACCTACTGTTCATCAGGTTTCATTCTATCAGTTCCATTTAGCCACGAGGAATTAAAACTCAAAGAGAACATTAAATACTTTACATCATGCCAGCAAACATTCTTAGAATTGAGTCTAAATATTCATATTTCAAATTCTGAATATTTCTTTCAAAGAATATATGTGGTCATGAAGACTCTAGCTTAAGATGTGTGGCGTGTACTCACTCTGTCGGTCTGGGCGGACATGGTTGGCTATGGATCTCACTTGTGGCTCTGAAAGGAATCGGAACCAAAACAATTAAACAGCTTTGACATTTTGCTTGCCCAACAAGACCATAACATATGAAGTGTAAATCTCTCTGTCCACAGATCATCTTGCCATGCCAACCCAAACACAATGTAATCATCATCAAACAAGAGAAACAATAGCTCATGTGTTCTCTATTCATATGTGATACATTGATAAAACCAAACAATTGATGCCTATGTCAAACAGGCGTTCTGCCTGATCATAAACCATGTATGTCAAACACTGGAGATCAGGGCAAACATGCTATTCATTTTGTCCTACACTAGGTCATCACACACCAAAGCCCATGTCAAACATGCGGTCTGTCTCGTCATACACAAGGTACGTCAAACAACGAATATGTCATCCAACTCGTCATACACCAGGTCATCACACACCAAAGACAATGTCAAACATGTCATCCACCTCGTCATACACCAGGTCATCACACACCAAAGCCAATGTCAAACATGTCATCCACCTCGTCATACACCAGGTCATCACACACCAAAGCCAATGTCAAACATGTCATCCACCTCGTCATACACCAGGTCATCACACACCAAAGCCAATGTCAAACATGTCATCCACCTCGTCATACACCAGGTCATCACACACCAAAGCCAATGTCAAACATGTCATCCACCTCGTCATACACCAGGTCATCACACACCAAAGCCAATATCAAACATGTCATCCACCTCGTCATACACCAGTCATCACACACCAAAGCCCATGTCAAACATGCGGTCTGCCTGACAATACAACAGGTACGTCAAACAACGAATATGTCATCCACCTCATCATCACACACCAAAGACAATGTCAAACATGTCATCCACCTCGTCATACACGAGGTCATCACACATCAAAGCCAATGTCAAACATGTCATCCACCTCGTCATACACGAGGTCATTACACATCAAAGCCAATGTCAAACATGCAGCCACCTCGTCAACACGAGGTCATCACACACCAAAGCCAATGTCAAACATGCAGCCGCCTCGTCAACACGAGGTCATCACACACCAAAGCCAATGTCAAACATGCAGCCGCCTCGTCAACACGAGGTCATCACACACCAAAGCCAATGTCAAACATGTCATCCACCTCGTCATACACCAGGTCAACACTCACCAAAGCCCATGTCAAACATGCGGTCCGCCTCGTCATACACAAGGTACGTCACTCGCCGCAGGTTGGTAGCCTTTTTCTTCACCAGGT
The DNA here is from genome assembly GCF_022045235.1 of Haliotis cracherodii. Taxonomy (NCBI): domain Eukaryota; kingdom Metazoa; phylum Mollusca; class Gastropoda; order Lepetellida; family Haliotidae; genus Haliotis; species Haliotis cracherodii. Next base: position 3,787,348 of record NW_027266272.1, on the reverse strand, counting down.
CAATCAACCGGCCCTTTAACATGAGAGAACAGTAAGAGATGGGGCAAGAGTTGCTGCCACTTCTATGATACAGAATAAAAAAATGTGAGATATAACACTTCGTCTTCAGTACATTCTGCATGTCAATGACAAGTTTGTCTATAAACTAAAGGTTCAACTACTTATTTGGGTCCCTAGTCTCAGTAAGTTCGCCTTGGTGTTCTTAATCTTGGAGTTTCTAATCACTGCTCCATATATCATCTCCGTTACCTTTGCGTCTCTAATTCTGGAGCACCTAATCTTGATGTTTCTAATTCAAGGCTTCCTACACATGGTGTCATCTATTCTATAGATCCTAATATTGGTGACCCTTATTCTAGAGCTCCTTATCTTTGTATCCCTAACCCTAGAGCTCCTAATCTTGGTGACCCTTATTCCAGAGCTCCCAATCTGTATGACCCTTAATCTAGTAATCCTGATTTTGATTATTCTTGAGCTCCTAGTAATGATATCCGAAATTCTAGAGATCCCCATCTTGGAGTCCTGTATTCTAAACTTCTTGATGTCTGGAATCCTAAAAATCCTTATCTTGATGTCCCTAATCTTTATGGCCATTTTCCTGTCATCCCTAATCTTAGAGCTCTTGGTTTCCATAATCTGCAAGCTCCCATCTAGATGGTCAAATCTTTCCCCTGCACATCATCACCAGTCCCCCTCATCTCGGGGGACCCCACGATTACACTACAGCTCCTTCTATCAGTAACAGTGTTCTAGAATAAGAGATGTGATGGAAATGAGGCACTGACGGGCGTGGCCACGATGATCTCGCAGCCCTCCTGACACGCCTTGGTCTGCTCCCACATGCTGCCTCCACCGTACGCGCACACCACGCGGATGTTGTACACTTTCCCGAACTTCTTAGCCTCTTGATATATCTGGAGGCGGAAAACATTCAGTACAGAGAAAATGTAGCTAAAACGATCAAAACTCCCATACCTTAACATAGACTTACGACAATCTTAGCGCTAAGACGATCATAACTCACATACCTTAACATAGACTTACGACAATCTTAGTGCTAAGATAATCAAATCTCCCATACCTTAACATAGACTTACGACAATCTTAGTGCTAAGATAATCAAAACTCACATACCTTAACATAGACTTACGACAATCTTAGCGCTAAGACAATCATAACTCCCATACCTTAACATAGACTTACGACAATTGCAGCACTAAGACGATCATAACTCCTATACATTAACATAGACTTACAACAATTGCAGTGCTTAGGCGACCATAACTCCCAAACTTTAACATAGATTTACGAAAGTCGTAGTACTAAGATGACTGTAACTTCCATTCTCTATCATAGACTTATGACAGTCACAGCACTAAGACGATCAAAACTCCCATACTTTACCATACACTTAAAAAATTCTTGAGCTAGGACAATCCATGACAAAAAAGAGTGTTCTACTTTTTTCAATAAAATAGGTATATATTTGTGTGGGTGGGTGGTCATGAAAAATGTTACATGTATCAGGGGGTGAGTAACATACGATACAGTCCTAAGACCAACCCCACCACCCCATCCTACCACCCTCCATGAAACACAACCCGTCCCTAATCAGCTCCATACGATATTCAGCGACTACTTGCTCAATACACACTGCTTGACACCAATATTTAAAAATATTCAGAAAATTCCTCACAAATTTACTATTCTTTTTCAAGTAGAATTAGTAGCCTTTTCAAAAGTTCTAGAACTTTATAACATAAAAAACTGGTACAATAATCAGAATAAGGATTAAAAAAAGAAAAGATTGGTTCTCAGGCAATGTTTTTTTTAAATATAGTGCAGGCGGTGTCCTTTTTTTTTCTTTTTCTTTTTTGGTTGTTCAAACTAGTATGTAACCAAATAAACAGATGTGTAAACAGATAAACAATTGTGTACAATCAACCTGGGAAAGGGCCTTTCTACATAAATGTATTCCTTGATGAATTAAATACTGCAAGACAGTATTTGACTACTGTTTGAGTTGGAATATTTAAGGATTTTCTTTTAAAAATTTGAAATGGAAATAAAAACGAAAAGTGCGACACACTTTATGATGATGCAGGCAGTGCCTGAGAACCAAGACTATTATTGTTTTTTAGCCTAAGCATAAAAAGGAAATTCAGCATTATTGGGGGTCACCTGTTGCGACAATTCTCTCGTTGGTGCCAGGATCAAGCCGACTGGTCCATCTCCAGGCTCTAACTCTTTCTGCAGAAAAACAACATGTCTGAATACAGGGAAAGAAAGGTGCAACACAGCACTCATAAAGATGTTTAGGTGTCCACTTTGAGTCTTCAGTGAGTCACCAAGAACATTATCCATTGGTGAATATTATTTCACTATGAGATAGTTTGACAGATCTTCATGCAAAGAGGCATTATATTGGACTAGTATGGGATTTTAACAACATTGTTCACCTGATAAAGGAGTAATAAATAATAATAAATTAAATAAATATCATGTCCCTAATTCTAAAGCACATAACATCATGTCCCTAATTCTAGGGCACCTAAACATCACGTCCCAAATTCTAGAGCTCCTAAACATCATGTCCCTAATTCTAGAGCTAATAAACATCACATCCCTAATTCTATAGTTCCTAATCTTAATGTCCCCAATTATAGAGCTCCTAAACATCATGTCCCTAATTCTAGAGCTCCTAAACATCATGTCCCTAATTCTAGAGCTAATAAACATCATGTCCCTAATTCTAGAGCATCTAAACATCACGTCCCAAATTCTAGAGCTCTAAACATCATGTCCCTAATTCTAGAGCTCCTGAACATCATGTCCCTAATTCTAGAGCACCTAAACATCATGTCCCTAATTCAAGAGATCCTGAACATCATGTCCCTAATTCTAGAGCTAATAAACATCAGGTCCCTAATTCTAGAGCACCTAAACATCCCGTCCCTAATTCTAGAGCTCTAAACATCATGTCCCTAATTCTAGAGCTCCTAAACACCATGTCCCCAATTCTAGAGCACCTAAACATCACATCCCTAATTCTAGAGCTCCTAAACATCATGTCCCTAATTCTAGAGCTCCTAAACATTATGTCCCTAATTCTAGAGCACCTAAACATCATGTCCCTTGTTCTAGAGCTCCTAATCATCATGACCCTAATTCTAGAGCACCTTAACATCACATCCCTAATTCTAGAGCTCTAAACATCATGTCCCTAATTCTAGAGCACCTTAACATCACGTCCCTAATTCTAGAGCTCTAAACATCATGTCCCTAATTCTAGAGATCCTAAACATAATGTCCCTAATTCTAGAGCTCCTAAACATGATGTCCCTAATTCTAGAGATCCTGAACATCATGTCCCTAATTCTAGAGATCCTGAACATCATGTCCCTAATTCTAGAGCTAATAAACATCATTTCCCTAATTCTAGAGCACCTAAACACCATGTATCTAATTCTAGAGCACCTTAACATCACGTCCCTAATTCTAGAGCTCTAAACATCATGTCCCTAATTCTAGAGCACCTAAACATCAGGTCCCTAATTCTAGAGCTCCTAAACATCATGTCCCTAATTCTAGAGCTCCTAAACATTATGTCCCTAATTCCAGAGCTCCTACACATCATGTCCCTAATTCTAGAGCTAATAAACATCATGTACCTTATTCTAGAGCTCCTAATCATCATAACCCTAATTCTAGAGCTCCCAAACATAATGTCATATCATACATATTTCAATCTTTCCTAGTGTACCCAGAGATATAGGTTACATATAGGTCTATATAGTCCTAGGAACTTAAATAATGAATCTATTCATGAACTTATCTTAGAGCTTTTCTTGGAGCTCAAATCATTTCCCCTGCACTAATGTCATCACTGGTGTCATCACAAATGTCATCACTAATGTCATCACTAGTGTCATCACAAATGTCATAACTAATGTCATCAATAATGTCATCACTAGTGTCATCACAAATGTCATTATTAATGTCATCACAAATGTCATCACTAATGTCATCACTATTGTCATCACTAATGTCATCATTATTGTCATCACAAATGTCATCACTAGTGTCATCACAAATGTCATCATTAATGTCATCACTAATGTCATCACAAATGTCATCACAAATGTCATCACTAATGTCATCACTAATGTCATCACAAATGTCATCATTAATGTCATGTCATCACTAATGTCATCACTAATGTCTTCACACATGTCTTGACAAATGTCATCAATAATGTCATCAATAATGTCGAGATTAATGTCATCACAAATGTCATATGAAACGTCATCTCTTATGTCACCACTAATGCTATCATTAATGTCTTGACAAATGTCATCAATAATGTCATCATTAATGTCATCACAAACGTCATCTCTAATGTCACCACATATGTCATCAGTAATGTCATCACTAATGTCATCACAAACGTCATCACAAATGGCATAAGAAACGTCACCTCTTATGTCACCACTAGTGTCATCATTAATGTCACCACATATGTCATCACTAATGTCATCACAAACGTCATTGATGTCATCACAAACGTCATCTCTAATGTCATCACAAATGTCATCACAAATGTCATAAGAAACGTGATCTCTTATGTCACCACTTATGCCATCATTAATGCCATCACTGATCTCACCACTAATGTCATTACTATTGTCAACACAAATGTCATCATTGATGTCATCACAATCGTCATCACTATTGTCTTCTCTAATGTCATCACTGATGTCATCATAAACATCATCTCTAATGTCATCACTTATGTCATCATTAATGCCATCACTGATCTCATCACTAATGTCATTACTATTGTCAACACAAATGTCATCATTGATGTCATCACAATCGTCATCACTATTGTCTTCTCTAATGTCATCACAAATGTCATAAGAAACGTCATCTCTAATGTCACCACTTATGTCATCATTAATGCCATCACTGATCTCATTACTAATGTCATCACTATTGTCTTCACTAATGTCATCATTGATGCCATCTCTTATGTCATCACTATTGTCATCACTATTGTCTTCACTAATGTCATCACAAATGTCATCACAAACGTCATCTCTAATGTCATCACTAATGTCATCAATATTGTCATAACAAACGTCATCTCTAAAGTCACCACTAATGTCATCACAAATGTCATCACAACTATCATGACTAATGTCATCACAAATATCATCACAACTGTCATGACTAATGTCATCACGTGTCTTGTGTGTGTCATGTGTGTGTCTTGTGTGTGTCTTGTGTGTCATGTGTGTCATGTGTGTCTTGTGTGTGTCTTGTGTGTGTCTTGTGTGTGCCCTGTGTGTGTCTTGTGTGTCTTGTGTGTGTCTTGTGTGTCTTGTGTGTGTCATGTGTGTCTTGTGTGTCATGTGTGTGTCTTGTGTGTGTCTTGTGTGTGTCTTGTGTGTGTCTTGTGTGTGTCTTGTGTGTGTGTCTTGTGTGTGCCTTGTGTGTGTCGTGTGTGTGTTTTGTGTGTGAGTCTTGTGTGTCGTGTGTGTGTCGTATGTGTCGTGTGTGGGTCGTATGTGTGTGGTGTGTGGTGTGTTTGTCTTGTGTGTGTCTTGTGTGTCTTGTGTGTGTCTTGTGTGTGTGGTGTGTTTGTCTTGTGTTTGTCTTGTGTGTGTCATGTGTGTGTCTTGTGTGTGTCGTGTGTGTGTGTCTTGTGTGTGTCTTGTGTGTGTCTTGTGTGTACACCAGCAACCCACCTGATCCATGATGTGGATGAGTAGAGGCCACACGAACGCTGCAGTCTTTCCACTTCCGGTCTTGGCAATGCCGATGATGTCTCTGCCACTCATCGCTATGGGAACGCCCTGGTGGTGAAGGGAACAGACATAATCAAGGGGGAACAATACACTTAGCGATACATTGAACTATCCAAGCACTGCAACTGCCCAGTTGAATTATCAGATGTTTACATGTATACCCCTCTATGCTATTGATGAACGTGATATGTGATATTAAATACTGATAAACATTTGCTGTACCATTTGTTCTTAAAATAAATACATCTTTGCAGAGACTTTTGTACATCATTCAGAACAGGTTGGTAACTTCATATCAGACAGGAATCTGAAAGGTCAGTGGTTCTATTCCTGGATGTGTCATACCAAAAGACATAAAAAGATGGTACTTGTTGTTACCCTGCCTGACGCTTGGTATAAAGGGGCTAAAACAAGGACTGGTCGGCTTGGAGTCGGTATACTGTGTCTGTAGGGTAGCAATGTGTACTGCGGCATGGTATCTCAGTGGGCTAGCGCTATAAAAGCAACATCAGTTCGGACTAGTGCAAGCAGTCATGCACACACATGCATCCATGTTGCTATGTAAGTCCAATAATCTTGAATGTGAATTAACCCAATTTCACCTCACCACATATCGGACAACAATCTGTGCTGCTTCCTCAACTCCCTAGGAGCACTCTGGCTGTACATGAACTGACCTGGCTAAAATAAGATCTTAGTTCTCGCTATCGCTAAACAAAGATCTGAGGACATCCCATTATGGGTCAAGTCAGAACGACCTTTCATCCGACCAATCAAAGCGTTTCTTACCAGATCATGAAAGTGACAGTTGGAATGTGTTTTCTAATCATGCAACCTCAAAAACTTTAACACGGGGTATTCAGAACAACAGTTACGGCCCCTACGACAGATTCCATCAAAATTATCGTCTATCTCTTGCTTCCGTGGGATAAACATTTGAATGGAGAAGGCGTTCCACAGTACGTGGGAAGCACTGCCATACAATCTCAACCATATATCAGACATTCCGGAATGTTCGTTTGTTCAGTTTTCAAAATTTTAATCGAGAACTGTGTCAACATATTTTTCAAGCGTAGTCTGAAATGGAAGTCGCTAGGTTGTAACGAGTGCCAGGTTGCAAGCTAGAGAAAGCTGCTTTCTAATTGGCTGATGTCAACTTCTTGTTAGTCGTTTCAAGGTCGGACAAAGTTCACGAAAGGCTGTTCTGAAGTGACCCATAATGGGATGTCCTCAGATCTTTGTTTAGCAGCAGCGAGAACTTAGATTTGATTTGAATGAGATTGACTATTTGTGCAAGTACTCACCTGGGCCTGAATGGGCATGAGAGGGGCACGAGTCGCTGTTCGGCTTGTCCCGGAATAACACGAGTTGCTCACGAATGTGACTATCTGTGCAAGCCTGAATGGGCATGGGTTGTGAACACACTGTCTATGTTGGGAACACTCTGTCTGTGTACGTTGGGACCACTATTTGTGCAAGCACTCACCTGGGCCTGAATGGGCATGGGTTGTGAGTACTCCGCCTTGCGAACTGTGTGCAGCAGCTGCTCGTCAAAGCCAAAGTGGGCGAAGCTGGTGACAGGTCTGGGGGGATCAACACCAGACACCTGTGTACAGAGATAACGGTATGTGATACACACAAAATGTCGGATGACCCAAATCTTTGTTTGTAAATTTGCATTAAGATACCTGGATTGTAAAGTGAAGTAACACATGAAAAACACTTTCTTATTGTAAAACAAAGTCAACATTTTGCATGTCACCAACATGGTCTGGATAAGCTGCAGACAATGTAAGTATTTTTCAGTAGTTTCATCATGAATCTGAATATCTTGTAAAATCATTTATGTAACACATATCTTGACCTGACAGCTCCATGACATAAACATGTTATTTGAGAAGACTTTATGTCTCCTCTGACAATCATATCCGTTGTTATGGCATGCGTTAATTTCGGCTTTCCGTGGAAGGTGAGCCAAACCTGACTTAAGCTCAAGGTAGTGAAACCCATGCATGGGCATGGTGCTTACAGACCACAGATGATAATAACGACAACAAAACAACAATAATAATGTTAAATCAAAAGATTACTTTGCATTCAAATTGCTTTCTCAGCTCCCTGGGCAGGATTCAACCAGGTACCCATTCACTGCTTGGTGAACAGAGGCAAATGTCAAACAGTCATGTGCCTGACATGCCTAAGGAGACCCCACATATTTAACACCCAGAGCAACGCTTACCAAGCACAGTCGGCCATTTACCTCACCTCATTTCAAAGCAGTGCCGAATTTCCCCTTGTGCAGTCCCACATACCCCACAAGGGAGGATCTTGGATTCAAAAAGCCATATTGGATCCAGACAATAACTAAGGGACACAACTCTGCACGACAAGTAGGATCTAGGATTCAAAAACCCATCAGTGGAGGATCTTGGATTACAAGACCTAACAACACCTAACACAACTTGTGACACTTTAAACCACAGGTCGCCAGTGACCCCAAAGTAATAAATGATACAATCAATCTGATATGATCTGACCTTGATCCCAAGTTTGAAGCGAAGGTCGTCCACTTCCTGCTTTGTCAGCGTCTTGATGTCATCGTGGGCCACATAGAAGTTCTTCACGAAACTGTTGTAGTCTATCTCCGAGTGGTCCATCGGCGGCAGGGGGTCGATTATCTGTGTTTGAATAGTGTCATTATAGTCCTGGACAGTTAACCCAATCGACAACCTACAGCGGGGCACTCAAACATACAAGTGGAAATAGTTCCAGTTTGTGTGACCTCTGGCCCTTGTAACCATGGTAATAGTTTCTTTGTTTGTTGTTCAATGCAGCACTCAGCAATATTCCAGCTATATGACAGCAGCCTGAAAATGCTTGAGTCTGGACCGGACAATCCAGTGGTGGATATTGTGAGCAACGATCCATCCAATAGGGGTATGATGCCACGCCATCAAGCAGATCACTAAACCTGACATCAATCCTTTGGTTGCCTGTTACGACCAGCATAGGTTACTGGGGACCTGATAAAACCCAGAAACCTTGCAATAGGTTTGTTTGTCTACTCAACATTTACATATTATCACAATGATGATGTCCATGTCTGTCACAAATTGAACATGGTCTGAATCCATCAGTGCTAATTGCACGTTTCCTCCAAATCTGTAGAAAACGTAAGTTAAATTTCCAAAATATTAAGGACAGTAATAAACTAATGGCTTTATAAAGGTGACTTGTATGTCACTGGGGAGTACAGGGGAGGGGCTTAGTGCTTAGTCTTACATTACTCCATTGAATGCCATGATAAAGTACATTGTTACTGTATTCCTGAACTTCTAATGCAATGATAAAGTACATTGTTACTGTACTCCTGAACTTCTAATGCAATGATAAAGTACATTGTTACTGTACTTCTGAACTTCTAATGCATTGATAAAGTACATTGTTACTATACTCCTGAACTTCTAATGCATTGATAAAGTACATTGTTACTGTACTCCTGAACTTCTAATGCATTGATAAAGTACATTGTTACTATACTCCTGAACTTCTAATGCATTGATAAAGTACATTGTTACTGTACTCCTGAACTTCTAATGCAATGATAAAGTACATTGTTACTGTACTCCTGAACTTCTAATGCATTGATAAAGTACATTGTTACTGTACTCCTGAACTTCTAATGCAATGATAAAGTACATTGTTACTGTACTTCTGAACTTCTAATGCAATGATAAAGTACATTGTTACTGTACTTCTGAACTTCTAATGCAATGATAAAGTACATTGTTACTGTACTCCTGAACTTCTAATGCAATGATAAAGTACATTGTTACTGTACTTCTGAACTTCTAATGCAATGATAAAGTACATTGTTACTGTACTCCTGAACTTCTAATGCAATGATAAAGTACATTGTTACTGTACTTCTGAACTTCTAATGCAATGATAAAGTACATTGTTACTATACTCCTGAACTTCTAATGCATTGATAAAGTACATTGTTACTGTACTTCTGAACTTCTAATGCATTGATAAAGTACATTGTTACTGTACTCCTGAACTTCTAATGCAATGATAAAGTACATTGTTACTATACTCCTGAACTTCTAATGCATTGATAAAGTACATTGTTACTGTACTCCTGAACTTCTAATGCATTGATAAAGTACATTGTTACTATACTCCTAAACTTCTAATGCATTGATAAAGTACATTGTTACTGTACTCCTGAACTTCTAATGCAATGATAAAGTACATTGTTACTGTACTCCTGAACTTCTAATGCAATGATAAAGTACATTGTTACTGTACTTCTGAACTTCTAATGCAATGATAAAGTACATTGTTACTGTACTTCTGAACTTCTAATGCAATGATAAAGTACATTGTTACTGTACTCCTGAACTTCTAATGCAATGATAAAGTACATTGTTACTGTACTTCTGAACTTCTAATGCAATGATAAAGTACATTGTTACTATACTTCTGAACTTCTAATGCAATGATAACGTACATTGTTACTGTACTTCTGAACTTCTAATGCAATGATAAAGTACATTGTTACTGTACTCCTGAACTTCTAATGCAATGATAAAGTACATTGTTACTGTACTTCTGAACTTCTAATGGAATGATAAAGTACATTGTTACTGTACTTCTGAACTTCTAATGCAATGATAACGTACATTGTTACTGTACTCCTGAACTTCTAATGCAATGATAAAGTACATTGTTACTGTACTTCTGAACTTCTAATGCAATGATAGAGTACATTGTTACTGTACTCCTGAACTTCTAATGCAATGATAAAGTACATTGTTACTGTACTTCTGAACTTCTAATGCAATGATAAAGTACATTGTTACTGTACTTCTGAACTTCTAATGCAATGATAAAGTACATTGTTACTGTACTTCTGAACTTCTAATGCAATGATAAAGTACATTGTTACTGTACTCTTGAACTTCTAATGCAATGATAAAGTACATTGTTACTGTACTTCTGAACTCCTGAAAGAAAAAATATCCCAAATTTAAACAATATGACGACTTTTGCTCAGTTTGAGACCCAAGGGCACATAGTTTACAGTGGCAGATTTAATCATATGAGGGATACCTAATATATGACAGACTACTCAGGAAACGTTTCTTCATCAGAACAAAGATTGACTTCATTCTAGTCTTTTTGTAGGATCATATAGTTTTCTTTCTTTCTTATATCTTAATATAAGATAAGGAAATTTATAGATCAACCAACATGAAACTTAGATGTTCTGTCACTCACTCATAGATGTGCAAGTGAAGGGTTGAGGACTAAAACTATCTTTTAATCACACATTGAAAACAAATAATAATTCCTCATAACATATTTTCATGACTATAGTGCACACCCAAGCATAATGTGCTACCCCCTCGAGGGGTTCAGTATTTCAGGAAAAACGTTTGTTTGAGTATTATGCACAGTAAAAGCTACATTGTATTGCCTCATGTGAATGAATGAGAGATAACCAACTTGGTCAATGAAAATGTGAAATTTGTGATACAACATCAATATATATGATGATTTACCATTTCAATTGTATTTTCTGTTCTGCTATGCAGAGATTAAGATTACAGTGAGTATTCGTCTCTGAAACTAATCCAGAAATAGCTATCATCTGTTAATTAGGTCACATACCCAATAGCATTAGATTTAAAAAAAAAAAGAATTGGTTCTCAGGAAATGTTTTTTGAAAACATAGTGCGGGTGGCCGTGTCCATTTTTTTTCATTATTTTATTTTGTTCAAACTAGTATGTAACCAAATAAATAGTTATGTAACCAGATAAATAATTCTGTACTATCAGCCTGGGAAAGGGTCTCCCTACATAAATGTAGTCCTTGATGAGTAAAATACTGGAATATAGTATTTGACTACCGTTGGACTTGGAATATTTAAGGATTTTTTTTCAAAAAATTAAAAATGGAAACATAAAAAAATGTGCGGCAAACTTAATGATGCTGCGGGTGGTGCCTGAGAACCAATGCCATTATTTTTTTAAGCCTTCAGATGATCGTAAGAAATTGTATTCTCTAATAACGCTGGTCAATTTAAGATTTTCTCCGATGGCACCGACCTTATTCCGCTCAGGGAGGATGACGTTACCATCTTCATCATACTCGATGCCGTCGTCCTCATCCACAATGACACCAGCCATAGGGTTTTCCTCCATGTAGCGGAAGTAGGACTCCATCTCATCTTCCTGGTCGATGTCGTCGCGCACACCCCTGCAACAACACCACACACACTCAACAGACACATACACCAGGTCTAATCAGGATCTTCACCTGAGTGAGGGGACCTATAACACCTGGCTCCACACTGGGTGTAAGAAGGACCTACACTGCCTGGCTCCACACAGGGTATAAGGAAGATCTACACTGCCTGGCTCCACACTGGGTGTAAGAAGGACCTACACTGCCTGGCTCCACACAGGGTATAAGGAAGATCTACACTGCCTGGCTCCACACTGGGTGTAAGAAGGACCTACACTGCCTGGCTCCACACAGGGTATAAGGAAGATCTACACTGCCTGGCTCCACACTGGGTGTAAGAAGGACCTACACTGCCTGGCTCCACACAGGGTATAAGGAAGATCTACACTGCCTGGCTCCACACTGGGTGTAAGAAGGACCTACACTGCCTGGCTCCACACAGGGTGTAAGAAGGACCTACACTGCCTGGCTCCCCACTGGGTGTAAGAAGGATCTACACTGCCTGGCTCCCTACTGGGTATAAGGAAGATCTACACTGCCTGGCTCCCCACTGGGTGTAAGAAGGACCTACACTGCCTGGCTCCACACTGGGTGTAAGAAGGATCTACACTGCCTGGCTCCCCACTGGGTGTAAGAAGGATCTACACTGCCTGGCTCCCTACTGGGTATAAGGAAGATCTACACTGCCTGGCTCCCCACTGGGTGTAAGAAGGACCTACACTGCCTGGCTCCACACTGGGTGTAAGAAGGATCTACACTGCCTGGCTCCACACTGGGTGTAAGAAGGATCTACACTGTCTGGCTCCCCACTGGGTGTAAGAAGGACCTACACTGCTTGGCTCCACACAGGGTGTAAGAAGGACCTACACTGCCTGGCTCCACACTGGGTGTAAGAAGGACCTACACTGCCTGGCTCCCCACTGGGTGTAAGAAGGATCTACACTGCCTGGCTCCACACTGGGTGTAAGAAGGATCTACACTGCCTGGCTCCACACTGGGTGTAAGAAGGACCTACACTGTCTGGCTCCACACTGGGTGTAAGAAGGACCTACACTGTCTGGCTCCCCACTGGGTGTAAGAAGGACCTACACTGCCTGGCTCCCCACTGGGTGTAAGAAGGATCTACACTGCCTGGCTCCACACAGGGTGTAAGAAGGACCTACACTGCCTGGCTCCCCACTGGGTGTAAGAAGGACCTACACTGCCTGGCTCCACACTGGGTGTAAGAAGGATCTACACTGCCTGGCTCCACACTGGGTGTAAGAAGGACCTACACTGTCTGGCTCCCCACTGGGTGTAAGAAGGACCTACACTGCCTGGCTCCACACAGGGAATAAGAAATATCTACACTGCCTGGCTCCACACTGGGTGTAAGAAGGATCTACACTGCCTGGCTCCACACAGGGTGTAAGAAGCATCTACACTGCCTGGCTCCCCACTGGGTGTAAGAAGGACCTACACTGCCTGGCTCCCCACTGGGTGTAAGAAGGACCTACACTGCCTGGCTCCCCACTGGGTGTAAGAAGGATCTACACTGCCTGGCTCCCCACTGGGTGTAAGAAGGATCTACACTGCCTGGCTCCACACTGGGTGTAAGAAGGATCTACACTGCCTGGCTCCCCACTGGGTGTAAGAAGGACCTACAGTGCCTGGCTCCCCACTGGGTGTAAGAAGGATCTACACTGCCTGGCTCCCCACTGGGTGTAAGAAGGATCTACACTGTCTGGCTCCCCACTGGGTGTAAGAAGGACCTACACTGCCTGGCTCCACACTGGGTATAAGGAAGATCTACACTGCCTAGCTCCCCACAGGGTGTAAGAAGGATCTACACTGCCTGGCTCCACACAGGGAATAAGGAAGATCTACACTGCCTGGCTCCCCAATGGGTATAAGGAAGATCTACACTGCCTGGCTCCCCACAGGGTGTAAGAAGGATCTACACTGCCTGGCTCCCCACTGGGTGTAAGGAAGATCTACACTGCCTGGCTCCCCACTGGGTATAAGGAAGATCTACACTGCCTGGCTCCACACTGGGTGTAAGAAGGATCTACACTGCCTGGCTCCACACTGGGTGTAAGGAAGATCTTCACTGCCTGGCTCCCAACTGGGTGTAAGGAAGATTTACACTGCCTGGCTCCACACTGCGTGTAAGAAGGACCTA